>NC_088712.1:38296180-38980823 GCF_963576615.1 Watersipora subatra
TGTATGCTTTACTGCGGTGAAGTCCTTTAAGTTATTGAGTAGAATCAATGATGAATATACTGTCATGTACAATTCCAATAACATTTTTCATATCATTAATTTCATTCTTTTAGCAATTCAGCTGGTCGATTGCACATTCTTTTTTAATAAATCAGCCTTTTGATAACTTACATGACGTTTTGTTAGATTGTCAGAAATGAAGAGTGATCTGTTATCAGAAGAAGGCCATTATAAAGATGAGAACAGTGACCCTAGCATGTTAGCATGGAGCAGAACAAAACGCAGAAAAGAATTTGAAGTAAAAATTAGCTGTGAGCAATGATATACAGCCCCCAGCAATGATATACATATGGGGGCTGTATATCATTGGCTGTGACTGAGCTCTTCATATGTCACAACAATGATGACCTACTCTTGCTTTGCATGATCAGTTGATCAGTCTTCATGTACCGAAAGTTCAAACAAGTTCACCCACAAAAACTATGCAACTTGCTTATGACCAGGTCTTTAAGTTCCTTGTTTCAGCAAGTAAAATTTGTAATAAAACACCCAGTCAGAGCATACAATCAAGATTGTAATTCAACTGATGATGAACAGTCATATTCAGACCTATAATAGACATTCTGCCCGGTTTAAGATGTTTCCAGACTACAAGTATATGCAACAAGGAGAGTTCGCTCAATTGTCATGGACACCATCACTGATATTTTCATAGATGTAACCTCAGACGAGATCATTTTAATGATGCTTAAATATCTAATCAATGCTAGTTTGCGTATTTCTGAGGTACAATATTCATAAGTACACGCATTGCAAATGTGCATAGTTGTACACAGATTGTCTGCAAGGGGTTAATTTTTCGAAGAAGTTTTCAATCTGCAAACTAAATACATACGCACCTTCTGAAATATGTTACGCACCTTCTGAATACATTAGTGATCATTCCTTTGCTGCAAAACTATAAGTTGTACACTTTGGTTTTACATGTAGGTTCACACAAGACCCTAACACGACATCTGCGTCTTCGATGGAAGAGTGTGCACAAACAAGAAGGAGTAAATGACAGCGGGCTATTTGTAATTGCTTTCTTGGTAGAGACACTATTGGGTTCAACCCGATCAAGGTATAAAGTTATATCGAGCTAGTATATAACATTCACTTTTGCCTTGATGAAAGCAAATATTATTATTCAAATATTTACTTTTGGAATAAACGTATCATTTCTTTTACACTTGAAGCACTCTGGGTTCAGAAATCAGTTTGATTTATCTCATAAGTTAGTCGTGAAAATGTCTTACGTTTACATGATGTAACTAATGCACGTGTCAGTTTCATTTTAAGTACAGTAGGCGCTCCTACGATGTAAATAATCTGTTCCAGGAACATTTACGCTATAGGGAATTTATGTTATTCGAGCAGTAAAATACGTGTAGTTTGCCTAATCCGTTCCAAGGTATTTCCAAACTCACTGCTTTGACAATGCAGAAAATAAAAACCAGACCTAAATATAAGCTTAGTACATTTTTGGCGTCCATTTGCTTACAATAAAGTAAAACAAAAATACATTTTTATTATAATAGCGGTGTTTACCTGTCTGTCGTCTGTCTTTTAAGGGGTCAAGATTAAGATAACAAATATCTTTTTACGATATTACTCGTTATATTCAGATTGGTAGGCTGAGTCTGTAACACGTGCGTCAATCAATCGCCTTCAAGTATTTTGGAACGATTGCACAGCTACTTATTTTCTTTGTTTTGTCGACAAGTCTGATGATCTATCACGGCGAATTAGAATGTCATGGACTTTGTATATACGATAGAGATAATGCTACACGCACGTAATTTTGTCTCGCAAGTGTGGCGGGAGAAATAAAGTGACGGCTCAAGGCTAACTGCAAGATTATCGTTATTTGAATTGAATTTAGGAACTGGAACCGGTTTGACACTTTGCATTTTATGAAATTTTTACGAAATGTGACGCAAAAACTGAACATAATTTTTTTACGATATATGGAATTTATGTTGTCGGATGTATACGTTGTAGGAGTGCCTACTGTGTAATCCTAAAGTATAATTGCTGAAAAAAATCAATATCGACTTAAAATCAATTGTTCATTATGTGTGTGGGTATGCTACGATCTATATATAGATTTTTCAAAGTTGGTCGTATGTCTATATGTGTGTAATTCCAGCTATAGCTATTAAAATCTTGGAGTAACAAATCCTTATCGCAGACGATAGGATCTCAGCCGCTCCGGTTTGCCAGTCAGAGGCCTACCAACTAGGCCAAACAAGCTTGATTAATTCACTAGGCGATATATGTTGTTATATCGGAGCAAATATTCAACGGCTTTCCGCTACTACGCAGGGTGATATCGTAACGTTACGGAGAGAGTAGCTCTTGTTAGTACGCTTACTCAAATTATCCATTGGCAATGTGCCAGGCTAGTAGCAAGTGACAGCCAACTCTCTTTATACCTTTCATTGTTTATAAGCTGATTTTTGATACCCGTGCTCAGCTAGAAGGGTTGTAAATCCATTGTAATTATTGTTAATGTTGGATACATTCTTGCAGATAGGCCAGTGGTTCCCAACTACTTTAGAGCCATGGACCCCCTGAGCTTTTTATCTAAAAGTCATGGACTCTTTTATAAACATAATATATGGTGTTTATAACAATGCATTGTAAATTGGCGTACATTATAAATTAGAATAATGTAAGAGTCAATAGATTTGACATGTTTTTATTTATTTACTTACATAAAGCAATGCTACACTAAATTGCTTTGACTGTTAATTTTCAGTAGTCAGTTTGTTAGTGGGATAGATTGTACTTCTTTTTTTTTACCAAATTCTCAATCTTTGGGGAAATGGTTGACAAAGCGCATCGCATGTCGTCTTCAAGTCCCAGTCGGTTTCGTTGTTTCGATTTGAGAACAATCATGGAGGAGAAAGCGAACTCGCATAAGTATGTACAATAGACACAAATGGGAGCAGAGTTTAAAGGGCGTGTTTGGCTTTCTGTGGATATGAATGAATCATGGAAGGTCAAAATTCTTCAATGGTTTTATCTTCATAAACATCTTTGGTTATTTTACCGATCTGCTGGTTTCATTTTGTTGTCAAATAAATATATTGGTAAAAATAAGGACGCTGAAATGTTTTATTTTCCATGGATCTTAGTATATTGCTGAAACTGAAAAGGGAGAGGGAGAATTACGTGTTTGCTGGTTACAGGTTGTGTTATTTTGTACCATTAAGTGGAAATCAGGTACTATCCAGCGATTGACACACATAGGTGATAAAAGTCTAGACCCAAAAACCTTACAAGACAATGCGACCACCCCGCAAGAATTGAATTAGCCCCGAAACCCAGGCTAGCACAATCCCAACAGATTTCGATCATTAAACCCCGCTCATATGATAGCCGTCACCTATCCTTTTAGAGTTTTATATCATTGATCCGACCACTATGACAGAAATAGCTGTAAATATCTTGCTAGAAAAACCAATACTGGCACCAGCCTGTGGACCCCCTCAAAAGTTCCTGTGGACCCCTAGGGGTCCATGGACCACCAGTTGGGAACCACTGAGATAGGCCATCCTTGCCATTCCTAAGTAAAGCTCAATGTGCAAACACCCTTTATTAATACCTCAATTTTTTTTAGATTTTCTCTCACAAATGAGTCATTTTTCAATAAATGGCTTAAGGTTGCGTCTAGAAAAGACTTATTTCTACAGAATCTGTTCTGAACATTTATGGTCCTACCACTGTGAAACATTTATGATCTTACACAGTAAACGGATATTTAGTCGGAAAAATGATGGTCGAAACCGCCGTTGCCAACAGCCTATTAGTTGAATTCACAGACAGTTAATTAAACTGAAAACTACTATGTATATAATACATGCTATGTCTATCAATATGTATACACTTCACAAGAAACATTCTGGTGACAGATACTTCTAATCTCAGCTTACCATTTTTGTCACAGTTGATGTGTTTAGCTCATGTCCTTTGAAATTTTTTTTAATTTTAGATCATGACACTTAGAAAGCGTAATGTACATATGCTATGCTAGATTTTGTGTAAATATTCCATGAATTTATAACCGGATGTAAATTATTAATAAATTGTAATAGTTGTTACAAAATTAAATAATTTAAATACAAACTCTGATGGAATTGAAATTGAAATTTTTCTGTTCACACATTTTATTGCAGTATGAGTCAGCTTTTGACAAATAAAAGGGGAAACATACTAGCGTTGAAAAGCGCCCTATGTGAATAGATCACTCGAGCAGCTATTTACCTTTTTCCTATTTTTGTTGGTTACATTAACCCTACACGGTTTCCTTATCTAACACAAACGGTGTGAAAGCTTACATATGTTCAAAATACTGATTTGAATAGTTATACATATCTGAGGTGTCACTAACTTCATACTGAGACTCCCTTTTTTTCATAATAAGGAATTTAATAGTAACTTTAATGTGAGCGCGCTCTAATGAGCTGCACACAATGCAAACGGCGTTTTTACTTTTAAAGTGTTTTGAACTTCAAAATAGAGATAGCTTTTAAAATACAATTGTGTGTAGTAATTGGATGTCTATATGGTACCAGCAAAAGCATGCAGATCTTGATGTCATATATGCAAGATATGATTCATCAGTGATAGCATCAACAGTTATCAGCAGTAATAATATAATAGTTTGTTAATGAAACCCTACAACTCATTTTACTATAAGTTTTCTTTTCGGAAAAACGACCCTTAAAAATAGTTCATTGAGAGCTGGTATTTTTGGAGGAGAAACCACATTGTATAACTCTATAACCTAATGTATAACTCTCTGCAATAGAGATTGCATGCTCTTTATTTTTGTCTAGTAGTGGAATCATAGCTTTATAAGCTGCTGAAATTGCAAAATTCTACTCAATTTGAAGTAGTTATAATGTTATCGATGTTTGCATATATAAAAGTCTATTACTGAATTGCTCACATAACGTCGATATCTACAAATTTCCTTTCGATGGAACAACCTGCTGTGATTGGCGGGAGCATGGTAATACAATTACGCAGCGCTCTAGGCCATTACTGCATAGAAGACTTTCTTTTGACCTTGACATTTGCCTCGGCATCTGTGTACCCAACAGATATACATGTACTGTATTTACTGTACAGTACTTGGTTTAAGGTGCACAGTGTACATGTAGTTTAGTAGGAGCATTGCGAAGCTCCTATATATAGCAAAAAATCGCGTATGGTATGCAGTACATATATGGAGACAATATTTTTTGACAAATGATTTGATAATTTAATGCAGAATTTAATTTGAATATTAATTCATTTATTAACTTTATTATAACACATATAATTCCTTTGAAACCAGAAACTGGTTGCATAAACAAATTTTGAGCATATGCCAATTTAGGTGAAGCTCGTGCCTTGACTTGGGCTTAAACAGGGTTACCGGTATCCTGTTTTAAATTATAAAATTATTGGTACCATCTTGCAGGGAAGTTACAGATGATGTTTAATACAACAACCAATTTTAGAGCTACTACAAATGAGAGTTATTTTTGTTTGTTAATGTCGTGGTCTCTCCTTTAGAGATTACATTAAACTGGTCTGTTTGTTTGGAAACTGGCCTTCTTGTCTCCAGTTTTGATCACGAAATTCTGTGTGCTATATGGCTCTGACCAGTATGTACTGGTGCAACCCAGTGCCTTATATGAACGAGTTGCATGACCCAGTGTCATGTAGCACAGAATTGTGCAACCACAAAAGTGTATGTGAGAGCTCGCTATATATGTAAGTACTATATAAATATATAGAATATACTACATATGACTATATATAGTACATATAGTAATATACATTTTATATATTATATAGTAATATATATTTATATACATTACTATATATATATAGTAATATAATATATATTATGTATATTATATATACTACTATTTATATATATACTCATGTTACAGGCAGTAAAAACGTTAAAAAGGTAAAAGCTGTCAATACGTACCAATAATACCACAGTTACTGTATAGTCAACAAATTAGAAAGTTACGTTTAGTTATTCTCTATTTGAAAGGCCAAATGTGTGAGTTTGGGAAATTCTTGGGTCGGAATGAGTAATTTACATGTATTTTGCTGCTTGTATCAAGTAGAATCTCTATAATGTAAAAGCTCTCAGAATAGATTATCTACTGTACACTAGATTACACTTACTTGAGACACTAGATATCAGATTGTGTGCAGATTTTTTAGTTTGTTGAAATTTTTAACTACAAGAGCTGTCATGATTATTCTGTTATCTAGAAGGGAAAAGGTGCGAGGCTTCTGATAGTTTTCTGCAACAGTACCTATTCGTGGTTGCTACTAGCTATGTAGCCTTTTATGTAGCAAGAGATGGAAACTGCTTGTTTTACGCTCTCACTCTCCCTCTTTCTCTCTCTCTTTCTCTCTCTCGCCCTCCCTCTCTCTCTCTTTCACTCTCTCTCCTTCTCTCTCTCTCTCTCTCTCTCTCTCTCTCTCTCTCTCTCTCTCTCAGATTCTCTCTCTTTCACTCTCTCTCTCGCTCTCTCTCCTCTCTCTTTCCTTTTCTCTTTCTCTCTCTCTCACTTTCTCTCTCTCCTCTCTTTCTCTCTCATTCTTTTCCCTCTCTCCTCCCTCTCTCTCCCTCTCTCTCTTTCACTCTCTCTCCTCACTCTTTCTCTCTCACTCTCTCTCCCCCTCTCTCTTTCCCTCTCACCCTCTCTCGCTCTCCATCTCTCCTCACTCTCTCTCCTCACTCTCTCTCTCCTCTCTCTATCTCTCTCCTCTCTCTACCTCTCCTCTCTCTCACTAACTAGGAATTTTTACTAGTCACTGATTTCACATTTTTGCGTAAAGAATGTTATGGTCATGTCATGTAAGCATAAATCTAACACACAGAAACCTAATCATGCATATACAAGGAGGTACCCTGATACGTGACTATATTAACAACTTTCTATCGACTGTGAAAGCGCTTGGGATAGCACAATTTTTTTAACCTATTGAAGCTCCAAGCTTGTAGAGCAATAAAACAAAACATAAATCATATATAGAGTAAATATTTTTTACATTCTTTTAAAGTAGTGATGTTTTAGATGTAACTGAAGAAATAATGACTAGAGTAGCCGACACCAAGTCTTATAGAGTGTGCATTTTTTTTTTGTAAAACAAATAGTTTTACTGTAAATATCTTGTTGCTGAGAATGAGATTGTTCCTTTTGCTTGTTAATAATCCTGCAATCCTAAGAATTTCAAACAGTGTGTCATTTAAAACTAACGCTATGTTAGCAGCCATTGTTCATTTCTCAGTCGATGAGAATTGCCCTCAGTATTTTGGCAATATGTCAAAAACTAATTTCAATTTGAAACTTTAAAATTATACTGCCAACATATTACACACATATCGCTCAAAATATTTTATTCAGACACAAACAGGAAGCGCAAAAAATACAAAGTAAAACCATGCTGCCACGTTTGCTCGGGCGTAGGATTGGGTTGGAAAATGATTCGCAGAATTATCTCAGGTTCAGGCTTGAAGGAGTTAATACATCCTAGTACCGTAGTGCTATTACCATATGTTTGTTAACCTAGTTAAGTTTTAGTATGTTCAATGTTGTTAAGTCATGATAAGTTACAGTTGTTAGCTATAGTACTTAACTTATCGTACTAAAACTTTACCAGCAGTAAGTCATCTACTATAATAGATAACTTACTAGAGCTAATAGTGATTTCTATAAATAGTAAATAAACTTCTACAAGTTTTAAAATGATAACTGTATGCAATCGTCTATTAAATTATGTAGAACAAGTTTACTGTTCTGCATAGTAATGTTTACTATTGGGATATTTTAATGAGGTTAGAGAAGTTGCCTACAAAAAGAGGTGTTTAATTTCTTTCACTGCTAAATACACATTAGATATGAGGAATGATCAAAGCAATTACAATACAGAGTTTGACTTGATGCATTGAGGTCTTCTGAAAGTGAAAAGCAAATTACACTACAATACACTACATTACATGACTCACTTCTCATACGCTGTGCAGAGGAAGTCGCTGAACTGTATTCCAGCTAACCATAAAAGCATGAAGATGTTGGGATGGTGTTAGAATGTACTTCTTTGGTGTCTTTTTGTCTAGTAAGTATTAGTCAGCATTGATGTCATGGTAACTAGTAGAAATCAGATTCGTAGCAGTCGATTGCCATGGCAACTAAATGAGCAGAATGAGCAGAAATGAACTAAATCACCAAATGAGTATGGGTGATTGATTGCTACTAAAACGGAAATGACAAGTTCATACCATGCTTAATAAGAATGAGGCCAATTCCGTATGAACGTCAACCTCAGTGAAGATTTTTAAAATTCAAGGTACACCAACAATATGGGTATCAAAATGAAGCTAAAAGTTTGCAGGTCATGATGCTATTATTTTTTTAAACCTCATGTTGCCACATAAATATATATAGGGTATCAAAGGAGGTGTCTCAGGAAAAGAGCTAAAAACTAAAAAAATATTGATATCCCTTGTGGTCATGTTGTGTAACTATACAATTGTTCTCAAAGACACTATGAATTATAATGCATGCTAACATTATCAGCAATCACATAAAACAGAAAAAAATGTCATTCTCAATTTTAATCCTTGAAAATATAAACACAAGAAAAACATGAACCCGTGTAGTGTCCAGAAGGGAAAACCTTCAAAAGTTTCGATATTTCCCGCATACACTATTCAAAATTTTTTTTTCTTTAAATCCTCTGTTAGTACCCTCTATAAAAAATTTTAATAGCAAAACTTTTGTTTCACAGTAATTCAGCAGTTTAAAAAAAGGGTATTCATTTTGGTAGTGTCCAAAATATTGTAGTGGCCAGAAGAAACTGTAGTGTCCAGAAGTGAGAAAGCTTCAAATTGTTATTAATATTTTACAAGTGTATTCGGAGCATTGATATAAGGTCCTAGACATATAGAAGAACTAGCTGTGCTACCCGGCGTTGCCTGGGTAATAAAAAAGTATTTGGTAAGAAAATTTATTTGTATTTAACATACCATATACAATATTTACCATTCTAACTTTTAAACTTCATTTAATGAAAAAATATTTTTTCTGCAGTTCAAATGAATCAAGAGAAAAACTAAAACAACCTAAATAAAAAGCCTTTACCGAAAAAAGTTGATTTTTATTCAACATATAACAACACGTGCCATTCCAACTTTCAGACTACATGTCATGAGAAAAGTGTTTTGTGTAGTTGAAATAATTTAATAGAAAATAAAAGCAACTTTAAAGGTTTTTTAACTTTGTCAAACCGTAACTTTCAAAATTCATATAATGAGGAAAGGGTTTAGTGCAGGTCAAATAAATTAAAAAAAACAAAACAACTATAAAAGGGTTTAGATATAAATGTGAAATAATTAGCAAGTATAGCTAAATTAAGTCGGTTTTGCTTTGATTACAATAAAGGATGATTTGTTAATGATACAATTATTACGAACTGGGAAAACAAAATAAAAATCCTGAATATGTTGAATTAATAATAACAATTCTTGTATAACATCCATGTACAAATTTAGCTATCGGCTGACGGCCATCCATTTTACTGAAAAATGCGGATATTGCTTCATGGTATGTAAACAATATTTTTTCAATTTCAAACTATCTAAAACAGTTTTGTTACTTATTTTATTTCTCCAATATGTTAAAAAACGCTGCCATGCAATAAATTCAATGTATCTATACTTTGTGTATTGATAAAGCGATGTGAAGCTATGATCACTACGAAGCTAAAACGATCTTCTACAATGTTCCTTACTCTTACAAAACTATTACTTTCACCACCGTCGAGTGAGTAATGCTATTTTACTTATTTGTGTAATCACGAAAATCTGAATTGGCCATAATGCCATAAACATAAGTAATTATCTGTTTTCTAACTTGGGAGGTACATACATAAAACTTACACAAAATATTCGTTTTTTTGTAATTGAAATTCTTGCATAGAAGTGTGTGTGTTTGAAAAAGGTTACTGTTCCACCAGAAGATAGCCATCAAAACTTTGAATACGACGATACTACTATCTTTCGATACTAGTACAAATGTAAAAATGAGATATCGTGCGTTGTCTGACCAAAATGTGATCCTCGAGAATGTCGAGGCTCTTCTCACGAATACAGTATACTTGTCCACGCCGAAAGAATATAGTAATTGAACCTCACGAAAAATATTTCTTAACAGGGGCGTCGTGAAGCGTGGCCGCATCTGTAAAATAATCAGCGTGCGCTAAAGCTATATCTATAGCCGAAAGGACACACAGATATCCACACACATACTTTGAAAAATATTTATATATAGATAGTTGCACTCAACATTTACTCTGATTTTTGAGTGGTGAAGAGATTATTTGTTGAGGGAGAGACAAAACAGTCTAGGAAATTTTTAGGGGAAACATCAAACAAATCGCTTTCTACTCATGATAGCCGAAACTAGTAATCCCTTCAATTATTATTATTGTTGTTCAAGGCAAACTATATTTTTTCTAATCTGTATCATGTACAAAAGACACTCGATGCTTCACTTGAGTGGAACTACTTTGCTACGAGCCATGGCAAAGGCGCGGTTGATAGGGTGGATGAGTGTGTGAAAATATAAGTATGGACACGTGTGAAAGCTGGTAAAGTTGAAGCGAGGAATGCCGTTGAACTTTTCAATGCGGCTGCATCTTCAAACCAGGCTGTCGATGTCACATTTGTGTTAAAAGAAGACATTGCTGCAGAACACCAAAGGCAAGGATTTGACAAGATCTGGGAAGGAATATAAATTCTGCTTGGCACCCAAGGCGTTCACTACGTCAAACCAAAGACGGCAACCGAAATTCTTTTTGTCGTTGCACTGGTTGCTCAACCACTCATACATTCAACTTTGAGACTAAAACAAATTTTCTCAAAACCATCCCAATAACGCCAGCTCCACACCCCAGTACATTGGCACCTGCAACTGTGGTTATTTCTCCTGGTCACAATAATAGTCTTCCTAACCACTTCGCTATTGGGAAACTGGTAGCTGTAGCTTATGAATGTGGAGCATATATAGGATTAATCGAGAAAATCAACAGTGATCAAAATGAGATACATGTCAATTTCATGACTGCCACATCAAATGGAACCTACAAATGCCTGCCAAGGACAAGCCTCAACTCGTTCATGCCAATTTTATTTTGGCTGCGGTGCCAATTATAAGCCCTAATGATGCTTCGCTTCTATCTTACGAACTTGAAAACTCCCAAGTTGTTAGCGAGCAATACAAGAAAAAGGACTTTAAATTCATTAAATTAATTACGTTTTTTTGGTCTTGCTGCTTTGAAAAATAATTTTATCATAAACTTACATTTTTATTAGTCATAATAATATTCAAACGTTTTTTGTCTTCTTATATTATGCTGTAAATAAATTTATCAATTCCTGGTAATAAATACAGCTAATAAAGTTCTGTGAAAAGTCAATTTCTATAGACAATACATAGGGGACAAAGTTGTAGTGTCCAGAATGTAGTATCCAGAAGGTATGGTGTGTTCATTTTTTGCAAGTACTCGGTCTACAATTGGTTAAAACCGGTCGAGATATACATCATTGTGAAGCTGGTTTGTGCTACTCCAATGTAAACCAAGTTTAATTTTGGAAAACCTGGGCGATTCGATAAATTCTGACATTGAAAATCGGAAACAAATTTCCCAATTCTATCGAGTAGTGTCCAGAAGGAGTACTTTTTTAAACTTTTTTGCTAAATGGAAAACTCCACAGCCATGAAATATTAGTGGGAGCTAAACACCATCAGTGGCTACCTACAATAAGCAGCAAATCAGTTCTATGTTGTTCCAACAAAAATCTACCATGACTTATGTTCATCAAATGTAGTGTCCAGAATATATGGAATTGGTCATGAGCAAAACCCTAAAATAGAAATATTGTTACAAGATGTACCCGTCTGTTCTTTAAACAGCTTTGGTGTGTTTGCTAGTTTAAACTAACTATCCACTCATCGTCTCTATGTACCTCATAGAGCCGAATGTACCTCATACGGCCTCCAATTATCCACTCATCGTCTCTATGTACCTCATAGAGCCGAATGTACCTCATACGGCCTCCAATTATCCACTCATCGTCTCTATGTACCTCATAGAGCCGAATGTACCTCATACGGCCTCCAATTATCCACTCATCGTCTCTATGTACCTCATAGAGCCGAATGTACCTCATACGGCCTCCAATTATCCACTCATCGTCTCTATGTACCTCATAGAGCCGAATGTATCTCATACGGCCTCCAATTATCCACTCATCGTCTCTATGTACCTCATAGAGCCGAATGTACCTCATACGGCCTCCAATTATCCACTCATCGTCTCTATGTACCTCATAGAGCCGAATGTACCTCATACGGCCTCCAATTATCCACTCATCGTCTCTATGTACCTCATAGAGCCGAATGTACCTCATACGGCCTCCAATTATCCACTCATCGTCTCTATGTACCTCATAGAGCCGAATGTATCTCATACGGCCTCCAATTATCCACTCATCGTCTCTATGTACCTCATAGAGCCGAATGTACCTCATACGGCCTCCAATTATCCACTCATCGTCTCTATGTACCTCATAGAGCCGAATGTACTTCATACGGCCTCCAATTATTCACTCATCGTCTCTATGTACCTCATAGAGTTGAATGTACCTCATACGGCCTCCAATTATCCACTCATCGTCTCTATGTACCTCATAGAGCCGAATGTACTTCATACAGCCTCCAATTATCCACTCATCGTCTCTATGTACCTCATAGAGCCGAATGTACTTCATACAGCCTCCAATTATCCACTCATCGTCTCTATGTACCTCATAGAGTTGAATGTACCTCATACGGCCTCCAATTATCCACTCATCGTCTCTATGTACCTCATAGAGCCGAATGTACTTCATACGGCCTCCAATTATTCACTCATCGTCTCTATGTACCTCATAGAGCCGAATGTACCTCATACGGCCTCCAATTATCCACTCATCGTCTCTATGTACCTCATAGAGCCGAATGTACCTCATACGGCCTCCAATTATCCACTCATCGTCTCTATGTACCTCATAGAGTTGAATGTACCTCATACAGCCTCCAATTATCCACTCATCGTCTCTATGTACCTCATAGAGCCGAATGTACCTCATACGGCCTCCAATTATCCACTCATCGTCTCTATGTACCTCATAGAGTTGAATGTACCTCATACAGCCTCCAATTATCCACTCATCGTCTCTATGTACCTCATAGAGCCGAATGTACCTCATACGGCCTCCAATTATCCACTCATCGTCTCTATGTACCTCATAGAGCCGAATGTACCTCATACGGCCTCCAATTATCCACTCATCGTCTCTATGTACCTCATAGAGTTGAATGTACCTCATACAGCCTCCAATTATCCACTCATCGTCTCTATGTACCTCATAGAGTTGAATGTATCTCATACGGCCTCCAATTATCCACTCATCGTCTCTATGTACCTCATAGAGCCGAATGTACCTCATACGGCCTCCAATTATCCACTCATCGTCTCTATGTACCTCATAGAGTTGAATGTACCTCATACAGCCTCCAATTATCCACTCATCGTCTCTATGTACCTCATAGAGTTGAATGTATCTCATACGGCCTCCAATTATCCACTCATCGTCTCTATGTACCTCATAGAGCCGAATGTACCTCATACGGCCTCCAATTATCCACTCATCGTCTCTATGTACCTCATAGAGCCGAATGTACCTCATACGGCCTCCAATTATTCACTCATCGTCTCTATGTACCTCATAGAGTTGAATGTACCTCATACGGCCTCCAATTATCTTTTCAGCTCTATGCAGCTTATGTCTACACCCTTATCATGTAAGCATTTCCTCAAGTCGTTTATGTTGAATTCAATTTCCGGTTCAGTAGATGATCAACTGCTAAGTTTGTACCAAGATTATGCATGAAGTGATTGTCACAGTAAGCATTATTTAGCATAAAATCTATATATATAAATGTAAGGGTTTGTTGCTTTGTCGTATGTCCAGTTATGTCTTGTTTATATATAAATTATAAATCTCAGTGTCTGCCTTTTTGTTAAACCCTGTGTTCAGTTATAGTGATTAGAATGTAGCAATGAAAAATCTTCGCGGCACTGGATTTGATCTCAAGACCTCCAGATCTAGAGGCAGTGAAACGACACCATTAGGCAAATAGTCATTACATTGGTTAAGATATTCACGCTTCAAAATGATTGCGTCAAATTTTAGTTGATTTTAACAGAAAATATCAATTTTTTTTCTATCAGTTGAGATGTTGTTTGTTGTCTCATTGTCAAGATATTTCAAGATTTAAGTCGACAAAAATTGATCGCGGTAAAACCACTAAACGATGACATGCCCAGACTTTTCCGAAATGATGTATATAGTGAAACAGCTTGTCTCTATCTCTCGTATTCACATCGGCTATAGCGATTAAAGTCCAATCCTACGCGGCTTTATTGGTATAGATTTTATTTTGTATTCGCTTATGATTGCTAGAACAAAATGTTAAATCTAGCTACAGATGCATTATTATAAATATTTTAAACACCTGTCGTATTAGTTTTCGTCGTATTAGTTTTCTCTAACTCCTGTGTAAACAGCTGGGTACCGACTACGATTTGGCCAGTCTATGGTAATTAGGCCGTCGAGTTAACCTATTTCATCGCAGCCTTTGTATCAACAAAGTTCTCAGTTGCTGCCCTCACTGGAAACTAGTTACTAAATAAATTAAGCAAGCTGCATCTTTAAAAGAATATGTGCGAGTAAATGGGGAAACACACTGCATCCCTAAAAAATTCATCTATAGTCAGTGTTATCTAGTCATTATTAGTATCAGCTTGCAGAAAAGAATTTACTGGTCGCATTTGATTAGTTGGTTTAAGTACAAAACAAATTGTTTTATGAGTTGATCGAAATAGTGAACACAAAACAATGTCAATTTCTTTGAAATCAATTAACCCAGCATTTCTGGCAAAGGGTTAATAAAGCCATTCTTGCACCTGGTTGGCGGATTGTGGACTCAGCTGTTTTCCTTTAGTAGGTTGGATTATAAAATCTTTTGAGCTCTTAATATTTGGTCTGCTGGAATTAACTCGAGCTATGCAAAAGTACCTGTCAATGCAGCTCTGATTACACTTCATACATCCATCTATTTAACAAGACTTCAAAACAGGTGGCATGACGTATTCAATATGTTCTGCATGTTCTTCATTTTTTGCATTGTCTTCAACATTATTATTTTATCATATAATTTTACAAGCCCAAAAGTTTTCATCTCAGCAAAATGTTTTTATCAAAAACATCCGTCCAAGTCGTGGCCATTCACATAGTTTCAGCTCATATAATAGGACAGCATACTCTTCTGCAGTAAACTCGAGCAAAACATATCATGGTTTGTGCAGCACACATTCATGGCTCTCTTTCCTGTGTATGGCAGTTTCCACACTGACACAACTGCTCCACTGGTGGCGCCACATGAACATCCTGTAACCAATAAAACAAATGTAATAAATACATGTATATGCCATTCATAGATACACCGTTCTAACGTGTATTTAATGAAAGCTTTCAATTTATGAGATATATAGATTGAGATCTTATTATCTTAATAGATGTTATTGATCTTAATTTCATTTGATCGACTTTTTTACGCAATCATATCTTTAAACCACTTGCTTGGGATTACTAGAACTGTCGACCATTACATGTAATAATGGTTAAGCTAGCCCAAAACCTGGGTATTGTTTTAGGAAAGATTTTAGTAAAGATCTAGCTTTCCTGGTTGATCACTCGTGTTCCTTAGGTAATTATTCTACTACCCGTGTAAATGGCATTCGGCTAGTATATAAATATATATATAAATTAGAAAATTGAGCAGTTTACTTATCTTTGTTTTAGCTACTGACAGTTTCTTGCAATCTTTAGGCTGTAGACTTCAAATCTTGTTCAATTTTCTAATCTATACTGCTCCATCCTATGTTGAGCGTCTGATTTTAGTTCTAAGTATGACACATTTCAATATATATATATACATATATATATTTATATATATACATATATATGTGTATATATATGTATATATACATATATATGTATATATATATATATATATATATATATATATATATATATAAGATCTCTGCTAATACCGTATATGCTTAGAGTTAAATATAATTTACCCAAAATCACTCGAACAACGGCCTTTTTTCTCTAGTTTTTAATTAAAGGTTGACTTGCAACAAATTTCACATTACAGTTATTTGGTATCAAAAGATTTATCATGTTTTACTCCGCTGTGTTGTAGGCGCAAAATATGTGGAAATTAGATTACAAGCTCTTAAAAGCTAAACAACGAACAGTCAATCGCAACCATCACGAAAACTAGATTGGAATTCATTTCCAAAACGGCTCAAATGGGACATAGTTGAACAAAATGGCTTCTGTTTACACTTTCATGCAACTTCATTCGTTGAAATGTTTTTACAAATATACTTCACACATTCAATGAAACCATGTCTATTGTCCTTACGCGTCTATTTCATCATCATTGTAACGCTGTCACTCTGAGCACTGATACCTCAAAACCTATAGTAACATTTCGTTTAATTTTTTAACCTTAGTTCGAAGGAGTACATATCATCCTCTGATAAACATGACAAGCCTGTGGGTTGCATGTGATGGTCAAAAAATTCTGCAGAAATTGTTCGCGCTATTTGGCAAGATGTACGGGTCACATAATCAGATTACGACTAGATGATTAAACCAAGCCGAAACAAGACTGTAACGTAACGTAATATATTTGATACGGGCTTTTCGGTAGAACCCGAAGTGTGTGCCATAAACTAGTGCTATGAGATATTTTAAATCGTGCCTTTTATTGGCCTTTCAATTCTTGTGATAACACCACATGTCAAAACAATAACTAATTTGGCTTGATTACGTCAGCAAAATAAAAAGTTTTTAGCCTGCGGAGCTTTTGTAATGGCTGCGATTGATCGTTCGTTTTTTAGCTTTTAAAAGCTTGTAATCACATTTGTACATATTTTGCACCTACAACACAGCAGAGTAAGACATGGTGAGTGTTTTGATACCAAATAACTGTAATGTGAATTTTGTTGCAAGCAAACCTTTAATATTTTGCCACTTCTACCATAAAATGTCAGTCTTTCATCGTTGTCACATTGTTTGACCTGGCCAATAAGATGGACAGCAGGCAAAGCTGTGCAGTGTAGTTTTCAAACTCAAAATTTAAATCTAAAACCAAATTTGTGCCATTTCATAATGGCGACTATTAATATCACGAATGCTTGTGAAAGGCAATTGACTGATCATAATGGTGGCATTATTGGGCAACTATATTTGACAACAAAATGACACCAACAGATCAGTAAAATAACCACCATTGTTCATAATATTTGCAGATTTACAAGAGGCTTCATTCAGCATATTTTTTTGTTCTGGTGCCATGTTCGGGTTCATCCCAACAGAGCGCGATCATTAAACCCCGCCTATATGATAGCCGTCGCCTATTTTTGTGAATGGTTTTATATCATTGTTGTTATGCAGTTTCATCCTTTGCAGGCAAAGGGAAGAAGAGTCTTAGGAAACTCATCAAAACAGATGTCGGTTGTCAGCAAGTAATGAAAGGACACGGAGAATCATTTGAGTTTAGGGGCAACTTTATTCGCTCTGTGAGACTAACCCTGGTTTCCATGTAGACATGGTTCAAAGCCTGTTCACCCGTCTCCGTTCAAAGCCTGGTTCCCATATACATCGCAAAGCACCGGCGACACCGCAGGCTAGTGCAGTGAAATGTGAACCTACATGCCGGTTACTGCCAAGTACTACCGGTAGTTGCAGTGGTCAACGCAAGAGTTTAGTGCTGTTCAAATTTCGCGAAAAGCTGCAGATAAAACCTTCCCGAAATGCACTGTACAGGTGAAGGTCACCATTATCGAAACGGCTTGGCGAGCGAACATTTTATGTGATTATGCGATTATGTTTAGCAATGCAGCTTTATATGTGAACACAAGCTGCCGAGCCTAGCGTCGCAAGCTTTTTGCTGCGCACGTTACCGCCAAAGTCTCGCAATCGATATGGGAACCAGGCTTTAAAGGTTGACTTGCAACAAAATTCCCATTACAGTTATTTGGTATCAAAAGATTTACCATGTCTTACTCTGTTGTGTAGTAGGTGTCAAATACGTGGAAATGTGTTTACCAGCTCTTCAAAGCTCAAAAACGAAAAGCCGCCATAGATTGGAATCTGTTTACTTATCTGACGTAGTCATTCCAGGTTGGTTATCATCTTGTCACGTATGTTCTCACGTGAATTGAAAGGCCAATAAAAAGCTTAATGTAAAACTTATCGTAGCACTAGTTTATGACAAACACTTCGGGTTTCACCGAAGACCCCGTATCAAATATAGACGCTCGCTACTTTACAGTTTTCTTTCGGCATTATTCAATCGTCAAGTAGTAATCTGATCAAGTGACCCAATATTTCGCAAATAATTTTTGCAGCTCTTTTCGATTATCACAGGTAACCAACAGGCTCGTCATGATTATCAGACAATGATATATACTCCTTCGAGGTAAGGTTAAAAAGTTTAATGATTTTTTACGGTAAGTTATAAGATATCAGTGCTAAAAGTGACAGCATTACAATGACGATAAAACAGACGCGTAAAAACAATAGACATGGTTGTATTGAATGCGTCAAGTATATTTGTGAAAATATTTCGACGAATGAGGTTGCATGAAAGTGTAAACAGTAACCATCCTGTAACAACTACGTCCCATTTGAGCCGTTTTGGAAAGAGAATCCAAACTACGGCTGTCTCGTGTGGCTGCCATTAACTGTTCGTTTTTGAGCTTTTAAGAGCTTGTAATCACATTTCCATATATTTTGCACCTACAACACAACAGAGTGAGACATGGTGAATCTTATGATACCAAATAACTGTAATGTGAATTTTGTTGCAAGTCAACCCTTAAGAGTTTTGTTGCGTTTTGTCGGTGAATAAAAGTACTAGTGACTTCAATAATATAAACCACCAACATTTGTGGTTTATACCATTGATGACTTGTTGCTTACTGAGTGTTTGATAAACATACCACATGAACGACTTTTGAGATCGATGTCGATATAGAAAAGACAAAAGACGCCATTTGCCAAAAAATTGTGAACATTTTATGCAGTTGACAATTTTTGACGATTTCATTCATCCTGTTCGCATGCTAGTAAAAAAATTTTATGTTCATGGTTGCATGTCAGAATAGTCTGAGTATTTGTTCCACTTCCAAATAGTTACTAGTTGTCAAGTTTTTCTAATTAATACGTTTTTATTGTGTTTATACTTTCACTAGTGACTAGATTGTGAATTCATTACTTTTTGTTCCTAGAATATGCCTTTCTGCTACGAAAAAAGTGCTGTTGACACAATATTTTACATAATTTTTTGACGGATTATTGGTTCATGCCTAGTTCACTGCCTCAAATCGGTTAGCCATAAATTTGTCATACCACAAAATATCATGTCAATTTTAAACAGAATAGCTTAATTTTTTTTTTATCTTTACAAATTCAAATGTATAATATAAATGTGTGAGCTGTTAAAATTTGCTGGATTATTTCTTAACAAAACTTTATTCAATGGAGAACTTCAAAATTATAAAGGAACCGCTTATAAAACTTGCAAGGCTAAAATAAAATTATTTGTAGCACAAAATGATTTAGCCTATAAACTTCTCTACCACATAATGATGCTGTCCCAGTCTGCATTCTTACGCACATGCCAAATCTCACAAACCAGACCATGTCACCCTTTCACCTAACATTTCGAGTCAAATTATTACAACAATAAGTTATCAGCATAGAAATGAATAGTTGTTACGTGTTACATACATTTCACGATGCCTGTTTAATTATAGCCAATATTCTGTTCGATCAATACAAAGACAGATACATGATGGTTGCCATGACACGACCTTCACCTTTAATTCAGCTGTAGGTAGTGATGATGACTACAACTACAAGAAGCACAGCTCTTCCAATAACTATTCCAATGAAGGCACCAACAGTCAAATCAGCAGTCACGGTCAATTCTGTTGGCTGAGTCTTTGGTGTTATGGTTACGACTTCTGTCCATGTCACATTCCAAGGGTGATGATTAAACCAAGGACTACAAGGAGTTTGCTGAGAGCATTATAATATCATTGCACCACTTCCTTTGCATTGTTTCATGTGAACATCGGTTCTGGGCTGAAACATGTGATGACCTTAGTTCATTTAAGAGCAAATTCTAACAAAAATTTGCAGCTATTTTGGTGACGCTGATTTGCAGCAAAAAGGAGGTTCTTGGTCTGTGTATATAACATTTTTTCTTTACGAACACAAACTTTTCTTTGTTATTATATATATATAATAATAATACTATAATAGTGTATAATGTATTATACCTTAGTATGTGATTATTATATCCCGAAATATTCCAGGATTTACATTGTATATTAAGAATTTCGGTTTTTAAACATAGATTCGCTTCTAATCTTTTGCTATTGGAAAATAATATGGCTTAAAGTGAGCCTATGCCCCTTCCGTTTGCTCAAAATAGTAATTTTGCATGGTTATTTTTATCATGAGTGCAAATGACTGCAGAGGAACATGTCTTACTTTGAGTCAAGGAGCAGTTCAGAAAGTACAAGAGGCAACGGTAGCAATGTGATTCAGTGGTGCAGTTGGTGGAGTGACAGGCTGCTATGCAGAATATCTGAGTTTGATTCCCGTGTGCTGCACTTTTTTCCGTACCTCTTAGTAAAGTTTTAAACAGATGGATCTGCACGGCTTTTGTTATAGTAAATATTAAATTGACGTTCTTGTAGAGGATATTTGTTAAGGGACAGAAGTACTAGAGATGGTAAAAGTTTGAGATGCATGTAAAGTATAGCATTTGATACTTCTCAAACTTCCCATCTATTTGTGAGGTCATATCTATTAATACTCAAACCACCAAGCTAAAACATGTAATTACTTTAGTTCATTATGAATAACTTTCGATAAACAATTGAAGCTTCAATTGGTGATGAGATGATGTGCAAAACTGGGAGGTGGTTGAATTGGTGTAGTTGGCAGAGTGTCGGTATCAAAAGTTTAATACCATAAGTTTTAGCCCGGTACATGGAAGTGTTTAATGATGCGCTTTATTACTGGCCAATGGCTACACAGCTTCCATGCCAACAATCCATAGGCATGTTAGTTAGGATTAATTGTCCTTATTGCGTGTGAAAGTGCCTTCTTGAGTTTCTAATCAGATGTATCTTTTCATACATGTATGTATATGATATACGAAAGTTGTAAGATTGCCAACTAGATAATGTAGATAATGTTGATACTAAATTGTAGATAATGTGTGGAGCTCTAGTGGTCAATTCTTATAGCTCTCCCCTCATGTAAGAATATTTTAATATCATTGAACACAGTCTATATTATAGTAGAGATTATACTGCAGTTCCAGAGAATGGTTGAATAAGAGTGGGTAATAGACATACCTAACAGTAGAGTGCTATCAAGTACATAGCAAGTTGAATAACCTGAGTTAGAGCCCTGTACATAGCATTCCTCTCTGAAGCGCTTGTATTACAAGCTATACCATTTCTCCAGTGCAATGGTCTTAAGCAAGAATTAAAGATAATTAGTGTTTTATAACGAGATTTAAAAATCAATTTGTTTGACATTACTTCATGTATTTACTACATTTGTCCATAAAAATAGAAAGCTGAAGAGTGCCTAGACACTGTTACTCCGTTTGAATAAACATAAGTCTATTTTTCAAACTTCAGTGCTGTTTTGCATATTTTTATGCCCAAAGATGTAAGTAATACTTATTAAGATTTTAATTATATAAACATTTGATATACTGCAGTCTGACTAGGAGTAGCAGATTAAGCAAAAGAAACGAATTTAATGAAATATAAAATTAATGGTAGAGTATTTCTGATGACTCCTGGAAAGACATGTACTTAGCCTAGATTCAATCACACATGTCTGTTGCTCTGCTGTCGTGAAGTTGTATTCATTTAAAATCTAGTTAAGTACTGCAATATTGAGTATTTTTATTCCAGGCTGATGGTTTTGCAACTTGGCATGTTTTGCCACTTGATTGCATAATAATTTAACTTTCTGGCATTTTCAACTATTTCAAACATTGCTGTGTCATGCCACATTATCAGATAAATTGTCTATCCATGGAGTCACATAAAAATGCAAAAGATGCTACATGTATATAGACTTATTTCGATATTTAAATATGAAGAGGTACTAACTCGCTATGTAAGGCTAAGCTTTTAGATTATTATCTATCAGCTAAGAGAGTTTCACGGATTGAGAGGAATAGTACATCACTTTATTAAGTAGAGACAACAAAAAAACACGAGTTTTTTTTAGATTACCGTTGGCTGAGGTGGCGAACAAACAAGAAATATGATAACAACATTGAAATTTATGGTAACGTTTTGACATCATTTTTTGCTTCTTTGACTGATCACAGCATAAATTTCACTCTAAAACAAACAAGGTGAAAGCAAAGCTTAAAAACAAATTTCTGTTTTTCATGCCAACTACGGTATGTAATTTAAAGTTTTGTTAAGCCGTTGCTTATGTATCTGTTACCATATCTTTTTCATGTGACCAAAAATCTTGTATACCAACACATTTATGCTGAGAAACCACCATATTTACTTTAATCATATGGTGATACTAAATGTTGAACAAATACTAATTTTTGCTAACCATGTTGATATCAGCACTCTCACACTAACGTATAATATCATAGATACATAGTTTACTGCTTGAACCTTAACAAGAACCTTAAATATCTTAAAACCGCAACACCAATAATTTCGTTCAATTGATTTTTGCGATTTGTTCATCTAAACTTCTGTCGGTTGCTGCAAACTGCAGTCGAAATCAGCTGACTAAAACTACTGAAATGAAAAGCAAAACTACCATAGAAGTTCAAACCTACAAGAAATGCTACCGGTTACATATCTCTAAAATGCTTTCAAAGTTTCAGTAGACTTCATGCTGTCAAAGATTTTGTAGACTACAACACAAGAAGAGGAAGTAGTGCAGTCTATCATGGCCCATTTATAAACAGGCTGTGACTGAGTCATGAAAAAACCTTACAAATCCTTAGTTTTACAACTACAAGTTGTTATGCGAGACAAGCCTTCAATAGTCGCAGTCATAAGAAATCCTAAGGAAGTCAAAGATAAATTCAAAGGACTTGACAAATTTAGTAAAACCTAAATAACTTACTTGTTTATCATAAGAGAATCTGTTTATGGTGAAACTAAGTGGCCGTTGGTTTTGTATGAGGCTCTGAAGCTCTACAAAGGTAAAACAAACCTTGCAGAAGTTGCCGTTGTAACATATAACACAACAACAAATATCTACACGTATATATTAGCACAACTCATAGGATAGTTATTTAATAAAATTGAGAAACTTACTCGGAAAGCTAGATCTTTACAAAAGATTTTTTATAGAAAAATGCCAGGCTTGGGTCGGCTTTAAGCCATGGTCACACATAAGCCGAAACGAACTACACGGCGCAAAACGACGTCGGTGTCAGTTGTAAACTGTTCGACTGAAAACATTTCTAGCCGAAATTTCTAACATTTGTAACCATTTCAGTTCTGCTCGTAATTCGTGGCCGAATCTCTACTTTTATTGGCTGGTTAAAATTCTAGCGAGCACGCTGCACATCTTTCCTTACATCCAAGAGTTTAATTAAAAAAATGTCAATTCTCAACCTGACACTGTCTTCATTCCTAGTCATGTTCATAGGTTGTATCCAATATTCTCTCTCTGTCTAATGCCTATCTCTTTGTCAGAGAAAAATGTAGGTCTAAACTAGCAAGCAAGTAAATGCAAGATTAATATCTACATCTTCATCAATGACATCCATTGTATCGATTTCAGACATAGACAGGAAGTGAAATGATTTCGGCTGCCGTGTGACATGTGAGCCGAATGAACCGAACTGAAACAACCTCCGAACCTATCGTGTGACCAAGCCTTTAGCGATCGTTATGTGTAACAGTCAACAGTGCGAGTTATTAACACCATGAGCAAGAGTATTTCAAACAATGTAGTGACTATTTGCCTCAAGAATGCATTGTAATTCGCTTCCTCTAAATCTGATGAACCTGAGATCAAATCCAGTGCCATTCGGATTTTGCCATGAAGAAAATTGATTCATTTTGAGTGTGTTGTGGTTGACCTTAGTATTTTACCAAAACAAAAAGTTGTCTCTATTATCAAGCGTAGGTAAAGAGAAGATAACTACAATATTGCTTATCTTGATTTGAAAAGATAAAAAACCACTGTTAAAGAAAAAGAGATTATACAGTAGGCGCTCCTATAACGTATACTTACTATAATGTAAATTCCAGATAACGTAAAAAATTTATGTGAAGCTGTTGCTTCCTACTATGTAAAAAACTTCATACAACGGGGCAAGTTGGGTGAGTTTTTAAAATCAATTTGAATGTTAGTGTAATTCGCTGCACTTGCGAAAGAGAAAACTCTAGACGCTTAGCGAAATATCTATAAAATATAACTTTCGCAACATTCTAATTTTTCGTAATAGAACGTTAAATGTGTCTACTAAAAGGCGAATAGAATACCTGTGCAATTGTTTGTAAATACCAAGACGATCGATTGGTGCAGGTGTTACAGCGCTGGTTTACCAGTTTTATTGTCAAGAATTGGAGTATCGTCAAAAATTATTTTTATTCTAACCCTGACCCCTAGATAGTAGTAGACAACCAACAGGTAAAACTGCTCTTTATAGTAATAAGAGTTTAATAAGAGATAATAAGTTTGGTTGCTTTGCCCTATTGTAGACATACAAATCAGGATGATCAGGCAATTCACATGTATTTTACTGTTCTTATAACATAAATTCCTTATAAGGAAAACGTTCCTAGAATGGATTATTTACGTTATAGGAGCATCTACTGTAGTACTTTACAGTACAGTATGTGCGTAGTAATCCATTCAGGATGTTGCAAATTACACCAAATTCGAATGACCCTGTATATTATGAAATGATCAATTCAGAAAGTTGCTGACCTCCTGTATTTGATGAATAATGATATTATTTATGAATGCCCAAAAATGCACTTGCAAACCTTGAATAAAGCAAAGCTTCCGATTATTTTTGAATTATGAAAATTAGATTGCGCGTGACAAATGCATACAATTTAAGAAAAGACAATAAAATGATAATATCGGACATTCTATGAAGTACAAATTATAGTTGATTATTTATTAACTCCCAGTTCAGTGGATTTAGCAATTGAGTGCGCCAGGAGAAATCATGCACCAATAAAGCACAGAGAATAAATATCTACACAATTGTTCAAAATTAACAGAAAGGAGCTGACTAGTGGAGGTGTTTAGACAGGCGGAGGAACACAACTCTTATTACAGTAAAGATAGTACTTAGTACTCACCAGTGACATACTTGATTATTCAATATGTTAATCAAGGTCTGTCGATCAGTTTAATAGCTGGTAAGTCAGTTCTTTACACTTGGTAATTTCCACTATATACTTAAGTGAAACAAGAGAAGTAATAATATCTGATATAGCAGAAATAGACTGGATACAAACCCTTGTGCATTCTTTCCAGCAACTCCAGCGCCAGCACTTTGATCTCCCATTGTACCTATTGTGTACATAATTCAATGACATCAACATAAATAGATTTGAAAAGCAGCTATAGAGGATATTAGTTTCCATGCAAAATGATAAGCAAAGAGAAGTATCACTTTCCTGTAATTTCATTGGACAAATTTATCGCATAATACATAATAAATTAATAATATTAATACTTAAAACATACAATGCGATATAAGAGTTAATAAGGAAGAAACTATCTTGTAATAATTCTATCTTTAATGTTTTTGCTGCGTGCACATTTTAAAAAGCTTTTAATTCCAAAAGCTAAGTAGGCATCTTTTCCAACTCCACTTCCAACATCCTGGTCCTAGCTGAAGTGTGAGCTGCTGTCAGCGTCCTAGTCAGCTCGGCTTTGATAAGGCAAATGAACTTAACCGTTTCGACGTGCTCCGACTTCTGGATCCTTACCAAACAGTCAAGGTTCTTGGGAATCTGTAGTAAAGGAGTCTCACTTTTACTTGGCCGGTTGGTAACACTGGCTATAACCGTAAAAGGCACGAGCTTGTCTGCCTTTCGTCGTTCAGTAGAAGGTTGAGCGCCAATCAGGTGTTGCTCAACATGAGGCTCTCTGTTATTAGAAACAAGGCTACATTTGGAGGCAGCCGGGTCAAAACGCTTTCCTTTCTTACTGCTGGAAGACCTCACTGCCAGATGCAGGTCTGTCGTGCTCGAGCTCTGACACACAGAGAAAGGAACCGGTCAGACCCACAGACACAGGCTCTACATCTGAGTCTAGAAGGCCCCCAAGCATTGTTCTCCTGTCTCCAACGGCTCTATCTGGCTCAACATGTCTTCAAGAGAATTGATAGTCTTACCTTGTTAAGGCAGGCTCATCATTGTGAGCTAGTCCTACCATCGTGACAGGCTCGTAAAAATACTGTAAAGTGATGGGCTGATGAATATCTTGGGAAGTGTTGCTCCTCGCGGTGTAATAGTGCAAATGGCTCAGCTTACAAATCCTTCAAGTTTGGTATCTTCCCTCGGCCTTTGTATCCCTCAGCAAATGTCGCTCAGGTTTGGCCATTACCATAGAGACACACCTATTCCCCATATCAAGAACATGCTTTCACGACTAGGCTTTCCTCTAGGCATCTACATTTAGGCTTTAACTTCTCTAAGGGCTTGTAGTAGTTCCGAACAGCTGTGCCATCTTGTCTGGAGTGGTAAAAGCAAACTTTCTCCTTGTCACATCTCTGTCACCTCTTGAGCTGTTTCGGGCTGAAGTCCAACTTGCATGGTGTCTCCAACCAGCGGGTCAGAGCGTTTCTGACCAGGGCTGAATTAGTTTGGGACCTCAGTGCAACCAGTAGTGGGCACTACAGTTGCAGCCTTCACTGTTTCATCAGCTCTGTTAAATCTGGCTGTGGCAATCTATACGGACATGCCCTTTTGGGGCTTATTATTTTTCTCCCTTCAGTTGCTGAACCTGCTTCATCAATTGTTGCACGAGTAGCGCCAGCTAGCTGACAGTTTTATTCTGGACTACTACAGTTTGTTGGGCTTGTCCTTCTTTTATGGGCCAGATGGTTGTCCACTGTTAACAATTTTTTTGCGGAGCCAGGATTCACAACCTCACGGTTGCCACCAGTGTAAAGAAACCGCCCGTGTTTTTCTACTTCCCTCTTTTACTTCTACTTTCTCTTCCTAATTCTGTTTTGCTGCTTGCCCGTCAAGAATTAAACGGCTTTAGTACAAGGCAATAAGAGTATATACTTTGCAGCAAATATATATAAAGATACAGTTAAATATTCTATCAATATTTTATTAACTGCAGTGTAAAATTTCTAGATGCTCCGCTCTTGGTCGTTTCTGTGGCGCTTTATACAGCTCATGACTAGGCTTTGCTCCATTTTTCAGTTGTATGGTGAAACCGGCAGCTGATTCTTGGCCAGTCAAAAATATTATTCAGGGCCGTGTCGTCTACTAGGTCAGGGCTTAGCTAAGTTCGGGCATTGGTTGCCGCGGTGTCAGCGGTTCTCCCGCTCTCAGCCCTGGCTGCAGTGATTGGTCATCCTAATATGGACTACAGTAAAACCTACTTACAAAAGCCTTTACATGCAAAATGTTCAAGTTGCGAAACGCCATATGGTAAAAATTCTCCTTTGACTTACAAAATTTTAACATCAACTTACTTTATTACTAGAAAATCTTTTTCTGTTTAAATTTCATTTTTAACACTAAAGCATGCCTTTCAGGTACAAGAGAAAAGGTACATAAGAGCTAAACTCTGTTGCTCTCACCTGTTCGTTTCTTTATCGCAAATCCTGACAAAGCGACCATGCCGATAATTAGTACACCCGCCCCTACCGCGGCTCCGATTGTAGCTCCAGGTGCAAGATCTTTCTTATCCGCTCCAGCAGGATTGGTAGGAGTAGCACCATTCGATCGCCATTTGATATTCAAATTATCAGTTTTAGGTTCTATTCCTATTATAAAAAGGAGAGTTGTCAACACTTTGACAGGGTACATATTATAAACGAAGAAGAGGTTAGAGCAATACCATTGCTAGTAAACAAGTCAAAATATAAAGTCATTACTGAAATTTTAAACTGTGTAGAGAGACTGACAATAGTTTAGTAAGGGGCGAGTTAATCTAACGCAGTGCATCTCGCTCTACATTGACCAAACAAGTATCAGTGTGAAACTTGTTAAGCTTGTTGTCGAATGAACATGTAAGCAAAACGAAGCATAGCCCGAACCAAGATTAAAAATTCATATTGTTCGAAAAACATGATAAGTTTAAAAGAAAAATAATGGAAGTGTTAGATAAACATGTTTATAACAAAGCTGTCATGTTATGTATAGTGGCGATCAGTAGTATGAATGAACTTTGAAATGCTCTCAGACACCCAGCCCCAGTTTAAAATCTGAACATCTGTGTGGTACCTATGCGATGGAGACCTCTAAGCATTCAGTATTGACTTCTCAGATGTATTTATCAATAATTCTATTGCTTGGTTTCATGTCATCAACAGTAATTTAATTCTTTATTGTGACTACTAGTTACTGCTTCAAAAAAATTAAAGTTAGTGTATTCACTCATTTTTTAGTTATTATTATCATAATAATTGTTGGATAACATACATAACATGTTGCAGCGTGTTATCAAAGTATTTGGAAATTGCATGTACAGTGTATATTTATACATGTAAGGTCTAACGTTTTTAAATAGGTGTTTGTTTTTCAATCATACATCAAGCGATTTATTTAAAATGTTTGTTTTCGTGCAACATACGTTTTAGTGCCTGTTTTAATGCGTATAAAAGGTAAGAAAGAAAAATATTATACTTAATTTTGAAACAGGTAAAGCAAACAACTGCCTAATCGGAAACTAAATGAGATAGGTTAATGCTTGGCGAACGATTATTTTACTTTAGTATTTGTTTACAAAACTGAGAACACTAATTCTTGTTAGAAGCGCTGGCAAAATTACCCAATGAGATCACGCTCTGAAGCTAACCAATGTAGTTAACTCTAGATTATAAGAAAATTCATATAGTAAATCTCTCATCTAATAAAGTATAACATACCTGACCCTGGAACGGTTCCAGTGCAAGACATCACTTGTTCATCTCCATCACTGGCAGAATCAGCAGGAATAACAGTTTGTTCGCCACTCCTTGATGTACAGACTTCATTACAGTCCCACGTGATGATAACTCCAGCCCCAATGATACCGCATTCAAGTATCTCATCAATATCGGGGTTGAGGGTCAGAGATCGTTCTCCAGAATGTCCTTCGTCAAAATCAATATCTGTGAAATAAATCTTGATCATAATACTTTAACAATCTAATTAGCAAAATATTCCATAACGGTCACATTTCTGAGTCTTTGACATTAAATTGGTGGATTTTTTTCTAATTCACTTTTAAACAAACAAACTGAATTTATGATATAGCTAATTCTGTAGCAATCTATTAGTCCTCAAGCTTAATATGTTTATTACAACCACGACTGCAAATTATATTACATTATCTAAGTTAAAAAGATTGACACACAAATAACATAATATATATGCTTACTAGCTAAATGCCTAGCATTGCACAGATGGTAAAAACAATTTAAAAACAGTGGCAGGTAATGCAGTTAATAAAGATTGAACCACAAATAAATATATACCAACATAATCCAACAAAAAACAGTTTCCATAATTCAATTAACGGCGAGCTCTATTCTTGATATGCACTTATGTTATGAACGCCTTATACTCTTGCTATGCATTGAAACACTTGTACACCTACAGCGTGGCTCCAAAGTAATTTCTTGTTTGACAATATCAGGGTAGACATTCTCAAGGGTTGAATGAGCTGTATTCCTGCATTTCAAAGTGAGCCCTTCTCTATCATCTTTTGTCGGAGTGTAGGTGTTGGTGCTGACTATCACCATGTCCCCTCGTAGTACCTCTGCAAGCCAGCAAACACGAACTAATCAATGTTTTTGCAGCACAACGTACAACATTGGAGAAAAAAACACATCCTTTAAAGTGTGCTCTATCTGACTGCGTGTGCCATGAACAACCATAATGAGAATATGTAAAATAAATCTGTATTTTTCTCATCAAACTGTCTGTTGTCTCAATAAATAAGTGAGTCATAGTCATATTACTTGATCCTAAACTTGCAGTTAAACTGCTTTTATTTTACAGTATCTAACAGCAAAGTGGTTTTCAGAGAGGTTTGAATGAGTCTTTTAAAGAGAATAGAAGAAGATTTTATGTTCCTTTCAAAAATGGTTTTCAACAAAGGTATAGCATTCACTAGTCACTCTGTAGTTATAGATTAGCTCATATATTTAGTACACATTTTGGTTCTTTTAAATACAAAATCAATGTATGAAATCAAATATTATCACTTATACCCAATTGCATGATTGATACGAGAAACAAAGTTAATTTTTAGTGTCAAATTAAAAATTTACATTTCCTAGCTTTTGAACTTGTATATGTTATGCTCCAATACTAAGTCCATGAGATGCTTCTCTTCCAAATACAGTGAAACCTCTGCTTAGGAAAAACTCTAGTTATACAAAGCATTCTAGTTATAAAACGTTGTAAGTTCAAACTTTGCTTCAACTTACAAAGGATGTCTCTAGAAGGAAAAAACAGGGACCTTTTATATATATATATATATATATATATATATATATATATATATATATTATATATTATATTATATATATATTAATATAATTTAATAATAATAATTTTAATAAATATAAATAATAATAATATAAATAATAATAAATATAATTTTAATGATAATAATATAACTATATATATTATATTATATATATATATTATATATATAATATATATATAATATATATATAATATATATACATATATATAAACTTCGAGTAAAATATTCACACAGAGTGCCCGGTATTATAAAATAGAGCCTGTTATACAGAAACGGAAGTTTAAAACTTATGGTTAAAACACTTTTATTACTAATAGTTTCATGCTTTGAGGGAGCAATCATCAGAGAAAATATGTCAATCTACTACAGGTGTTTATATAATAGAGATTAAATTGCTAACAGATTGAAATTTTTAACTACATAGAGTCCATGGTCTTACTACAGATTATGTCTTGTGGTTGCATAACAAGAATTTGTCTACATGTCTGCATGTAGAAGTCAGTTCATTTCGCCTGTTCAATGTAGCCAACTCAGGCATTCGAATGATGTAAAACTTTTCCCACAAGCACAAGTTACATGTCTTAGTTGAGCAGCTAAATGGTGTTGCCTTTCTAATAATTTTCCATCTTATATTAAAATCAATGTTGTTCTCCTTCAAGCTCCATACGTATTCACTCAATTCGGTGCTAGATCGCTTTTCTGCATGTCTAAATGTTGACTTGTGGTTTGTGTAGCGTGTTTTAAAGGTATTATCAGTAAGTCCAACATAGTGCTGGTCCAGCTGTTCATCTGCTGTTGTCACCATTGCTTTGTACACTACTGACTTAGTTAAGCACTTTCCATCTAACGGGCAATCTTTCTTAATTCGGCAGTTGCATTCTCTTGCAACCTCTGGGTCAGCTTGCAGTAAGGTGCTATTGTGTGAGTTTATAGTCTGTTTGATGTTGTTCATGCAACTATAACTCACTTTGGGGTTGTTTCGGTTAAATATCTTTCGCAGTGGGCGTGTGTTTGGAAACTCACTGTCGAGCGTGCGTAAAAATGTTTTCCCGATGTTGCTGGTCACATTTTTGCTGAAAGGTGGATTATACCAAGTTATCTGCCTTTGTCTGTTTTTCTTCTATTTGCCTGTTGTTGCTGGTGAATATGTTAGCTGGTATTCATATCCACTTTTGTTTAGCGCATTCTGGTAGATTCCGGTTTCACTCACAAAAGATGCCTCATCAGATGAAATGTTTATAAGCTTTCTATTTATGGCAGTTGATACATGTATATTCTTAAGAATTTGTGGTGGATGGTTGGATCTCCTATCTATATATCGCGGAGTGTTGCTGGGTTTGTTGTAAATTTTATATGTATTGTTGTTTAGATTCAATGTTACATCCAAGAAGTTGACTATTTTTCGGTTGGCATTGATTGTGATTTTCAAGTCATTTCTCCTAAATATTGCACAAATTTTTCTCTTGGTATTTTCGGCTTTCCGAGCTCCGCCTTCTACGATGCCTAATCCATCATCTCGGTATAATCCATAGTTGTTACCACATTCTTTGCATATTTGGTGTAGAATGTATGCTCCAACTAGTTCGCACGCCTCGGCTCCATCATAGCTGCCCATTGTGACGTCGAATAGCTGGTCCGATGTCTTTTTTCCCCAGGTGTTATTTGTATCGAACAGTACTGATCTTTTAGTGTGCAACATGACTTCTCTATTTTAGCTCTGCTTTATGCAATGAGCACTCTGATTTCAGTTTCACAAGTTGATTGACATATTTTATCTGATGATTAATAAGTAGTTGATTGATTAATTGACTATTGATTGACTAATTGATTAGTAATAAAAGTGTTTTAACCATAAGTTTTAAACTTCCGTTTCTGTATATATATAATTATATATATATATATAGATGGTTTGATTTCGTGTGTACATATGTGTACAGACATGTGTTGGAATGTTGGCGGCTACTTATGATAAAACTTATGTAAGGCTAACAGAAGGTCAGTTTAAGACCCGATACAACAATCATACTGCATCCTTTGGAAACGAGGCAAGAAAGCTGAGCACTGAACTCAGTAAATATATTTGGCAGCTGAAAAACACTAACACCCATTACTCAATTAAGTGGAAGTTACTGAAACAAGCCAATGCTTACAGCAGTGCAACAAATAAATTCAATCTTTGTATATGGGAAAAGCTTTTCATATTATGCTAGCCTGACATGTTGTCTCTAAATAAGCGAAATGAACTTGTCTCTACATGTAGACAAGCGGTCAAATACCTGCTTAAGAACAGTAGCGTAACTTAGCTCTTACCGACTTATCTGCCTGAATCAGCTTTAGTTTTAATCCATATGCTTGTGACCACACCCTGCGTATATTTACTGCTTTTATTGAGCAAAGTCATTTTATCTGATGATTGCCTCGCAGAGGCATGAAACTGTTTAGTAATAAATTGATTTGAACTCAGATACATGTTTTTCCTGTAATATTTTAGTTTTAGCTCTGCTTTATGCATTGACCACTCTGATTTCAGTTTCACAAGTTTACTGTATTTATTTATATATACATATCTATATATCTATATTATCCATATATATGTTATACTAAAAATATTCCAGGCTTATTTCAGTTAAAGATGTGGTTGCGTCAAAAAGGTCGATTTAATGAAATTAAAACCTATAAAAGGCTAAAACATCAGTTTCACTTTGATGTCATTTTTGTTTTTGTAGGCCAATCCTGTCCAGAGATAAATGCGTTTGAATGAGGCCATCTTTTAAAAAGCTCGCATTCCAGCGGGTGCTTCATTCGTGACGTAACTAGTGATACATCTAAAAAGAGTCCATGAGCGATAAATATAAGGTCGCTTCATTAGCCAATCATCACCACAAAATTTTTCTATAGGTCGTAATAAATGTTATCACTCGTAAAACACGTTGTCTGTGATCTCAAATTTAGGGATTTTACTCTATTATTAAATCGCATGGACATCGATATTTACTAAATTAATTAACATTGTTACTTTAATGAATTACTCAATCGACACGTTTTATTGACGAACAACAGAATTGTAAAAATTGCTGTAAAGTTACTGCGAAGCTAACTTCGAGTTTTCTGTGCATCAGGTGGTTAAAGAGCTACGAAGGAAGATAGGAGAATGGGGGTAAATTTATTTTTTCCTCTGAGTGTCCTATAGATATACTGTTAAGTTTACATTCAGATTATATTTCCCTGTTTGAGGTTATAATGTAATTTCCTGCGCGTGTAAGATACGTATGTACAGTGAGTTCTTAACGGCTTCTTTTTAATCCATAGCATCTAGCAATACAATGGCTTAGATTGATGAATATACTAAAGGTAATATTTTTAGTACTCATTAATACATGTACTAATTAATAAAATTATAACTTTTTGCTATCACTAATCATTGTTTTATACTTTTTTATCGCTTCACCGAGCTACCTATATTTGCTTCAAATTTTCTGTGGCAGTTTTATCTAGTAAATTAGATTTATAATTTGACTTTAGATGTTCACTTCTCACTTGTAGAACGTGAAGAAAATCGATTGATCAATGCAAATCTTTAACTTCCAAAACCAAAGCTTCGAATCGTTGCATACTTATGCTTATACTTAGCATGGCGTACTTATGCTTTTGTTAAACATTTATTGGTTTTTAAAACTACACTCGTAATCTAACTCCCAATTTGAAAGCTTTCAATAGATACGCGTTACAATGACATATCTATCATGAATGACATATATTTATTGCATTTGTTTTACTGATTACAGGATGTTTATGTGGTCCCATCAGCCAAAGCAGCTTTGTCAGTGTAGAAACTGCCACAAATGGAAAAGAGAGACTTGAATGTGTGCTGCATGTTTCGTTTGAGTTTGCTGCAGTAGATGAATTTGTCTTATTGTATCAGGTGAAACTATTTGAGTGGCCACGACTTGATGATTATTTTTAATAAAAGCTTTATGCCGAAATGACAATTTTCTTGCTTGTAAAAATTATATAATGAAATAATATTGTTGAAGATAATGCAAAACATGTTTTGCAGAACATTGAATGCATCATAACCCTGTTGACAACTGTGTGTAAATCTTGTCTGATAGATGGATTTATGAGGTGCAATCAGAGCTGCATGGACAGGCATTTTGCATAGCTCAACCATTTGTCTAGTATTTGAATCAACTAATCCAATGTGACCAGTGAATTTTTTCTACACATTGATACCAATAATGACTCGATAATGTTGACAGTCGACTATACAATGTACATGACATTTAGGGATGTAGTTGGTTTCCCAATTTATTCCATGGTATGGACAGTGTAGTGGATTGGATATATGGATGTCCGCAGAACTGGAGAATGTGAGTTCAAATCCAGTTTTCAGCAGATTTCTCATCCTTAAAACTCTATTCCTATGTTATGTATATTCTTTTCAAAGACACAGCTTGCATATTTTACTTACGGTAGTAAGAAACTAGTTTTTGGTGTTGGCAATGAAATACAGCCCCACCCCCAGGATAGGCAACGGGCATAATATGGGCGAGGCTTTTGGGAGGCTGTATATCGTTAGTGTGGGTAGCGACGGAACTGTGCCGATACAAAGACCTTATTCGACATAGTTTGCTTGACAGAATTACCGAATTACCGTAGACCGGTAGAATTGGTAGTCAGTACTAAGATGTTTACACAGCATTTAGAAGCTAATATGACAAGCTTTTAATTTTCCTTGTTTGAGGCCTTTGAGACATTGGTAATAATGTATCTGTAGCTGGATTTAAAATTTGATTCTAGCCAAAATGAGCAAATACAAAATAAAATATATGCCAATAGAGCCGTGTAAGACTAGACTTTATTGCAATAGCCGATGTGAATACGAGAGATGGAGACAGGTTGTATCACTCATTTTGGGCAAGTCTGGGCATGTTTTTTTGGCCTGAGCATTTTTACCACGATCAAATTTTTTTGATTTCAATCTTCAAATATCTTGACAATGAGATCGCCTAACACAACAAACAACATATTAACTGATAGACAAAGAAAAATACTTTCTTTTAAAATCAAATTTGACACAACCACATCTTTGATCGCAACCACATACAAACCGTATTTTAGCACGGGGTCACGGTTTCCTCCAGTATTTATACAACTAAATGTAAACTCAGTTTCCTCGACTAACTGATCTGGTCCATTTATCGTAAGACTCTCAGGTTTAACTACAAAAAGGAAATAAATCTACATGAAACAAGGCTACAGACAAAATTCTCAAAGAAAAAAAAAACAGAGCATAAGTAAATAGAAATCCTCCCCTGTTTTTAGAAATCCTCCCTTGGATTTCTAAAAACAGCCATTCAATGCCCTAAATAGACTGACTTGACATGTAGGCCTATCACTCAGGGTCGATTGAATTACCAGATGTTTGTAATCAACAATTTTACATGGGGTTGTCCTCCCCCAATTTGTTTAGCTGAATTCATTTAACTTAAATTCAACGTTTATGTTATACATCTGTCTTGGAGGTAAGAACTCTCTACAGTATGTACCACACACAATACATTGCAATGTTACACTTTATCGCAGATCAAAACAACTAAATACACTAAATACACTAAAGCTACTCTAGGTAACAATAGTTGCTAAAGTTAACATATTATTTTGATACTAATTTTTAATATGTACAGCAGGCCTGTATTCCCTGGTTGCAAGTTGGGGCTGCAAATGTTAGGCGACTAGTTATGAACACCTAGGGGTTTGGGGGCAAGAAACGCCCAAACGGGGTTTGGGGCAGCGCCCCGTAGCTCTGGACCTTTTAAGCATCGACAACCCTCAATGTTTACATAAATGCAATCATTTGTAAGCATCAAAATCTACATAAATATATTGTTTATGGTTCATAGTAGGCAAAACGTTTTCTTTATTCAACGAACAATATAAAACTCATGACACTACAGATTTCTGTAAGGGACATTGACAGAACAAGAGCTATTAATTTTTTATTGCAATAGCTTTAGTTCTGTCAATGTGTCGATAACAGAAATCTTTCACAAATGCTTCTGCATCTATTTCACATCTTTATATATGTGTAATATTAGAAGATTATTTAGCTGAGCCTGCTCCATCGTGCTCCTCGTTGATGTTTTGATTCGCTTCAATGCAGAAAAGGATTTCTCACTCACTGCATTACTTACTGGCAGGCAAAACCAATACTAGATTAGTGCGCCTGAAAATTAGTGAAAATGCAAGTTTGGGGTCTTCTCCACACCCCCAACTATAAGCAATAAAGTACAGTTTGCAAGTCTTAACAAAGTCTTACAAGATCACTCATTTGGCGTGATCACCACGGAGACAATAGTAGTGGAACGCTAGTAGCTAATAGATTAGTTATTGGAATTTCCATCCGGTCTTGGAATTTCCTAGCGGTCTTCGAATTTCCAACTTGGAAATTCCAAGTGAATGATCTTAGAACGTAATTTTTAGTACTTAGCCGCTGACAATAACTAAAAAGTTGGGACGGCTCCACCGCCAAGCCGCCCCAGGGTATACGGGCCTGATGTACAGCCCGTGTATAAATCTTTTATAGTTTTACCAAAGGTGTTTGCATTAATTAATTACTTTGGATTTTTATACCCCTATATATCACATTTCTGTCTTACGATGTTTGGACTGGAATGAATTAAAGTCATATGGCAGGTTCAAAACACTTATTAATTAATATTACTTTTTGCATTTTTTTTTAATATTTTGAAAACTAGTATTTTTTTACCACTGCATCCTATTTTTTAGTTTGGGGTTTTTCACATGCGCCGTTTCAATTTAAATAATGCGTTACACTCGTGTTTCCATCTGAGTAAAGCTGTACAGCTAAATGCTTTTCACGTGATCATAAATTATAAATTCTCTCTGCATTCTCTTTCCATTTATTCAGACAAAGTATCAGACTGAGAAAGTCTGATATTTCTTTTTTATCTCGATTGTACTAGTAACAAGCTTATTACCGGGATAATGTTAGACATTCACCTAGTACATATATAAACTTTGTTAAAAAAATATCTAGTTGTAATTAGAAGAAAATATACTGTGTATGTCTTCATTATTACTTAACATCTGATCCTGTTCATCATTAAGCCTACAGTTTTTATTTTTATTAAAAAATCCTTCACATTTTTGAGAGTTAAAAACACTAGAATATTTTCTTATAAAAATACTGTGCCTAACATGCAACAGCCTGGTCATACAAAGCAGAGTGCAAAGCAACTTACCACGCACACTTATTGCAAAACATGAGCTAAAAATGAAATGTCAAGGTGTACCAGTACCATCAACTTACCATTAATAGTAGATATAGAAAATGAAGTAGAGTTCACACGAGATGTGATGTCAGCGTAACATCTAAAGTTGACACTAAGCAATTCATCTGATACAGTTCCTGGTACTGAGAGGATGAATGGAGGAGCAGCGGCTCCTGCAGTATTACAGTAAGCTTTATCTATTGTCGAAAACCCTGGTATGTTCAGAACATTATAAGGTACCCATTCATTACCATAAGTACTATATTCACAACTAGTTCTTTTGCCTCCCGCATCGTCACCATTAACCAGATAGACAGCAACAACATCTGTATTTCCGCTAGCAGTACATGTTAGAGTTATCGTCTCATCTTTGTAGAATAAAGGATACCCTGTAGAATCTACCGACAATCTAACTTCATTTCCTACAACCACAAAAGAACAACAAGACATTATACGAAACAACTAAACAAGGTAAGTTTATATGTATAATAACCTTAAGCCCTGGGTTCTATAGTCAACTTACAGTATTTAAAGTAACTGTATACTCAGCTCCTACCAGTGCTAGTAACTCAGCACAAATAGGAAAACTACCTTCATGTATCAGAAAGAGCACAAAAAGGTATTGGTGCTTCAGTAAAACTCAACAAGATACCAATACTAGTTAATGCATTATCAAGATGAATACTACATTGTCCATACAGCGACAACGATAGTAAAATTGTTGTTCGTAGCTCGTCGCAAAAAAAAACAATTCTCATGCAGTTTTGATCTCATAATGTTTAATTTAATCAACGATTACTAGAATGAAACCACCAAAATACAAATGTTTCATGAGTATGTTAATGATTCTCAATAACATTGCAGAATGAATTAATTCTAATAAACAAACATTTTTACCTAAACTTTTTAACACAACAAACTTTATCTCTGAGCTGTACAATTCATTTTAAAAACAAGAACGGATTGTTATCTAGTATTACAATATAATAAACGAATATGTTCCACATATCATTTGAGAAATTATTTCCTAAAATGGAAACTAAAAATAAAAAAACTGAAATAAACTGAAAATATTTGCAACTTTGTATAAATATCATGCAAGGTAAACGCACATTGTATCTTTAACAGGTAGTATGTTCTCAAGCTTGTCAGATTTTTACCTGTGTCATTATGGAAAAATACAAATAACATAACAAATAGCAACTTTATTGTTTAACTCGCAATACCGTGCAATCTAGAACAAAGGGTTCACAGTGGTTAACTGAGTGAGTAACATAATCAGAGAAGACAAATCTGAATATGGTTAATATGAGAAGCGCTGCCATCACACAAAATAACCTGATAGTAAGTAAAACTAATGACCGATTTCATGCGAGTGAATATCAAAGAACACTGGGTTACAACAATAGTTAACCTAGGACTTTATGTATTGATAAAGTAGTTGCAGGGTCTTATAGAAGTAGATAACGAAGTGATTCTACTGATTCTATAAAAATTGAGATCAAAGACAAATCAAAACATAAATATGTAGAAATTTTGTCTTTTACAGTTTATATGACTAATTTTTTCTAGCTATGACATAGATTCAATAGCTGCTACTTTGGAATTCATTAATGTAACTGATAAGATGTCATGAAAATAGCAAGATTGATCTATCAAAAGCTTTACCTAAGCTTTGGTACTGAACATATTCTGTCCTTTATATTTATAGCATTGCATATTAAGTGTAAACTTACCGAATACGATGTCTCTTATTATAACTGATGCGAACAGGATGAAGAAGTTGCACCTAAACCACCGCACTCCTCCCATGACAGCAGCAGATGGTTACAGATCAGCTAAAATTAAGTTTGTTATTTACAAATATCAGCTCTAGATTTCTATGGGAGACAATTAGTTGTGACCAAAATCACAATCCTTTCACACTAGTCAAATCAACTGATAACTTCACGATCAACGGAATGTTGTACGGAATGTGCCAACACATACCTATAATTTGTATAAAGTATAGGGAGTTTTAGCATAGTTAACATCATCAACACTACTAGTACCTGTTTGTTTGGATAGGTTGAGCAACTCCATTTGCCTCGTTTCAAAATCTTCTGGCTCCTTTTAATTGCTTCCAGTTTTCCCCCTCTATTCTTGGCAGCTGTATTCAATGTATCTGGAATGCAAACATTCAGGACAATCCGAATTAGTTATTTTCTACGCAATGTACTGCTGTGAATACTTGTGTATCTGTTTTGATACTCAGTTATTCAATAGTCATTTTTATTGGTTGTCGGTAGGCCTGAGGATGATGAAGTAATCTGATCTAGTGTATCTTTAGCCATAGTAGGGAAGTGTTTTCAGACTATTTAAATGATATCACTATAATAATGATATCATAGTATGATACCATAGTATATAATTGATGTGATGCTCGCATACAATTTTCTAAAGCTTTCCAATTCTTGTTAAGTTTTTGTGTTCAGATCAATTGATTTGATCACTGCGTAAACTGTGTTGACGTTTCCCAACGTCTTTATGATTTTCCTAAAACTGTAAAAAATAGCTTTGTCACTAAAAAACTGATAATACGTATAAAACTATTTTACTTATAAATAAATATACATTTAGCAAAAATGAAACAGAATAATTAAGTTTTTGGTTATATATAGCACACTTGACTAAGGTTCTCACGTAACAAATAGATGTTATGAACTGGTGAAGTCTTTGACTCTGCCAAAAAAGAAGATTTTTTATGGTGGTCAACTATGAATTCAATCTAGCAAATTTGGTTGTGATCTGCTAGATTATTGTGATTTCAAAGTGTTTTGTCCTTTCCTGAAATATGTCAACCTACAATAAAACCTCTAATTGAACACCACCTTTATTTGAACGCCACCTCTATTTGACAGCCACTAGAGGAGAAGGGTTGAAAATAAAGCACCATCCTTTAATTGAACACCGCTTCCATTTGACCACTATTTTGGCTTTCATTGATCTTTACGAGACGATAATAGCAAGCAAACAATAGAAAAGTGTCCACAAAGTCCACCCAAAAGTGTCCACAAGAATGTTTTCCTACTTTGAATTTTTAAGGTTTTTCCGTTAAAACTTTGAAAGCAACAGCACAGAAATTATTAATGATTGTATCAGGCTAATAGTAGTTCTTTGTTCAGCGCAGTTGATCTATCAGTATATGAATGACTAGTTTTAGGCTAAATGTTGTGCATAGACATCATAGACATTGTGCATCCGGCTAAAAGTCAATCACTATTTGTGCAAAATACAATGCGTAAAAAATCATTTGCTAAAAAAATTATTTTATTTTAGCAATTGATGCTAAAAAATATTTGGACACTACTATCGACTAGTTCAGCAGAAAAAGAGTTAATGTCAAAAGACATTGTAAAAGTATTGAACAATCAGAATATGTTTGTTCTTTGAAGTCAACAATAATTATGCAACTGGCCGAGCAAACGATGCAAATATTTGTGTTTTGAAATCGTTAATTTTGGTTTTAACATGTAATATAAATGTGTTTAGATTATGTAACTTGTTCTTGTATATATATATTTGTAGCATTTGATAGCATTGTTATATACTTTATAACTTTGCAGATTTACAGCATACTATTAATCAGGCTGAGCCAAAATAATCTAAAAGGGTTAATGTGGCTCTGCCTAAAGAAGAATGTTACATATAGGTAACATTTGCTTCGGCCGTAAAATGGTTAAATTTATCTTCTCCAAATTCTGACGAGCCATTTGAAAAATAAAAATATTTGAATTTTGATTTGATTTGATTTGATTTTTATTGCGTAATAATAACCTGACAGTATGAGTAAAAAATACACAGAGTAGCAATAGGACATGCCAGATAGCCAGAGGCTAGAGTCAAGGCAGCCCCAGCAAGCAGTAGGAAAAGAAACAGAATCAGCGATAAGCGCACACTCCGGAGCACCAGAGTCAGGAAGGACAGTCCCAGGACGCCCACAGGCGCTCCACCAACTTCGCCTTCAGCTGACCCGGAGCAGAGCCCGCACAACCACTCAAAAATTTATTATATAATTTCATTGCACTAAAAAATATCGATCTCTGTCCCTTAGAAGACAAACACTTTTTCAACTTTAATTGATTTTTACTTTTTAAACGGGTATCTTGACAATGATCTATCATAAAATCTTGCAACTCTTCCATGGGGAAAGAATTTGTTAAAAACATTAGCAGGCGATACTGGAATAAAATTTCAATTGGCATTATTTTTAAAATTTTAAAATTTTTGGAAACTGTTTGATTTGGTTTAAAATTGAGTATTATTCTGATTGCCTTTTTTTGCATGATTAAAAGTTTGTTTAAATCAGTTTTGTTGCCGTGGCCCCAAAACTCGATTCCATAAATTAAAAGAGAATAGAAAAAACTGTAGTACAAATTGATCATGGTTGATTTGTCTAGGTAGGGGCGAATGAAACGTAATATTAGTAATATGTAATTAAGTTTTTTGATGAGACTTTGGATGTGTTTTTTAAAAGTCAAGTTGTTGTCTAACGTGATACCTAAAAATTGAGTCGAATCTTTGATTTGTAGTTGAGAATTGTTTAAAGAAAGGCTTAGATTATAATTTTGAGTGTTTTTAGACGGATTTTTGAAAACTACTTGAAATGTTTTACTGTTGTTTAAAATGAGTCTGTTTGATAGGCACCATTCATTAATAATATTTAATTCCTCTTGGAGTTTAGAATTATCTGTTGAAAATATATTGGTGTCATCTGCGAATAAAATACAATCCAAAGCAGGTGCAGCATTTACTAAGTCATTTATAAAAATTAAAAATAAGAGGGGTCCTAAAATTGATCCTTGTGGAACACCAATCGTAATTGCCCTCATTTGCGAACAATCAGTATCTGTTTTGGTAAATTGAAATCTATTTTGGAGATAACTTTGAATAAGAGAGGAAGACTTTACACTAAAATTGTAGTAAAAAAGTTTGTCAATTAAAATTTTGTGATTAATCGTATCGAATGCCTTTGAAAAATCCAAAAATACGCCCTGAGTTATATTACTTTGATCTAAATTAGTATATAAAAATTCCATTAGACTGTTTATTGCTGTAGTGGTGCTTTTACCTTTTCTAAAACCAAATTGTAAGGGCATAATGGCTATATGCGGTAATGATGACCATATAAGGATAAATGACGAGTGGGTTGACTAAGAATATGAGTAAGCATGCACTTTAACCAAACTGTATAATTTGGGTAGTAACAAATCTGCCACACTACGTTATAGCGTTTGACTCTACCAAAAAAATGCTCCCAAGCATTTCATACAGGGACAATTGCACATGGTTGTAATTTATTTTGAGTAGTAAACATGTGAATAAATGTATATGTACAAAAAATTTTGTTCATAGAATTGAATGCCACCAGTATTTAACCGCCGCTATAACGAAAGGTTTGACGACTTAAGCGACATGGCATTCAAATATTGGTGTTATAGTAACTGTCAGTTCAGTAGCTATTTTGCCTCACTTGGTCACTGAAGTTGTCTCCTCGGCATTAAAGATACTATCATTCTTGAAATTACAAAAGTATAGCTTTTCTCGGAGACTAATTGTAAACAAAGCTGACAACATACAGTATTGTACGTAAGTTTTTGGCGGGTTTTTGGTTTGTGTCTAGTTTACTGCCTCAAATCGGTTAGCCATGAATTTCTCAACCACAATTCATGCCATTTTTAAACAGAATAGCTTCATTTTAAATATTTTTTCATCTTTACAAATTCAAATGTATAATATAAATGGGTAAGCTGTTAACGTTTGCTGGTTTATTTCCTAACAAAACTTTATTCAATGGAGAACATCAAAATTATAAAGGAACTGCTTATAAAGGCTGGAAGGCTTGCAAGACAAAAAAAAGTGCAACACAGGGAATCGATCTTAGATATTCTGCATAGCAGCCAGTAGCCTGTCTGACAAACTGTTGTTTTTGCGGAGTTGTCTCCCGTTGAGCAGGGCGAGCAAAACAACATCTTGTCACAAGACGCACTACATCTGATGCAACAGCTGCACTGAAAGGGAGTTGTTCTCTTCTGTCTATGAGGCTTGCCTGCAATGTTATGCCAGTCGCTCTATTGATAATCATAACGGATTTCGTCCAAAAATTTATGTAGAAGAAAATAAGATACAACCGTTTAACCAGAGACCCGTCTCTGTGGTAAACTTTGTTGAACCAGAGACCAGCCTCTTCGGTAAAATTAGTAAAACTTAAGAACTTAGGCAACAACTGCAACTAAACATGTTATTTGTGCCCTCAGTCAGTTTTGTTTCTATTTTTGTATCAGTCAGTTTTATTCGTTCTTTATTTTTAATTAATTTTATTTTTAAGTTCTACTAGTCTTATAGTGTTTTTTTCTACATAAATTTTTGCGCGAAATCCATTATGATTACCAATGGAGCGACCGACATAACATCGCAGCCAAGCCGCATAGACGGAAAAGAACAACTTCCTTCGTAAGTTTTAAATGTCATCGACAATATATGGGGCGACGATTTACAATAGGAAACAATTATCTGGGAGGCATTGCTTTGAGCTAAAAGCTAAACAAATCGCGATTCCTTGGAAAAGATTAAAAGTTGGAAAAACCAGTCAACATCGGCTCGACTTTCAAAACAGTAAAATAAAAGATTATTTTATCCTGTGATCGTTAGTGATTTTTTGTCTGATCAGAATAAAAATAATTCAAGTGATAGAAGTGATGTGAACTTTTTGGACTTTTAATATACTTTGAATACGCAGAGAAAACGATTGTTATGGTGGCTCGGACGGTTACTGTACTGGTTTTTGGTCTACCGGCGTATCTAATGGCGACCCCTCGGGTCGGCTTACATTAATCTTGCCATGCACTATAATTATCTGTGATAATGGAAGACTACGTCGACCCTAAGGTCCACTGTCTGATTAGCTTGGGCCGCCCTCTCTTCTATGATTGGGTCGTCCCCGTCAGAGCACACTAGCTACTGACTCCGTAGTCAACTAAACGACCGATGATGCCTATACTAGTCGTCTATCAGACATTAATTTTGGAATTTAGAATCTCATAGATAACAAGTGAAGCTCCAACAAAAAGTTATCATAATTCTTCTCTCTTCAGATTCCTGAGTTTTTAATCAGATAGATCACATCGCATTTATTCTAAAGTCAAAAGCTCAAAGATTGACAATTGAGACCAATTGAGACTGGCATAGCTTGTCCTAGGCCTGCTTTTCACATTAAATAAACCATAGATAACAAGTAGAGCTCTCGCTGTCTTTCTTCATAACTCACCCTTTATGTGAGCCTGTTTAACACTGGAGCATCACTCTTATTGTAGTAAAGTTTTTCTAGCAAAAGTGGAAGGTGGATGGATTGGCGTAATTGGCAGTGTCAGTATCAAAAGTTTAATACCATAAGTTATAGCCTTAGCTCCATGAAAATGTTTAATCATGCAAGTTATCACTTGCCAATGACTACACAGCTTCCATGCCAACAATCGATAGGCATGACAGTTAAGGGCAATTATCCTGATTGTCCTTAATGTGTGTGAAAGTTGTAAGATTGCCAACTAGATAATGTAGATAATATGTGGAGCTCTGGTGGTCTACTCTTATAGCTCTCATTTCATGTAAGAATATTTTAACATCATGGAACACAGCTTCTATTATAGTAGAGATTATACTGCAGTTCCAGAGAATGGTTGAATAAGAGTGGGTAATAGACATGCCTCCGTTTGGCAAAACATAAGAAGTCTATTTTTCAAACTTCAGTGCTTTTATGCGTATTTTCATGCACAAAAATGTAAGTAATACTTATTAAGATTTTAATTATATAGACATTTGATATACTGCAGTCTGACTAGGAGTAGCAAATTAAGCAAAAGAAACGAATTTGATGGAATATAAAATTAGTAGTAACGTATTTCTGACTCCTCCTTCTGGAAAGACATGTACTTGGTCTAGATTCAATCACACATGTCTGTTGCTCTGCTGTCCTGAAGTTGTATTCATCTAAAATCTAGTTAAGTACTGCAATATTGAGTATTTTTATTCCAGGCTGATGGTTTTGCAACTTGGCATGTTTTGCCACTTGATTGCATAATAATTTAACTTTCTGGCATTTTCAACATTTCCAAACCTTGCTTTGTCATGTCACATTATTAGATAAATTGTCTATCCATGGAGTCACATAGAAATGCAAAAGATGCTACATGTACATAGACTTATTTCGATATTTAAATATGAAAAGGTGCTAACACACTATGTAAGGCTAAGCTTTTAGATTATTATCTATCAGCTAAGAGAGTTTCACGAATTGAGAGGAATAGTACATCACTTTATTAAGTAGAGACAACAAAAAAACAGGAGTTTTCTTTAGAACACCGATGGCTGACGTGACAAACAAACAAGAAATATGATAACAACATTTAAATTTATGGTAACTTTTTGACATCCCTTTTTGCTTCTTTGACTGATCACAGCATAAATTTCACTCTAAAACAAAGAAGGTGAAAGCAAAGCTTAAAAACAAATTTCTGTTTTTCATGCCAACTACGGTATGTAATTTAAAGTTTTGTTAAGCCGTTGCTTATGTATCTGTTACCATATCTTTTTAATGTGACCAAAAATCTTGTATACCAACATATTTATGCTGAGAAACCACCATATTTACTTTAATCATATGGTGATACTAAATGTTGAACAAATACTAATTTTTGCTAACCATGTTGATATCAGCACTCTCACACTAACGTATAATATCATAGATACATAGTTTACTGCTTGAACCTTAACAAGAACCTTAAATATTTTAAAAAGGCAACACCAATAATTTCGTTCAATTGATTTTTGCGATTTGTTCATCTAAACTTCTGTCGGTTGCTGCAAACTGCAGTCGAAATCAGCTGACTAAAACTACTGAAATGAAAAGCAAAACTACCATAGAAGTTCAAACCTACAAGAAATGCTACCGGTTACATATCTCTAAAATGCTTTCAAAGTTTCAGTAGATTTCATGCTGTCAAAGATTTTGTAGACTACAACACAAGAAGAGGAAGTAGTGCAGTCTATCATGGCCCATTTATAAACAGGCTGTGACTGAGTCATGTAAAAACCTTACAAATCCTTAATTTTACAACTACAAGTTGTTATGCGAGACAAGCCTTCAATAGTCGCAGTCATAAGAAATCCTAAATAAGTCAAAGATACCTTCAAAGAACTTGACAAAATTAGCAAAACCTAAATAAACTTACTTGTTTATCACAAGAGAAATCTGTTTATGGTGAAACTAAGTGGCCGTTGGTTTTGTATGAGGCTCCGAAGCTCTACAAAGATAAAACAAACCTTGCAGGAGTTGCCCTTGTAACATACAAGAACAACAACAAATATCTACATGTATAGATTAGCCCGATTCATAGGATAATTATCTAATAAAATTAAGAAACTTACTAGGAAAGTTAGATCTTTACAAAAGTCTTTTTATAAAAAAATGCCAGTGGTTTGGGTCGGTTTAAGCCATGGTCACACGAGAGCTGAAACGAACTAAACGACGCAAAACGACGTCGGTGTCAGTTGTAAACTGTTCAACCGAAAACATTTCTGGCCGAAATGAACCATTTCAGTTCTGCTCGTAATTCGTGGCCGAATCTCTGCTTTTATTGGCTGGTTAAAATTCTAGCGAGCACGTTGCACATTTTTCCTTACACGTGCAAGTCTAATTCAAAAAGTGTCAGTTCTCAACCTGACACTGTCCTCATTGCTAGTCATGTTCATAGGATGCACCCAATATTCTCTCTCTGTCTGATGCCTATTTCTTTGTCTGAGAAAAATGCAGGTGTAAACTAGCAAACAAGTAAATGCAAGAATAGTATCTTTATCTTCATCAATGACATCCATTTATGAATTTCAGACATAGACAAGAAAGGAGGTGATTTCGGCTGCCGTGTGACATGTGAGCTGAGCGAACTGAACTGAAACAATCTTCGAACCTAACCAAACCTAAGTCAGTTCGTTCATCGTGTGACCAAGCCTAACAGTCAACAGTGCGAACTATTAACGCCATGAGTATGAGCATGAGTATTGTAACCAATGTAGTGACTATTTGCCTCAAGAGTGTATTATGTTCTGTGTGACTTATTGGTCAAACTCGCTTCCTCTAAATCTGATGGACTTGAGATCAAATCCAGAGCCATTCGGATTTTGTCACGATGAGGTTTTTTACAAAGTTGGGCACAGAAAACTGATTCGTATTGTGCGTGTTGTTGTTGACCATACCAAAAAATTTATGTGAAGTTTTTGCTTCGTGCTATGTAAAAAAAATTCATACAACGTAAAGGGGCAAGTCGGGTGAGTTTTTAAAATCAATTTGAATGTTCGTTGAATTCATTGCACTTGCGAAAGAAAAAACTCGAGGCACTTAGCGCAATATCCATAATATATAACTTTTCCAACATTCTAGTTTGTCGTAATAGATCGTTAAATTTGTCTACAAAAAGACGAATAGCATAGCTGTGCAATTGTTTGTAAATACAAAGGCGATCGATTGGTGCAGATGTTGCAGCATTGGTTTATCAGTTTTATTGTCACGAGTTGGAGTATCGTCGAAAATTATTTTTATCCTAACCTTGACCCCTGGATAGTGGTAGACAACCAACAGGTAGAACTGCTCTTTAAAGTAATAAGGTTTTGTTGTTTTGCCTTATTGTAGACGTACAAAATATTTGTTATTAGCTTTATTTTTGCAGAATAGACTTTGCTGTTTAGAAAAATAATCAAGTCGTTGTAAATAAATGTTGAAAATCTGAAGTTCCTATCAACTTTTAAATTTACGGCAATCATGGTCTATAAAACCATTGAGATTGGTCCTAAAAAGGAGAAAAGTTGTTGATACAAAACAATAATACCGCAGTTACGGCACAGCCTGCAAATTGAAAGAGTTAAGTAAAGTTATCCCTTTTTGCATGGCCAAAGGTTGTTGCAATTTACACCAAACCTGGCCAATTTACACCAAACCTGAATTGCCCTGTATGTTATAAAATAATCAAATTGGGAAATTGCCGACCTCCTGTATTTGAAGAATAATGATATTATTTATGAATGCCCAAAAAATGCACCTGCAAACCTTGAATAAAGCAGAGCTGCCGATTATTTTCGAAGTATGAAAATTAGATTGCAAGTGAAAAACGCATAGAGTTAAAAATAAGAAAATAAAATGATAATATGGAACATTCTATGACATACAATAGTTGATTATTTATATTTCCAGTTTAGTTGATCTAGCAGTTGAGTGCGTCAGGAGAAATCATCAAATGCGCCAATAAAGCACAGAGAATAAATATCTATGCAATTGTTTAAAATTACCAGAAAGCAGCTGACTGATGTTTAGACAGGCGGATGAACACAACTCTTATTATAGTAAAGATAGTACTTAGTACTCACCAGTGACAGACCTTGATTATTCAATATGTTAATCAAGGTCTGTTGATCAGTTTACTAGCTGGTAAGTCAGTTCTTTACACTTGGTAATTTCCACTATATACTTAAGTGAAACAAGAGAAGTAATAATATCTGATATAGCAGAAATAGACTGGATACAAACCCTTGTGCATTCTTTCCAGCAACTCCAGCGCCAGCACTTTGATCCTCCATGGTACCTATTGTGTACATAATTCAATGACATCAACATAAATAGATTAGAGAGCATCTATAGAGGATATTAGTTTCCATGCAAAATGATAAGCGAAGAGAAGTATCACTTTCCTGTAAGTTCATTGAACAAATTTATCGCATAATACATAATAAATTAATAATATTAATACATAAAACATATTATGCAATATATAAGTTAAGAAGAAATAAACTATCTTGTAATAATTCTATCTTTAATGTTTTTGCTGCGTGCACACTTTAAAAAGCTTTTAATTCCAAAAGCTAAGTAGGCATCTTTTCCAAGTCCACACGCCAGCATTCTGGTCCTAGCTGAGGTGTGAGTTGCTGTCAGCTTCCTAGTCAACTCGGCTTTAGTAAGGCAAGAGATCTGAACCATTTCGACGAGCTCCGGCTTCTTGGTCATCACCAAACAGTCAAGGTCCTTGTGAATTTTGAGTAAAAGAGACTTCCTTTTACTTGGCTGGTAACACTGGCTATCACAGTAAATGGCACGAGCTTGTCTGCCTTTAGTCAGTCGGTTGGTAGAGGGTCGAGCGCCAATCAAGTGTTGCTCAACATGAGGTTATTTGTGATTAAAACAGGGTTGTTGGTGGAGGCCTTTGTATCCCTCAGCAAATGTCGCTCAGGTTTGGCCATTACCATGGAGACACACCTATTCCCTATATCGAGGAAATGCTTTCATGACTAGGCTTTTCTCCAGGTATCTACATGTAGGCTTTAGCTTCTCTAAGGGCTTGTAGTAGTTCTGAACAGCTGTGGCTTGAGCCTGTTTCATTGGCATCTTCTCTGGAGTGGTAAGAGCAAACTTCCTTCTTGTCACATCTCTGTCACCTCTTGAACTGTTTCGTGCTGAAGTCCATCTTGCATGGTGTCTCCAACCAGCAGGTCAGGGCGTTTCTGGCCAGGCTTGATTTAGTTTTGGACCTCAGTGCAACCAGTAGTGGGCACTACGGTTGCAGCCTTCACTGTTTCATCAGTTCTGTTAAATCTGGCTGCGGCAATCTTTACAGATGTGCCCTTTTGAAGCCTACCATTTTTCTCCCCGCAGTTGCTGAACCCGCTTCATTAGTTGTTGTACGACTAGCGCCAGCTAGCTGCCAGCTTGATTTTGGACTATTACAATTAGTTCGGCTTGCCCTTCCTTTATGGATCAGATGGTTGTCGACTGGTACCAATCTTTTTGCGGAGCCAAGATTCACAATCCCACTGTTTCCATCAGTATAAAGAAACTGCTTGTGTTTTTCTACTTTCCATTTTTACTTCTACATTCCCTTTCTACTTCTGTCTTGCTACTTGCCCGTCAAGAATGAAACGGCTTTAGTACAAGGCAATAAGAGTATATACTTTGATGCAAATATATATAAAGATACAGTTAAATATTCTATCAATATATAATTAACTGCAGTGTAAAACTTCTAGACGCTCCGCTCTTGGTCGTTTCTGTGGTGCCTTATGTAGCTCATGGCTAGGCTTTGCTCCACTTTTCGGTTGTAGGGGGAAACCGGCCGCTGATTCTTGGCCAGTCAAAAATATTATTCAGGGCCGTGTCGTCTAGTAGGTCAGGGCTCAGCTGAGTCCAGGCATTGGTTGCCGCGGTGTCAGCAGTTCTCCTGTTCTCAGCCCTGGCTGCAGTGATTGGCCATCCCAATATGGACTACAGTAAAACCTACTTACAAAAGCCTTTACATGCAAAATGTTCAAGTTGCGAAACGCCATATGGTAAAAATTCTCTTTTGACTTACAAATTTTAACATCAACTTACTTTATTACTAGAAAATCTTTTTTCTGTCTAAATTTTATTTCTACCACTAAAGCATGCCTTTCAGGTACAAGAGAAAAGGTACATAAGAGCTAAACTCTGTTGCTCTCACCTGTTCGTCTCTTTATCGCAAATCCTGACAAAGCGACCATTCCGATAATTAGTACACCCGCCCCTACCGCGGCTCCGATTGTAGCTCCAGGTGCAAGATCTTTTTTATCCGCTCCAGCAGGATTGGTAGGAGTAGCACCATTTGATCGCCATTTGATATTCAAATTATCGGTTTTAGGTTCCAATCCTATTATAAGAACTGCAGTGGTCAACACTGTATATATTCACTTCTTTTTTAGTTATTATTATCATAATAATTGTTGGATAACATACATAACATGTTGCAGCGTGTTATCAAAGTATTTGGAAACTGCATGTACAGTGTATATTTATACATGTAAAGTCTAACTTCTTTAAATAGGTGTTTGTTTTTCAATCATACACCAAGCGATTTTTTTAAAATCTTTGTTTTGGCGCAACATACGTTTGAGTGCCTGTTTTAATGCATATCAAAAGTAAGAAAGAAAAAAATTATACTTCATTTTGAAACAGGTAAAACAAACAACTGCCTAATTGGAAACTAAATAAGATAGGTTATTGCTTTGTGAACAATTATTTTACTTTACTATTTATTTACAAAACTTAGGACACTAACTCTTGTTAGAAGCGTTGGCAAAATTACCCAATGAGATCACGCTCTGAAGCTAACCAATGCAGTTAACTCCAGATTATAAGAAATGTCATATAGTAAATCTCTCATCTAATAAAGTATAACATACCTGACCCTGGAACGGTTCCAGTGCAAGACATCAATTGTTCATCTCCATCACTGGCAGAATCAGCAGGAATAACAGTTTGTTCGCCACTCCTTGATGTACAGACTTCATTACAGTCCCACGTGATGATAACTCCAGCCCCAATGATACCGCATTCAAGTATCTCATCAATATCGGGGTTGAGGGTCAGAGATCGTTCTCCAGAATGTCCTTCGTCAAAATCAATATCTGTGAAATAAATCTTGATCATAATACTTTAACAATCTAATTAGCAAAATATTCCATAACGGTCACATTTCTGAGTCTTTGACATTATATTATATTGAAGGAATTTTTTCTAACTCACTTTTAAACAAACAAACAAACAAACTGAATTTATGATATAGCTAACTCTGTAGACACCTGTTAGTCCTCTAGCCTAATATGTTTATCACAACCACGACTGCAAATTAGATTACATTATCTAAGTTAAAAAGATTGACACACAAATAACATAACATACCTATATGCTTACTAGCTAAATGCCTAGTATTGCACAGATGGTAAAAACAATTTAAAAACAGTGGCAGGTAATGCAGTTAATAAAGATTGAACCACAAATAAATATATACCATCATTAAAACAACAAAAAACTGTTTCCATAATTCAATTAACGGCTAGCTTTATTTTTGCTATGCATTTATTTTATGAACGCCTTATACTCTTGCTATGCATTGAAACACTAGTACACCTACAGCGTGGCTCCAGAGTAATTTCTTGTTTGACAATATCAGGATAGACATTCTCAAGGGTTGAATGAGCTGTATTCCTGCATTTCAAAGTGAGCCCTTCTCTATCATCTTTTGTCGGAGTGTAGGTGTTGGTGCTGACTATCACCATGTCCCCTCGTAGTACCTCTGTAAACCATCAACAAAGGTATAGCATCCATTAGTCACTCTGTAGTTATAGATTAGCTCATATATTTAGGTTCTTTAAAATACAATTTCAAGGTATGATATCAAATGGTATCATGTATACCCAATTGCGTAATTGATATGAGAAGCAAAGTTACACTTAACTGTCAAATTAAAAATTTACATTTTCTAGCCTTTGAACTTGTATATGATATGCTCCAATACTAAGTCTACGAGATGCTTTTCTTCCAAGTACAGTGAAACCTCTGCTTATCAAAAACTCTGCATACAAAATTCTTTAGTTATAAAGCGTTGTAAGTTGAAACTTTGCTTCAACTTACAAAGGATGTCTCTAGACGAAAAAAATCGGGCCTTTTGAATTTTGGTCGGTTTGCTGGTTTATATTTTTTGACCATATGCTTCTTTTGGCTACGACAAACAATACATCTTTTTTGTCAGCAAAATTTAGTAAACGACAAATATGTTGGTTTCATTTGTTGTATAAATTTGAGTTAAATATCATATACAAAGTAGTGTACAAAATTTGGTGCAACAGTTTACTTCTTCACAATTAATGAACCAGCTTTGAGTTCCTTTGAGTATTTTAAGTTTTTCACAAGTAGAGCTAGCACACTATATTAAGTAAATGATATGTTCTCATATTACGGTAAAACGCAAAGACAACAGCATGATACTACGAGTATAGTAATTTATTCAGTACCATCAATCATACAGTCTCTTGATTGCGAGGAAGAGATAAATATAACACAAGTTCTAACTAATAATGAGTCTTGAGATACATAAATTTAAACTTTTTACAAGCACCAATCTCTAGTTATTAGACATTCATGGCAGCTTTGTAGGCAAACTTGCACAGCTGGTGCTTTACTTTTTTCGTTTTGCTACTATCTAACTTACAACACACAAATATATTTCCTTTGACTATAAACTTATATATTATATATAAAATATATCTTATTATATATAATATAAAATATATATAATGGATAGTATATATATTATATATATTAATTTATTATATATTAATATATATATTAATATTATAATATTAATAATATTAATACTATATATTAATATACATTTATTAATATGTATATATATTATAATATATAAGCATATATATAATATATATAATATCTATATATATATAACTATATCTATACATACATATTTAAACATATATATTATACCAAAAATATTCTACACTTATTTCAGTTAAATGCAAACCATATTCCAGCACGGGGTCAAGGTTTCCTCCAGTACTTATACAACTGAATGTAAACTCAATTTCCTCGACTATCTGATCTGGTCCATATATCGTAAAACGCTCAGGTTTAACTACAAAAAGGAAATCTACATGAAACAAGGCTACAGAGGAAATTCTCAAAAAATAAAACAGAGCATAAGTAAAAAGAAATCCTCCCCTGTTTTTAGAAATCCTCCCTTGGATTTCTAAAATCAGTCATTCAATTCCACAAATAAGCTGACTTGACATGTAGGCCTATCACTCAGGGCCGATTGAATTACCAGATGTTTGTAATCAATAATCTTACATGGGGTGTCCCCCCAATGTGTTTAGTTAGCTGAATTCATTTAACTTAAATTCAACGTTTATGTTATACATCTGTCTTGGAGGTAAGAACTCTCTACAGTATGTACCACACACAATACATTGCAATGTTACACTTTATTGCAGATCAAAACCACTAAATACCCTAAATACACTAAAGTTTCTCTAGGTAACAATAGTTGCTAAATTTAACATACTATTTTGATACTAATTTTAATATGTACAGCCAGTGCATAAATTTTTTATAATTTTTACTAAGGGTGTTTGCATTAATTAATTACTTTGGGTTTCTATACCCCTCTATGCCACATTTTCGTCTTACGATGTTAAGACTAGAATGAATTAAAGTCATATGGCAGCTTCAAAACACTTATTAATTAATGTTACTTTTAGCGTTTGCTTTTAAATATTTTTAAAACTAATATTTTTTTACCACTGCATCCTATTGTTTATTTGGATTTTTTTACATGTGCCGTTTCAATTTCAATAATGCGTTACACTCATCTTATCTCTTATCTCAACTTATGTCGATTGTACTAGTACCGAGATTATTACCGGGATAATGTTAGACATTCACCTAGCACATATATGACCTTTGTTAAACAAATATCTAGTTGTAATTAGAAGAAAATATACTGCGTAGTTCTTGACAATTACTTAACATCTGATCCTGTTCATCATTAAGCCTACAGCTTTTATTTTTATTAAAATATCTTTCATATTTTTGAGAGTTAAAAAATTTAGAATATTTTCTTATGAAAATATTGTACCTAATATGCAACAGTCTGGTCATACAAAGCAGAATGAAAAGCAACTTACCGTTCACATTTATGGCAAAACATGAGCTAAAAATGAAATGTCAAGGTGTACCAGTACCATCAACTTACCATTAATAGTAGATATAGAAAATGAAGTAGAGTTCACACGAGATGTGATGTCAGCGTAACATCTAAAGTCAACACCAAGCAATTCATCTGATACAGTTCCTGGTACTGAGATGATGAATGGAGGAGCAGCGGCTTCAGCAGTAATACAGTAAGCTTTATCTATTGTCGAAAACCCTGGTATGTTCAGAACATTAGTGGCTACCCATTCATTACCATAGGTACTATATTTACAACTAGTTCTTTTAACTCCCACTTGGTCACCATTAACCAGATAGACAGCAATAACATCTGTATTTCCGTTAGCAGTACATGTTAGAGTTATCGACTCATCTTTGTAGAATAAAGGATACCCTGTAGAATCTACCGACAATCTAACTTCATTTCCTACAACCATAAAAGAACAACAAGTTATTATATAAAACAACTAAACAAGGTAAGTTTATATGTATAATAACCTTAAGCCCTGGGTTCTATAGTCAACTTACAGTACATAAAGTAACTGTATACTCAGCTCCTACCAGTGCTAGCACAAGTACAAGCTACAACTGCTAGCACAAGTGCTCAGCACAAGTAGGAAAACTTCCTTAATGTATCAGAATCAGCACAAAATGGTATTTGTGCTTCAGTACAACTCAACAAGATACCAATACTAGTTAATGTATTATCAAGATGAATACTACATTGTCCATACAGCGACGACGATGGTAAAATTGTTGTTCGTAGCTCGTCACAACAAAAACAATTCTCATGCAGTTTTGATCTCATAATGTTTAATTTAATCAACGATTACTAGAATGAAACGACCAAAATACAAATGTTTCATGAGTATGTTAATGATTCACAATAACATTGCAAAATGAATTAATTCTAATAAACAAACATTTTTACCTAAACTTTTTAACACAACAACCTTTACGGATGGTTATCTAGTATTACAATATAATAAACAAATATGATCCACATATCATTTTAGAAATTATTCCCGAAAATAGAAACTTAAATGGAAAAACTGAAATAAACTCAAAAGATTTGCAACTTCGTATAAATATCATCCAAGGTGAACGCACAATGTATCTTTAACAGGTAGTATGTGCTCAAGATTGTCAGACTTTCACCTGTGTCATTATGTAAAAATACAAACAGATAACAAATAGCGACTATATTGTTTAATTCGCAATACTGTGCAATCTAGAACAAAGGGTTCATAGCAGTTAACTGAGTGACTAACATAACCAGAGAAGAAAAATCTGAATATGGTTAATATGAGAAGCGCTGCCATCACACAGATTAACCTGATAGTAAGTAAACTATTGACTGATTTCATGTGAGTGGAGATCAAAGAACACTGAGTTGTAACAAGAGTTAACCTAAAACTTGATGTATTGATAAAGTAGCTGCAGGGTTTTAAATATATAAACAACCAATTTATTCTATAAAAATTGAGATCAAAGACAAGTCCAAACATAAATATATACAAATTTTGTCTTTTACAGTTTATATGACTAATTTTTTCTAGCTATGACATAGATTCAATAGCTGCTATTATGGAATTCATTAATATAACTGATAAGATGCCATGGAAATAGCAAGATTATTGTATCAAAGGTTTTACCTTAGTTTTGGTACTGAACATATTCTGTCTTTTAAATTTATGTAAATAATTTATTAAGTAATTTATCAAGTGTAAGCTTACCAGATACGATGTCTCTTATTATAACTAATGTGCACAGGAAGAAGAAGTTGTACCTAAACCACTGCAATCCTCCCATGACAGCGGCAGATGGTTAAAGATCAGCTAAAATTAAGTTTGTTATTTACAAATATCAGCTCTAAATTCCTATGGGAGATAATTAGTTGTGACCAAACTCACAATCCTTTCACACTAGTCAAATCAACTGATAACTTCACGATCAACGGAATGTTGTACGGAATGTTGTACGGAATGTGCCAACACATATCTATTTATTTGCATAAAGTATAAGGAGTTTTAGCATAGTTAACATCATCAACACTACTAGTAACTGTTTGTTTGGATAGGTTGAGCAACATCATTTGCCTCGTTTCAAAATCTTCTAGCTTCCAGTTTTTTCCCTTCATCCTTGGCAGCTGTATTCAATGTATCTTGAATGCAAACCTTCAGGATGATCCAAATTGGCTGTTTTCCACGCATTGTGCTGCTGTGAATACTTGTGCTCTGTTTTGATTCTCAGTTATTCAATATTCTTTTTTATTGGTTGTCGGTAGGCCTGAGGATGACAAACTAATCTGATCTAGTGTATCTTTAGCCATAGTAGGGAAGTGTTTTCAGACTATTTAAATGATATCACTATAATAATGATATCATAGTATGATACAATAGTGTATAATTGATGTGATGCTCGCATACAATTTTCTAAAGCTTTTCAATTCCTGTTTAGTTTTTGTGTTCAGATCAACTGATTTGATCACTGCGTAAACTGTGTTGACTTTTCCGAACTTCTTTATGATTTTCCTAAAACTGTAAAAAATAGCTTTGTCACTAAGAAACTGATAATACATATAAAATTATTTTACTTTTAAATTAATTTATTATTGGCAAAAATGAAACAGAATAATTTTGTTTTTTGTTCTATATAGCACACTTGACTCAGGTTCTCACGTAACAAATAGATGTTATGAACTGGTGAAGTGTTTGACTCTGCCAGAAAAAAATAAGTTTTTTATGGTGGTAAACCATGAAATCATTCTAGAAAATTTGGTTGTGTTCTGCTAGATTATTGTGATTTCAAAGCGTATTGTCCTTTCCTGAAATATGTCAACCTACCATAAAACCTCTAATTGAAAGCAACCTTTATTTGAACGCCACCTCTATTTGACAGCCACTAGAGGAGAAGAGTTGAAAAATAGAGCCCCATCCTTTATTTGAACACAGCCTCTATTTGACCGCTATTTTGCAACCTTTATCTCTGAACTGCACAATCTATTTTATAAACAAGAACGGATTGTTAGCTATTATTATATAATTAGTAGTATTACAATATAATGAACAAATATGTCCCGCATATCGCTCGAGAAATTATTTCCTAAAATAGAAACTAAAAATGGAAAAACTGAAATAGACTGAAAATATTTGCAACTTCATATAAATATCATCCAAAGTGAACGCACAATGTATCTTTAACAGGTAGTATGTGCTCAAGATTGTCAGACTGTGTAAAAATTAGATTATGTAAAAATACAAACATAACAAACCGCAACTATATTGTTTAACTCGCAATACTGAGCAATCTAGAACAAAGAGTTCAAAATGGTTAACTGAATGAGTAACATAATCAGAGAAGACAAATCTGAATATGGTTAATATGAGAAGCGCTGCCATCACACAGATTAACCTGATAGTAAGTAAAACTATTGACTGATTTCATGCGAGTGGAGATCAAAGAACACTGAGTTGTAACAAAAGTTAACCTAAAACTTTATGTATTGATAAAGTAGCTGCAGGGTCTTAAATAAACAAACAAATAATTTATTCTATAAAAGTTGAGATCAAAGACAAGTCAGAACATAAATATGTACAAATTTTGTCTTTTACAGTTTATATGACTAATTTTACCTAACTATGACATAAATTCAATAGCTGCTATTTTGGCAATCATTAATGTAACTGATAAGATGCCACGGAAATAGCAAGATTGATCTATGAAAAACTTTACCTAATCTTTGGTACTGAACATATTCTGTCTTTTAAATTTATGTAAATAATTTATTAAGTAATATATTAAGTGTAAGCTTGCATATTAAGTGTAAACTTACCGGATACGATGTCTCTCATTATAACTGATGTGAACAGGATGAAGAAGTTGTACCTAAACCACCGCAATCCTCCCATGACAGCAGCAGATGGTTACTGATCAGCTAAAATTAAGTTTGTTATTTACAAATATCAGCTCTGGATTCCTATGGGAGATGATTAAATGTTACCAAAATCACAATCCTTTCACACTAGTCAAATCAACTGATAACTTTACGATCAACGGAATGTTGTACGGAATGTGCCAACACATACCTATAATTTGTATAAAGTTTAGGGAGTTTTAGCATAGTTAACATCATCAACACTACTAGTACCTGTTTGTTTGGATAGGTTGAGCAACTCCATTTGCCTCGTTTCACAATCTTCTGGCTCCTTTTAATTGCTTCCAGTTTTCCCCCTCTATTCTTGGCAGCTATATTCAATGTATCTTGAATGCAAACCTTCAGGAAGATCCAACTTGGTTCTTTCCATTGGTTGTTATTCCATGCATTGTACTGCTGTGAATACTTCTGTTATCTGGTAGGCCTGAGAATGATAAACTAATCTGATTTAGTGTATCTTTAGCTATAGTAGGGAAGTGTTTTCAGACTATTTAAATGATATCACTATAATAGTGACATCGTATTATGGTATCATAGTATACAATTCATGTGATGCTCGCATACAATCTTCTAAGGGTTTCCAATTGCTGTTTAGTTTTTGTGTTCAAATTAACTGATTTGATCACTGCGTAAACTGTGTTGACTTTTTCCAACGTCTTTATGGTTTTCCTAAAACTTAAAAAAAAAAAGCTTTGTCACTAAGAAACTGATAATACGCATAAAACTATTTTACTTATAAATAAATTTACATTTAGCAAAAATGAAACAGAATAATTAAGTTTTTGGTTATATATAGCACACTTGATTACACTGACACTTGACTCAGGTTTTCACGTAACAAATAAATGTTATGAACTGGTGAAGTGTTTGACTCTGCCAAAAAAGAAGTTTTTTTTATGGTGGTCAACTATGAATTCAATCTAGCAAACTTGGTTGCGATCTGTTAAATTATTGTGATTTCAAAGTGTTTTGTCCTTTCCTGAAATATGTCAACCTACAATAAAACCTCTAATTGAACACCACCTTTATTGGAATGCCACCTCTATTTGACTGCCACTAGAAGAAAAGGGTTGAAAACAAAGCACCATCCTTTAATTGAACACCGCTTCCATTTGACCACTATTTTGGCTTTCATTGATCTTTACGAGCCGGTAATAGCAAGCAATCAATAGAAAAGTGTCCACAATATCATACTAATAATTATTCGTTAACTATTTCGGTTTTTTTTGTTCGAAGAATGTTTTCCTACTTTGAATTTTTAAGGTTTTCCCGTTAAAACTTTGAAAGCAACACCACAGAAATTATTAATGATTGTATCAGGCTAATAGTAGTTCTTTGTTCAGCTCAGTCTTAATCTATCAGTATATGAATGACTAGTTTTAGGTTACAAGTTGTGCATAGCGCCTATCCAGCTAAAATTTAATCACTATTTGTGCAAAATACAATGCGTAAAAAAATCTTTTGCTAAAAAAATTATTTTATTTTAGCAATTGATGCTAAAACATATTTGGACACTACTATCGACTAGTTCAGCAGAAAAAGAGTTAAGGTCAAAAGACATTGTAAAGGTATTGAACAATCGGAATATGTTTGTTCCTTGAAATCAACAATAATTACACAACTGGCCGAGCAAACGATGCAAATATTTGTGTTTCGAAATCTTTAATTTTGGTTTTAACATGTAATATAAATTTGTTTGGATTATGTAACTTGTTCTTGTATATATATATTTTTTAGCATTTGATAGCATTGTTATATACTTTATAACTTTGCAGATTTACAGCATACTATAATTTAATCAGGCTGAGCCAAAATAATCCAAAAGGGTTAATGTGGCTCTGCCTAAAGAAGAATGTTACATATAGGCAACATTTGCTTCGACCGTAAAATGGTTAAATTTATCTTCTCCAAATTCTGACGAGCCATTTGAAAAATAAAAATATTTGAATGCCACCAGTATTTAACCGCCGCTATAACGAAAGGTTTGACGACTAAAGCGACATGGCATTCAAATATTGGTGTTATAGTAACTGTCAGTTCAGTAGCTATTTTGCCTCACTTGGTCACTGAAGTTGTCTCCTCGGCATTAAAGATACTATAATTCTTGAAATTACAAAAGTATAGCTTTTCTCGGAGACTCAATTGTAAACAAAGCTGACAACATACAGTATTGTACGTAAGTTTTTGGCGGGTTTTTGGTTTGTGTCTAGTTTACTGCCTCAAATCGGTTAGCCATGAATTTCTCAACCACAATTCATGCCATTTTTAAACAGAATAGCTTCATTTTAAATATTTTTCCATCTTTACAAATTCAAATGTATAATATAAATGGGTAAGCTGTTAACGTTTGCTGGTTTATTTCCTAACAAAACTTTATTCAATGAAGAACATCAAAATTATAAAGGAACTGCTTATAAAGGCTTGAAGGCTTGCAAGACAAAAAAAGTGCAACACAGGGGAATCGATCTTAGATATTCTGCATAGCAGCCAGTAGCCTGTCTGACAAACTGTTGTTTTTGCGGAATTGTCTCCCGTTGAGCAGGGCGAGCAAAACAACATCTTGTCACAAGATGCACTGCATCTGATGCAACAGCTGCACTGAAAGGGAGTTGTTCTCTTCCGTCTATGAGGCTTGCCTGCAATGTTATGCCAGTGGATCTATTGGTAATCATAACGGATTTCGTCCAAAAATTTATGTAGAAAAAAATAAGATACAACCGTTTAACCAGAGACCCATCTCTGTGGTAAACTTTAGTAGAACTTAAAAATAAAATTAATTAAAAATAAAGAACAAATAAAACTGACTGATACAAAAATAGAAACAAAACTGACTGAGGGCACAAATAACATGTTTAGTTGATGTTGTTGCCTAAGTTCTTAAGTTTTACTAAAGTTTACCGAAGAGGCTGGTCTCTGGCTCAACAGTCTTATAGTGTTTTTTTCTACATAAATTTTTGCACGAAATCCATTATGATTACCAGTGGAGCGACCGACATAACATCGCAGCCAAGCCGCATAGACGGAAGAGAACAACTTCCTTTCAGTGCAGCTGATGCATCAGGTGCAGTACGTCTTGTGACAAGCTGTTGTTTTGCTCACCCCTCTCAACGAGGGACAACTCCACAAAAACAACAGTTTGTCAGACAGGCTACTGGCTGCTATGCAGAATATCTGAGTTTGATTCCCGTGTGCTGCACTTTTTTCCGAACCTCTTAGAAAGTTTTAAACAGATGGATCTGCACGGCTTTTGTTATAGTAAATATTAAATTGAAGTTCTTGTAGAGGATATTTGTTAAGGGACAGAAGTACTAGAGATGGTAAAAGTTTGAGATGCAAGTAAAGTATAGCATTTAACACTTCTCAAACCTCTCATATATTAGTAAGGTCATATCTATTAATACTCAAACCACCAAGCTAAAACATGTAATTACTTTAGTTCATAATGAATAACTTTCAACAAACAATTGAAGCTTCAAATAGTGATGACGACGGTGTACAATTATCTTCATATATTAATCTTTCTTTTTAAGAGCACAAACTTGTCATTGTCAGTGACTTAACTTGAAATTACACATATAGGCCTACTAGTGGTAAGCCAGGAGTTGCTCAGGATTTCTTTTATGTTCAAATCAAACTCCTACACCGCATTGACGACAACAATCCATGAAAACGCTTACTAAGGGCACTTGGAATCCCATAGATAACAAGTGGAGCTCTAACAACCAGTTCTCATAACTCTTCCCTCTTCAGATTCCTGAGTTTTTAATCTGATGGATCACAGCGCATTTATTCTAAAGTCAAAAGCTCCAAGATTGACAATTGAGACTAATTGAGACTGGTATAGCTTGACCTAGGCCTGCTTTTCACTTTAAATAAACCATAGACAATAAGTAGAGCTCCCGCTGTTTTTTTTCATAACGCATCCTTTATGTGGGCCTTTTTAATGTCGCGGAGCATCACTCCTATTGTAGTAAATCCATGAAAACGCTTATTAACCCTTTGGCAGGGGAAATGACCAGAAAGTCGTTTACCAGTTGCGTGGGGAAACGACATTTATGTCTATTTCGTTACAAAGGATATGAACACTCGTAAGTTTTAAATATCATCAACAATATATGGGTCGATGATTTACAATAGGAAACGATTATCTGAGAGGCGTTGCTTTGTGCTAAAAGCTAAACAAATCGCGATTCCTTGGAAAAGATTAAAAGTTGGAAAAACCAGTCAACATCGGCTCGACTTTCAAAACGGTAAAATAAAAGATTATTTTATCCTGTGATCGTTAGTGATTTTTTGTCTGATCAGAATAAAAATAATTCAAGTGATAGAAGTGATGTGAACTTTTTGGACTTTTAATATACTTTGAATACGCAGAGAAAACGATTGTTATGGTGGCTCGGACGGTTACTGTACTGGCTTTTGGTCTACCGGCGTATCTAATGGCGACCCCTCGGGTCGGCTTACATTAATCTTGCCATGCACTATAATTATCTGTGATAATGGAAGACTACGTCGACCCTAAGGTCCACTGTCTGATTAGCTTGGGCCGCCCTCTCTTCTATGATTGGGTCGTCCCCGTCAGAGCACACTAGCTACTGACTCCGTAGTCAACTAAACGACCGATGATGCCTATACTAGTCGTCTATCAGACATTAATTTTGGAATTTAGAATCTCATAGATAACAAGTGAAGCTCCAACAAAAAGTTATCATAATTCTTCTCTCTTCAGATTCCTGAGTTTTTAATCAGATAGATCACAGCGCATTTATTCTAAAGTCAAAAGCTCAAAGATTGACAATTGAGACTAATTGAGACTGGCATAGGTTGTCCTAGGCCTGCTTTTCACATTAAATAAACCATAGATAACAAGTAGAGCTCTCGCTGTCTTTTCTCATAACTCACCCTTTATGTGAGCCTGTTTAACACTGGAGCATCACTCTTATTGTAGTAAAGTTTTTCTAGCAAAAGTGGAAGGTGGATGGATTGGCGTAATTGGCAGTGTCAGTATCAAAAGTTTAATACCATAAGTTATAGCCTTAGCTCCATGAAAATGTTTAATCATGCAAGTTATCACTTGCCAATGACTACACAGCTTCCATGCCAACAATCGATAGGCATGACAGTTAAGGGCAATTATCCTGATTGTCCTTAATGTGTGTGAAAGTTGTAAGATTGCCAACTAGATAATGTAGATAATGTTGATACTAAATTGTAGATAATATGTGGATCTCTGGTGGTCTAATCTTATAGCTCTCATTTCATGTAAGAATATTTTAACATCATGGAACACAGCTTCTATTATAGTAGAGATTATACTGCAGTTCCAGAGAATGGTTGAATAAGAGTGGGTAATAGAGATACCTAACAGTAGAGTGCTATCAAGTACATAGCAAGTTGAATACTAGAGAGTGCCTAGACACTGTTACTCCAATTGGCGAAACATAAGAAGTCTATTTTTCAAACTTCAGTGCTTTTATGCGTATTTTCATGCACAAAAATGTAAGTAATACTTATTAAGATTTTAATTATATAGACATTTGATATACTGCAGTCTGACTAGGAGTAGCAAATTAAGCAAAAGAAACGAATTTGATGAAATATAAAATTAGTAGTAACGTATTTCTGACTCCTCCTTCTGGAAAGACATGTACTTGGTCTAGATTCAATCACACATGTCTGTTGCTCTGCTGTCCTGAAGTTGTATTCATCTAAAATCTAGCTACATGTAAGTAATGCAATATTGAGTACTTTTATTCCAGGCTGATGGTTTTGCAACTTGGCATGTTTTGCGACTTTATTGCATAATAATTTAATTTGTTGGCATTTTCAACTATTTCAAACTTTGCTGTGTCATGCCACAATATCAGATAAATTGTCTATTTATAGAGTCGCATAAAAATGCAAGAGTTACTACATGTACATAAAATTATTTTGACATTAAAATATGAAGAGGTGGTAACTCGCTATGTAAGGTTAAGCTCTTAGATTATTATTCATCAGCTAAGAGAGTTTCACGGATTGAGAGGAATAGTACATCAATTTATTAAGTAGAAACAACCAAAAAAAGAGTTTCTTTAGAATACCGATGGCTGACGTGACAAACAAACAAGAAATATGATAACAACATTGAAATTTATGGTAACTTTTGACATCACTTTTTGCTTCTTTGACTGATCACAGCATAAATTTCACTCTAAAAAAAAGAAGGTGAAAGCAAAGCTTAAAAAAACTTCTGTTTTTCATGCCAACTACGGTATGTAATTGAAAGTTTTGTTAAGCCGTTGCTTATGTATGTGTTACCATATTTCTTCAATGTCACAAAAAATCTTGTATACCAACATGTTTATCCTGAGAAACCACCATATTTACTTTAATCATATGGTGATACTAAAAGTTGAACAAATATTAAGTTTTGCTAACCATGTGGACATCAGCATTCTCACACTAACATATAATATCATATCAGCACTCTCACACTAAGATATAATATCATATCGGCACTCTCACACAAACATATAATATCATATCAGCACTCTCACACTAACATAGCATATCATATCAGCACTCTCACACTAACATATAATATCATATCAGCACTCTCACACTAACATATAATATCATATAAGCGCTCTCACACTAACAGATCATATCAGCACTCTCATACTAACATATAATATCATATCAGCGCTCTCACACTAACATATAATATCATATAAGCGCTCTCACACTAACATACAATATCATATCAGCACTCTCACACTAACATATAATATCACATCAGCACTCTCACACTAACATATAATATCATATCAGCACTCTCACACTAACATATAATATCATATCAGCACTCTCACACTAACATATAATATCATATCAGCGCTCTCACACTAACATATAATATCATATCAGCGCTCTCACACTAACATATAACATCATATCAGCACTCTCACACTAACATACAATATCATATCAGCGCTCTCACACTAACATATGATATCATATCAGCACTCTCACACTAACATATAATATCATATCAGCACTCTCACACTAACATATAATATCATATCAGCACTCTCACACTAACATATAATATCATATCAGCGCTCTCACACTAACATATAATATCATATCAGCGCTCTCACACTAACATATAATATCATATCAGCGCTCTCACACTAATATATAACATCATATCAGCACTCTCACACTAACATACAATATCATATCAGCGCTCTCACACTAACATATAATATCATATCAGCACTATCACACTAACATATAATATCATATCAGCGCTCTCACACTAACATATAATATCATATCAGCACTCTCACACTAACATATAATATCATATCAGCACTCTCACACTAACATATAATATCATATCAGCACTCTCACACTAACATATAATATCATATCAGCGCTCTCACACTAACATTTAGTATCATATCAGCGCTCTCACACTAACATATAATATCATATCAGCACTCTCACACTAACATATAATATCATATCAGCGCTCTTACACTAACATATAATATCATATCAGCACTCTCACACTAACATATAATATCATATCAGCGCTCTCACACTAACATATAATATCACATCAGCACTCTGATACTAACATATATAATATCATATCAGCGCTCTCACACTAACATATAATATCATATCAGCACTCTCACACTAACATATAATATCATATCAGCACTTTCACACTAACATATAATATCATATCAGCACTCTTACACTAACATATAATATCATATCAGCACTCTCACACTAACATATAATATCATATCAGCGCTCTCACACTAACATATAATATCATATCAGCACTCTCACACTAACATGTAATATCATATCAGCACTCTCACACTAACATATAATATCACATCAGCACTCTCATACTAACATATAATATCATATCAGCGCTCTCACACTAACATATAATATCATATCAGCACTCTCACACTAACATATAATATCATATCAGCACTCTCACACTAACATATAATATCATATCAGCGCTCTTACACTAACATATAATATCATATCAGCGCTCTCACACTAACATATAATATCATATCAGCACTCTCACACTAACATATAATATCATATCAGCGCTCTCACACTAACATATAATATCATATCAGCACTCTCACACTAACATATAATATCATATCAGCGCTCTCACACTAATATATAATATCATATCAGCACTCTCACACTAACATATAATATCATATCAGCACTCTCACACTAACATATAATATCATAGATACATAATTGACTGGTTGAACCTTAACAAGAATCTTAAATAATATCTTAAAACTGCAACACCAATAGTTTTGTTCTATTGATTTTTGCGGTTTGTCCATTTAAACTTCTGTCGGTTGCTGCAAACCGCAGTTGAAATCAGCTGGCTAAAAATACTGAGATGAAAAGCAAAACTACCATAGAAATACAGACTTACAAGAAATGCTAGCGGTTACGTATCTCGAAAATGCTGTTAAAGTTTCAGTAGATTTCATGCTATGTCAAAGATTTTGTAGACTACAATGCAAGAAGAGGAAGTAGTGGGATATCTTGCAGTCTATCATGGCCCATTTGTAAACAGGCTGTGACTGAGTCATGAAAAAACCTTACAAATCCTTAATTTTACAACTACAAGTTGTTATGCGAGACAAGCCTTCAATAGTCGCAGTCATAAGAAATCCTAAGGAATTAAAAGATAAATTCAAAGGACTTGACAAATTTAGTAAAACCTAAATAACTTACTTGTTTATCATAAGAGAATCTGTTTACGATGAAACTAAGTGGCCATTGGTTTTGTATGAGGCTCCGAAGCTCTACAAAGATAAAACAAACCTTGCAGGAGTTGTCATCGTAACATACAAGAACAACAACAAATATCTACACGTATAGATTAGCCCGACTCATAGGATAATTATCTAATAAAATTGAGAAACTTGCTAGGAAAGCTAAATCTTTACAAAAATCTTTTTATAAAAAAATGCCAGTGGTTTGGCTCGGTTTAAGCCATGGTCACACGAGAGCTGAAATGAACTAAACGACGCAAAACGATGTCGGTGTCAGTTGTAAACTGTTCAACCGAAAACATTTCTGGCCGAAACGAACCATTTCAGTTCCGCTCGTAATTCGTGGCCGAATCTCTGCTTTTATTGGCTGGTTAAAATTCTAGCGAGCACGTTGCACATTTTTCCTTACACGTGCAAGTTTAATTAAAAAAGTGTCAGTTCTCAACCTGACACTTTCTTCATACCCAGTCATGTTCATAGGATGTACCTAATATTCTCTCTCTGTCTGATGCCTATCTCTTTGTCTGAGAAAAATGCAGGTGTAAACTAGCAAACAAGTAAATGCAAGAACAGTATCTTTATCTTCATCAATGACATCCATTGTATGAATTTCAGACATAGACAAGAAAGGAAGTGATTTTGGCTGCCGTGTGACATGTGAGCTGAGCGAACCGAACCAATCTTCGAACCTAACCAAACCTAAGTCAGTTCGTTCATCGTGTGACCAAGTCTAACAGTCAACAGTGCGAACTATTAACGCCATGAGTATGAGCATGAGTATTGTAACCAATGTAGTGACTATTTGCCTCAAGAGTGTATTATGTTCCGTGTGACTTTTTGGTCAAACTCGCTTCCTCTAAATCTGATGGACTTGAGATCAAATCCAGTACCATTCGGATTTTGTCACGATGTGGTTTTTTACAAAGTTGGGCACAGAAAACCGATTCGTATTGTGCGTGTTGTTGCTGACCTTAGTATTTTTACCAAGACAGAGAGTTGTCTCTATCATCAAGTGTAGGTAAAAAGAAGATAACTACAGTATTGTTTACTTTGATTTAAAAAGACAAGAAACCAATTTTAAAGAAAGGGAGCACATACAGTAGACAACTCCTATAACGTAAATTCCAGATAACATAAAAAATTTATGTGAAGTTTTTGCTTCGTGCTATGTAAAAAATTCATACAACGTAAAGGAGCAAGTCGGGTGAGTTTTTTGAATCAATTTGAATGTTCGTTGAAATCATTGCACTTGCGAAAGAAAAAACTCGAGGCGCTTAGCGCAATATCCATAATATATAACTTTCGCAACATTCTAGTGTGTCGTAATAGATCGTTAAATTTGTCTACAAAAAGACGAATAGCATAGCTGTGCAATTGTTTGTAAATACGAAGGCGATCGATTGGTGCAGATGTTGCAGCATTGGTTTATCAGTTTTATTGTCACGAGTTGGAGTATCGTCGAAAATTATTTTTATCCTAACCTTGACCCCTGGATAGTGGTAGACAACCAACAGGTAGAACTGCTCTTCAAAGTAATAAGGTTTTGTTGTTTTGCCTTATTGTAGACGTACAAAATATTTGTTATTAGCTTTTTTTGCAGAATAGACTTTGCTGTTTAGAAAAATAATCAAGTCGTTGTAAATAAATGTTGAAAATCTGAAGTTCCTATCAACTTTTAAATTTACGGCAATCATGGTCTATAAAACCATTGAGATTGGTCCTAAAAAGGAGAAAAGTTGTTGATACAAAACAATAATACCGCAGTTACGGCACAGCCTGCAAATTAAAAGAGTTAAGTAAAGTTATCCCTTTTTGCATGGCCAAAGATTGTTGCAATTTACACCAAACCTGGCCAATTTACACCAAACCTGAATTGCCCTGTATGTTATAAAATAATCAAATTGGGAAATTGCCGACCTCCTGTATTTGAAGAATAATGATATTATTTATGAATGCCCAAAAAATGCACCTGCAAACCTTGAATAAAGCAGAGCTGCCGATTATTTTCGAAGTATGAAAATTAGATTGCAAGTGAAAAACGCATAGAGTTAAAAATAAGAAAATAAAATGATAATATAGAACATTCTATGACATACAATAGTTGATTATTTATATTTCCAGTTTAGTTGATCTAGCAGTTGAGTGCGTCAGGAGAAATCATCACATGCGCCAATAAAGCACAGAGAATAAATATCTATGCAATTGTTTAAAATTACCAGAAAGGAGCTGACTGATGTTTAGACAGGCGGATGAACACAACTCTTATTATAGTAAAGATAGTACATAGTACTCACCAGTGACAGACCTTGATTATTCAATATGTTAATCAAGGTCTGTCGATCAGTTTACTAGCTGGTAAGTCAGTTCTTTACACTTGGTAATTTCCACTATATACTTAAGTGAAACAAGAGAAGTAATAATATCTGATATAGCAGAAATAGACTGGATACAAACCCTTGTGCATTCTTTCCAGCAACTCCAGCGCCAGCACTTTGATTCTCCATGGTACCTATTGTGTACATAATTCAATGACATCAACATATATAGATTAGAGAGCATCTATAGAGGATATTAGTTTCCATGCAAAATGATAAGCGAAGAGAAGTATCAATTTCCTGTAATTTCATTGAACAAATTTATCGCATAATACATAATAAATTAATAATATTAATACATAAAACATATTATGCAATATATAAGTTAAGAAGAAATAAACTTTCTTGTAATAATTCTATCTTTAATGTTTTTGCTGCGTGCACACTTTAAAAAGCTTTTAATTCCAAAAGCTAAGTAGGCATATTTTCCAACTCCACACGCCAGCATTCTGGTCCTAGCTGAGGTGTAAGTTGCTGTCAGCGTCCTAGTCAACTCGGCTTTAGTAAGGCAAGAGATCTGAACCATTTCGACGAGCTCCGGCTTCTTGGTCACCACCAAACAGTCAAGGTCCTTGTGAATTTTGAGTAAAAGAGACTCCCTTTTACTTGGCTGGTAACACTGGCTATCACAGTAAATGGCACGAGTTTGTCTGCCTTTAGTCAGTCGGTTGGTAGAGGGTCGAGCGCCAATCAAGTGTTGCTCAACATGAGGTTATTTGTGATTAAAACAGGGTTGTTGGTGGAGGCCTTTGTATCCCTCAGCAAATGTCGCTCAGGTTTGGCCATTACCATGGAGACACACCTATTCCCTATATCGAGGAAATGCTTTCATGACTAGGTTTTTCTCCAGGTATCTACATGTAGGCTTTAGCTTCTCTAAGGGCTTGTAGTAGTTCTGAACAGCTGTGGCTTGAGGCTGTTTCATTGGCATCTTCTCTGGAGTGGTAAGAGCAAACTTCCTTCTTGTCACATCTCTGTCACCTCTTGAACTGTTTCGTGCTGAAGTCCATCTTGCATGGTGTCTCCAACCAGCAGGTCAGAGCGTTTCTGGCCAGGCTTGAATTAGTTTGGGACCTCAGTGCAACCAGTAGTGGGCACTACGGTTGCAGCCTTCACTGTTTCATCAGTTCTGTTAAATCTGGCTGCGGCAATCTTTACAGATGTGCCCTTTTGAAGCCTACCATTTTTCTCCCCGCAGTTGCTGAACCCGCTTCCTTAGTTGTTGTACGAGTAGCGCCAGCTAGCTGCCAGCTTGATTTTGGACTATTACAGTTAGTTCGGCTTGCCCTTCCTTTATGAATCAGATGGTTGTCGACTGGTACCAATTTTTTTGCGGAGCCAAGATCCACAATCCCACTGTTTCCATCAGTATAAAGAAACTGCTTGTGTTTTTCTACTTTCCATTTTTACTTCTACATTCCCTTTCTACTTCTGTCTTGCTACTTGCCCGTCAAGAATGAAACGGCTTTAGTACAAGGCAATAAGAGTATATACTTTGATGCAAATATATATAAAGATACAGTTAAATATTCTATCAATATATAATTAACTGCAGTGTAAAACTTCTAGACGCTCCGCTCTTGGTCGTTTCTGTGGTGCCTTATGTAGCTCATGGCTAGGCTTTGCTCCACTTTTCGGTTGTAAGGTGAAACCGGCAGCTGATTCTTGGCCAGTCAAAAATATTATTCAGGGCCGTGTCGTCTAGTAGGTCAGGGATCAGCTGAGTCCAGGCATTGGTTGCCGCGGTGTCAGCGGTTCTCCTGCTCTCAGCCCTGGCTGCAGTGATTGGCCATCCCAATATGGACTACAGTAAAACCTACTTACAAAAGCCTTTACATGCAAAATGTTCAAGTTGCGAAACGCCATATGGTAAAAATATTCTCTTGACTTACAAATTTTAACATAAACTTACTTTATTACTAGAAAATCTTTTTTCTGTCTAAATTTTATTTCTAACACTAAAGCATGCCTTTCAGGTACAAGAGAAAAGGTACATAAGAGCTAAACTCTGTTGCTCTCACCTGTTCGTTTCTTTATCGCAAATCCTGACAGAGCGACCATGCCGATAATTAGTACACCCGTCCCTACCGCGGCTCCGATTGTAGCTCCAGGTGCAAGATCTTTTTTATCCGCTCCAGCGGGATTGGTAGGAGTAGCACCATTTGATCGCCATTTGATATTCAAATTATCAGTTTTAGGTTCCAATCCTATTATAAGAACTGCAGTGGTCAACACTGTATATATTCACTTCTTTTTTAGTTATTATTATCATAATAATTGTTGGATAACATACATAACATGTTGCAGCGTGTTATCAAAGTATTTGGAAACTGCATGTACAGTGTATATTTATACATGTAAAGTCTAACTTCTTTAAATAGGTGTTTGTTTTTCAATCATACACCAAGCGATTTTTTTAAAATCTTTGTTTTGGCGCAACATACGTTTTAGTGTCTGTTTTAATGCATATTGAAAGTAAGAAAGAAAAAAATTATACTTCATTTTGAAACAGGTAAAACAAACAACTGCCTAATTAGAAACTAGATAAGATAGCTATTTGATACTAGATAGATAGATATTGCTTTGTGAACAATTATTTTACTTTAGTATTTGTTTACAAAACTTAGAAGAATAACTCTTGTTAGAAGCGTTGGCAAAATTACCCAATGAGATCACGCTCTGAAGCTAACCAATGCAGTTAACTCCAGATTATAAGAAATTTCATATAGTAAATCTCTCATCTAATAAAGTATAACATACCTGACCCTAGAACGGTTCCAGTGCAAGACATCAATTGTTCATCTCCATCACTGGCAGAATCGGCAGGAATAACAGTTTGTTCGCCACTCCTTGATGTACAGACTTCATTACAGTCCCATGTGATGATAACTCCAGCTCCAATGAGACCGCATTCGAGTATCTCATCAATATCGGGGTTGAGGGTCAGAGATCGTTCTCCAGAATGTCCTTCGTCAAAATCAATATCTGTGAAATAAATCTTGATCATAATACTTTAACAATCTAATTAGCAAGATATTCCATAACGGTCACATTTCTGAGTCTTTGACATTATATTGATGGAATTTTCTAATTCACTTTTAAACAAACAAACTGAATTTATGATATAGTTAACTCTGTAGACACCTGTTAGTCCTCTAGCCTAATATGTTATAATATAGTTAATTCTGTAGACACCTGTTAGTCCTCTAGCCTAATATGTTATGATATAGCTAACTCTGTAGACACCTGTTAGTCCTCTAGCCTAATATGTTATGATATAGTTAACTCTGTAGCAACCTATTAGTCCTCTAGCCTAATATGTTATGATATAGCTAATTCTGTAGACACCTGTTAGTCCTCTAGCCTAATATGTTATGATATAGCTAATTCTGTAGACACCTATTAGTCCTTTAGCCTAATATGTTATGATATAGCTAATTCTGTAGACACCTGTTAGTCCTCTAGCCTAATATGTTATGATATAGCTAACTCTGTAGACACCTGTTAGTCCTCTAGCCTAATATGTTATGATATAGCTAACTCTGTAGACACCTGTTAGTCCTCTAGCCTAATATGTTATGATATAGCTAATTCTGTAGACACCTGTTAGTCCTCTAGCCTAATATGTTATGATATAGCTAACTCTGTAGACACCTGTTAGTCCTCTAGCCTAATATGTTATGATATAGCTAACTCTGTAGACACCTGTTAGTCCTCTAGCCTAATATGTTATGATATAGTTAACTCTGTAGACACCTGTTAGTCCTCTAGCCTAATATGTTTATCACAACCACGACTGCAAATTAAATTACATTATCTAAGTTAAAAAGATTGACACACAAATAACATAACATATATGCTTACTAGCTAAATGCCTAGCATTGCTCAGATGGTAAAAACAATTTAAAAACAGTGGCAGGTAATGCAGTTAATAAAGATTGAACCACAAATAAATATATACCATCATTAAAACAACAAAAAACAGTTTCCATAATTCAATTAACGGCTAGCTCTATTTTTGCTATGCACTTATTTTATGAACGTCTTATACTCTTGCTATGCATTGAAACACTAGTACACCTACAGCGTGGCTCCAGAGTAATTTCTTGTTTGACAATATCAGGATAGACATTCTCAAGGGTTGAATGAGCTGTATTCCAGCATTTCAATGTGAGCCCTTCTCTATCATCTTCTGTTGGAGTGTAGGTGTTGGTGCTGACTATCACCATGTTCCCTCGTAGTACCTCTGTAAACCATCAACAAAGGTATAGCATCCATTAATCACTCTGTAGTTATAGATTAGCTCATATATTTAGGTTCTTTAAAATACAATTTCAAGGTATGATATCAAATGGTATCATGTATACCCAACTGCGTAATTGATATGAGAAGCAAAGTTACACTTAATTGTCAAATTAAAAATTTACATTTTCTAGCCTTTGAACTTGTATATGATATGCTCCAATACTAAGTCTATGAGATGCTTTTCTTCCAAATACAGTGAAACTTCTGCTTAGGAAAAACTCTGCATACAAAATTTTTTAGTTATAAAGCGTTGTAAGTTGAAATTTTGCTTCAACTTACAACGCTTTATGTAGGTACTGTAAAACTAGAGCTAATGGCAAATTATAGTGTGCCGAGTTAGCAACTCCGAGTTGTATAACTCGAGTTATACTTACCAACTCGAGTTTGTAAATATAACTCGAGTTGTACAACTCGAGTTTCACAACTCGAGTTCATCAAAAATCCAGGCTGAGTTCTTTTAACAGCAACTCGAGTTAACAACTTGGCTTGAGAACCTCTCATCTTTTCATTTTCTTTAGCTATATTTTCTATATGGAATTTATTTTGGTACATCATTAAACGCCGTTGAAATAATTTTTATGTTCATTTTCGGTGTTCATTCAGTTTATTGTCAGGTTCTAGAGAGATCACTCTTTTTTCGTTTGAAAAAGAAGTGGCCCGGCTCCCACATCGATTGTTTTTTAGTTTGCTTGTTACATTCTACCATGGTTTTTGTCTTTTTATATTTATAGAAATAAATATGCGCAAATCTCGCCAATATATACAATTTAAATATGTATATATATTTAAATTATTATTATTAAATTTCTGTAAATGAGAGACCCCAAATACTCACTTTGCTTTTTTACAAACCCGTGTTAGTTTTGCGTAACACAACTAGAGTTCATCAAAAACCCAGGCCGAGTTGTACAGCTCGGCAACTATTCTACTCGTTTCTATTAATTCCATTCTATAATTCTATTCTATTCTATTATTCAACTCAGACTATTTAAATGATATCACTATAATAGTGATATCATATTATGGTGTCATAGTATACAATTCATGTGATGCTCGCATACAATTTTCTAAGGGTTTCCAATTGCTGTTTAGTTTTTGTGTTCAGATCAACTGATTTGGTCACTGCGTAAACTGTGTTGACGTTTCCCAACATCTTTATGATTTTCCTAAAACTGTAAACAATAGGTTTGTCACTAAGAAACTGATAATACGTATAAAACTATTTTACTTATAAATAAATATACATTTAGCAAAAATGAAACAGAATAATTTAGTTTTTGGTTTTATATAGCACACTTGACTACACTGACACTTGACTCAGGTTCTTACGTAATAAATAGATGTTATAAACTGGTGAAGTGTTTGACTCTGCCAGAAAAAAAGTTTTTATGGTGGTCAACTATGAATTCAATCTAGCAAACTTGGTTGTGATCTGCTAGATTATTGTGATTTCAAAGCGTATTGTCCTTTCCTGAAATATGTCAACCTACCATAAAACCTCTAATTGAACACCACCTTTATTTGAACGCCACCTCTATTTGACTGCCACTAGATGAAAAGGGTTGAAAACAAAGCACCATCCTTTAATTGAACACCGCTTCCATTTGACCACTATTTTGGCTTTCATTGATCTTTACAAACCGATAATAGCAAGCAATCAAGAGAAAAGTGTCCACAACATTGTACTAACAATGATTCATTAACTATTTCGGTTTTTTTTGTTCATGTCGAAGTCTGTTTTCCTACTTAGAATCTTTAAGGTTTTTTCGTTAAAACTTTAAAAGCAACACCACAGAAATTATTAATGATTGCATCAGGCTAATAGTAGTTCTTTGTTCAGCGCAGTCTTGATCTATCAGTAAATGAATGACTAGTTTTAGGCTAAAAAATGTGCATAGCGTCTATTCGGCTAAAAGTCAATCACTATTTATACAAAATGTAGGCTAATGCATGAATGTTATGCTCTGATAAAAAAAATGTTTGGGCGCTAATATTGACTAGTTCAGCAGTGCAAAAAAAGAGTTAAAGACAGAAGACATTGTAAAAGGTTTTGAACAGCCAGAAGATGTTTGTTCCTTGAATGCAACAATAAGAACGCAATTGGTCAAGCATACAATGCAAATACTAGTGTTTTAAAATCGTTAATTTTTGTTTTGAAATTATTATAAGTATGGTTGGTTTATGTTACTTGCTCTTGAATATGTATTTGTAGCATTTGATAAATTTTTGTTGTATAATATGTAATATAAATGTGTTTGGATTATGTAACTTGTTCTTGTATATATATATATTTTTTAGCATTTGATAGCATTGTTATATACTTTATAACTTTGCAGACTTTTAGCATACTATTAATCAGGCGGAGCCACAATAATCCAAAAAGGGTTAATGTGGCTCTGCCTAAGGGAGAACTAAAATAAAAATAAACTAAAATAGTTAAATTTATCTTCTCAAAATTCTGACAGGTGATTTGAAAAATACAAATATTTGAATGCCACCAGTATTTCACCGCTGCTATAGGAAAAGGTTTGACGACTAAAGTGACATGGCATTCAAATGAAAGTTTTATGGTAACTGTCAGTTCAGTAGCTATTTTGCCTCACTTGGTCACTGAAGTTGTCTCCTCGGCATTACAAATACTAGTATTCTGTGATATGAAATTACTAAAGTATAGCTTCTCTCGGAGACTCAATTGCAAGCAAAGCTGTCCTTAAAATTTCTCTCTGAGGTAAAGTAACAGTAATTATTTTTCCTCACTCTACATATGTGCCTATGTATCACCAAAACTACAATTCTCTCTGCAATAAAGTAACAGTAATTATCTCCCCTCACTCAACATGTGTGCCTATGTATCACAAAGCTTACATTTCTCTCCAAGGTAAAGTAACAGAAGTTATCTTTCCTCACTCAACATATGTGCCTATGTATCACAAAGCTTACATTTCTCCCCAAAATAATGTAACAGTAATTATCTCTCCTTGCTCTGCCTCTGTGCTTATGCATGGTCAAGCCTACATTTCTCTCTTAGGTGAAGTTGAAGATGATAAAGAACTACAATTGCTTTGAATGAGGCGAGTATATACTAAATGCCTTAGCAGCCTTTTACTATGTTGGTAGTGATTTGATTATTTGATACACCACCCAGTGCTTTACATTTATGGAATAGAGAACCATTTGCATCAAAAAATTAATCTGGAGGTACTAAATATGAAGCAAAGAGATGTCTTTAATAGTATTATCTATATCTATATATATATATAAATCTCAAAGTACATGTTTGTCTGTATGTCGTATATCTGTCTGTCATTCCGGCTACAGCTATTATTAGAATAGCTGTAGCTGGACAATAATGCAAAAACGCAGTCATGGCTTACAGTCATTAGAAGCTGAGCTTATTAAGCAGCTCACTGGAATTTTTTATTGGCAATGTGCCAGGCAAATAGCTTGAAAGTTACAGTTGTTTGACAAAGTTTTAAAACCTTTACAGTTGTTTTTATTTTCCTCCTAATTTACATTTGTATTTCAACTACACAAAACACTTATCTCATAATATGTAATTTAAAAGCTAGAATGGGAAATTCTGTTATATGTTAAATACAAATCATTTTTCTGTCTAAAGACTTTTTTATTACCTGGGCAATGCCGGGTAGCACAGCTAGTATATACATAAGGCTCAAAGTTTGTGTGTCATCTGTGTTTCTGTGAATCGGTGTGTCTAGTATAACCATTACAAACTTGGAATGAAAAGCTCGCTTCATGCTGGATTTGAACTCATGGAGATTGCAACCGCAAGTTTTGATTACACATTTAACCACTGAGCAACGCAGTTCTTAAGATTCTATCACTTTTATCATACACCACCTACCCTTTTTTCGATTGCTTACGCTAAATGACATTAGTTGATACATTGTGCCCACCGGTTACAATGCCCCTGGTATAAAATATTTTCCGTCTGACTGTATGAAACAAGAGCTTTTTTTGTCCTCACCACACCAGAGTGAATTTTTTTCCGCCTTGCGATACTAACAATAATTTCTCTCAAAATTAAAATTTGGCAATTGTTGTACTGATTATGGCAAAATGAAAAGAATGATCATTTGCTATTTTGCGGCTATCTCACTCAGTTCAGCTTTATAAGTTGTGGTAAAAACGGATTCGCAAACAGATAAGTGATGAAATTGTAGTTAGAGATCTGAAGTTCACTAAAAACACACTAAAACTTCCTTCAAGTATGTGTTTAGTAAACTAAACTCATTTAAATTAAGTTCAGTGTTTATATTACACGTCTGTCTCGAAGGGGAGAACTCTCCACGGTACGTACTGCAAGTAGTAAATATTAGTGTTACATTTTTTTACAGATCATAACAACAAAATACATTAAAGTTATTGTAGGTAACTATAACTACTAAGGTTAACATATTGTTTTGCTACTAATTTTAATGATGATGATTTTGATGACTTTACCACAGGGTGTTTGCATTAAATAATTACTATGGGTTTCTATACCATGCTGTATGACATTTTCCCTCACAGTGCCAACACTGAAACAAATTAAAACTTTGTAATTGTATATCAAACCACTTTTTACTGTAATCATAGCAAAACAGACTTTATTTAGCCACTACATGGTAATTATTTCACATTTAAATTTAAACACCTTCACAGTTGTTTTATTTTTTTCTCACAATTTGTTTCAACCGCACAAAACCCCTTTCTCATGATATGAATTTTAAAAGTTAGAATGGTAATTGCTGTTATATGTTAAATAAATAAAAAAAATTGTGCAAGGAGTTTGTTATGACCTGGGGCAATGCCGGGCATTCAGCTAGTATCATAAAGTAAAACTGTGCTAGATATTGGCTGGGAAATTTAACGATCAGCGTATGGTAATAAGTAAGCACAACCTTGAACTCCATACTGATACACAGACTTTGGGCAAGCCTATATGCCGACTCAGGGCGGGTCGGTCCACAAACTTGGGATGGGTCAATACACAGTTGCAGTGCCCAACCGATACATTGACTTGGGGGGATTTGATACACAGACTTGGGAGGATTTGATACACAGACTATAAGGTGTGCTGATGCTGATACATTTTGGAGGGTGAGACGTCACATAGACTCAAGAGACAGTGTACGTGTTTGACACCATGCAATGATGGTACACACATATAGCTTCAGAAATCTATGATGCCCAATCCATAGAACTCACAGCTCAGCAGCTATGATAGGCTGGCTAATATCGCAATGCTGAAGTCAAAAACAACGAGACAAGAAGAAATGCTACCCACTAAATTATCAAGTTACTAGGTGATTTTTTGCGTTCATCCAGCAGCTCTTGAAATATTTGCAGCTTTGATATGCTTTGATATAGAGTCAAAACAATGACAAGACTTCGTTACTACGCTTAATATTCCTTAAAAAACCAAGCAAGTTGTAGTTAAAAACCTCATTATCTTTGTATGTACCATGACTAACAGCACCAGCGATGGTACGACGGACAATGGAAAAATCGAGGCTTATATAGTAACTTAATAAGGAAATCCAGAGCTTAGTGGCTATGCAAAGATGTGGCTAAACTATGACAGCAAAAATACATGTAGTTCGAATATCAAAATAATAAAATACATGGCTAATTAATGTGGTAATATAAAAATTAATACTTTCCTAGCAGAATGCCCAGTGGTATCCAGGTGATAAAAAAGTATTTCCACAGAGAATTTATTTTTTAATTAACTTATACATCATATACTATTGATATTAGCTATATTGATATTGATATACTATATTATGAATATATGATAAATTTCCAAATTTGATAGTGCACTGCAATATGTAGTCACCCTGTATGATTCACTGCTCCTGCCCAGAATGAACGCCAGTTGATCTGTTGATTTTGGGTGGTCTGTGGATCTTGTGTGGTCTGTCTGACTTGCCACAGTGCCATACGTTTGATTAGGTGTGCTTGAAGTCATTGTTTTGTCAGCCTTTGAGCCAACAACATGTAGTTTTTAAGCCTCATTTTTTTGTTGCTGATACTTTCTTTTATCTGTATTAAGTTTCATCATTACACCAATATCTATCGCATACACATATAATCAAGAATTAAACAGAAGGAGAATCACATACTATTTAGCAATCTCCTGGATGTGTTATTAAGGTAAATATTATATCTTTCATTTTATGTGTTTTATTTCATATGTTTCCAAATGGCCTTGCAGATGACTACCTGTATAATTAGCATACTTTCAATAACCTTTATCGACGATTGAGTAATTGTTTTATTGTAGTTTCACGGTGTTGACAAGCATAATAAACTTTTAATAGAATATACACTATGCCTCATCACCTCGCCTGTCTTGACAAACTGTTGTTTTTGCGGAGTTGTCCTTACGTCGAGCGGGCGAGCAACACAACAGCTTGTCACAAGACGTAGTGCACCTGATGCATCAGCTGCACTTATTGGGAGTTGTACTCTTCCGTCTATGCGGCTTGGTTGCGATATTATGTCGGTCACTCCATTGGTGATCATAACGAAATGGCGCAAAAATTTACGTAGAAAAAAATAAGATTACAACGTTTAACCAGCGACCAGTTTCGGCGATAAACTTTAGTAGAACTTGAGAACTTAGGCAAGAACAGCGACTAAACATGTCGTTATTTGTGTGCTAAGTCATTTTTGTTTCTATTTTGGTATCAGTCAGTTTTATTTGTTTTTATGGATTTTCTTTTCAATTTATTTTATTGTTAAGTTCTACTAAAGTTTACAACAGAAACTGGTCTTTGATTAAATGTTGTTATCTTATTTTTTCTACATAAATCTTTACGCGAAATCCGTTATGATTACCAATGGAGCGACCGCCATAACATCGCAGCCAAGCCGCATAGACGAAAGAGAACAACTCCCTTTTAGTGCAGCTGACGCATCAGGTGCAGTACGTCTTGTGACAAGCTGTTGTGTTGCTCGCCCGCTCGACGGGGGGACAACTCCGCAAAAACAACAGTTTGTCAAGACAGGCTACTCATCACCCGTATGTGACAATATAACTACAAACCAGGGGATTTGCTACAAGCCTATTTACTTCATTTCTTTGAAGGGGAGTCCTCTTCAAAAACAATTTAGGGTAACTCGACTGGAGGAGTTGTCTCTCTAGCAAATCTCTTTGGTAGAGGAGACGTCGTTTCAGATGGTTTCTCCCTTTTTGTAAAGAATTGGTAAAGCGTAACTTGCTTCTCCCTTTGTTTGGAAACCTTTTTTGTTTTTGTAGCCATGGTAACGAACGTTTCCATGCTGTTTCCAGAGCTGTTCCGAACACATGCGTCCTTGAGTAGGATATTGCCGAAGCCGAGCCGTAGGCTACACACACACAAAAACAACAAAGGTCCACGTAGTTATGAGCAAAAAAAAAATGTATCCATCCAATTACCACACCAATCTGATGAGCAGCACACACAAAAACTAAACCAATCGACAGGAACACCCATCATGTCAAAATATTCCAAGTTTCAAGTCATGTCTTGTACAACTCACCTTATGGTTTCTCAAAACTTGTCTCTAAGTCCCTATTAATTTGAGAGTGTTCGATTGCTGTCTACTACATGGTCGCTGCTAGCCTAGCGCCCTGCTTCAACACCTCAGTAACTATCGGGGCAACGCTGAGTGCTCCCGAACGTTTCCTCAATAGTTACTGAGGTGTTGAAGCAGGGCGCTAGGCTAGCAGCGACCATTTAGTAAACAGCAATCGAACACTCTCAAATTAATAGGGACTTAGAGACAAGTTTTGAGAAACCATAAGGTGAGTTGTACAAGACATGACTGGAAACTTGGAATATTTTGACATGATGGGTGGTCCTGTCGATTGGTTTAGTTTTTGTGTGTGCTGCTCATAGGATTGGTGAGATATTTGGATGGATACTTTTGTTTTTGCTCATAACTATGTGGACCTTTGTTGTTTTTGTGTGTGTAGCGTACGGCCCGGCCTCTGCAATATTCCACTAAAGTACACCTGTGGTTCCGAATGTTTAATTCTAATGCGCATGCTCTGGTAGGGTCAAAAACCGAATTTAAGTTCGAGATCTGAGATGAACAAATCTCAAATTTGTTGGTCGAAAACCGAGTTGGTCGAGAACCGAAGTTTCACTGTACAGATCTAGCGAGTGCTCAGATTCTCCTAACACACGTTAGAAGATGGCTCCATGAAATATTGAAAATATAACTATCAAGGTATGAGCTAAGCGATGAGCATTTGCTAAGTCCTACAATTACTCATACACTTGTAGGCTATGGGCCAACCAGGCAAAAGAGCTCTAGAAATGATGTTCCGTTGGCACCCCTTTCAATGGCAATTTCTGCAGTGATTTAGACTAATAATTTTGGTATGGAGAATTCAAAACTGAAGGGTTGCCACGGCTGCCATTCCCACTTCTATGAGAAATTTGATAAAAATTCTATTTTAGGATTTATCTCCCCTCTAAATAAGATTCTTTCCATAGAAGCTTCAGATTTGCAACTTTTATCATAATTATTTGGCAGTGATTTAGAATGTCAATGGTAAAGTCCAAATTCATCTTCTATCTATTTTCAAACATTCTATATCCTACGATTGTTACACGCACATGTAAACTATATACATGTATATTCGTATATGTACATGTACACGTGTAGGTAATTGTATGGTTTAATAGCTTTATTTTACAAAAAAAATTCAAAACACCATAATTGTTTTATAACCTGACACTGAGGACTCATAGAAGATAATAAGATACAAGATAAGTGCATTCATGGTTTGAGCTTTGACATGACTTGTGTAGCATACATGGTTCTCAAGAAATTAATTTGATAAACATTGACTAAGCACACAGGTCAAACACTTAGTCACTGTCTAGAAAACTGAGAAAAAAAACACTATTTAAAGAGCCTGAAAGGCCTGTTTTTAATGGTATATGGCTTCAACTTGTCTGCAAGGGCATTCAGATTCACAGAACATGCTTTCAGATACTGACTAACAACAGCAAAATTGAGCTTGGTAGGAGAAAACAGTGAGGTATTTTTTTAGATTTGTGATACTTTACCACTCAAAGATTTAAGGTGAAATAACGGGACTCATAATTATTCTATAAAATAATTATTATGTAATTTAATTACATAATTAATAATCATTATTAAAATTGAAGGAATGCAGACATTGTAATCCCTACACACCAGTAATGGTGGCTACTGATCAAGATGCTTGTAATCAGTTTGAAAAATAACTAAATTTCAATACAGCAAGGCATCAACCATTAGTCTTGCATTCATTTATCAAATGGATAAATCTTGCATGTATTCACTCTAGTTTATTGGTCTGAGCTGACTAAGTGGTGATGATTTCCTCAGTCAATGTTATCCTGGCATTCATTTAGCCACATAAAGAGAGTCTGAAACCTGCTACTCACGATACACCTTGTCAAGATGAAGAAGAGCCACCAAAGACAATCACAAGATTCAATTCTGCTGTCCACTTATACACATCAAGACCTACATTTAAACATATATGCATGATTTGTGAAGAGGTGTGGTACTACTCACACAAATCAACTACATACTTGCAAAGCTGTCATTATGTGGCCAAAACTGTGTCCGCTAGTATGTCCATCCATCCTGTAAGTTAACCTAAGATATGATTTTTTCAGCTGCTTTGACTATGATTAAGTAATTGATAAGCAGTGCCCTGTATTGTTTTGTAGACCTACTTGTACTGGTATGGCACCTATAATTGGCATCATATTGCCCTACAAGCAACTATGGCCCTCACATGGCACAGACAGGAGCGGTGCACCTGTCTATATATGCAGACGGATTGAAGAATGCTGCTACCATCAAACAGGAAGAACGTGTACTTTGTAGAACTTTGATCAAGATGTGATTGCTTTAGAGGTGGCCTCTCATAACAAGTGTTATGACAAGTATATCTGCGTAATTCTCAATACACAACTGCGTAATTGGTGAAAATGTTCATCAATTTTGCCTCAACAGAATCAATTAAGATTGTTCACTACTTACCTATAGTATCTTGGAACTTTTTTATGTAAGGGAACAAGCAGAGAGCTGTGCTTCTAACTGCAGTTTGTGGATATTACAGCTCAGGTTCCCAGAGGGCAACTGAGTTAGAAACCTTCTCAGAGGACTAGTTCATATCTGTAGCAGACATGATCAAACTACCATAAATGCAGTGATTCAAAGCTAGTGGGGATGTGGGGCCATCTTTGTGGATGCCATTGGGCTTATTCAAGCCCTGCCTGCCAGTGCCATCTCTTTAACATTCAGTCAACTTGCTGATACCATTCTTGATGTGCTTATTGCTCATACTAAGGAAGACAAGGCTGCTTGTGTGGATTTTGTGATCAAAAACTTTTGCAAGAATAGAGCTACTAAGGCTACTAAGCTTAACTTCCAATGTGAAAATCTCATAGGCTTGCACAATTTCTCTAGCTGTGATGCAGTTTCATCCTTTGCAGGCAAAGGCAAAAAGAGTCATACGAAACTCATCAAAACAAGTCGAGTCTGAGAATCATTGAAGTTTCGGGGCAACTTTATTCCCTCTGTGAGACTTACACACGCAGACTCAAATGGCCAAGAAGATAACACTCAGGAAAATGGCACAAACTTCAACTGACTAAGGGACAGGCTTTTTGTGTCTAGGTCTAGGCCAGTCGGTCCCTCCCTTCAATCGCTGAAAAAACATATGCATTGTCTTAATTATGTATCAGCTACCCACATGTATGTAGAAAGAGGCAACAACATAACTTGTCAATGCACCATTTCCTTCTTTACATGGGTGGGATACTGGGTAAGAAAAACGATGAGTATGCAGTAGTGTCGTACCAGAATCATCGCCTGATATTCACCAAGCAGTTCTATGGGAGTGTTAAAAATCCAGTGCCGAGGAAACTGATGTGCCAGTATCATGGCAAAGCTGCCTTACACAGAGCTTTGCACATGCGTGCACTAAGACAAAACTAAAGCGAGAGTAGCAGAGGATCCCGATGGTGAGGACAATGACTAAGAACTCAACATATTGAACAAATAGTTAGGATATGCGATATTTTGAAATATTCCAGGCTTCCAGCTCCTTTTGTAAGACTGTTGATATTAGCTACTAATAATACTACTAATAATAATGCTAATAATAATTTCCATGTTCACACTGCTTGCAGCGTTCTTATTATTTTCTGATTCATCATTGTCAGATTATAAAACATGATTATAGTGTTTTGAATTTTTTGCTGTTAAATAAAACTATTAAACCATACAATTATATATACATGTACATATACGTATATACACGTGTATAATAGTTTACATGTGCGTGTAACAATCGTAGGATATGGAATGTTCAAAAATAGATAGAAGATGAATTTTGACTTTACCACTGACATTCTAAATCACTGCCAAATAATTATGATAAAAGTTGCAAATCTGAAGCTTCTATGGAAAGAATCTTATTTAGAGGGGAGATAAATCCTAAAATAGAATTTTTATAAAATTTCTCATAGAAGTGGGAATGGCAGCTGCGGCAACTCTTCAGTTTTGAATTCTCCATACCAAAATTAGTCTAAATCACTGCAGAATTTGCTACTGAAATGGGGTGCCAACGGAAATGCAAGATAAACTGCCTTGGCCCATGGCCTATTGGGGTTATCTTCCATATTCTGCGAACTGGTAATTTCTCTATTAATGGCCTACAGATGAATTTAATTGTACCAAATCGAATCCAACGTGTTATTTCATTATAAAGCAAGAAGCCAAGTTGTTACTTGAAGATAGTGCAATTTACAAGTCTTGAGATAAATCTACACTGAATGTCATTTGTGGGGCCAATTTTGATGTTCCCCCACCATCTGATTATCATCTGCATCTCTTCACTACTTGTGAAATAACATGCTTCCGATGGGTTCTTAAAAAACTCAATCTTACTCTTGCTAGCCACGTTATTAAATAAAACATTATTTGCAAGCAACGTTGACTGAGTTCATTATTTGTATTTTCAGTACAAAAAATTAGCACAATGTGCTACATGACGCGCTTAAACACGTATTACAAGATACACTTCAAGTTGGTTAGGGTGATAGGCAACTTCGTCTAACAAGATTTTAGCAGTTTTGTTTGTCACCACTAAAAGTACAAAAGCCAGAATAAAATTGGATAACATATAACAAAGTATATATAAAGTATAAAATACTGATCTCGCCAGAGTTTTGAGACGTGATAAAAAAGCTTTACAATGATAGTTTTAAGGGGGTCAATATCCCGGCCAACAAAACAGAAGCAGTAAACCACAGTATAAACTTCAAATAAGTCGAATCAAATTGAGAAATTGCTGACTGTGCTTCTTCAACAAATGTGGAAGTGGCACTTGTGATGTCGAACGGTCAATGGAACGCTTCACTCTTAATGAAACAGGCAAAGAAACCAGAAACTAGTCTCTGGAACTAAGTTTTGCAATTAAGAATAAGAATTACTACTAAAAGTTAAAAAGAACTTCAAACATAAAACTGACTTCATTAAAAACAATGACTTTTAGAAACATTTAGTGGTGACAACCAGGGTAGCAGCATATCTAGCACACGCTTAGAATGAAGCATTTCCTTCCTAAATTTATTATATAGCTTTACATAATATAATATATATATATAGTAGGCATAATACAATCGAAAACTTGTAAAATGTGATTAGTAACACGTGTCCATGATTTTCAATGGTCCACAAATTGTAGTGCATGTCCAATTTTTATAACATGTCAATAATTTGTAATACGCCAATAATATTTACATGTCAATAATGTGTCAAAAACCAACAACTTGTAACTAATTGTGTAACATGGTCAATAATGTGTCACAAGCCAACAACTTGTAACTAATTGTGTAACATGGTCAATAATGTGTCACAAGCCAACAACTTGTAACTAATTGTGTAACATGTAGTTGAAAGGACTAAGCATTAAAATGACAAACATGTGAGAATCAACAGATAATCGGTAAAAAGCAAAAAGCATTGGTCACAGCATAATCTACATTTGGCAGTCACAAAGGGGAAAAGTAGATGTGAAATTTTTAAGATAAATGTGATTCGAACTTAATGAAAGAAATATTAACTAATGGTTAATGAATATTGATCACCTGTCCTTGCAACTGGTATAGCAAATGGCATAAAACAGGGTCTCAACCATGACATGCCAACATATACATGTATATTGGTGCTAGTGAATGTGTGCTAAGATAAACTGCTACCTCCTGCTAATGAAAATCTCTTTTTAAAGAGTAGGGAGCCCACCATCCTCAACACAGTGCCTTATGCTGGCTTTAGTTCAACATCCGTAAAGAGAAAATACAAAACGTGAATTTCGTGTCTATGGATGTTGTTAAGCCCCTACACCACGACAAGGTACCAGCATAAAAAGTAGGGGGGACAATGGAAGGGAGGTGGGGCTCCCTAGTCTTATGTTAGACGATGATGTCACCACCAGGCTCCACCTTGACTCTGATATAAATGCTATCAGATATAAGAAAATTACTAGACTCCACTTCACTGTGTAAGGCAAACTGGGGGCATCCTGATGCAATGTTCATTTCTGTCTGTGGTTTTCTGAAGGATGAGCTATCAGGGTCAGGCTAGAAAATATGCAAATAAAGATGTCATATCAAACACGAGTAGTAGTTAGTTCAATATAGAGGATATGATGTCATATATGAGTAGTAGTTAGTTCAACATAGAGGATATGATGTCATATATGAGTAGTAGCTAGTTCAATATAAAGGATATGATGTCATATATGAGTAGTAGCTAGTTCAATGTAGAGGATATGATGTTATATATGAGTAGTAGCTAGTTCAATGTAGAGGATATGTTGTCATATATGAGTAGTCGTTAGTTCAATATAGAGGATATGATGTCATATATGAGTAGTAGCTAGTTCAATATGGAGGATATGATGTCATATATGAGTAGTAGTAAGCTCAATATAGAGGATATGATGTCATATATAAGTAGTAGTTAGTTCAATATAGAGGATATGATGTCAAATATGAGTAGTAGTTAGTTCAATATAGAGGATATGATGTCATATATGAGTAGTAGTTAGTTCAATATAGAGGATATGATGTCACAAATGTATGAGTAGTAGCTAGTTCAATATAGAGGATATGATGTTATATATGAGTAGTAGTTAGTTCAATATAGAGAATATGATGTCATATATGTGTAGTAGCGAGTTCAATATAGAGGATATGATGTCATATAGGGGTAGTAGTTAGTTCAATACAGAGAATATGATGTCATATATGAGTAGTAACTAGTTCAATATAGAGGATATGATGTCATATATGAGTGGTAGCTAGTTCAATATAGAGGATATGATGTTATATATGAGTGGTAGTTAGTACAATACAGAGGATATGATGTTAAATATATGAGTAGTCGTTAGTTCAATATAGAGAATATGATGTCATATATGAGTAGTAACTAGTTCAATATAGAGAATATGATGTCATATATGAGTAGTAGTTAGTTCAATATAGAGAATATGATGTCATATATGAGTAGTAGTTAGTTCAATATAGAGGATATGATGTCATATATGAGTAGTAATTAGTTCAATATAGGGAATATGATGTCATATATGAGTAGTAACTAGTTCAATATAGAGGATATGATGTCATATATGAGTGGTAGCTAGTTCAATATAGAGGATATGATGTTATATATGAGTGGTAGTTAGTACAATACAGAGGATATGATGTTAAATATATGAGTAGTCGTTAGTTCAATATAGAGAATATGATGTCATATATGAGTAGTAACTAGTTCAATATAGAGGATATGATGTTATATATATGAGTAGTAGTTAGTTCAATTTAGTGGATATGATGTTATATATATGAGTAGTAGTTAGTTCAATATAGAGGATATGATGTTATATATGAGTAGTGAGTTCAATATAGCGGATATGATGTTATATATGAGTAGTAGCTAGTTCAATATAAAGGATATGATGTCATATATGAGTAGTAGTTAGTTCAATATAGAGGATATGATGTAATATATGAGTAGTAGCTAGTTCAATATAGAGGATATGATGTCATATATGAGTAGTAGCTAGTTCAATATAGAGGATATGATGTTATATATGAGTAGTAGTTAGTTCAATATAGAGAATATGATGTCATATATGTGTAGTAGCGAGTTCAATATAGAGGATATGATGTCATATAGGGGTAGTAGTTAGTTCAATATAGAGAATATGATGTCATATATGAGTAGTAACTAGTTCAATATAGAGGATATGATGTCATATATGAGTGGTAGCTAGTTCAATATAGAGGATATGATGTTATATATGAGTGGTAGTTAGTACAATACAGAGGATATGATGTTAAATATATGAGTAGTCGTTAGTTCAATATAGAGAATATGATGTCATATATGAGTAGTAACTAGTTCAATATAGAGGATATGATGTTATATATATGAGTAGTAGTTAGTTCAATTTAGTGGATATGATGTTATATATATGAGTAGTAGTTAGTTCAATATAGAGGATATGATGTTATATATGAGTAGTGAGTTCAATATAGCGGATATGATGTTATATATGAGTAGTAGCTAGTTCAATATAAAGGATATGATGTCATATATGAGTAGTAGTTAGTTCAATATAGAGGATATGATGTAATATATGAGTAGTAGCTAGTTCAATATAGAGGATATGATGTCATATATGAGTAGTAGCTAGTTCAATATAGAGGATATGATGTTATATATGAGTAGTAGCTAGTTCAATGTAGAGGATATGATGTCATATATGAGTAGTAACTAGTTCAATATAGATGATATGATGTTATATATGAGTAGTAGCTAGGTCAATATAGAGGATATGATGTCATATATGAGTGGTAACTAGTTCAATATAGATGATATGATGTTATATATGAGTAGTAGCTAGGTCAATGTAGAGGATATGTTGTCATATACCATACAGGATGAATTTATTCGCGGAGTTACATTTCGCAAAAATTGTCTTTTCATGCATATTCGCGGATGAATTCATTCGCGGCTGAAAACTGCCACTCTCTAGGAAAAGTTAACTCTATTGCGGCTAGTAATAGAGTTATTATCACGTATGCGCACACCGCGCCATCCGGTTTATATTTAGCTACAGCTGCGAGGCGATCATGCTAAGCTACGGAAAACAATTTTTGCTGCGTACAGAGGTTTTCACGAATATTCATCGCTTTGGAGGCCTTTGATAAGCCAACAACTTGTGGTAAGTAATGATTTTTTTAAACCATTTACTAAATTAATAATTGAATTTTACTTTAGTAAAACGCAATATTTATTTTTTCCATCCCTACCGCTTTGTTATTCTTTTTAGTGTGAGAAAGAGCCCAATAATCTACACGAACCATTGACAGTAAAGCTAATAAACGCAGACTGCGCAACGGTTGGTCATCTACCCCGTGAAATAAATATAGTAAGCAGCTTTTTTATCATATCCGGAGGTACGATGACCGCAAGAGTAGTGGATGTTATTCCTCAAAGATTGCCAATCTTCAGGGATGTCTTAAAATTGAAGTGACCGCAGCTGCTAACGAGGAGAATATACCTGTTTTAAAAAAGGAACAAGAACGCCTTTACGATCACAAACTTTTGGCCAACCAGCAGAACGTTGCAATAGTAAGCCACGAGGAGATTTCTGATGATAACTGACTTACCAGCCACGTAGTAGTGAGAGAATTGCCTTTAACATCTACCCAAGACAGTGACAGCGATATAGAGCTGCTATTACCAAAATAACTAGTCAGAGAGCACTATTACACGCTAGTATTCACTTATCAAGAGTATCAGTTTAATTCTATTGCTCTAGACAACCGCCATATAGACTAAACTGTTTATATTTACTCCATTCATCGTTTGTAAAATTGTATTTGTATTTGAAACAGTTTATTTGTACACTCAAGTTTGTAATAAATCATAATATATCTATACATGAAATAAAACATATAATTTTATCATGTTTGCTGCAGCGATATCAAGGAGTTGTTGTCGATGAAGGGGTCTAGGTTGACTGGTTGCTTCTCTGCCAATATTTTTGCCATGGTGAATATTACTACTTGTCTCTAGTTTTCGTAATCGGAGTAGGTTGTTTCATTTTCAATCTGCAGTAAACACAAAAAAGAAAAAAATATTAATAAGTGTTAAGAAAGTACAAAAACAATAGCTGAAGTATTTAATGAAAGTGATCGGTTTTTAAACAAACAAATTAACTAATGCAGTTAATTATGGAAAAAACGTATCTGCACTGCAAAGCAAATACATACCATAATGTCCAGATCAGAATCATGATCGTCCTCAACTTCGGTATTAGAGATTGATGGAGTTGATTTCAATGTAAAAAGACTAGGAGAGATTTTTTGCGATGACGAGGTCATGCCGAATAACTTGTGAAAACCTTGAATAATTTTGTAAAGTTTGATGCAATGGCAATAAAACTCAAAGCCCGGCGATGATTTTAAAGAAGTTTTGGAACTCGGCTACGTTTAGTACTTCTGCGTAGTGGCTATTTTTGCGATGACGCCATTCTGCATATCTTGTGACAACCTTGAATAATTTTGTAAAAAAATGTGATGCATTGGCAATGGTGTTAGCTCAAAGCCCAGGCAATGATTTTAAAAATGTTTTGAAACTCAACTACGTTTAGTATTTATATTAAAAACCAGCCTAGCGGCTAGCTTTTAATTTGATGCAGTAGTTATTCTCCCTTGTGATTAAAAATAGAACTAATTATTTAGAGAATTTTATAGTTCGCGGAGTTGTCTGTTCGCGATATCGCGAATTTTTATAACCAACGAAGATTTTCATCCTGTACGGTATGAGCAGTAGTTAGTTGACATAGAGAATATGTCATATTATAGCAAGTTGTAGCAAGTCACTCAACATGGCTAAGACTTACTAAATACTCCTTCAAGACTTACAAGAAATGTCTCATGTTTGTTGAGTTGCGGGTTACTCGGACAAAGCAGGGTGAAGGTGACTCTCTGCTTGAAAGGGAAGGTCAAAAGCTCATCATATTCTCCTCTCATGACAACAAAGAAGAGACTTAGACATTTTCCTCTACCAAGTCCGTCACCATTCAGGTAGGCCTGTAGTATCCAATTAATACATTTCGCTATAAAGTTTTACAAGAATTTTATACTTATTTTATTCTTCTCACCTAGATAACCGCAATATTGAGAAAACAATATAGAGAATACACAGACAAACACTAACAGTACCCGATAAGGCCCGTTGACAGCGGAAACTGACAAAAAATGACTTTGTCTCCGCTGAGTAGTAAACTTTAATTATAATAGACGGCGCTAAATTGTTAATAATCCATTCTGAGTTTGTTACAGGAATTTTACATTACCGTAAATACCCGTGTATAAGACGCACTTTTTTTCTCAGGAAGTTGACAAACACCTAGGTGCGTCTTATCCATGGATACTTTTATTATAAAAATTATCTATTTGTCATAATATCGAAAATTTATTATAAAAATTTTCAATTTTTCAATCAATTACTATCAATATTTATCCTCATTGTCACTGTCCTCATTCAACAAAGCAGCCCAATGTTGTTGTGTTATGTAATCATCAAGAAAATCCAGCTCTTCCTCCCTTTCGTCATCATCATCATTGTCTGGGTAATCCATCCAGAGAATATTGTCTTCCGTGTCGTCTAACATGTTGCTGAAAGAACATTTCTTGAATCCCTTCACCACGGTTTTCATTGGCAATTCTTTCCAGGCGTTTACTATCCATTGGCATATTGTAGGCATGTCGACTTTCCTCATGTTGCCACCATTGCTGAAAGTATGCTCGCCATTAATCATCCAATTGGCCCATTTCTGCTTTAATTGGCTTATTTACAACGACATCCATCGGTTGCGGAATACTGGTCCGGCCGCCGGGGATGACGACGAGGTCTGTATTGTGGCGGTTCAAATTTGATTTAACATTGCTGGCTGTATGGCATCGGAAGACGTCTAACACCAGCATCGATCGCTGTTTCGCCAGACCACCTTTGCGTTTCATTCAAACTGTTTTCAGCCAGTCTTCCATTAACTCTTTTGCTGCCAAAGACGGATTTTTGCGTTTTCTATGATCGAGTGCCATAGACGCAATTTTGCGACTTTCCCAGCAATTGCGTAGTAACTTAATTTTATTATTCGTTGACATCATAACCCACGATCTTTAGGAATTTTATGATATTGACAGTGTGGTCCGAAGATTTCTCAATAAAATTAGCCTAAAGTAACGATGCAATTTAAAATTTTTGTTTAAGAATTTCCAACCTAAAAACGAACATTTTTTGTATAAGTTTTGTTAAGTACCGTGCGAGTCAAAAAACTGATAATTACTTATGTTGATGACATTATAGCCAATTCAGATTCAAATTTTTGTGATTATACAGATAATTAAAGTAGCAGCATTGACTCTGATAGTGGTGAAAGTAATAGTTTTGTAAGAGTAAGGAACATTTAGTTTCACTGCGATAGTAGCTTCACATAGCTTCATCATCGCACAACGTATAGATATATTGCATTTTTTTGCATAACAGTGTTGCTTAAAATGTTGGCAAAACAAAATATGTAACAAAAATGTTCTAGAGAGAGTTTGAAATTGAAAACTTTTTTGTATACATATCATGAACAAAATCGGCAATTTTCGGTAAAATGGCTGGCAATTGGCCGATAGCTAAATTTGTACATGAACGGCAGTGAGCTGTCATCAAACCATCCTTGTTCTTGCACCCTGACTATCACACCACTCGAGAACTTGTTTTTGGGCATGGTTTTCCTCTTGAAAACGACGTACGGTGGTAACTTTGTGCCATCAGCCATACAACCAGGCATCACGGTGAACCGATTCTTTTCATTTCCAGTCGATCGCATAGTGACAGACCTTGCACCTTTAATGCTTACTGTAGTCTCGGATGGTAAGTCGAATGTCAGTGGAGTCTGGTCAGCGTTTCCAATCTGGCTCACGTTGTAGTCGTATTTCTGACGTATCTTGATGACATAACTTTGAAATTTCATTAATAACTACTCGTGGTCGCTGGGTAGTCGCTGACTAATGGTAGCTCTTCGTCTTATTAATAGGTTACTTCTTCCAAAGGATCTCCTGCACCAGTTCATTGACGCTTTGTATTCTGCAATGCTTTGTTCTTTCGCCAATCTTAGAGCCTGTAAACGAACGGTAGTGGTGCTGATCCCCAAGGAAATCTCGACGAGTATCTTGAATCCATTTAATGAATGCCTTTTCCAGGTTAGGGTGGTGAGCCTTCGAGCTTCAGTTTGCCCTCTTTGCCTTTTGCATTTTTTTGATGGTACTTTTAGCTTTTCTCCATTTACAGAACACGCATTCTGTCGGACCAAATTGTCGCTCAGCTGCCTGGTTCCCATGTTCTTTTGCGTACTAGATCACATACATTTTAATCATTGAAGTGAAGTATAGCTCTGTTGTGTTGTCTTCGCCATGTTGAAAGATGGTAATGAACTGCTATCTTTAAAAATACTGGTAATACCGTAGTTAGAATATTTACACTGCCGATGTGTACATGAAAGTGTAATATCAACCAATCATTCATGACGAATGTTATGTGAAATCATTCGACATTCGTCAAACTACTTCACAAAAATTTATATGAAATACTACCGTTTCTATCAAATATAATGGACATTTAGGACTAAAACTAGGATGCATCTTATACACAGTTAGTTTTTTCCATCATTTTTGGGATAAAATATCCACTCCATCCTATACATGGTACAAAACATGAAACAAATGTAAATAGCATAATCCGTTCTAAGATCTTCCTAAACTCACCTCTTTAGCTCGTTATAATGAAAAAACTAAACCTAACATTTTAATTTAGTGAATGTGCAGTCAATGTGGTGTTATTGGTTTGTATTGGCAACTTTTTCCTGTTCTCTTATTACATACATTTGGTTGAGGGTTCATGATTATCTATATTTCCATATCCAAATTTTCACCTATATCGCACACATCATTCCGCATGTATTCCATTGCATATATTTCATCGCATAAAATCTCTCCGCATTTATCTCTTCGAAGAGATCAATTTGGAGAGATTCATTGAGCCTTTCATTACACGTGATGTTATCACGCGAAATGAAAGGCCAATAAAAGGCTAAATATAAAACGTCTCGTAGCACTAGTTTTATGTTAAACACTTCGGGTTCTACCGGAAAGCCCTTATCAAATATAGATGCTCGCTATACTGCGCGATAGCGCGACTGAAATTATCAATAGATAGAACTTGAACTGAAACTAATAAATCTGATCATGTGATCTATATTTCCCGCCAAATGGCGCGAACAAATTTTAGGTGAAAATTTTCTACTGATTTTTAGGCTAAGCTTTGAGATATCAGGGCTCAAAGTGACAGCATTACAATGGTAATGAAATAGACGCGTAAGGACAATAGAGATGGTTTTATTGAATGCGTGAAGTTTATTTGTGAAAATATTTCGACGAATGAGGTTGTATGAAAGTGTAAACAGAAAGAAGCACATAATGTTCATCTACGTCACATTTGATCCAATTTGAGAGGGATTCTAACCTACAGCTGGTTTTGTGATGGCTGCGATTAACTGTTTGTTTTTGAGCTTTTAAGAGCTTGTAATCACATTTCCACATATTTTGAGCCTACAACACAGCAGAGTAAGACATGGTGAACCTTTCGATACCAAATAACTGTAATGTAAATTTTGCTTCAAGCCAACCGTTAAGTATGTGTTGAGTACGCTAAATTCATTCAAGTTAAATTTAACGTTTATGTTATACGTCTGTCTCGAAGGTAAGAGCTCCCTACGGTATGTACTGCACATAGTACATTGTAATGTTACATTTTATTGCAGATCAAAACAACTAATTACACTAAAATTACTGTAGGTAACTATAGTTACTAAGGTTAACATACTGTTTTGTTACTCAATATTAATTATGATTTTGATGATTTTTACCAGGTAAAAAACATTTTAGCCTTTGATGATTTTGATGATTTTTACCAGGTAAAAATCATCAAAATCATCAAAGGCATTATATAATTAGATCAAAAGGCATTGGATAATTACTATAGATTTCTATACCACTCTATACGATATTTTCGCCTTACAAGGCCAACACTAAAACGGATTAAAATCGTATTATTGTACATCAAATAATTTTTCGTTGTAATTGTAGCAAAGCAGACTATATTTAGCCATTTCTTGCTAAGGTTTTGACATTTACATTTAAACATCTTCACAGTTTTATTTTTCCTCCTAATTTATTTCAACGAAACATTTCTTTCATTTTAAATTTAAAAGTTAGTTGTTTGAAAACCTTTACAGCTGTTTTATTTTTTCTCTCAATTCATTTGAACTTCACAAAAAAACTTTTCTCATGATATGAAGTTTAAAAGTTAGAATGGTACATGTAAATGTTGTACATTAAAAATTTTTTTTTTCTGTCCAAAGACTTTTTTATTACCTGGGCAACACCAGGCATTCATCGAATATATCTTTTTACATATAAATCTTCGCATGAATCTCTCCGCATATACTTCTTCGCATATATCTCTTCACATATAAATCTTTGCATAAATCTCTTCGCATGAATCTTTCCGCATAGATCTCTTTGCATATATATCTTTGCATATAAATCTCTCGGCATAAATCTCTTTGCATATAAATCTTCGCATGAATCTCTCCGCATGAATCTCTTCACATACATATATTTTTCCAATTTCCAAAGTCCTTTTCCAGCCTCTACATATTTCATCAAGAATTCGACACTAACCCTTGCACACATTTTGTAGCCATATCTAGACGTGTAGAAAGGATAACTGTAGATTGACATCTGCCGACCTCTGACAGCATCAGATTTCTTTCTCTTGTAATCGCTGATTCTCCAGATGAGCACTCCATCATAAGAAGCAAATTCGGAATTCTGATTAAAATGAAGAATGGCTTTACAGAGATATAAAATAAAACAAGTTGAAAACTGAATTACAGTTCAGTAGAAAACATTATACAAAACATGAAACAAACGTAAATAGTATAATCCGTTCTAAGATCTTCCTAAACTCACCTCTTTAGCTCGTTGTAATGAAAAAACTAAACCTAACATTTTAATTTAGTGAATGTGCAGTCACTGTGGTGTTATTGGTTTGTATTGGCAACTTTTTCCTGTTCTCTTATTACATACATTTGGTTGAGGGATCATGATTATCTATATTTCCATATATAAGTTTTCACCTATATCGCACACATCATTCCGCATGTATTCCATCGCATATATCTCTTCGTATATATCTCCTAGCATAAATCTCCCCGCATATATCTCTTCGAAGAGATTAATTCGGAGAGATTCATTGAGCCTTTCATTACACGTGATGTTACGAAATGAAAGGTCAATAAAAGGCTAAATATAAAACGTCTCGTAGCACTAGTTTTATGGTGAACACTTCAGGTTCTACCGGAAAGCCTTTATCAAATATAGATGCCCGCTACTAGGAGAGAGCGCGTCTGCAATTATCAATAGATAAAACTGAAACTAATAAATCTGATCATGTGACCCATACTTCCGGCCAAATGGCCGAACAACTTCTGCAACATTTTTCGACCATCACAGGTGACCAACAGGTGGGTTCCTCATGTTTATCAGAGGATGATATGCACCCCCTCGGGCTACACGTAAATCTGAACCATTTGTTGCATCTGAACCATTTTGTTGCAAGTCAACCTAAAGGTTGACTTGCAACAAAATTCACATTACAGTTATTTGGTATCAAAAGATTCACCATGTCTTACTCTGTTGTGTTGTAGGTGCAAAATATGTGGAAATGTGATTACAAGCTCTTAAAAGCTAAAAAACGAACAGTCAATCGCAACTATCACGAAAACGCCATAGATTGGAATTCATTTCCAAAACGGCTCAAATGGGACATAGTTGAACAAGATGGCTTCTGTTTACACTTTCATGCAACCTCATTTGTCGAAATATTTTCACAAATATACTTCACGCATTCAATGAAACCATATCTATTGTCCTTACGCGTCTGTTTTATCATCATTGTAACGCTGTCACTTTGAGCACTGATATCTCAAAACCTACCGTAAAAATTCGTTTAATTTTTTAACCTTAGCTCGAAGGAATGCATATCATGCTTTAATAAACATGACGAGCTCGTTGGTCCCATGTGGTCGAAAAATGCTGCAGAAATTGTTCGCGCTATTTGGCAAAATGTACGGGCCACATGATCAGATTACGACTAGATGATTAGACCAAGCTGAAACAAAACTGTAACATAGCGAGCATATATATTTGATACGGGCTTTTCGGTAGAACCCGAAGTGTTTGCCATAAACTAGTGCTGCGAGACGCTTTATATTGAGCTTTTTACTGGCCTTTCAATTCACGTGATAACACCACATGTCAAATCAATAACCAAGTTGGCTTGAGTACATCAGCAAAATAAAAATATTCTAGCCTGCGGCGCTTTCGCAATGGCTGGAATTGATCGTTCATTTTTGAGCTTTTAAGAGCTTGTAATCACATTTGTACATATTTTGCACCTACGACACAACAGAGTAAGACATGATGAATCTTTTGATACAAAATGTAATTCTGTTGTGTAATTGTGTTCTGTAATGTGAATTCTGTTGCAAACCTTTAACATTTGTTGATAAGGTGGTTTACAACCTTATCTGAAGAATTTAAAACATTTAGATGAACAATTAGAATGCTTTTCAGGAACAGCAGGTGACTTAATAGCATCGAGAGCCGCCATTATTACGGAGCATCAAAGTCAGTTTTTTAATTCCACAAAGCTTTGTTGGTTTTTTTTTCTCGAAACTGAAAGCAACAATCGAAATAAGTAATAATATCAGTCTAATATGTTTCACTCCAAGAAGATCTTTGTTTAACTTGATCTGATACTTCGACAAATACAAAAAACTGTAAAACAGAAAATGTTGATGCCAGCGACATTGATGTAGCTCTGACCGAGGGAGAGTGCACAAATGTCGCTTCACCCGTCAATGGGTTAAAGTTATCTTTCCAAAATTCTGACCAGCTAGTCCAAGAATAGAGCACCACCCTCTATTTTAATTTCATTTCTAATAAACCCCCCCTGTAGCGGAAAAGTTGAAATATACAGTGCCCATAGAGGTTTTATAGTATATAATTATAATTGCCATTATTTTTCAGTTGCATAAACTTGCCTCATATAAACATGATCTTGCACATTAAATTTCAAAGACCTGGGCATCAATTGAAAGAAAATAGAAAGTTAGAGTTGCCCATCCCTACCCAGTTATTGCTGTCCTCCTTGGTACAGAACAATCATTCCAACTTACCATTCCTCACCAGAGTAGATCTCACCAAATTAGATACAGTACATACAACTTTCATTCTGAAACCCGCATTATACTATCAACACAAGAGTTAACAGTTATATGAGAATTTAACTAGCATGGAAGGGGTTTGCATATTATTCAATGATTTCAAGGACGGAATTATCCTCGACCACAAAGTTTCACGGTGAAAACTTGAAAAAAATTAAAATAAGTCTATATGAGCAATTGAGTTGCCCACCCCTACCCTGCTTGTTATTTTCGTTGACCCAGACCCAGTTTTAACAAGTATGGGAGGGGTTTACACAAGTTTCTAATGATTTCAAAGGCAGAATTATCTTCAACCGCCAAGTTTCACAGTAAAAACTTTTTAACAAATTAGAATAAGACTATATTAGAGATGCCCCAATTCTAAATTCACCAGCCGATTCAGATACCGATCCGATATACCGATCCTAATTGAAAAATAATCCGATTCAGATCTTTTGTGTTGCACAGATAGTTGTTCATTTTATTATGCAAATACAAACATAATGCAAAGAAAACATGAATATTATTGTATTTATTTGTTTGCATTTATGGAGAAAAATATATATACATATTCACATACTGACATACAGTGCATGTAGTAACAAATCAGTCCCTGTTTCTTGTAATTTGCAAATAAAGGTAGTTACTGTTAGTGGTACAGTTCTATCTGTGATAACGCAGTCCCTCTTCTATTGTTGAATGAACTGCTGTGCCTGTACAAGTTTAGAGCAAATCAATGTTTCTTTTAATTACCGTTAGTGATTCAATTATCTCAGTAAGACGTCTCTTTCTTCCATCATCATCAATGTAGCCAAGCGTACTGAAGGGGGGATTCACTTGACACAGATGTTGGAGGACAGGCTACATACCGATACGCCACTGGGGTTACCTTTTTTGTACAATACAAACAATCCATTGTATTGTCAGGATCAAGAGAGTAATAGATAACTTTATGCGTCGACTGTTTAAATTACTTTCGTAATGCTAGTAAATAGAAATATTACACTGCGTTCTTGTCTCCCATTTGTGTTATCTTGTTCGTGATTGCTTGCAATAAATCATATCGCTGTAATTGGGAAATACCACACTTTTTGTTTACGTTCTGGCTAAAAAGTTTTCTTGGCTGTGTTGATCAGGCTATAGACATGAAATAAATTGTGTGGCAGGCCTGAAATTCGTTAAGTAAAAGTAAGAAACTTACAGCTGATGATTTTTTATTAGTATAGCAGGCTAAAATACAGTTTTCTGCTAAATGGTTGATCTGTAAAAAGTATCGGAAGGTTCAGATTTTTTAAGAAAAGATCGGCCGATACCGATTCAGATACTTGACACCCATATCGGCACCGATACCGATTCTGATACCAAAATCGGGGCAACTCTAGACTATATTGACAATTACTAATAGCATATAATGAATGTAGAATGACAACACCTATTGTTCCTGAAAATGCCCGGTCATAAAAACGCACTTACAAGAAATGTATTTTCTGTTTTCTCATCATAGTTTTTCTGGGTAGCTCTCCATTTTACAATCGGAACATTTCTCCTTGTAAACACAATTTCACTTCATCATCACAACTGTTAATTTCTACTTACAGCCGTTTCGAGCATGATTATTCAGGTTTTTCTATCATGATGCTGTGATCTATTGTGTCAATGCTTTTATTTGTGTTATGGTTTGACATTTTGGATATTTGGACACATTTAAGCATGCTCTAACATAGCTTCATACCTTCATACGTTTCTCGAAGTCATTCAGCAACTCGTTGTGGCGTCGAATGTTTTGCGAGTGGGACTCTATAACTGTCACTCGATCTGGTGAAACAAAGACATAAACCTGGGCTATTAGAAGGTTATCTATCCATGCTGGTTTCTGTTGTTTAGTAAGATGCTAAAAGAAAAATATCTAATACAAAAAGGAATCACACTATTTGGAAGTGAAAGCAACTTGACCGTGAAATAGTTATTCACCGCATATAATATATATTATAAAATAACACACATATATATGATATGTTATTATATCCATATATATTTATAATAGCACAAATGTAACACATGCTGCAATGGCTACAAAATAGACTCCAACAAGTTCTCAAATAGCGCTCAATTCAAGTAGCTACATGTAGGTGCGAGAGCTTGTGTGAGTCAATGATTAGCGAAATATTCTTTGGGTTAAAGTGAGGCCCGCAAACAAAGCTATGTTACCATAAGGTCACAGTACTGCAGAATCTAATAATCCTTAATCTGTTTTTTGCGACCATTAGGTCGCCATATTGTTAATTCATTTTATACAACAATGACCTGTACCTTTAGTAGTGATTGCAAGCTACAGCAATAGATGGCTCTTGAATTGTAGAGTAGGGAGCCTCCCCCAATAAATAAATTTATTCTGATTATATTCATTAATTCAATCAATTATTTTGAGTTCTAGTGCAATTGCTAAATCAAATGTTTAGTTTTGCCTATCCATTTATATACAGTATTTAACATATTCTACTTCATCCGGTACTTAGTACATACCATACCCTATCCACTACTCATATCATATACTCATTCAAGTTCTATTTTGGTACAGCAATTAATACACATCGAGTGCCCAATAAAAACATAGTAGTAGTTGTAGTAAAATAGACTGAGAACCTAACAAAAGTGTGGAACCAGTAGCTTTCTTACCTACTTTTCTTCTAAATTTTCAACAATCATGAAACTTACACCTGCGAGTGAACATGAGAATTAGTCTATGCTAATCAGTGAGAATGATTGTGAGCAAGTGGGAGTTGTCTTATGTTGTAATAAGCAACCCCAAATTGGCCCTGACAAGCAGTACAACTAGAAATTCCACTGTCATACAGCCCGCGACCAAAGTAATAATGGAAAAAAGAAAGGGTATTGTTGGTTGATGAAAAAGTAGTTCTCAGCAGGAATTGACAGAGTATAGTGTAAATGAGACTTGTTTGAAATACATGTAGAAATGTTCTAGAAATAGCTTGAAAAGCTTGGTTTAATACAATAATAAATTACACCTAATCACACAAAAAATCACACCTAATCTACTACTATCTCAAAACTATGTTTTACAACAATAGATCACACCTAATCACACAAAAAATCCCACCTAATCTACTACTATCTCAAACCTATGTTTTACAACGATAAAAAAAAAAATTAATTAAAGCTGTAGGCCTAACCTATAGTAATGTATGTAATTTAACAACAACAATAAGGAAATATGTTTATTATAACTCTGAAATGCAAAATTAAAAGTAAAATGGCAAGCTACTGTGTACTATACACAGTTTGAAAGTTGGCCGCGTTGAATGTAGAATGGTTTTGATAGCGATCTTTAACAGAAAGCAAGTATGAGATTGTGACGCGTCTGAAACTGCAGCAAAATAAAAAATTTTCTCGTCATAAAGGGGCGTTGTAGTTCGGCCCTAGCTTGTACATAAGTTGTAAAGAATTTCGGCTAATGTTTTAAATAATGAAACCTTCGGTGATTGGACAAAAAACATGGGCTGATAAACTGTGTACCACAATTTCGAACCTGTAATTCGGTCTACGCCTCAAACGGTCTACGTTTATTACAAAAACCTTCGAATAAATTCAATTACAAGTAAACAATGCCATAGACTGGTGAAATGAGCTTGGTTTTCTCGTGAAATACGCGCTGCTAAATAGTTCTACTATCTGTCGCACGGCTTTATTGGCGTATCAAAGGTCGGTCTTAACTTTTATTAAACCAAGCTTTTCAAGCGTTTTGTGGCGATTTTCGTCCAAATTAATCTGTCTATTTGTGTATAATCCGATCAGATGAGTAAGTTTTAAGATAATGCCGACGGTTTACAAAGACTTGATAACATATTTAAATAGGCTTAAAGGTGTTTTGTATCATTATTATACATTAACGACTCTACGAAACGATGGTTAAATTTGTTGATGAGATTTCAAAATAAGGGTTCATCTCATTGTTGATGAATAATTTTCGTAAGTTGTGTGCACATGCATTTTTCATAAAAACTCTCAAACTTCGCTCCGCTCGTTTGGTCGTGGGATGATTAGTTAGAGCTAAAGTATAAGGTTTCATGATTGGTTCTTCAAAAGCTGAATTTAAATTATACAAATGAATTCCACTATCACTAATTTATTTTACCAAAAATCTGAAAGGTTCGGCGAAAAATATAGCACCATCCTCTGTTTGAATGTCACCTCTAATAAACCGCCACAATAGGACAAAGATTGAAAAATACAGGTTTTATGGTAAACAGATGAATTCTAGCATCACCAATGCTTTGGCTAAACCTAACCCATCTCTAGACATTTACATCTTTAGAAAACTGGTAAAAAGATTGAGAATGATACTGATGCCCAGATTCCTATCCAAATCCCTTTCAACATGAACATACATGTACATGTGTTCTTACATTGTAACTCCCTTCCATAAGAAGAGATTGCAGTTGCTAGGTAATAGAAGGGGTTACGCGGCAGACTGAAACTAACATTGGAAAAACATCCAAAACATAAACGCACTCCTAGATGACACAATCTCTTTTGTGATGAATATCATGACACGAATTACTATTGAAAGGAGTGTATCCGCTAGTAACAATTAACCACAACTTCTGATAATATTAGAGTCGTCCTCTCAAAAAAGAGAAGATAATTATTCATTTTTGTTCTACACACAAAGCAATTCCATGTCATTGACAAGTCCAACAAATTGCCAATAATTGGAGATTTGGTAAATTCGCAGACTGACTTGGATTTATGGATATTTTTTCTTACCGAGTCCAGAATCTCTAATCTGTCTCTCAATCACTCCAACTTTTCCGGAGACCTGCTCGATCTGCTGTGAGCTGTGTGCAACAGTCCTCATAGCATTCACCAGGTGATCTCCATTTGTCTCTGATGCTTCCTGACGGTCACTGAGCTTCTTTACAGTCATTGCAACCTCAGCTACAACTTTCTGTAAACCAGAAGATAAAAAATATGTGTAAAATGCATTCATTTCTTTTTGGAAAACAATAATAATACCTGTTTGTGAGAAAGGTTCAAAATAATAAGTAATTAATTAGTTGCCTACCACAAAGTAATTATAACCGACATAATTTGTCTTTATCCTTGCATAGCAAAAACTAGCCACTTCTAAAGGAATATCAGTGTGCAAAAAGTGCCAGCAGGTTCTTGTACCCTAACATCCTAAAGCTTTTTTCATATAACAGTTGAAGGTTTAAGAAATAATTATGTAACTGAAGACATTATGTCTGGTAGAATTATTATCATAGATTACACTGACAGAACGGAAGATACACCAATCAGCTGCCAACCAAGCTGATCTTTAAACCTGAAGTCTCAACACCAAGATATTTGAAACTTATTATTTTTGGAATGCGCCTAGAACCAGGAAATCCTAGGAATCTAGAATTTATGAAACCACTAGAATCTAGTAGTCTGACAATTCTAGGCAGCATCAAAAAGAGTCTTCACAAGCGTGCAAACAGAAAGTTTTCATCAAAAATATCCTTCCCGAAGAGAAACTTAAATGAGCAAAATGAATATTGATGTCAATGGATCTGACGACTAGGTGATGTGAAATCACATCTCCAATTACCTAAAACCTCAGATCAAGATGAAAACTTGTTGAGTATAACCTACGTTTGAATATTTTCAAGCCCTCATACTCAAGGTTTGAACCAGAAATTGAACTGAACTTGAATGAATTTAGCTTACTTAAAGCTAATTTTAGTAAATTTAACATTTTCATCAGCTAAAATTTTATAACTCATCTGTTTCCAATTTCCTTTTCACAATAACTCATTACAAATAACAGCGAACTGAGCGAGATCAAGCATCATATCTCTTTCATTCGTTGTTAGAGAGATTTCAGCGAATAGCATATCGACATATTTGTGATTCTGGCATATTTGTGATCAACACACTGACTGCAAAATTTTGATTTCATGAAAAACTTTTGTTGATATCTTATGGCAAAACATATTTCGTATAGAGAGCCAATATTCATCGTGCTCTAATTTTAGGGTGAAGAAATCTTAAAATAGGGTCATCGTAACCCGAGGGCGAACTGTATAAGACTAGCTCTTTGACTTGTATTATAGAATAAAGTTTAATAGCTCAGTCAAACAGATGTTGTACTCAGTGTGCCACACAACAGTGTGACACATCGAGTACAACTATCATTGCCTTACGCAAAGGCTACCATGATTCTCGATGATACTAAATCATAAAAAAACAGAGTACACATTTTTCTATAGATAAACTGAGATTGAAACGGTCAGCTTCTATAGTCTTATGAAAAGTATTAAACAAAATGAATATTTTTATTGCGACTTTTGCATACTTTGCTTTTTTTTAATAAAATTAACTAAGCATCAAAATATTAAACCTTAGCAAACATCCTGGGTGAATTGGCTTTTCCAAAGTGTTAAGAACAGAAGGGGTTTAAGAGCTAAAAATTTCAAAGGAAAAGAGATCCAGTAACATAAAATGTAAATAATATGCTATGATTGTGTTTAGATTGTTTTACCTCCAATGGCTTAACCTTGGCATTGATAGTCCTCTTGATGTTGCTTGTGCTCTGAAACAAACAGTTTTCGAACAGTCAATGCATGATAGTATAATTGCATTGGCAATTATACCCGTAAGCAGTACACAATACTACACATACAACCAGTGAAAGTTCACCTTGACAGTATTTAGTAGCAAGATATGTGAATTGTACACAAAACTAAAGGGAGTGACCGTTATTGATTGTACAAGAATTGTAGGTAGCAGCATTTGGTGATTGCAATTGCCTCCTGGCCAACCTAAATGCCAAAATTGATTGACTAAAAATGGTTGATTTCACTGTAGATTATGAATCTTCTTATTTTTGTGCAGACAAGAGCCGGAGTTAGGTATTTAAGAGTCTTTCAACTAGATTAAATAATCAATTTTTTGAGATAGATATATTGAAATAACTTACACCTACTTTACCTATACCAAATGAAAACCTTCTGCACAGACTTTCCATTTTATTTACTGTTTGGCAAGGCAGATAACTTGATTTTTCTCATATTATGAGATGTTACGGAAACCACTTTTGAATATTAAATTAGAAACCTTGGAGAGTATGGATAATGACATTCAGAAATAGTAGCTAATGCAAGTGCAGCGGAATGACAATCTGTATGTAAAAAGGCTGGTGCACACTATAATGCCGTATCTCGGCCGCAATACTTGATGCCGCAATACTTCGGTGATCGTCGATAATAACAATATTCGTTTGCATCAGCAAATACCCAGTGACGTAGTGTTCTCCCTTTTCTTTTCAATTTTTCGAGACAAAACCTCTCCATTTTCGCGTGCCAGAATCAAATATTAGTCCGACAGCAACTATCACAGACGAAAATAAATTACACTATCCGTGACCTTGAATTACTATCGCGAAATAGTTCACACTGCTCAGGCTGTCGCCGAAGCTCAGCAAAATATCAGGAAAGTTTGACAGCTGCACGCTTTCTCGATGTATCCGCGCTGCTTCGTCAATGCTATCAGTTTACAGCCCCCATAGTCGACGAGTGAACCACACAGTGTGAACCAGCCTTAAGTAGTCATTTCGATATCATATGATAAGCCTTCATGGTCCAACGCCCTACAGTGGTTCCTAACCCTAATAACACTCCAATATTACAGGTGTTTGACATAGAAACTTCAGACACCAGGATACGACTTGAATCCCAACTTTTTTTAGAAAACACATAAGATCATGTGATCACATGTGATCACGTAAGAAAAGCGCTCACATGTCTCATGCTGAACATGGAAAATGTTAATCTACTGTGTTATGCATCTGCAGGCAAGAAATTGTCTGCTCTGGAGAGTGGCTGTAATTCTTCCCTTTGCTTATAATTATAGCAATGACAATGAGGTGGAGCAAGACCGTGTCATCGATATAGACTAAGGTAAGAGCAAATCAGTTTTTACAACTGTTTCGATGAGATGGCTGAAGCTTTGATCCTGTATTTTTCGGAAGGAATGAATATTCCCTTGAAGACATTGCGTTGCAGAGGCCATCCTCAGTTTATGATCAGTGATGTTTCAACGAAACTCGTGATGTGTAAGCAAAGCCTGTTTGCCAACAGTTTTTCTGATGCGAGGCATAAGACAGCCTATCGACTAGAACATGAAGAATAATTTAAGACTGGAAAGTAGCTGGCAACATGACAAGAATGGACTGAAAAGCAACCATCTTGTACATGAGCAAACGTCTCCTACAAGCAACCATCCGGAACTTGATCTTGGAATATAGAGCTGTAAGAGAGCGAGCAGACCATAACCAGATTCACATGCAAAGCTTAAAAGCGCAATGCGAAGGATTAGATCAGCTAGAACATTTTACACTCAGACAATAATTTCATCTAGGTAAAAAGCCTGCTGTCCCCCTTAAACGAAATTAGGTTGATAGCCTAAAATTAGCTAGCTAGTTTTTATAATTAACCTTTTTATAGCTAGTTATCTAGCTAATTAGCTAGTTGATAGCCTTATGAAGAAGCTTCATATACAAAGTACTATATTTGTAAGGCGATCAAGTGATTCTACAAGACTGACATCCTGTTCTAAACTAGTAACGAACGAATCAATGACTGAAACCGTTGTGCTAGAATTGCATCACTGACGATGGCAAAGATCGCAAAATTCAAAAATGTTTTTATTTTGCAGGTTGTTAGACATGTTTCTTATATTGCTTTGCTTTCACAACCAACTTACATTCCTGAGTAATATTTTTGCAACAGAGGATATCTTCAAGGTTCTATCGCAACAATCATACTGTCCCAAAAATCCAATTCCATATTTTCAAATTTTCTCTTTTAAATTTATAGATCTCATGTATGTAAAAGGTGAGTTCACCAATCGAATTTGTTTCTGAGCTGTAGCACCACAACAGATGGCTTCCGCAGATGCTGTTATTATTGACCACTAATTCACCTGATCAAGAGATTTTGCAGAAGAAAGCTTCACAGTAAGAACATTAATTCTAGAAGATATTTCCTAATTCTAAACTAATATACAGAGGACGCTCCTATAATGTAAACTTGGCATAACTCTGTATCACGTAAAGAATTTACATAAAGTTTTTGCTTCAAGCTACGTAAAACATTCCATATAAACGTAAAGTGTCAAGCCGGTGCTAGTGCTCAAATTTGACCTGAATAACGAGAGTCCGATAGGCTTAAATATATGGCTTTCTCTCTTGCCACATTCGGTGATCCACAAGGTGATCCATATTATATATACGATGTACTAATCTGCGGATGGTCGAGTTCGCCATGAGAGACTATCAGGTGTGTTGATAAACCACAGAGAATATGTAGCTGCGCCATTATTCAGAAACACTTAAAGGTCATTGGTCGGTGCAGGTGTTGGAGTGTCGGTAAACCAAGCTGAATGTTACAAGCTGCCGTTTCGCCGAAAGCTATCTTTTATCCTAACCTTTAGCCATGGTGACAAATATGCAAAAGGGCAGATAAACATCAATCTTATTATAGTAAAGATTCTTTTTCTTTGCAGATTGGACTTTCCTTCTTAAAGAAATGAGAAATAGGTTTAAACTGAGATACAAGTGTGCGCTCTTATAACTTGACATAAAATTACTGTAATCACGGACTATAAACTGAGCGAAATTGAAAAAAAATAATGAAAAGTGGCTGATACAAACCAATAACACTGCAGTTAGTGTACCGTCATTAAATTAAAAAGTTATGTCTAGTTTTTTGCCTTTTTCAAAAACCAATGGGATGAGTTTCGCAACAGAATAGATTAGGGAATTTGCATGTATTGTATTGATTGAATAACGTAAAATCTCTGTAACGTCAACGTTCTCGGAACGAATAATTTACATTAAAGGAGCATCTCTGTACTATGAGCTGTGAAATTAAAGTCCCTCCCCTAACTTTACAACAAATAACATAAAATGCTCACCATGTCCTTAGTTTTGGCAGTTGCCTGCTCAACATCATGAATTTTAACAGCCAAAGATTCAAGATGCTTGTCCTTGTCTTTCTCCATGTGCTGCTTGAGTATTGGTACTGTTGCTGCCTCAAATTTACAGTAGTCGTAGAAGTGACATTTACCTGCTGCAGTTATGCAGGGCACGTGGATTCTCTGGTGTACCATCAACTATAAAGCACAAGATGCATAATTTTACTTGAAACCAAAAATGGCAACATAAGAAGCAGGAGTAGGAATACAGATGACACATTTGATTTTATTCTTGGAACCGCTCTGATAGCAATATCGAATAGTATTTATAGAGTGTCAAGTGTCATTTAACCGTATATGGTCTAGAAAAACTTCAGCTTATGTAATGGGTAGATCTTCAATCCAGTCGATGTTTACACACTTTTAATCACCACCATATACGGCTGTCAACTTCCTGTTATGATTTCCAATTATCACATCAAAAATAACCATATACAGTCATGAGTATGTACAATAATGATCACTAGACGAGATAATTCATTAAGAACTTTCAACAATTTCACTACACTAAACACTTGCTATGAGACAAAGGTGAAAAATACACATCAGATTCTTTTCATCTTTAATAATCATTAAAAATGTAATTCTATAATATCTTTGAAGTTGTAGCTTCAAAATTATGAAATAATAACCCTCAAAATATTTTATGATGAAATAAAAAAACAAATTGGTGTGTCCAATGTTTTTATAATTTACCAATCACATAATCACTGGGTTATAAGTAAACAAACTCTGGAATTATGGGGTTCAAATTAAATGTTTGTAAGTGCATTTAATCAACTCAGTTATACATTACTACCATAAATAACTCGACAGGCTAAATGAATGTCACCTTTATGAGACTTGTCTCCCTAGACTACTTTTTGATGCGTTAATGTTGCATTGGTAACTCATGAAATTTGGCTCAAGTAAGAGTTTAAGGTTCTGCACTTTAATACATTTTAAATAATATTTTCTTATCACTTGAATTTCATCAACAAACCTTTATTAAACCACAAACATGTGTTTTATTACAACATTCAGTGATATGGTTAACACCGCTAATATGAACAATGTAATGAACTTCATTGGTACAAAACAAATATAAAAAAGCAGACAACTTCATGTATGACGTCAGGACTTTCAATAACTCCAGTAATATAGGTAGTAATTTACAGAATACTTCTATGGCCAGTAAGCAGATAGCAAAGGTTTTACTTTCTAGAGAATTGGACAGTTTTAAAGGTCAAACAATGATATCCAGAGGTTGAGGGATAGCTAAGGTTGTTGTAAGTCTGAGAGCAGAGCCTACTTTCAATTATTGTAAAACCTGTTTTTGAACCCCAGCTATATTTGTATGCCACCTCTATTTGAGCGCCTCTATGGGAGAAGAGTTGAAAATGGAGCGCTACCCTTTAATCAAACCCCACTTCTAGCAGAACCTACTTTCAATTATATTGACTGTCAAGCTTTACTAAACACAAGAATATCCACTTGCACAAAGAACTGTATTTTAAGGAAGGTGGTAATAAATTTGGCTCGTTGTGATTCGAGATCAAGAACATCATGTTTCATCCGGTTTCCCACTCAATGTTTTATGACATCAAAATAAAGTCTACTTTATCTTTCCTATTGAATAGTAACTACCGTACTTTTCGGACTATTAGCTGCTACTTTTTTCTGATGATTTGAGCCATACGGCTTATATAAGGGTGCAGCTATTCTATGGCTTTTTCTTTGACCACTAGGGCGCATTAACCGTAATCTATGGTTAGTGCGCCTTTAGTGATGAAAGAAAATACGAAACAATGCCTAACGATACTGTTCCGTTAGGCACTAGATTAAAAAGCGTCGGTTAATACGAAATAGTGCCGTTAGGCACTGTTCCGTTTTAAACAGCAAAGTTGCCGCCGCATTAAAAAGCACCGTCCTGAGTTCTGCGGCCTAGACAAAGGTGCGGCCTATGTATTGTTTTATTATCGGTTTTTGGAAAATAAAGCAGATGTAGCTTAGATAGGGGTGCGGTTAATAGTACGAAAATTATGGTATTAGCCTCAAACATGCCCATTTATTAACAGTTCACTAAAGATAATAACACTATACAAATGATTTTCTTGATGGAATTGCTGTGAAATACGCGTTTCAAGGATGCCAAACAGTTACAATAATTTGAACCAACCTGTTTGCGCCTTTCAAATTTGGTACCACAAATGTTACACTGTGAGTCTGCTCTTTCACACTCCCCATAATGATCCTGTAAAAGAACCATATGAATTCATTCATGATAGTTGATAGTTGATTGATAGTTCTGCACATTGCATTTAAATTATTATCTGATGAAGCTGTTTACCATGAGCGCATCATCTACCTGGTAAATTACAAGTAGAAATAGTATGTCAATTTGTCCATTTAAAATGGAAAAGCTGAATTTAAAACGTATAATTTATTCACCTTAAATAACTCACTTTAAAACGCCAAAACCTGTTTTTATTATTATTTCAAAATCGATTTGAAGAAATAATTACTTTCAACATTGACAAAAATATCTGCTAAAATCTTCTGTCAAATATCAAGAACTTATGTATTTTTCAAGTGGACTGTAAAAATGGGAGCAATAGTGGAGTGTCTGTTGAAGGTTAACTGTAAAAGAATAATCTGTAAAAGAATAATCTGGAAAGATTTCCAGCCAAAGTATTGCCTATTGGCTAATATAAGGTTATGCGCTCTGCCGGGAGAACCAGATGTCCAGATAACAATGAGAAAGAAATGCAAAAAGTCCTGTTTTAGGTTTTCACAGCGCTGGAATAGTGAGGAGCCGCTAAGCAGTCTTTTAAAGTGATCAGTAGTATTGTGAAGAAAACTTTCAACCTCAAACCAATGAAACTATCCCAAATTTTGAAGGCACTACGTTTGTCACGCACGCACCAGATTTTTGCATACTGATAGCTTCTACGCAATAATGAAAATTTCACTGTGAACAACAGCCTGTACCCCAATGATTCTGGTGGGAAAACTCACAACACTACTGATGATGTCGATAAAAACATTCATATGGTAATTCAAATGGCATTTAAAAGGCATAACAAACTTCTGTTTTTCAAAAAGGAGGTGTGGCATAGCACTTTATGAGCTTTATACAATAACAACTTTCGCATACGTAGTTTGATTTACATCAAAGCAAAATTTAGATTTGTTCCCCCTAGTTTGCTCTTTACACGAAGGTACGTTCAAATGCTGCTGACAACTGTCTTGAATTCAGCGTAGAAAACCCTTTTTAAATGGGTACTTTCAGATTTCCTGTAGGTACCGCAGCAGGGAACACATGGTGGAATATGGTACCATGGTTACCGTGTAATAAGGTACCAATTTGAAATATCTACAAATATTGTTTGTCATATGGGTTATGTGGGTACATGGTATTCATTTATTTAAACATGCATATAATCAGAGACTTGAAGATATCTAAACGCTGTTTGTTTCCAATGACATGCCAGTGACACTGCAACTATTTACTGAAGATAAAATGCAAATTTAATTATTAAAAATAATTTGGTCTTGAGGAGCGTGTTGGGTTATCTGTAGCCTATAAGCATACCCTATTTGTCGAGAACTCACGCTATGACATTTAACAACATATAAATAGACAAGCCCGCATCTAATGTCAAGATAAAAGGCCTTCCTTATAGCATATTCCTGTATAACCAATCAATGCAACAACTGCCATAATGCTTTTACATTTCATTAGAATCTGAATGTACCATGTTTACCCATCCTGTACCCGCTACTCATAGGCCATCTAAAAACATCTGTACATGACAGAAGAAGTTGAACAACGGGAGGGTTTTCATAATTATTGTACTGTTAAATTAAACCCTTAAATTTCAGTAATTTCAATAAAGCTGAAATGAAAACTGAATAACAACAACTAGCCGACTTCTAAAACATCGCAGCAGAGATATAATATTGCCTGTCATGGTGACTGTCATCAAACATATTGGACTAAGTTCTTTAACCCTTTCGTGGGCGAATTTTCAAAACTAAATCAGACTCCCATGGGCGAATTAATTTTCCAAAAAATCAATTTTTTCCAAAATGTTCATACACTTTTCTGTGTGTTATTATGTGCATATCTCTATGTTTAAAGGTGCATATGTATACATGTATATGTCCATAGGCATATATATATATATTATAAACAAATAAAAATGTACAACATAAAATATATGCTTTTCATAATAATTGTCTATTTACGAATGATATTTTCGAAAGCATTCTCTTTTACAAAGGCCCACATCACAGTCTTTGCACCATGTACTTATTCGTGTAACAAAGAGCTCCCACAAAAATGTACTTCCTGGATTGACAGGCTCAAAAAACTTTTCAAAATACTCTACTGGTTGAGCATCTACTGGAGTAAATACTGGGCCTGTCACTGCTATAAACTGCTGAATTGTAGGAGATTTATCTCTGTTTATGTTGGTTATATTCTTCCAGGCACTGGGCATCACTCCTACTCACATCCTCATCATTACTGCTACCAGCCTTTTCATCACTGTCACTTTTAGATGTAAAGTCATTACAATCACAATTCAAACCTGATTCACTGTCATCTCTTGCTACTAAATCTAAAAAGTCACTGTCATCTCTGAATCTCTTAATAATTTCGGTACTAGTACTTGCTTTATGAGAATAATCTCGGGAGGTTCTTTTAGAAGTCGCCATGACGGTAAACTAAAGTCAAACTCTCAAAAAATTCGGTAAATAAAAGCTAAAACCGAAGCAAGAAAAATAAAAGTTGATAAATTATTTAGAACAATTTTCTAATTTTTTTCGAAAGTTTATTTATTAATCACTGCTAAAAACGATCGTTTTTTTTCAACCTTGAAGTCAATTTTTGAGACTAACTGAAACTACTATATCGTAGCTTGCTATTGATAAAAAAGTAAACAAAAAACGGCATTTAGCTAACCAGAAACGGCAATAATAAAATACGTTACCGAAACGACAAAAACGTCGCACTGCCCATTAGCAGCCGTATCGCAAAGCGACAAAAACGTCGCACTGCCCACGAAAGGGTTAACAATTGACCCCTAAGGAAACTACGTTCATGGTCTAAGCATCAAGACCCATATCAGCAGTAGGTTTCAATTTATGCAGTTATATTATGTCATCTTAAACAAGGCTCTACAACAATGTCAAATACAAAAGTGACATTATAATGATAGTTTATTTTCAGTTGGCTTCACGGAAAGGTACCTGCTTAGCTATAAAACAGTATATTTGAACAGAATTTCTAATATGTTGCCAATAAATAAAATTGAGCAGCAGAAAGATAAAGATAGCGTATAAGATAGGGTAAAGAATTAGATATTGGATGACTTGTGCATGAACTGACTTTCTAAGGTGACAGAAAACTTTCAAAGGTACGTGTTAAATCGCACGACAGGATGTACAGCAACAGACTAAACATTCAACAATGGTTGCGCAAAAACGCTACTCGGATAAAAAGTCTCGTCTGCTCCATATTCATATTCACAAAAGGAGCAGACTGATGCGGTCACACCTCCTTTAAGAAATATTATCATACGTTCGACGACTCAACCTTACCTTATTAACGAATTATTCAGCACCTGAAATTTCAGTAGAAATATACATCAACAGCAAACAGCACACAATCTCATAATAGCACACCAAAGCAGTACTAACCCCACATAAAGTTAGTAACAAGGACACTTTTTCTTACAAATGGAACAAGTAAAACTACCTGCCATCATGGACAACAACAAGCTGAGGAATAAGTCATTACATACTTCAAGTTGATTACGCTTGTATCTCTCTCCACAGAAGCGACAGGCAACAACCTGGAACTGACAATGTTCTAGATGTCTATCGAGGGCTTCTTTAGCAAACTTCTCTGGACATCCGGCATTGACACAGTGCACAGGGGTAAACCCGCACACGGCTACATGTTCCTAAAAATTGATGAGGCATTCATGGATTAATTTTTGTTCATTTCATCAGAACTTGATGACAGATGAACAGGACAAGTGTCTAATAAGTAACCTCACATGAACCTATCAAACTCTTCTTACTCTTCAACTAACATTATCTTTCACATACAAACAGGTTGCGCCCATCATTTCTATATAATCTTTAATAGCGAGACCAGAATATTAACAAACCAAATATGGCTCCCATTTGTAGTAGCTCTAAAATTGATTGTTGTGCTATACCCTATTTAAAAGAGAATCAAATTCCCTACAAGATAGTGCAAATAATTTTATAAGTTAAGATACTATAAAGCTTTTACAGTACAAGTCAAAGCACAACTCTTACCTAAATTTGAATACAGCCCACATTCTGGCAGTTATTGTATTTGCAACCAGTTTCCGATTTGGATGTCTATAGAAATTACCATAAATCCTTGTATATAAGCCAATTCAAGAACGCAAAACCTTTTAGCAAACTAAGGGTACTGTCTTATACCCGCGTAACTCTGATTAAAAGCAAATGAAATGCTACCTTAATTTTAACCACAACTCAAACCTTCAACTCAATTGTATTAGTAAAATCAAAACATAACAATAATGGTTACCAATACATTACCTCTGTTGCTATCACATAAACTTTACGGAGACTATTCGGTAAAACCAAATATTTCACATTCGCGCATATGTCAATTTTACTTCATCTGATGCCATAAAAAGGCAAAAAATGGGTTGCAGAATAAGTCCTGCCACTTTTTCTTCAGACTATCGTGATTGACAAGTTAAGCATGTTCTGAGGCAAATGAGTTTCTACGTAGCTGTAATACTTCTAATCATCGCGAAGAAAAAATCACCACAAAAATGTGCTTTTGCAAAATTTAGCGAAACTGAGGTTAGTGTGAGATGCAAACATGTTTTCCATTGACTCAACGCGGATGATTGTCTCCTTTCAATAAGCAGAGACACGATGGGCTAATTATACAACTACTCACCAATCAGAAACGTCTTGTATAAAGCATGCAAAAGCCGAACCATTTCCACAATCTTTTGCTTTGATAGGTGTGCATACGTCGCGTTACAATTTATAGGGTCAGCTTATATGCGAGATGGGCTTAGAAGCAAGCATATTCAGTATATATTTTTGATGTCTGCATAAAAGTCTAGGTGATTTTGCTAACCAGTCAACAGATATAAAAACTGGTGGCTGAAGGCAATATTCATTCAAATACTGTATGTTGATGCCTTTCCATAAACTGCCTGTCTGACAAGCATGCAAGGTATTTATCAACTCTAGCAAGAGCTCAGCAGCAATTGGAATTTAAAAGTTATCTCAAATTATTTTGTATATATGTATTGCAATAAAATTTAAATACAATAACAATCGCGCAACTCGGAGTTTGAGCTGTAAATACAAAACACTCCAACATAGCTGACATAGCTATGCTGGAGTGTTTTGACTATGGCTTCTCTGACATAGCTGAATATTTCACCTGCCGACACATATTTAAGAAAGTTCTTTTATATAAATAAAGTCAGCAGACTTACAGGCAGAATTAGAAGCAAAATACTAAAAACAATACATTTGTCAAATAAGCACATTCATGATTGGAATAAGTGAATTAACTTTTTCAAAAGCTGAATTATGCGCTAAATTATCAAATAAGCATTTGATTAAACTTCATTAATAATTGATTTAATAAATTATTTGCAGGAAAAACTGCATTAATCATTTAACTTAGAAATAACACACCCAACAATTTTGCATTAAACTGCTAATTGATAACTTAATATGTAATTTAATGCAATTATTATTGTGCATTATTAATGGACCAAAACCATGGTTGTTATATCTGTTGACTGTTTAGCATCACCTAAGGTTTGTACACAGACATGAAAACAAAATTCTTCTAGAAACAAACCAGCAACAGGTTGTAGTTACAAAACCTATCAGAACTAAGCTACATGTATATGGCAATTTAGGTAGGAACCGTGCTTCAGCTTAAAAAAGGTTATCTTGTTTTCAATTATACAATTATCGGCATAACTTTGAAGAGAATTTTGTACTCTCTTAAATTTTGTACAGCAATCAGTTTTAGAGTTGCTGCAAATGGAAATTATTTTTGTTTGTTAACTCTTTGAACCCTAACGACCCGTATTTCGGCATTGCATAAGGTATGTCAAAATCCTTAACGCCGGAATTCCGGCATTCACATGGCTCAGTTTACAAAAGCTGTTTCTGAGTAACAGCGTAAACTAATCAAATTAATTCTTGCATAGGATGTTAAACCAGAATTTTCACTTCCACTTGTAATAGCTTTCAAATATCTTTACCTACTTCCTTCGTTATAATAACAAACTTTATTAGGACGTATTGTGATAAAATCAATACGATTTGATTGTTGGTAGGTCATAAATGATTGTGATGCAAATAAAGAATTTTATGATACTAACTATAATTTTCTAGTATATTTTGAGTCATGAAATGATGATGAACACGTGCTCAATGAATATTATGCTACTGTAAATGTTTTTATGAGTTTTTTAAAATCTTACGAACTTTTATAGTTTAAGCCCGAATAATGGTGAAGTACTGTTTTTTTCTGTTTGATGACATTTTCAGAGGGTTGCCCGACTTTTACCAAATACCAAATACAAGTGTTTTACCAAATATCATTGTATTATGAGCTCGTTTAGATATACAGACGGTTCCCAACCTACGAACGAGTTACGTTCCGAACGATTGTTCGTAAGGTGAATTTGTTCGTAAGTTGCTTCAGTGCTATATTAGTAGGGTAACCAATAAAGTAAAGGCCGGCAAATTCCTTTACAATACGTACAGTAAAAATAAAAAAGTTCTTTGCGCACTGGAGATACGTTCACGCACTTAGGCGCTGCAACGAACTGGGCAGAGAAAGGTGGATGCTGGATTGGGCTTCTGAGTAGTGCCTATTTCCGCCGCTAATACGTCGGTAATACCGTCGGTATTAGCGGCGGACATACGCGCAGACCTGTTCGTATGTACGGGTTGTTCGTAACTCGAATGTTCGTAAGTAGGGAACCGTCTGTATATATATATATATATAATAAAAGTTGAAAAACTTTGAATCGTTGGACAGATTTCCCAGGGTTACTGACACGCACTGAAAAAAACGGCCAGAGTTCAAAGGGTTAATATTGTGGTCTCTCTATTTGAGATTATATAAAATGGTCTGTTTGCTAAGAAATCTGCGGCGGTTTCGTGATGGCGGCGATTAACTGTTCGTTTTTGAGCTTTTAAAAGCTTGTAATCACATTTCCACATATTTTGCGCCTACAACACAGCAGAGTAAGAGATGGTGAATCTTTTGATACCAAATAGCTGTAATGCGAATTTTGTTGCAACTCAAGCTTTAACCTTCAATTTAATGACTGTACAGTAAATGTGGTATATATTAGTTGGTATCAACAACTTTTCTCTTTTTATCTTATTACTTTCACTAGGGTTAGGGTTCATTGTCCACGGCTTGAGATGATGTAATAAAAATACTCTACAGAAAGCAGTCAACCACGGTGCCTATAACTTTATGCCTGGGTGCCATCATGTACTGTTACCATCATAAAAATAACCATAGTTCCACAATGGTGAGGAGTACACAATTGGAATCTGAACGCCATCTGCTGCTTCTTCTTTATAGAGAAGACAAAAGCTAACATATATAACAGCTTACTTGAGTAGTTTGAAATGGTTTGACAAACTTTTCTTAAAACTTCAAATTATCTCGTTTGAAACACGCTATAAAAAAGTTTCAACAGTTCCGCAGAACAATATTAACCTTCAGTTTCCTCCACGTGGGAGTGTCATCACAGCCAAAGGTTCGATGAGGACAGAAACATTTCTCTCTGAGAAGAACCCTGTTGCTAGCAGAGTCTGGATTAATCTGATCTCTACGAAGACCGTTTTGTTGACAGGGTTCCTCAGGCAAGTCCTCTTCATCAATATCATCATGAGGCAAGTTACAGGGTATCACATCTTCTGAACCGAACTTCCTGTCTATGCAAGCTTTACATACCCTAAAGCAAACGGAAAGTGTAATGTTACTCAGCGCTGAGCCACAGAATCTTCAAATTTTGGGCAAAATAAAATCAGAAGAAACCAATGGCTAGCTACCTGTTACCACAAATGGTTTGGTGAGGTTGAACGAGTACATCTGCGCAGATGCAGCAGGCATATAGCTTGAGCAGATACTCTTTTCTCGTGAATTGGGGACGAACAGAGAAGTCATCAGTCGTTGACGAAATGCTGACAATAGACAGTGTTGCAGTTAACATAGAAACTGAATCATATAGTTAAACATATAACACCATAAAAATGAAATACTATAATGTGATACAGCGAGGATATATCAATACAATTACCGTACAACTTCTATGGTTTAGCTCAGAAGCAAACCATACAACCAAACTATATCGTTGCGTGGTATATAGATAATAATAATAATAGATGACAATACTACATATCACCGACAAATAAAACACGCTATGATATCAGGGTTTACGAAAACGTTAAACATGTGTGGCTGGAATTACTGGACTGCACTTACGATTAACTGATCGGTTTAATAGAATAATACTGTCTATGATAGATTGTCTGCAAACACAGTAATAAATTACTAATACAGATACTGAGGTAGTAATAATAATGAAGGAGAGCAATGACTTGAGCCTTCATGCTTATTGAAAATTTAGAAAATCAATTCTTATTAGTAGGATGCGCTGTGTCACTTAAATTCTATAGTAGGTAAAAGATACCGGGGAATTAATTCATTTTGTTTTATTTATGAATTGACCCTGAAGGCTTGCTCGAGCAAGCATGTTAACTTGAGTGCCCATCTCTGTGCTAAAGAGAGGTAAAATACTTGAAGGACCAAAAAAGAAGAGTTTACCTGGCTTGCTGTGCATGCTGATGCTCACGCTGTTGTTCTGTATCCATATAAGAATCTGAAACCCCTGCAGCCATCTGTTTGGAGGTCTACCAAAAAATTGTGCCGATCTCATTTGGAGCTAGCTAATTGTAAAGCTAAAGATAAATTTACACGAAAACTACAGTTTCAAGGTTATTAAAGCTTATTAACTCAGTAGCTTATTATTTAAAATGCAAAAATATAAGTTGCATTTTTTGTTGAAGTAATAAACACAAGAAGCTTTTGAATTAACTCAGTGCTATGTTGTGCACCCAAAGCAATTTTCTCATTCGAACCTCTATAGCAGAAGTCAGAAAGCTTTTGACTGAGAGAGCAAAAAAAACACATTTTTCAAAATGTAATTCTAGGAGAGCTATATGTACATTTTTAATTTCAAAAACATAAAATGAAAATGGAAGATCAACAAATTTAGTTTGAGTAATTTTAGAGTATGAAAAAACTAGATGTATTCTGAACAACAATGTTCAAATAACAATTATTTTAGCCATCTTCTGGTTTGAAGGGTTTACCTTTCGATCTAAAAATGACTCATGCGGTCTCTGTGCGGCCAGCACAGAGTGGAGTATAGAAAGCACTAAAAACTCTTTGCTGCGCATGCCACATCAAAAAGATGCAAATGAAAAAATATTTTTAATAAATCGATGTTATTTTTTATTTTGTTATTTGCTACGGTAATTTCAGCAGTATTTGTAATATTATGTTAATTAAATTAACAGCAAAATTATGGATTATTTTTCCACTGATTTATCAAAGAGTTAGATGCAAGCATCGAAAGACTCACATATGGCTTAAAAGCAATAGGTTCTCTAACCCTGCTCTATAGTCTCCAAAGTTCACCTTTTTATATAGGCTATAGGCACAGACCTGCCAACCCAAGAGTGGGGCAATGCGTGAGATTTGGTTTTGGGGCAATTGATGTATCAATGATAGTATATATAAAATTATGGAAATTGGGGCAAAAATCTCACGCATTTTCAGTTTTTCTTTGGGGTGATTGCGTGAGTCTCACGCCCAATGCGTGAGAGTTGGCAGGTATGTATAGGCACTACGTGTATGAGAAGCTCCTCGCAGCTTCATTTGCTTTGTCCATAGTCTTTTTAAACTTTATTTAATGAAAAATATCATAGCTTATCAGTTGTTGCAGATTCATATGAACATTTATGTGCGATTAAAATTCGTTTGATTGCAGTACTATTGCTGCCAATCAAGATGAGCTAACTGCTTGCTTCAACGGAACGCAATCTTCATTTTCAAACGTCAGTCTCAAGCTTGAATAAGACGACTTTTTTAAAGACTGTGTTCAACTGCAATTAGACTTTCAAAAATTGTTTCTTAGCTTTAAATTTTCTGTGATGTGGAGTGTTACAATATGGCGCCAATGTGGTAGGAGTTCTTGTCAAAATATCATTAATGAGGTTGTTCGTTGGGTGTTGAAGGTAAACTTATCAACATTAACTCCAAACCCTGAAATCACGAATACACAACAGCTTTATAGCACAGTTATTGATCAAAATATGCTGTCTTGTTCAAGACGTCAATTCTTTCGATATGCACTTCAAATTATGTGCATGTTGGTGAGTGAACAAAAAGTATTCGTTGCTATAAAAATAGTCAACAATTATTTTTCCTTCCTACCAGTGATATCTCAAACGTAATACATTATTCAGCAGCTCCATTTAGCATAAAATGAAAACATTTGCTCGCGTGGTTATCATGGCGGCCAGAGCCGCAAAGCTTTATATACGGAAGAACGCTGTGAAAGCCGGTCAGATCTAAAAAAGATAACGAATTGTGAGTTTCTAGCCCGCAGTTCCTAACTCGGTTTGAAAACTGTGTAACTGTGTTGGCGATTATATGTAATCAGTAGTACCATACGGTAGTACCGTGCAGTACGTCTTGTGACGAGCTGTTGTGTTGCTTGCCCGCGCGACGGGGGACAACTCCGCAAAAAAAAAACAGTTTGTCACGACATGCTAACGATTACCCAAATACATTGTATACAATTTTTTTTCATTTTACCAAGCCAAATATAGTGATTTTACATCATCATCATCATACAAATTCAACAAAATTTTCGCACGAGTTCAAATTTGGCTGTCGATGCGCTTATTACGTACGCCAAAATAACTAAGACTGAAATGCCGTTCGCCGATAGTATTTTCACAACGCCTGAAAGAAACACGGAATCGCTAAATTGAGAGAAATCTGAATTGAGAGGTATTTCTCTCAATTCAGCGAGTCTCGTGTGTGTAAAGCTGTAACATCCAAGTAGCAAAGTTGGAGTTGCAATTCCTTGATACAGAAGGTCAAGTAAATCGCAATCGCCTCCAAATGAGGCATTAGCGCGAGATCTTCAATTTAAAACATGAGAAGATAACTCTTAGTTTATATTATATATTGAGCTCGTGAATTTAACAATAGGTTCGGGGTAAAAAGTATTGGGAAGGGTTTAATGAGAAAGTAGGGAAAATGTGAGTTAATTATTAAACGGTCCTCACAAAAAAGGAATGTTTTTATGTTTGTGTTAATGGTCCCTTTGGTACTTTTGCGACGTGCATAGTGTAGGTGGGCATTAGGGTAAATATCTACAGCGATTGCAATCTCTTCAGTAATGATTTTATGTTTTAGGTTTGGGTCAGAAGTTCTTCGATGCTCTGCAAGAGTAGCCTATGACCACTCAGACATGAGGTCAGAAATCATGTCGTTTTTGTTAAAGGCTTTCTTGCAACACGATTTTGGTTTATTGTTCAATAGATTGCTGTTTTTCCTTATTTTTATTAGCAAAACCTGCATATTATATAACAATCTTTAACAACCTGAAAGGTTGACTTGCAACAAAATTCACATTACAATTATTTGATATCAAAAGATTCACCATGTCTTACTCTGTTGTATTGTAGGTACAAAATATGTGGAAATGTGATTACAAGCTCTTAAAAGCTCAAAGACGAACAGTTAATCGCTGCCATCATGAAACCATCCTAGATCGGAATCTGTTTATTTATCTGACGTAGTCATTACAGTTTGGTTATTGTCTTGTCACGTGATGTTCTCACGTGAATTGAAAGGCCAATAAAAAGCTTAATATAAAACTTATCGTAGCACTAGTTTATGATAAACACTTCGGGTCTTACCGAAGACCCCGTATCAAATATAGATGCTCGCTACTTTACAGTTTTGTTTCAGCTTGGTCTAATCGTCTAGTCGTAATCTTACCATGGGACCCATACTTCTTGCCGAACAGCGCGAATAATTTTTGGAGCATTTTTTGATTATCACAGGTGACCAACAGGCTTGTCATGTTTATCAGACAATGCTATGTAATCTTTCGAGCTAAGGCTAAAAAATTAAACGAGTTTTCACGGTAGGTTATGAGATATCAGTGCTGAAAGCGACTGCATTACAATGACGATGAAATAGACGCATAAGAACAGTAGACATGGTTTTATGGAATGCGTGAAGTACATTTTCGAAAATATTTTGACGAATGAGGTTGCATGACAGTGTAAACAAAAGCCATCTCGTTCATCTACGTCCCATTTGAGCCTTTTTGGAAAGAGAATCTACCGCGGTTTCATGATGGCGACGATTAACTGTTTGTTTTTGAGCTTTTAAGAGCTTGTAATCACATTTCCACATTATTTGCACTTACAACACAGCAGAGTAAGACATGGTAAATCTTTTGATACCAAATAACTGTAATGTGAATTTTGTTGCAAATAAACCTTTAAGGTTAAACGCCAACCTAAAAGCTTTCCTATTCACTGATCCGAGACAGTTAATGTGCTTTGATAAAAAGGGAGACCATACAGTTGAGGCATACTCAAGGACTGGGCGGCAGATTTTCTAAAGGAAAGTGGTTTCGTTTTAAGTGAGCAACTTTTTAGGGACATCATCAGCATGTATAGGGTAGATAAAGACTTAGTTATGGTCTTTTCTGTGTGGAGGCTAAAGTTGTGTTTGTTGTCAACTTGTTGTCACTTTGTTGATAACTTCAATGTATTTAAAATGAGTGACAAATGTTCGCTAATGTCCTTTCAGTGAGTATTTGTGAAAACCAGGCTTTCCTGGCTTGTCTCACATTTAGTGATGTTAATTCCATTTGCCATCAGCCAAGTATATGAGAGAATAAAGGTCTGATTGGGATTTGCACAGTCATTAGTTGATTCAATCTGTGAATATAGGAGAGCATCGTCAGCAAAAAGTCTGAGTTTAGAGGTCTTTATGGCTGTTGGCATATCGTTTATAAAATCAGAAAGAGGAGGAGTCAGACAACTTTCATTACCCTGCTAACAAATATCCACTTCATTACGAAAACAGCATCGTTCGGGTTTTCCTGCCAAATTAGGTTGAAAACGGTTTTAAATAGGTCCGCTAAAAGTTATAGTGAAAACGAAAACAGAAACTGATAAGTTATAAAATTTTAGTGATAAAAAGTTGAAAATCAGTAAAGTAGTTAAACTACAAGCTAAAACTTAGCTTTAAAGGTTTACTTGCAACAAAATTCACATTACAGTTATTTGGTATCAAAAGATTCACCATGTCTTACTCTGTTGTGTTGTAGGTGCAAAATATGTGGAAATGTGGTTACAAGCTCTTAAAAGCTCAAAATCGAACAGTTAATCGCAGCCATCACGAAAACGCCATAGTTTGCAATCCCTTTATTTTGATGACGTACTCAACTCCACCTGGTTATTTTTTTGTTTGACACGTGATGTTATCACATGATAACCACAATATTTGAGTACGTCATCAAAAGAAAGCGATTCCAAAATACGGCGTTTTTTTGATAGATGTGGTTAACTGTGCGTTTTTGAGCTTTTAAGCGCTTGTACTCACATTTCCACATATTTTGCACCTACAATACAGCAGAGTAAGATATGGTGAACCTCTTGATACCAAATAACTGTAATGTGAATTTTGTTGCAAGTAAACCTTTAAGTGCGTGTGGTGTGTGTGTGGTGTGTGTGTGGTGTGTGTGTGGTGTGGGTGGTGTGGTGTGTGTGTGGTGTGAGTGTGTGATGCTTGCGTGCGGTGTGTGTGTGGTGCGTGTGTGTTGGGTGTGTGTGTCTCACTTCTCTAACCTCTTATAACAAATGTAACTCACAATGAATGCTAATTCACCCCATGTTAGTATGTCTTACTCGTTTATGTTAAAGCAATATTTCGTTGTTCGCTGTTATGCTCGATTCAGATTTACCGTAATCGATACCAGCGCATCCACGCCAGGTAAAAATACATAAAATAGAAACTAACAAAATCATATTCAACGAAACCACCTTTTTAATTATTTGTACACGTTTTCCGGTTAAGAAGCATGATGAAAGTCTTTGCGCTTGCATTTTGCAAAATGTGACAAAAAAACAGCAAACAGTGATATGCGTATGCTAAACGTATAAGCATGAGTTTCTCGCACGCTTGACTCTGATGGAGAAACTTTGGCTAAAAACGTTAGACCGGCTTTGAGAGAAAAACTCCTTTAAAACAAACCTATAGGATACTGTAGTCATCTCAGCTTTTGGACGCCGTATGTGTATAGTCATACCCGTATGTGTATAATCATACCCGTATGTGTATAATCATAATCATATGTGTATGACTATACACATATGTCAGCTCATATGTCATAAACATATGAGCTTCATGCATTCTAAGACCAAAGACTGGCATGGCAGTGTAGGACTGAAAACAAGAGGCAGAGATGGACCAAAGACTGGTCCAGCTGAATTGGACCAAAAGCTGGCCCAGTAGAGTTGGACCGAAGACTGACCCGGCTTAATTTTCCCGTAATGGTCGAGTCTATTCTAACACGCATCTAGCCTGCTGAAACAGTATGCGAGGTGATATCGACATAGAAACATATTCTTCTTATTTGTTCATTTGATACTTCCCTATTGACTACTAGTCCATCTAGCTTAATGCCCTTGAATGGATGCAGCTATAGTCTTATACCACACTTATGTTACCTACAGTCACGGAATGATCAAACTCACAAGTCGTCTGCAAGGCGCGGACCTTTGCCACGGTTTATAAAAAGTGTAGGTTTAACTAACACTCCACTAATTGGTGTAGCAAATATACAAATATTGCAACTTTAATTTTTAAAGGATATCATATCGGTTTACAACCCGGTTTAATATGCCATTCATAAAGGGCTTAAAAAGGATGAGGTGCAAAAAAATTCCATGCAAGCGATTCCATTTTAACCATTTCCAAGCTTCATTTGTTCTTATTTCAGTTTGACTAGTCCTGAATGGTACTATGACCATTATGTCTTATGACCATTATGTAGAAATCCTTATTTTTTTAACAAAGCGTCGGCATCATGCAAAGATCTGTCGAACCACTTTACGCATGGTAACTCTACTTGCGCACAATTCCAAATCCGCCATCATCTGCACAATGGAAACGCAGTGAATGTAAGCCACAATCAATCGAACAATTAAGCTATTGATAGTTGATACCCCAAAATCTTGATGGCCAGTGATGATTAAAAGCAAAATTTTTTATTTGTTCAACAAAAACTGTCAAATCTCACCAACTTTTTTATTAGAGTGTATAGAAAATATATTTTTTACTGAGTAAACTTGGGGTACTGTATATCCTTGCATCTAAGCTAAGTTTGCAAAAGGAAGGTTGCCATAACTAAGAGGTCGGCTTTCACGCGCATAACTCTGATGCACTCTAACCAAATGACATGATGCAAACTTAATTCCAACAAATACAATTTGAACCATTACTGAGCACTCATCTGATAGATGATTACAGTTTTTTTTACACAGTACCAAGGGCTTGCGCATTTGAAAAAGATTCAATGAATTCAATTTTTCAGTTCAGTATTTGTTCTCCCAATAACAGCATGTGTGCAATAACGCATGAAGCAGTGATTGGCTGATAATAGTATGCTATGACAGCAATAATAGACTGTGATTGGTTGGTCATACATGTGATTGCTTTCGTGTTTAAGTGCCTCACATACAGCTCTACATATAGTTTATTTCCTTGATTAGGACTGTTAGCACAGGTAAAGAATTTACTGTTATAAAAGTAAAACAAAAATACTGGTTATCATTTTCAGTAATTCTTTTCTCCAACCTTTCAGCTGTGATATGTTCAATTTGTAGGGTCGGCTTATGTGCGAGTTTTTTTTATAAATTTCCCTAAAAATAATAATACAATAATAATAATATAAATTTCCTATATTAGTGAGGCTTCTATGTATATGATATCTGAGGTGTGTGAGGCGGGCTTGCTTTCAATTGGTGGAGTTTTATATGAAAATATTTGCAAGACAATTTGAAAATTTATAGAAGCTGTATAGACAACTGCCATTTCACATTTCCATGGTGTAGCTAGGTGGCCAAGTGGTGCAGCAGTTAGTGTGCCTGCCTGCAAGATGTAATATATGAGTTCTATTTTCGTGCGAAGCAATTTTCTCTCACGTTCAAAAGGCGCAAACACACAAGGTTTTATGTTGTGCGATATCGCGCTGCTTGGCGCCATCTGCTCCAATCTGTGCTGGGCGAGCTGACGCTGAGCGATAGCGCTAGACTTGCTCAATCTCAGCTTTATCGCTCCCGAAGCGCATTTCGTTTGTTTGTTTTTTTTCATAATTCACTGCTCTGGCTCCTAATTTTATTGTTTCAATGTTTACCACCTTGCAACAACAACATTTTGCTCTTTTATAATGACTGAAACATAATAAAAATGAACACTAAACCGTTCATAGATTTTACTAAAAGCACACCCAGTCCTGAACATCACAACACACAAAAATTACAAAAAAAACTAGCTAAAAACCAACATTTGAGAGTCAATCATTGTGCAGGTTGACCATCTTGGAAATGTTACATAATTATTAATGCCATCATTACATTTACTATATTATGTCTATTGCAGTGTACAATTCGTGCAAGTGAGCTAGGCATAACAATAGCATAAGTTGTTCAAGTCGTCGTCTTGAAGGCACCATATTGACTTATTTACTAATTAACTCATTAACAACTACAAAGAAACAGGTTATACAAAATATTATTGACTGTTTGAAAGCGTGCCCTCGCTGGTGAATCACTCAGGTGTAATTGAACACACGCCAAAAAGTGCAGCGATATCTCCACGATCCTCATGATGCCCGCAATAAAGTCACCTTTGTGTGTTTGCCCCTTTAGCCTTTTTTCATAGTAAAGTGCAGCGCTATCGTCGCATTCCTCATGACGCTCGCGATAAAATCACCTTTGTGTGTGTTGTCCTATTAGCATGGCTATGAACGGACACGACTCTTTTTATAGGAAAGATTTGGTAAATTTCAGTACTACTGGAATTTTACTGATACATGTAACTGAATAGGCAATATTTGTTTAAAGTCGCTGTTAGTTAAACATAGGCCAGCCTCAATCACTCTGTTTTCCCATTCTAGTTGAAGCCTTTTTTAACTTACTTTGTTTATGGAATCCGAAGCATCTATTTTTGTTGCCAACTAATCAAACGATGTAGAATGACGGTGAGTTGTGAATGAGTTTGCCGTTAACACCGTCAAACACCTACATTGCGATTTGGTTGTTACAGAAATCGGCTCAATTCGCTAGAGTAGATGCTCCTATAAGGTAAACCCCTTAGAACGTAAATTCCACTTAATGTAAATATTTTATGTAAATTTTTTGCTTCGTATTACATAAGAAATTCTATATAAAGTGAAGCGTGAAATTGGTGCAAACTGTCAAATTTGATTTCACCATTAGAATTCCCTAATTAGCCTAAAAATAACTACATGTATTTCTATTTTGCCGCATATAATTTATGTTTTCATTTAAAAATTAATTTTTTGCTATTTCTTTCATTTTTTCTTACAAAACTATGATGTCTTGAAAAATTTAAAATTATATTACTTGTCGAGACGTACATGTATGTTGATTCAAATTTTAAGTTGTTTGTCAAGTCTTGTACGTGAATGTGATTTAAGTCGGGGATTTACATCAGTATTATTAGTATTATTATTATTATAATTATGCTTTTTGAAACCACCTGAAGACTACAAATCTAATCAAGTTTGAAAAGATAGACAAAACAAGTAAAATCTAGCCAGTGTAGCGATGTTCTCTACTTATTTATCTTCTTTCCAGTTTGAATGGTTCTTATAGTCTCTTTAGTCAGGCTGAGCAAACGAAATCAAAGTTTGTTTACGCAAAAACATTTGATTAAAAACCTTTCAGGTTGGAACTAAATTTTTATGCTATAATTTTTTAACTAAAAATGCAGAATTTTTATATGTTTAAAGTGGCTTCTTTATTGACCTCAAAAACAAGCAATTTTTTACATTTCTAAAGATACAATGAAATGGATTCAAATAAAAGGTTGAGCCGACAGTTATTTTTTTAGCCGAGTTCTAATATGCATAAACATTTTAGACATTTTTAAGAAAACTAATTCAGCAATTCTTCAAATTACATAAATTTTAAAAGTCTATAATAATAAATCTCGCTTTGTCATTGCTTATGTATCGGTCAGTTGGTCTGCAAAAATTCTTTGCATTTTCAATGCATTTAAAAGCTGCAGTTTTAACCGATTTCACCCAAACTACAATCGCATATGCAGCATATGCCCTCCCTCTGATTCCTAAAGTATTTTTAAAAAACTCCATCTGGTTCCTAAGAATCAGCTTCTTAAATACCCACTTTCAGATTACGTATTAGTATTAACTAGTATTAAATAATAAGCTCTGAACCACAACGTATAATAACAACATAGTCTTAACAGATTATTTTACTAAAATGGTCCAGTACCATTCACAAACAGTGCAAGATGCAAAATATTTACCTCTATTATCTTTAGTTGTTAAAACTATAGCAATCAAAAAGTTAACATGAATGTTGCTTTTTTAAATTGCATTTTATTTGCTTTTTTTATTAAATCTAATACTTAAAAGGCAATTAATAAGCGACATAAATGTTGTACAATGAACTGTTAAGAATATTACATTAGTCATAATTAAATTTATTTTAGTTGAATAGGTTTGTTGTCAGTTATTATTTTCAAACAGACTCAAAACCTTGAGATATTATGAAGTTTTTACTGGAAAACTGGAATAAATAGTTTCTTGCTGAAAACAAAATATAGCAGTGTGCTCATAATTCAAACACTTACTTTGTCCTTATAGGTTTAATGTGTACAGCTTTCATTATATAACTCTTTTGCTAACAAATTAATTTTTTTTACTGGAACATAATTACGTATTCGGGAAGACCTAATATTTGACAGGGAATGTATTCATCGTAATAACTTTTGAACCAAAGAGCATATAAAATTTTACATCAGCTGATGTCATAACCACGAATTTGTTGCAGAATGAGCTCGGATCCATTCTGTCACTTTTGCTGCTGCTGTGAGCATGTTCAAAGTAGGATGAGTGATCTATATTGTTACAGCTTATAACATTATTATTTCTGCTAAAAAGTAAAATAGTCCTTTTCAGCGGTATTATTGCTCAGTAAAAATAACCAAAAGTTCATTGATCTATAATTAGTGAAACCTTTGTAGCAGTAATCAGTCTAGCACAACTAGTCATTGCTGAAAAATAATTGCGATAAAAAATTAAGTTTTTGCAAATTGAAATTACACTCAGGATAAGCTGTAAATATATTTTCTATCAGCTCCACACATTCAGATAATTGTTTCCTTCCGTTCAAGTACAATTAGGTTTAAACCTTTTTTATGCAATGAACAGCAATATAATTATCTAGTAGTACTTAGCAAAAGCTAGTAGGATATTTTTATATAACAAATTCATTCTCTATCCCCTTTTAATATGCATGCTGCATAGATATTTAACTTGCTTTGGCTGCATTTGTAGTTGTCTTATCATTGAAGGCAAGACTGGTCTCTTATTAGTTAGTGCTGACTAAATATTCTCTGGCAAAGGTGCAAAACTTCATTGGTAGAAGTAAGCGTTTATGTTAGTTAGTATGCTTGTGCGTGTGTGTCAGTATTCCCACTTGTGCACATCTGTACATGTGTATGTGCATTGGTATGAGCGCTTTGACGGTACATACTTGTGTGTGCATAAGTGGGCTTGTGTATGCGTGCATGCGTATCTAATAGCAGGCGTGTGTAAATGTGTGTGTTTCTCCTTCTGTCTCTCCATATTCGTGTGTTCCTCTTTGCTGTTTATCAAAAAAATAGTGTTTTTTATAAATATTGGAATGTTTCAAAATTCAACTAAATTTATTTGTTTTCAACTCGAACTTACCGTAAAATTTCTATTTGAACGCCATGACACTGTATTTTCAACTCTTTTTTTATAGTGGCGTTTTATTAGAGGTGAAATTTGAATAATGGTGCCATTTGACTAAATGTTTTACAGTAATTCAACATTACGACAAGGAAAATTCATAGAACTTATCATTTTAAGCTGTACTAAAATCATAAAAACAGCCCAAATATTTTAAATTTTGCTCTATGCACTTAGCTGAACTGCTACATACAAAATGTGCCAAAAAACACAAAAAGAAACAGATGTGGGGACGCAAACCTCGATTCTAGTTTATATTTGTAATTTTCATATTAGTTGCTAGCACTAAAGATTAAGTATTAATCATCTTTCACAATTTTGACCCAAAACTATTTTCAACACAAAAAAATTGTCATTGAGTCTTACCTTCTTGACCAATGATGACTAAGTGTGCTCCCTGATGTCCATACACTAGTAATATGATGTTGAATTATAATGTTGCTGAATGTTTTCTGTAGCAATGGCACTTGATTAAAGACAGCCTTAGCAGATGCATCTATGCTACAGGATGTAGAGTTGTATGATCATAGTAGAAGTGTTAAGAAGTGTATCCAAATTGCTTGTTCACTGAAAATGTAGAAATTGAAATGAATAATAACAGTACAAAATGTAATGAAAATGATTCAATACAAACTGAGCTGTAAAATAATTACCTCAAAGCACCAGGTGATGTTGAAACAGCGTGAAATAACTAAAAGGTAAGAATGATTGCATGCAGCTGGCGTGCTTGCTGAACTCACTGATATTTATCAAAATGCTTCATTCGTGTAAGGTTCTTTTGATTTTGTTGACAACTATTTATCCTTGACAAATGTTGTAATCAAATAATTGTTCTTTAAATTGTCTCTGGAAATAGAACAACTTGAAGAGACATTTTAAACATAACATTAGAGTTAGGTGTTAAGCTCTCTTAGTATCTCATGGCGAGACAACTACCTCAACAATATTATAAGCTTAAATGTCGTTGCATATGCACCATAATTGTACGCTTACATTATAGTTATAAGCATTCAATTTCAGTAACCTAACAGACATCTTCAACAGCAGAGGAATATTGCAAAGGTTTTGTACATGTTTCAACGAGCAGCATTGATTGTTGATATCATTTCGTAAAAGGCCTTCATTTTACTGCAATCGATCATCATAAAACCACCTTGATTTAACTTATGCTCTATGAAAGTGATATAGGCTTCTATATTGTTAGTGATGTGGTACAGTGATGTTATGAAAACTTAGGTCTCACAGCACAAGGTAACCTCACAGCGCAAGGTAACCTCACAGCACAAGGTAACCTCACAGCGCAAGGTAACCTCACAGCGCAAGGTAACCTCACAGCGCAAGGTAACCTCACAGCGCAAGGTAACCTCACAGCGCAAGGTAACCTCACAGCGCAAGGTAACCTCACAGCGCAAGGTAACCTCACAGCGCAAGGTAACCTCACAGCGCAAGGTAACCTCACAGCGCAAGGTAACCTCACAGCGCAAGGTAACCTCACAATGGTAATGTGATGCATCATTTAACAATAAACATGCACAAAGTTTTAGTAGATGTTATCAAAAACTATCCATGTTTTTTATCATTTGCGTTCCTTTTTAGTGTTTGAGCTGACCTGACAAACAGAATACTTCAAAATTCAACTTGACAAAATTTGATCATGGTTGAAACGATCAGATCAAATGAAAGCATGATTATGGTATGGTGTCTACATTTGTAAAAAGACCTACAGAATAGAGATGAGTAACTCTGCAACTTGAATGTGATAACTGATATCAACTATAGCAACAATGTAAATAGTGGCGCCATTTTGGCATGTATCTTTCTGCTGAGGGTTTTAATCTTGATCAATTTTTGTTGGTTTTAATCTCAAAACATCCCGACAGTCAGATCACCTCAAACATAAAAAACATCAAAAACAATCGCAAATGATAATAATACGGATACTTTCTAAAAAAATCCACTAAAATTCTGTGTAAGTTTATTTTTAACAAGTCTGACCAAAGAATGAAATCTGTCATAAGGAAATTACCATTTACAATTATAGTCAGCTGGCTCAGGTTAAAAATAGAGCCTTCATCAACACAAACATCTGTGAAGTGATTAATTTGTATGCAATTCAAAACTTTTTCTTTTGTTGTATTCTTATTATGAAGCTACCTTTGTTAGAGCATGGCCATCTGTTCATACCATACTTGGGGAAAATTATGTGACAGATTTTTTGAATAACAGAGTTACTGCAAAACACTCTTATAAAGGTTTTGCCAATATCGATTTTTATTTCCTTTAGGATTATATGCTGATGCATAATTTTTAATACACAATCATCAATTTTTAATACATAATTTTTGTGCTGATAATTTTTTTTGAATGTATATTTTATTTATTTTAGTTTTTATTTTAGTTTAGGGATATGAGAAATTAATGTACAGTTGAGTCCAAAAGAATTAACACCGCTGTCCAATTATTTTGTCTCTCATTATTTGGTACCTCAATTGGACTTTGCTCTTTTCCCTCACTCTGCACCACCAAGACCCTACAATGTACATAGCAAATGATTCCTCAGAATATTTGCTATCGGTTAAAAACCTTTATCTACAACATAAACCATCACAGCAGTCTCCATGTAAAACTGAATATATCTCTGGTTATGAAAAGTTATTGGTTGCTCGTATGCTGGTAATACCGAGCATAGTGTGAGATCATCGTGTGTAGTGAGTACCCGCACAATTATTCCGCGATGTAGCAACAGGCTAGAGTAGTGCAGATGGTAGTGTGCCTGACTTTGAATCTGAATAGCTGGGTCTGACTTCCATCTAGAGCAATCTTTCCTAACACTCTTAGTACAGATTCAGACAGACTGACACGGTTCTTATTATAGTAAGGATTTACACTCGTGCATATTGACATCAAATAGTTCAGTAGACAAATATTTCTATACGTTCAACATAAGAGAAGTTATACTACATAACTACATCCCACTACATAACTAGTAATGGGATTATTTCTTTATCGGCATTTAATCTACATGCATGATAATACATACCAGCCAACCACCTCAAACAATATTTATATGAGATTTGCCATTAGAAATAAACATGTGAGCTGATTGTAAATTATACATGTAGCTTCAAATAAATGTGTGATTATAAAAAAATTATGAGTTATCTACTCAATAAGAAATATAGAAAGACAACTTCTAATTGTATAAGGCTTATCATGTGTACATAAACTTGGAGTTATCTTCTACATGCTACATGATGAATCCTCGTGATTTCAAAATAATTTACGTGAAATCACGAAACATCGAATTCAACAAAACGTCTTTACCATACACTAAATGCATTTGTTATTCAGCAGTCTAACAAAAAGAAAAAATGCAAAGATACAATTCAATTATAGTGAATCAATGAAGGAACTCAGTCAAGGAAGAAATTACTGTAATTCTCTTACAAATGTTAGAGTTACATAATTGAAATTTACGGGTATAGGGAATCACTCCGCAGCTGATATGACATGTAACAGCTACATGTACCCAGCTGATCTGTGATTTACGATCTATGTTAGTCTTCCGCGAAGCAGTAAATATAAACCCCTGACAAAAATGGTACAATCCACTCCTACGTACATGTGATGATTGTTTGCATAAAATGAGATTAGTCCTTTCTGGGTTTTTCCATAAAATTTCTTGCAAATGCGTCATACAATGAACTTGAGATTGTCAGCCTACAGTATATGAGACTGAATAACACTCACCTTCCTTACATGCAGCTTGCTACACAACTGTAATCTAGCTCTGCATTGTGAATAGTGATATGTGACAGCGCGTATCATTTTCAATACAAACGCGGCATTTCATATAGCGCACAATAGGCTCTCAAAGTGAAACTGGTCCATGCAGCTTAGACTTTTGGAATTTGAGGTCATGACTTTTCTAGGGCGAATCATATGTCAGGAATCAGTTTCTGAGGCGTATGATTAGCTAAGATGCTTTATTAGACTGTTTTGCAGACTTTGAAGTGGTTGCTAAGGATAACAAAAATAGCGATATTTCATTTCCGGTTATTCAGTCTATGTATCGCGTTTTAAAATGTCTTACTGATTTATCGTTGGTGGTGACTTTTGGAAAGAATTTGAGGAGGTCGATGTGAATTATTTAGATTTACAGGGTAGAGAAGGAAGTATTAGTGATTTTCGAAACAGTAAGATCGATTTAGATCTTGAGAATGATGGATTAGATGGAAATTTTCCGCCAAGTTTTACTGATAACGGTCGTAGTTTAGAGATCCTGTCGTCACGACAATATCTAACAGAAGGTTCGAAGCTTGGTACCAACACTCCTTTGACTGGACCTCATGTTGCTCACTATGGCTTTGATTATGCACAGCAGGTAGGTCAAAAACATTTTTTTAAACATTTCTTGTTGCTTGTTGCAAAACGCAAATCTTATTTCATGTTTTCGTCAATAACGCACACGCAGCCCAAAATATAACATTAATTAGTCGACTATTACAAGGTATAAAGCAATGAACGTAGTGTTTTAAGTAGAAACATTGCTGAGTTTTAACAATTAGCAATTGCAAATGCTAATTAAGAATTATAAAAACGATCAAATTTATAAGCAAAAATATACATTTAAAAAATAAAATATAAATAGTAAATGTACTTGCATGTCTATAGAAAAACAACAAATTTTCGTTCTGTTTAATTCTTAGGTCCACTACCCTGCCAACCCACAGCAACCTGGGCCACTCTATTTCAAAACCACTCGGATGTGTGCGCTATTTGGAGTGGTCTGTGACACCTTCCCTGCACAAGTGAATTATCTGATTGATGAGACTGCTTGTTCGACAAAAGGAGCCAACAGCGTCATATCTTATATTCATCAGTATCTAGAAACCTATTGCCTTGATGAAGAGAAAGCTTTGTTCCACGCTGACAACTGTTGGTATGCAAGCATCAACCAATGTTTTGAAGTTTCATGTTTGTATTGAAAATGTATTGATACAATTATGTATATCAAACCCTTTTTAATGGCCAGAATAAAAACAACGTAGTAATACAGTACTTGGCTTGGCGCGTTGCAAGCGGGCTGTACAAGGAGATTGAACTGAATTTTCTCGTCGCAGGTTACACGAAGTTCAGCTGCGATTACTGCTTTGGCTTGCTAAAAAGGAAATACAGAACTAACAGAGTTCCTCTCTTTCTGATATAGGTGAGGTATGTTTCTCATTTTGTCAGTTAGTGAAATGAGAATTTTCAAATCTTGCTTGCGCTATTTTTACAGAAACTATCTAAAGGTTCTTGGTTACTTAATCTGAGTTTTATTTAATTAGGTAGTAAATGGCTTGGCTTGGCTCGCCTAAACAGTGCCCAGCTTGTCATGGATGATCATGGCAATGTGCTTGTTCCAATAAAGGACTGAAGTGGATTTTTTCATGCAAAAAGCAAAAAGATCAGCCAAATTAAGAGCTACCACCAGTTTATCTTATTGGCGGAAAGATTAGGCCTACTTTGTTTTGTGTTCTTTGCCATCCTGAATTTTGGCTTTGAAAGTACAACATAGAGAAATTCTATAATGTTGTACAATAAATGTAATACTAATAGACAGTGTGTGCAGTAATCGTTGTTTTGCTGCAGGCAGTGTCCAAGTAAAAAAGCATGCCAATAGCGTGGAGAGTGAAGATATACAGCTTATGTCTGCAGAGTCAGCCAGGTCAGGGTGGCCTGAAATCATTCCGCCTCCTTGTCTGACTGTTGAACGTCAGCAATATCTTTTCAAAGAAATCAGAGAGTTATGTGATGAGAGTAAAAGAGATATTGTGTGCCCAGCGCCTATTCAACAGCCATCACAGCTCAATACGTCAGCTCAATACATCACAGCTCAACCGCCGCAGAAAGTAAAAAGACTACTAAAAAGTCTACTAAGGCTAGCTCTATCGCCCCGATACGGAAACGTAAACGTCAATCATAGACAGTAGCAGCAGTGCTATTAGTTTATTTTTTTATTGATATTATATTATTATATTATATTCATGTTATTTTGATAATATTTTAATATTTTTATATCCACCCCCTTATATCCATTAACTCGCTTCGTTTCATATATTATATGAAACGAAGCGAGTTAATGGATATAAGGGGGTGGATATAAAAAACATCTTTATTTTTCTACTTTTATCATATTGTAATATTCTTGCTATCAAAACAGCAAGAAAAGGTAGAAAACATAGCTGTATGGAAATAATTGATAATGCCTCAACCATTTTGCCCAGGTTTTAGTAGTGTAGTACACATATACACACATATACTAACTTCATGCAATTTATCGCTATGTTCATTTTATAATGGACATGCACACGTTATATATACATGTATTCCTTTTATCTTATGTTGTACACTTGTCATATATGCTGAACACATTGTTACGTTAATAAATTTCATGAAAATTTAGGTGGGAGTGTTGAGCTTTTATTTGCTATGTGACCCAGTGTCAGGTCAGCTATGTGTTGTGGTCGGGCTGTGGCTGGCTGCTCCAGTGGAGGCAGTCTGCCTACCTTTGTGATTGAGGATCCGATTAGCAACACCTGTTTACTTGTCAGTTTTTGTCATTAAAAATATGAAAATAACAGTTAAATTCTATCCCGTACCCAACTGCCACTTTAAAATGACTCAGTTTGCCTTTGGATGCCAATACAGCAGCACCGAAATGTTTTCTTGCAGTCAGGCTTCTCACTATATATCAAAGTTTTTCTTAGCAGAATTTTAAAAGGCTTGTGCTATCCATTATATAGTCAAGCAAGTATTTGTCATCAGTCAGGGAGTGTCAACTCCAAAACCTAATCACTGTTGTTTCTGGAATTACAAGGTAAATTTCAATATAATTGTAATGTTTTCTTTTTGTTAATTCCGTCGTACGCCATATGATACTGTATTGTGGTTTTATATCAATTCCAGTTTCTGTAATTTTGTTGTTCAGTCATGCTATGCAATGTGTCAATGCACTCACTCTCAATTAATATTTCCTACACGTATTGCGCATCATATGTTATGTTTGTTTATCATGCTTTATTAGTGAGTATTATCTATTCATATACCAGTACATTTGTGTAATTTTTTGACAGGTTTCACGGTCAAGCTAGATTACTACCAGTTGTATTGTCAGCATATAATAAAGAAATAAAGTCAGCAGTAATCTACAGTGATCAGTGCACTTTTCTCTCAACACAATAGTGGTTAGCCAGTCAGTCTGAGAGCTCCGGCTCTTACAATTGTAGCTTGCAAACTTTATGAGAATCTCAGGTCACACTTTACAATTGAACATGCTCAAAGATATTTTTGCCTGCATCTGCCATTCATCCTTTCTGGTGCCACTTTTTTCCTTTTTACTTCTATTCATATGAAGATGCACACCTGTGAGCCAGGTATGTGTCTTTTTAGCATGTCATTTTGCAATGACAGTTGGAGCTAGCTAGGCACTTTGCCAGCCTCTTTGTTATTTCAGATCTACAGCATTAGTCTTTTAGAAAGCAGAGCAAATGCTGATTGGCTTGTAAAAGATACTTTTGAGAATAGCTAATCATTAATCAATTTTAGGGGGTTTCTTAAACAATGAATAGCAATTAGCAGCACACCTCCCATGTATACTTAGCAGGAGTTTTCTTTATTTCTTTGGGAAGTGGTCGCGTAGTGGTTTTGCACTTACCAATGGACACACAACAGATTTTAAAACTTAGTTCACACAATGGTGGCCTCGTATTAAATAAAGGGCACACAGTCGATTTGAAAATATTTTAGGCTTTTAATTTGCTTTATGAAGAGAAAAATACGGTATTTAAAAGGTGTACCCTTTCATGATTTTTTTCTATCGTTCTATGAGACTTGACTTGATGTCCTACTGCCTCAAAAAACAGCCCATACAAATCTTGCCTTTCCAGCTGTTATAGAAATAGCACAACAACAAATTTTCAGCTAATGCTATGACAGCGTGTATGAAATAGGGAGTGAGCCAGGTTGCTGTAAAAATACATTTCGTTGCGTTAAGTTACGACCTAAAAAGGCCTAGCCAAAATTGATTTTAATAAAAATTTAATATTAGCTCTTTCGCTACCGATGTATCTGCTTATCAATAGGGTTTCACTTTTCTTTTCATTACAAAGCCCACACATTAGCTCGATCAATCAAATTTTGTTTCTAATGAAACAACCTATTGCCAATCATGTGCAACCAATAAAAATGTCTTAACTCAACAATTCCATTCTCAATTATTTTTCAAAACTGGACAACCCGATCGTTATCATCATGGCAATAAGAAACACACTGCGTTCGTTCAGCGCAAAGAAAGCGTCCGAAGGTTTGCGAGACAAGAGATTCACCAAATAGTTTTATACTTATCGTGTAGAAAATTTTGTTGTGAATAATATGCATTTTACAGTAAAACGGTATCTGCTTTGATTCTCAAGCTATTGCTTAAATACTAACAGTATATCGGTTTTTCGGAAATCCGTTTGAATTAATTTGGGCAGAATAATCGTTCAGTTAGAATCTAATGCGGTAGCAAAAGAGGTAAAAGTTAATACTTTGTGAAGTTTGACAATGTTTATTTTTAGTAGACTCTATCCTATAGAATGATGGCATTGACCTATTGACTTGTATATCATTGAATGTGAAGAGCAACCCAGCTGTCTGTGTGCAGGATCAGAGCAAGTTTGTGATATACACTTAACAATAGTCACAATGTTTACATGACACATATGATGCGCAAATTTGAGGCAATCCGCAAGTTAACCGCATCATGGAGATCGCATAAACCCGCAAGCTAAGCGAGTTTTGCGATTCTCAAAACTTTATTTAATCCATCATGCTTGAAAATAATGGAAACAACACTTGCAAACGATTCGCATTCAAATACCGCACCAGCTATTCAATTTTAAGCATTTTCAATACTTCAGTTCATCTTTTCTCGATCGAGTTTCACATATCGCGTCGCTAACTGTGTCGTTAACTACTTAGCTAAGTGCGTCGCCAATTGTCAACTTATAATGTACATTTCCTCACCTTTTTCACAAGGTACTGGAGTCAATTCTCATCATGCGAATGTCCATAGAAACACGTAATTCGCACGGTAACACAACTCCGAATCCACATGATGCGAGTCATAGAAACATAGTGAGCTACTTGTCATGACAGTTAGATAGTTATGTTAGTTAGTTATGACCTCGAAACGATAGTCATATTAAACAGCATGACTAATACGGAAAAAGGATCGGGTTTAAAACAAAACACATCTCATGATGATGGAATGTTCCTTTTACATCTTGGACTTGGCTATATTCAGTTTACCAATGATTCATGGAATACTCAGATCGGTTTCCATCCATCTAAAAATCCTTCATAATTACTTAATCACTATGTTTCCATAGTGATTTCCACTTACATACTTTTGCTGTTTCCATGATGTGGATCTCTCGCGGATTGACTCAAACTTGTGCATCATGACAACACAGTGCATGGAAACGGCAAAAACCTGCAAGTCAAGTGAGTTTTATTAATCGCAAACTTCCATCGAGTGTTTGATGCTTGTGAATGATGGGATGATGTCAATTGTGAATGATGAGCCTTAAAATACCGCGCAGGCTATTCCATTCTAAATATTTTCACATTTCAGTAGTTTTTATTTCCTTGAAGCAATTCCAATGCCTAATGCTCCGATGCTGCTAAGCTGGACAAAACTGCTTGCTACTTATTCACCTATGGGGGTCAATTTTTAGTATTTACCAAAGTGCTGTCATTAAATAGGCATTATGGGAATGTCTATAAAAATGCCTAGTTGCACGGTAACTCAACTTTCGCAAAACTTAAAATGCGAGCAGCTCAAAATGCGCATCATGCCTGTCATAAAAACCAAGTGGATATGTTGCATGGCCCTTTCTAACTCCTGATTGTGAGAGTACACAATTTGAGGAAAGTTATTTCGATTCTAATCACGTACCACTAAAATCTTAAGAGAGATATGGCAGGCAACAAGTCAAGTGACAGTGGCTAAGCAAATGCATGACAGCTGATACACCATCTGAGATAAGTATATCTCAGTGTCCAGTGTTCATAAAACTAGATAAACATAGCTAACATCGCAACACATCAACGTCAACCATTCCTATGTCATATCTGCGTGACTGGAGCTTTAACCATATTTTCCTTCGCATAGGCAATTATGGTGGAGCGTATAGTAATAGCATTCGAGAATTCAACGCTTAACACTGACTCTACTATGTAGGCCCTATGTACATGTACATCTCATTAGGCCAAGAAAAAAAATTTCAGCGAAACATTTCAACTCTAATGTAACATTCTATATATATAAATCTCAAATTCCGTGTGTATGTAGTTTAGTTTGTCCAGCTATAACTATTAAAATATTGGAATGTTAGAAAAATTGGGAATTTGATCTCGGAACCTTACTGTCACCAAGCAAACGCCTTACAAATTTAGCTACGCGAGATTGATGGACTTATTGGGCCATATATGTCACTATGTGGCTGAAAATACGCTACTGCTCTCCATGACTGTGCAACATAATTTTACGTGTGCTCCCCTCTGAGAGCAAGTAGTTAGCTCTTATAAGTACTAGCATATGCTTGAAAATTAGCCATTGGCAATGTGCCAGGCTTATAGCAAGTGGCAGGCAACTACATTATCTCTCATTGTTTATAAGCTAATTTTTAAAATCCGACATCAGGAATTCCGCTAGTCTGTTTATAAGAAGATGACTGTTTATGCTTGTCTGTGTGCCTGGACCACAGTTTTGATATAAAATTCTGTAGTTTTTGTACTTTTTGTATGGATTATGTCACGAATATATTTATTAGTACATGTCAAAGTCGTGTATAAAAGTTACGTGTATATCCAGGCTTTTGACGTGCTATCTTATATTAAATAACCTCAGCTTAAAGTAAACACCATCTTGTGTAATGCAGCAGTAAATATTACGTGAGATTATACATTCTACACATGAAAAATAGAGGCTTATCTGGCTTTAAGAGGAAACGCCTTATCAGGGTGGCCTTGCTAAGCAGGTTATCAGTTATCACATAGCATACGCTGTGCCCGAAGCTCTTGATTAATATTTCAATGTTTTCAGACTAGGATAACTAGCTGTTTGCTTTATAGCTCATGCATCTAGTGTAAGTTATAAATGTTTTATTGGATTTATTACAAGTACTCAATTGAGTGATTACTTTGCCAGTCACATATCTTTAAAAGTAATGATACCAGCTTCTACTAACAAAGTAGCGATGTTTGTATGTGAGCAATCACTCAAAGCTAAGTCCAGCGGCATGGAAAACTCTGTGACTGCAGACATGCCCAGTGGCTGAGAACTATTCAAGGTGATGTCATTATTGTCACCACCAGTGACCTTTTTGGGAATTGAACTGCAATCTATTGCTTACGAGTCAGGCATTTTAGAACAATATGTCATAGCTGCATTAAGTTAAAAGGCGAGTATAAATATACATGTATCTGGTGATTTAAGATACCATCACATCTATAGGTTAATAAATGTGATGGTGCATCTGACTAGCGAAATACAGAAAATACGAAGATGAATTGATAGATGTTGAGTTTATAGGTTGATAGATATGATGGTCTCTAAAGTCTCACACTATATCGCCGTTTGTCAGCGTTTTCCTTTTGGTGTCTATCGTCGATTATTTGACCCATAAATTGATGGCATTGACAAAGCAATGCGAACACGTCGGAAAAGTTTGCAGCTGTCAAACTTTCTCAATCCTTCACCGAGCACCGACGACCGCCTTTCAAATGTGAACCATTTCGGCAATGGTAGTTCACGGTCGCGGGATTTATTTAGTTCTGTTTATAATAGTCGTTGCGGGACTAGTATTTGTTTACAGCACTCGAAAACAAAGAGACTTTTTAGCGAAAATTAAAAAGAAATGGGAACACTACGTCATGGAGTAGCTCCTAATACAAACGGGATGGGTTTGTGATAGTGGGAATATTGTTACCGTCGACGATCACTGAAGGATGGTGGCATCATTACCAAAACAAAGAGGTTTCTTCGCGAAAATTTAAAAAGATAATTGAAAACACTATGTCACAGAGTATTTCCGAATGCAAGCTCGGATGGGTTTCTGATAGTGTGAACATCGTTATCGTCGACGATCACCGAAGTATTGCGGCATCAACGCCGAAATACGGCGATATAGTATGAACCAGCCTTTAAATTTTAAAATCTGCCGATGTCGCAAATATATCGTTTTTAGCTTCTACAATGAAGAAGTGATACTATTAGTGGTTATCAAAGGAGATGAAGGAACAGCTGGTCGCTTATCAAAAAAGTTACAGGATCATGCTCTGATGTGAGGGTGTGCTGACCTCGCACTTATGACGTAGAGTTTCGAGTAAATAAGACTTTCACTTTAAACTTCAAGCAAGATTATATATTTTAGTAATGTACACTGTACATATAGCAATAATGTATAAAGGCTGATTCCTTATAGCTAAGAGCGCTTCTTTTATATAAAAGCTTTGATGGCAGGACTGATGTCAAAACATAAACATTGCCAAACACAAATTGGTATATGTGACACTCAACATTAGCCAAAAATATACATTTTATCTTTTAGACGCAAATGAGACGGCCGCAGTTCACAGACAGATGTATCATGACACTGCTTATTTGAGAAGAAACCTTGAAGGCAAACATAGGATGAGAATGTTCAGTTTAATTAGAGTTCATAGAAATGCATGTCAGCAATGACTGTCAATATAGATAAATCCATAAACATTGCATTGCTTGTGTAAATGAGTGACTTTCTTGGAATGTTAGATTATATAAATATTAGATGTTGGAATGTCATGCCAGTCAATTTATCAGATTAGGTAGATGCTTTATGCTTTGACAAAGAAAGCTGCTAACAATAACAACTACAAATACTTATTAACCAGAGCATATACACTATGTTTCCATGACTCGCATAATCCGCATGATCCGCAAGTTGAGTTACTTTGCAATCCGTTAGTTAGTTACTTTCCGTTAGTAGTTACTTACTTAGTTACTTTCAATGAACACCTGGCGATGCGGATTGAACACGAGTGCTTGACCAAGTCAAGTATTAGCCTAATTAATGACTCTATAAATAGCTAGCAGTCTTGTCACGCTTAGCAGCGATCGTTCGGAACGTTGGCGCATTGAGACTGCTGAAATCGAAATAAAAACGACTGAAGCGTAAAAATGTTTTTAATGTAATAGCCATCAGTATTCTAATGCGCATTAATCTCAAGTGCTGTTTCCATGATTTGTAAGCACGATGGATTCGATAAAGTTTTGCGGATCGCAAAACTTGCTTAGCTTGCAGATTTATGTCGTTTCCATGACGTGGATGGCTTGCGGTTTGGCTCAAATTTGCGAATTATGAGCTTCATGGAAACGCAGTGTATATCTCATTCATTTCAAATAAAATATCATCTAACCTACGTTTATTTTATAATACTCGTCATCTTATGAACTTTAATACTGCCAGACTATATTACTATAATTTTATCCATACCTATCTTATATACAGTCTGCTTGTGTTCTACCCTACAACACCTGTAAAATATACCAACACACTATTTATGTTACAAAAAAGCTTTACGACTTATATGCAAAGACCTAAACATACCCCATAAAACCATCATTTACCACCTACAAGCACTACTGGTGTTCTTGCCGTACCTAAGCTATCAAAGTACTTTACCTGCCTCACTGCTCATTCAATTCTCCACAATAATTGCCCTAAATATCTCAGCTATAGCTTTCAAACCGTAAACCATGGTCACAAAACCAGGACCAGATTTAAATTACCTAGTGCCATAAACCACAACAAACTCAACAGTAACCTGCTAAATTCATTTAATAACCTCTTCACTCATTTAAGAACTCTTCCTCTGCAATGTTTTAAAACAGAACTGAAACTACACTTACTATCCTCTGACCAATAATACCATTCACTATATAGCCTTACCTATTTTAATATTTTAAAATTATACGTTGTTTTCATAACTATAAATTTGTAGTCATAGATACGCATAACTATTTTCACAAAGCTTTTATTTGTCCACTTTTTGTCTAAACAGTACTCACATCAATCCTTAAGCTTGCTTTTTACATATTTTATGATTTCAGCTCCAACATTATTATATTAGTTAGACTATTCATTAGTTTTTCAGTTAGACTATAGTTTCTTTGTGTTTTTTTTTTAATTTTCTGTTGTACACTGCTTTTTAGTTAGTTTACTTTCTGTTGTACCTTGTGGAAAGCATGTTACAAAATATGACTATTGATTACTACAATAAATATTGTTCATATACATTCCTTTGATTATAAGGCCTGGAAAATCAGAAAGTGCCCTTTCTTCTCTAGTCTATGCATATAAAATACAAAGTACTCTTATGCTCTTACAAAGGAAATAAGCAAGTGTTCAAGAAAATCCATACGCATGAAAACAACAAGATCTATTCAGGTAACATCTAGTTCATTGTGTTCGTGAACACTGTTGACTTTTATATATCAAATATCTTGCTTTGACAACCCTTTGACATATTTAATGGCTTGAGCAAACTCAGTGAGAGGCGCGGTCAAGCGCTCACCGTATATATATATATAAGCTTGACTGCAGTGTGCGGGTTTGTGATAAACAGCCGTCAGACTGAGGCAGATAACACAACATCATCCGCTGCTTAAGGAGTTGTATTAAGGAAACAAATACTTGCTATTGAATAATCCGTGGACATTGTGTCATAAGCGACTAAACAAATACTAGTCCCGCAACGACTATTATAAACAGAACTAAATAAATCCCGCGACCGTGAACTACCATTGCCGAAATGGTTCACATTTGAAAGGCGGTCGTCAATGCTCAGCGAGATATCGGGAAAGTTTGACAGCTGCAAACTTTCCCGACGTGTTCGCATTGCTTCGTTTCGTCGATGCCATCAATTCATGGGTCAAATAATCGACGATAGACACCAAAAGGAAAACGCTGACAAACGGCGATATAGTGTGAGACTTTAGAGACCATCATATCTATCAACCTGTAAACTCAACATCTATCAATTCATCTTCGTATTTTCTGTATTTCACTAGTCAGATGCACCATCACATTTATTAACCTATAGATGTGATGATATCTTAAATCACCAGATACATGTATATTTATACTCGCCTTTTAACTTAATGCAGCTATGACATATTGTTCTAAAATGCCTGACTCGTAAGCAATAGATTGCAGTTCAATTCCCAAAAAGGTCACTGGTGGTGACAATAATGACATCACCTTGAATAGTTGTGGAGACTTTTACGTCCCGCTTATAATTACTTGGGGTTGCTTGAAGAAGGAATAAGTTTCACTGCTAGTCTTTGTTTTATTTAGACTACCGTGAAGTCTGTAAAACATAACTTCACATAAACTAGGCGAAAATGTTACATAATACTAACTAAGTAATAAAACATAAACTGGACAACCCAATAGCGTAAAATAACACACAGTATACAATATAGAAGTCATGGAACTAATGCTGGTGGTTGCCTAACCTTTCCATTAAAGGTCTTCCAAATGCCAAAATTAACTTTGTTGAAACATGTATCTTTACAGCAAATAAAATGTATTACATCAAAAATACATAAATTAAATTCACTGACCTTTGTCTCCTTTTAACAACCTTAGTTTAATAAAATTGTTCTGAAGTAAACACTGTTTCCAGTACTAAAGCTTCCAATTAACTGTCTCTGAAATCGGCTGACTTATTTGAATTTGAAGAAATATAAACTAAAGCACCAAAAGGGGTCCTCGGATTGGTCAATCTCTCTGCGAGTGCACCTGACAGTCCGATCAACGTCAGGACAGGCAGCAGGCCAACGGTAAAAACGTGGAATTCACCATCGACGCACTCAGTGACACGACGCACTCATTGACACGAAGACAGCAGGTCACATTGGGCCACCTTATTTAGTGCTTGTAGCTGTTAGATAATTAAGAGGCAGGATGTCTTCCTGTAAAATGTTTGTTATTGGTTTCATTATTATAAGTCTCACGCTCATTAAAAAGGTCTTTAGTCTCAGTCTTTAAAAGGTTTCTACACTCCCACTTAAATTTGCAAAAATTTACAACCAGTAAATAATAGTAATTAAAATATCAGGATGAATCAAGGCTATTGTATTATATAATGTAACACACGTAATGCAATATGTAAGCATGAAATATTCTAATTTTTACTCAGCACTCATAATTCTGATTAATTTTTGAACGGGCCTGTCTAAGGTAACTCTGGGGTGCCTAGGCTTGCCAGAGGTATCAAGGTCAGTTGTACCAGTCATGATTGAGGTCTTCCTTACCAAGCCGTCGGATCCTTGATGGACGGCCACTACTACTCCAGTTTTCCAGGAGTTCCGGGGTTCGTTATTGTCAACTATGACAACCAAGTCTCCCACTTTGATATTTTGCCGGGGTGCCTCCCACTTTGGCCGGTTTTCAATCTTTGGGAGATATTGCGCCTTCCAGGTTGTCCAAAATTCTTCCGCCATCTGCTGGGTCTTCCGGTACATGGATCTTCCATAGATCTCAGTCCCGTCAAATTGTCCAGGAGGAGGTGGTAGGTGCTGCGACTTCATAGTCAGAAGGTGATTAGCAGTGATAATTGCTTCTGTGTCACTTAGACTAGCTGTTGAGAGAGGTATGCTGTTAACAGTGGCCATAATCTCGTATAGGGCTGTTCTAAGACCTTCAGTAGTCATTCGACGGTCATACTTAGTTGTCATTCCATTGAGAATTGATCTGATAATGCGGATCTGCCGCTCCCAAATTCCGCCTTGATGGCTGGCTGTTGGGGTGTTTATTTGAAACTGTATTTTATTTGCTAGCAGATATATCTTTATTTTACTGTCTTGCATAGAGAGTAGATCTTTTTCTAACTGATTGCGCGCACCAGTGAAATTGGTACCGCCATCACTGAAAATAGTGGTGATTGGTCCCCTGACTGCTTGGATTCTCCTAAGAGCTTGTAGAAAACTGTCTGTTGACAGGTCGTCGACTACTTCGATGTGCAAAGCACGACTGTAGAGACAGGTGAAGAGTACGCCATATCTCTTCAGTTCGGTCCTTCTTTCTTTGACCAAAAAATGGCCAAAGGTGTCAATGCCTACATGAGTGAATGGTGGGCTGAGGTTGGTTCTTTCTTTTGGTAAAAGACCCATCTGCTGTTCTTCCGGTTTGGCACGATTTCTTCTGCATCGTATGCAATGGTGCACAATATTCTTGGCGAGAGTTGAGACGCCGGTCACCCAAAAACCTGCTTGACGCAGTGCTGCTATTGTAGGGTTGTGGCCCTGATGATGAGTAATCTGGTGGTAGTGAGTAACTAAGAGCTTGGCTAGTGAAGATTTGGTCAGTATGACAGGATTTATCTCTTTGTAGCTCAAGGGCGATGTGACTCTGCCTCTCATTCGCATTGTCCCTTTCTCATCAAGATATGGTGTGAATTTGAGAAGTTTGCTGTTCTTGGCAAGTTTTTCTTGTCCTTTTAGACGTTTAATGTCTTCAGGGAATAAGCGTTCCTGCTCTGCTTTGACTATACAGTCTTCTGCTTCCTGCCAGTCCCTCGCGATAAGTGTGGGTTTTTTGAAACTTTTACTCTTTAGCATGGCTTTGACAAGGGCAAGGGCTCTGACCAGTCTTTTCCATGAGCTGAACTTCTTTATTGTTTCATCCATGTTAGCTTTCACGGTGGCAACTGTGGACAGCGTTTGCTTCACTTTTTTGACCTCTACGCTATCTTGTGTGTACTTGCGGTGGTCAACGTCATCGGAAATATGCTCACTAATATCTAGCTGGCGTAAAAAGGCTGGTCCAGACCACCAGTTTGATTTATTGAGCAATGTAAGGTTGCACCCTCGTGAAGCTAGATCTGCAGGATTGAGAGATCCTGGAATGTGATGCCACTGAGCTACGTCCGTAGAACGCCGAATTTCAGCCACTCTGTTAGCGACAAACATATGATACTGTGCTTCAGTGTTGCTAATAAATCCTAGGGCAACAGTTGAGTCACTCCAGAAGTGCTCTGCGTCGACTGTCAGGTCAAGCTCAACTTGAAGCTGATTCTTCAGTCTTGTCGCTTCAACCGCCGCTTGGAGTTCCAGTCTTGGTATAGTCATAGGTTTGAGCGGAGCTACTCTTGACTTTGCCATGACTAGTGCAACATGCACTTTGTCGTGTTTGTTAATCATCCGTAGATATGCACAGGCTCCGTACCCGTCTAAGGAGGCATCACAGAAGTAATGCAATTGAGTGTTTTTAACCTCTCCGAAATCCTGTGGTTTTAAGCACCTTGGGATACTGACATCTTGCAGATTTGACAGCTGTTCTTTCCAGAGAGTCCAATCTTTTGCAAGATCTTCAGACACCGCCTCATCCCAATTTTGAACTTTCTTGCAGGCACGTTGCATCAAAACCTTTCCTTTCAAAAGGAAAGGAGCAAGTAAGCCGAGAGGATCGTACACCTGTGAAACTATGGACAAGATACCCCTTTTAGTGTTTGGTTTCTCGAGCAGATTGCTGCTAAAGGTGAAGCAGTCGTCATCTGTGCGCCATTCCATTCCCAAGGTTCTCTCTGCGGGTAATTTGTCTTTGCACAAGTCCAATCCTTGAACTCCCTTAGCTATCTCTGTGGTGGGAATTGACTGCAAAAGCTCTCTACTATTACTTACAAACTTGTGTAAACGCAAGTTGGCACTTCCGCATATCTTTGTTGCATCACGGGCCAGTTGAATAGCTTCGGGAACACTAGCAACACTAGTTATTCCGTCATCAACATAAAAGTTTCTTGTTATAAACTTGCTGGCTTCAGGAAGATCGTTGGTGGCTTGCGCGGCTATTTTACGCAGCGCAAAGGTTGCAACACCTGGCGATGAAGTTGCACCAAATAGGTGCACTGTCATTCTGTACTCTGTTACTGTTGTTAAGTTGGGGTCAACCCACAGGAACCTAAGATAATCTCTGTGTTCTGGAAGAACTTTGAAGTTGTGAAACATTTTTTCAATGTCACACGACAAGGCTACATGTTTAGTTCTGAATCTTAGAAGAATTCCGAGTAAGCTGTTTATATGATCTGGTCCGGCCAGAAGTTCGTCATTTAGACATCTGTTTAGAAACTTCACGCTTGCATCAAATACTACGCGTAGCTTCTGTTTCTTTGGATGGTATACGCCAAAATGTGGAAGATACCACGCCTTTCCTTGTGGTGTGCAGTGATCGGGAACTTTCTCAGCATGTCCGCTTTTAATCACCTCCTCCATGAACTGAAAGTAATCTTTTTTCAGATTCGGGTCTTTTTTGAGTCTATGGATTAATTGTTCCAGTCTCTTTTTAGCTTGAGCCTTATTGTTGGGCATAGTTGGTTGATCTTTAAAGGGAAGTGGAAGAGTGATCGACCCATCTTCGGATCGCTCCATTCCATTTTCTAGTGTTTTGGTGAACTTTATGTCATTTTGGGACATCTTTCTTCGGTCATCAATGTCATCAAACTCTGACGCCTGCGCAAGAAGTGTAGTGTGTAGTGACCTCTGGTGTTCATTATTGCCACCGCACAAGGTCCATCCCAGAACAGTTTTGAGCGCAAAGGGTTCGTTCTCTTTTCCAATTATCGTCTCATGTGGTGCTAGTAAGTGTGCGAAATCTCTGCCTATTAGGAGACCTATTGGTGCATCCAATTTGGGAGGGAAGAGTTGAGAAATTTCTTTGAAGAGAGGTATTGAGCTGGCAATTTTCGAGGTAGGAATTTGCATCCGGTTGCAGGGTATCACATCCTGTTCGTATGCTTCTATTCTGTGGTCTTGGCCATCTGGTGCTCCTTCAAAGCAATCCACCACGATCTTGTACTTGCTCAAGTGGCTAGTCTTCTTTCCATTTAGCGTTGTTACGGTAATCTGCTCCGATACACTTGGTGGCTTCAACCTCTTGGCTATGTCTTTAGCTATGTAGGTACTGTCAGAGCCGTTATCCAGTACCGCATAGGCAAGAATTTTATCTGAAGCGTTTGCAGCCGAAATATACACAGGCACAACCATGTTGAGTAGCTCTGTTGTGCCGCTACTGTCGGCAGCATTTGAGATTTTTTCTTTAGTATCAGATGGTGGCTTTTGTTCACCAACTGTCTTGGGTTCTTGCTTACCTTTGTTGACTTTTGTTTCCTCCCAGTCTTGAGCCGATTTATGGAGGCACTGTAGGTGATCTCCTTTACATTTCCTGCACTTGGCTTTGTCCTTGCACTGGGAAGTCATGTGATGTGGCTGTGCACAGCTAAAACAAAGTCTCTTCTTTTTGAAGACTTCAATTGTGTCACGATGTGACATGGCTATTAGCTTGAAACAAGAGGCTGTGTCGTGGTTGTCTTTCTCACAGTACGCGCAGTGTTTCACACTTTTGTCGGTTGTTGCTGTGGTTAGAGTAGTGTGCTGTATTGCTTTGCCTCGTCTTTTGTTGTCATCTCTAGTCTTCTCTGGGGCTCGATCATTTGCCATCAGGGGGGTGTTCTGGATCTCAGCCTGTTCATTTATTAAAGAGTGATAATCATGGAAATCAGCTTCCCTATCCTCATTCCTCTCTAACTGTCTGCTAAGATTCACCCATTTGGTTTTCATCCATCGCGGAAGTACTTTGGCTATTTTTTCTATCTCATCACTGTCGTTGAGGGCCTTCAGTTTTGGCACTGAAATCATGGCACCTTTGATCTGTGACAGGAAGTCTGCATACTTGCGTAACTGTTTGCCATCTGTCGCACCAATGTTTGGCCAATTTTCTAACTTTGTTCGCATAGCACGAGCTATACTGCTATCCTTACCATACCTTCTTCTCAGTTGCTTGCGGGCATCCTTATATGCAGCTTCTGAGTTGAGTGTAAAGTAGCCTGATATGCAGTCTTTAGCTTCTCCACTCACGTATTTTTTCAAATACCTAAGTGGCTCTTTGCCTACAAGGCCTTCAGCTTCTATATAACCTTCAAAATCAATCTCCCAGTCATTAAACTCTAGTGGGTTCCCGGTGAAAATGCTGGGTTCCAGAGCTGTGCGTTTAGTGCTTTTCATCGTTGTGACAAGGCATTGTGCAAGCTGGTGAATGGGTTCAAGGTCATTATGTGTTTTTGACTTGACATCTACATTGCCAGGGTTAGGTTCCCTCGGTTGTGGTAGGTCGACTGGACTATGCGACCTGAGCTCATCTGATTGCAACTGTTGAAGTGTGAGATCATGGATCTGCACTGCAGGCCTGCTAGAAGTGATTCGTGTGGAAGGCGGAGGTTGTGGTGAACGTGCATTGCCAGGCTCTATTCTTTTTCTTGTAGTGTCTTCTGTTATACTCGTTGTAAGGCGATTCTCAGGTTTTGTTGGTGTACTGGTAGCTGAACTGTGTGAAGATTGTAATGAAAGAACTGAAATTGGTGCTAATCTCTGCCTGCTTTGCTTTCTCTCTTTGTACAGCCTCATTTTTTCCTCCAGCTGTTTCCTCATCTCTTGCATTGCTGCTTCTTCATCTTGCAGCTCTTTCTCTTCATCTTGTTGAACTTCCAATTGCTTTATTCTTTGCTGTAAGTGCTGCTCCACTGTTTTAAGCTCACTGATATGCTCAGTGTACATACTTGTAACAGTTGTATCAACTTTATTATCAGAAATAACTTGCAATTCCTCATACATAGAATCAAATTGATTACGAAACTCATTTAGCTCTGTCACATCATTTCGTAACGTTTCAATGCTAACATCAACACCATCAATGTTTTTCCTAACCATATCAATAACATTCTGGTGATCTAAGACTGTTGTGCCGATAATGTTCATTAGCTGCATAGCGTCATTGGACTTCTTTAATGCAGCCAATCTTGAAGAGCGTCTAACAGTGTTTTCACTAATTATAACGACATCTACATTATTGTCAGCATTAATTGCCTGCTGATGACTACTAGCACTATCCGAACTGCTCAGTTTTTTAGTTTCAACTCGATTTTGCAAACATGTACCTTCGCTGTCAGTGTCTGAGGCGTCAGTGTCTGAGGCGTCAGTGCGCGACTCCACCGTTTCCCCGCCCAGCTCCGCATCGGCCATCCCGGCGCAGCGCCAAACACACAAGCAGCACCAGAAAACAAGTTAAGCCAATACCGGTTAATTTTTAGCGCAGGGAATAATTTTTAGATTTTGCGTAACAATTCAAAGTGTCAGCCGCTTTCAGATACTGTCAACTTTACAATAATTGAAAAAACAGATTCAAATGATGCACATTTACATAGAATAAGATCCTAGTAAAATTAAAACGGTTTGAAGCAAAAACAACGTGAACCCAACTAGTCTATCAAGTGTAATTGCCCTACGAATGAATCGTGAGAGTGTTCATAAGGTATCATCAAGGTTAACAAACAAGTTGTATGATTGCACTAATACAATCTGATAGGTTGGTGATCTGTTACTATTGATCAAGTAAAAAATGCTATATATTAGCAGGCAAGAGTGTTATTGCATATAGATATGCAATCTGTTTTGGCAAATGGCCACTGAAAATTGCAAACGGCTACTTAGCTGTTGTGCTATTAACTCAGGCTTGCGGGTGTTGCAGCAGATTGGGTCCTTGTTGATCCAAGTTCTCTGCAGCCGTGCCTTTGTTTCTTGTGCTCAGGGTTGCGGTCATACAGCAATCGTCTTCTCTTGAGATAATTCTGTAGCCGTGCCTTCGCTTGCTATTCTTTACCTTCTTTTAGGAAAGACTTCACTGTGGAGACTTTTACGTCCCGCTTATAATTACTTGGGGTTGCTTGAAGAAGGAATAAGTTTCACTGCTAGTCTTTGTTTTATTTAGACTACCGTGAAGTCTGTAAAACATAACTTCACATAAACTAGGCGAAAATGTTACATAATACTAACTAAGTAATAAAACATAAACTGGACAACCCAATAGCGTAAAATAACACACAGTATACAATATAGAAGTCATGGAACTAATGCTGGTGGTTGCCTAACCTTTCCATTAAAGGTCTTCCAAATGCCAAAATTAACTTTGTTGAAACATGTATCTTTACAGCAAATAAAATGTATTACATCAAAAATACATAAATTAAATTCACTGACCTTTGTCTCCTTTTAACAACCTTAGTTTAATAAAATTGTTCTGAAGTAAACACTGTTTCCAGTACTAAAGCTTCCAATTAACTGTCTCTGAAATCGGCTGACTTATTTGAATTTGAAGAAATATAAACTAAAGCACCAAAAGGGGTCCTCGGATTGGTCAATCTCTCTGCGAGTGCACCTGACAGTCCGATCAACGTCAGGACAGGCAGCAGGCCAACGGTAAAAACGTGGAATTCACCATCGACGCACTCAGTGACACGACGCACTCATTGACACGAAGACAGCAGGTCACATTGGGCCACCTTATTTAGTGCTTGTAGCTGTTAGATAATTAAGAGGCAGGATGTCTTCCTGTAAAATGTTTGTTATTGGTTTCATTATTATAAGTCTCACGCTCATTAAAAAGGTCTTTAGTCTCAGTCTTTAAAAGGTTTCTACAATAGTTCTCAGTCACTGGGCATGTCTGCAGTCACTGAGTTTTCCATGCCGCTGGACTTAGCTTTGAGTGATTGCTCGCATACAATACAACACTGCAGTCAAGCTTATATAGATATATACGGTGAGCGCTTGAGCGCGCCTCTCACTGAGTTTGCTCAAGCCATTAAATATGTCAAAGGGTTGTCAAAGCAAGATATTTGATATATAAAAGTCAACAGCGTTCACGAACACAGTGAACTAGATGTTACCTGAATAGATCTTGTTGGAAACTTTCAGATTCTCCATGCCTTATAATCAAAGAAATCTTATGCTCAGGGTATGTGGTAATATGATTGCATCATGTATTTGTAAGCGTTATTCAAACACTCATTGTAAAGCTGTGATTAGAGGTAGTAGATGTTTTATGGCATTGACAAAGTTAGCAGCTAACAGCAATAATAATAAATACTCATTAATCAGATCATAAAGAGGTGGGTACTTATAGAGGTGGGTGCTTATAGAGGTGGGTACTTATCTATGAGCTGCACTCCTTTCTAAGCACAACATCGTCAACATATGTCAACAACAAGGTAACTGATAAGTATTATTAGTAATGATTCATAACATAAGGAGTTAATTGATCTCTTCATGAGTCTAAGTGCCTGTAACTATAGAGCTCATTGACGTCTTCTTGATCTTCATCCTTTGATATTTACAGAATTACTCGATACACAAAAGCATATGCAAATAAACTGTAAATGTGTACAATTAAATTTACCATATAAACACCTAACCTACTCAATAGGGCAGAATTCCATAGATGACATTTCATTCATGTAGCAGAGAGCAAAACATAAATACTAGTAGCTATGACAGTAATAATTAAATTTCCTGTCAGCTTATATCACTCAAACAAAGACTAACCATGATGTAACAATTGGTTTCATATCTCTTTCTGAGGAAAGCAAAATATTTGTAACTATATTTGTCTATTTACAGATTTGTCTCCAGCCTTTGTTTTTAGTCTTTTACGGTTGCTAGCAGGACTCTACCGGGTCTACCACCCGCGCATCTGCAGCTGGTAGAGCTGGTTTAGTCGCCAACAACCTGAGCAAACTTGGCACAGGAGCAATTGTGGTTTGGAACCCTCCCTAACACACTATTGGTCCTTACCTGGTCACCACCATTGTTGCTTTTGATAGAACAAACATATTCTTTTGACTGTCTAATACCTTATACAATATCTGCTGACCTCAACTCTTCGTCTGCACTGCTGAACTGTTGATATTAACATCCAAACAATTTTTTAATAGAGGATAACTTTTATGCGCTGCTTTCCATACAAATGCAACGAGTGACAGTGACGCGAACCACCGACCTATTTGTTGCTGAAAGAGGTTTTGCAATGTAAGTCTGAACAGCACCCTTCTTTCAAAATAACTGGAACATCAATCTATTTGCTAGCCAATCCTTGGTGAGTAAGTTAATAATACGACACGCCTTGTTTGTCATGTTTGAAGTTACGATAAGGAATGTAATGTAATTTAACACTATGTCAGAAATCAATAGCATCTGACCAGCTTGATTCGATGAATAAATCGAATTCCTAGCATGCTGTATGATTATAATGATTGCAGAACTGTGCACCAATGTGTTGCAAGCCTTGCGGGAATCCCACAATGCAACACCAAAACTTCTTAGGTAAGATGAAATGATTATTTTGATCGCAGAACTGCTCACCCATGTGCAACAAGCCTTGCGAATCCACAATGCAAAAAAATACTATATATAAACCGTTGTAATTTTCAGAACAACAAAGCTAACATATTTTGCACCAAACTCATGTTTGTAGTATTCTAGAAAAGAACAACGCCAAGACTATGAACTATTAGAAAGTATTTTTATAAATAACAATTGGTAAGGTCTCTTTAGTTTATTAGGCTGCGTTTTAATAACTTATGAGTTATAGTAAAACCTTTGGTACACAATGATAGAACTACGTGAGCATCATATAAAGCGCAAAGAACAATTTAATAAAATGATTATTAAAATATCATGATAACTTTATGCTTATAACAGTTAAAAAAAGAATTTTGCTATTTAGTTGTCACAAGTAAAAACTAAGTTTTTACTAAGTTATTTAGTAAAAACAAGCTTTCTGACTAAATATTCACCAAAATAAAATTAGGTAACCGTTTACCAAATAGTGTTGCTATAGCAACCAAGTAACCATAAAGGCCAAGATTAATGCTGATTATCTGTAGTATTTTTCTAAAAGTTTATCACATTGATGGCCATCAACAATCTATCCATTAATAAAACCTTTTTTGGTGTTCCATTTTAAAAGATATTTGCCTATAGTGAAAATTTACTGCTTTAGTTCTGCTAAAATTCACCACAACACATCTACCATTACATGAAAATTTTCGAACAATTAATTAAAAACTGTCGTTGGCAAGTAATTTTTTCACTGAAAAAGCATATGCAACTGACCTTGACAAAAATCTAAAAATAGTTTAGTTATTTGCTTATCTTATTCATGACTAATTAATTATTTAATACTAATGCAACGTATATATACATTTGTCTTAATACCCGCGAATGGCACGATTAAACTAACACCTGCTTTTCAAACAACAAGAATAAGTCCATAATTAATGACGCTAAACTTTATTGAAATTTTAAGCAACTCTGTAACTTGTTTGTTACATGCAATGTCAAAATATGGGAAACCTGATTTATCAATGTCTCATTACCCTCATCATGTTAAACTTGACTAATTATGAGCCATTGGGCTAATAACTCCAAAACGTGTGTCTTGCTGTTATGTATAGTCGCTTATGACACAATGTCCACGGATTATTCAATAGCATGCATTTGTTTCCTTAATGCAACTCCTTGAGCAGCAGATGATGTTGTGCTATCTGCCTCAGTGTGATGGCTAATTTATCACAAACCCGCACACTGCAGTCAAGCTTATATATATATACGGTGAGCGCTTGAGCGCGCCTCTCACTGAGTTTGCTCAAGCCATTAAATATGTCAAAGGGTTGTCAAAGCAAGATATTTGATATATGAAAGTCAACAGTGTTCACAAATGCAGGGAACTAGATGTTACCAGTATACATCTTGTTGTTTTCATGGGTACTTTGTATTCCATATGCATACACTGGAGAAGAAAGGGTACTTTCAGATTCTTGATGCCTTGTAATCAGTGGAATAGTATGCGTAAGAAACATAGTATTACTATTGCATCATGTATTTGTAGGTGCTATTTAAACACTCATTGTAAAGCTGTGATTAGAGGTAGTACATGTAGATGTTTTATGTGTTGACAAAGTTAGCAGGTAACAATAATAATTATAAATACTCATTAACCGGAGCATATAAAGGTGGGTACTTATCGTATGAGCTGCACTTTTTTGTAAGTACAATATATCATCGTCACACTATTTTAAATAATTTTTTGATATGCGGTAAAATATGCAGCTAAACTGTAACTGTGTACAATTAAGTACAAGTACACCATAAAAACACCTACCTGACTCAAAAGGTGAGAATCCCATACATGACATTTCATTCATGTAGCCGCGAGCAAAACTGAAATGCTAGTAGCTATGACAGCAGTAATTAAACTTTCTGTCAGCTGATATCACTCTAGTGATTCACCATGATGTGACAATTGGTTTCATATATTTTTCTGAGGACAGAAAAACATTTGTAACTAGATTTGTCTATTTACAGATTTGTGTCCACCCTTTGTCCTTTGTTTTTAGTCTTGCACGGTTGCTAGCAGGACTCCAACGGGTCCACTCTTAGTGTATCTACGCTGAAGCACAGATGGTGACGCTGGTTTAGTCGCCGACAACCTGACCAGGTTTAGCGCAGGAGCAATAGTGGTTGAGAGCCCTTCTTTCAATATCTGCTGACCTCAACTCTTCGTCTGCACTGCTGAACTAGTTGATATTAACGTCTAAACCATTTTTTAATAGAGCACAACTTTTATGCGTTGCTTTCCATACAAATGCAAAGAGGGTGACTCAAACTACCGACCCATTTGTTGCTGTCATATAAGTTTAAGAAGCGAAACGTGGTGTGATGAAGTCGTCATTGTAGAGCCACCTGAAAGGGCAGACTGACAAACCCTCTATTTTTATGGATCCTACAAATAAATTTAATTTTAAGATCTATTTTTAAGAAACATCATGACGGTGAGACAATGCCTAATATGTGGGACCTTTTTTTCGTGTTTAAACTGTAGCCTTTGTATGAGATACTAAACTCTTGTATATAAAACTACGTATTGAATGCCCTTTACATTACCATTACCTTACATGACCATTGACATTACATTTCCTACAACATTACCTTTACATTACCTTTACACTACATTACCTTTACAATACATTACCTTTACAATACATTACCTTTACATTACATTACCTTTACAATACATTACCTTTACATTACATTACCTTTACAATACATTACCTTTACACTACATTACCTTTACACTACATTACCTTCCCACTACATTACCTTTACACTACATTACCTTTATACTACATTACCTTTACACTACAATACCTTTTCATTACATTACCTTTACAATACATTACCTTTACACTACCTTACCTATACACTACATTACCTTCACACTACATTCCCTTTACAACACATTACCTGCAACTGTTTGTGAACTGATTTTATTACTCCTGCCATGCTGTGCATTCATCTGGTGAGGTTGAGAGCCTAGGGGCGTGATGTAATGAATATCTCCCCTATTATTTATACAACATAAGAAAGCCACATAAGAAAACAAAAGAAAGCCATGCAATCATAAAGCACTCGAGTAAAAAACTTGCATAACCAGTTAGCTAATCAGTTCACGGTGGAGAGGTTTGAACGTATGGTCTGTGATATCACAACACTAATATGTTTACATTTGGGCACACGCATGTTTGTAGCCAATCTTATCCAGAGGTTACTAGTTGATTACATAATCCTTTACAACAGCCGCTGTATATTGGATTCTAATATGTTAAGTTTTAGAATCGACTTCTATTTCTACCCGCTGCCACCTTTTAAAAGTTGCAGACAATTGGAAGAGGCCTTTTTTCTTACCACTGCTTTTCATAATGCATGTAGTACCAGTGGTTAGAGCATATATATCAGGCACTGCTTACTATGTATATAAGATGTGTAGTATGCATTTTAGCAGCCCATCACACAATGGGCAGACTAAAAATACAAACCCATGAATTGTTTACAAGCACGCAACAGTTTTTACAGTACAAGCCTGTACAGCGTATTACCTTTAATATGAATGGCACATCAATCCATTTGCTAACCAATCCTTAGTGAGTAAGTTAATAATACGACACGACACGCCTTGTTTGTGATGTTTGAAGTTACGATAAGGAATGTAATGTTATTTAACACTATGTCAGAAATCAATAGCATCTGATCAGCTTGATTCAATGAATCTATTGAATTGCCAGCTAAGCTGATGTGATTATATTGATTGCAGAAAAGCGTACCCATGCCTTACGAATCCCACAATGCTTCACAAAAACTTCCTCTCAGTCTGAAATGATTATACCAATTGCAGAACTGCACGGCTATGCATTGCAGGTTTCGGGATTCCCACAATGAATACGGGGAAATTCTCAGCTAAGCTGAAATGATGATATTGATTGCATAACTGCGCACCACTGCGCATGTATTATATATAAATATACACCTACAAATACATGATGCAATCGTAATACCACGTGTCATGCGCATACTATTCCTTCGATTATAAGGCCTGGAGAATCTGAAAGTGCCCTTTCTTCTCAAGTTTTTGCATATGGATTACACAGTACCCTTATTTTTCTAGCGCTTGCATTTGGAATACAAAGTTTGTTTGTTTGCTTTATTTCATCATTAATATATGAATATATGCAAAAGAAATGAAAACTAGACAGCAAGAATTCTGAGAAGGTGATGATGAGGCCACGTGTGCGATAACAAAAGCTAATATTTAGCGCGAACCTAGGTGGCAGATTACAGGCAACCATTTATTAAACATTATAGTTAAAAAAGTTATCTCAACAGCCATGCCCTCAAGCTCCTCTTAAAACCTAACGCGTTTTGTATACTGCGAATAGAAATAACTTGACTAATAAGTACTTATACTTCTCTAGTGTATACATATAGAATAAAAAGTACCCATACTTCTCTAGTGTACGCATATGGAATACAAAGTACCCTTACTTCTCTAGTCTATGCATATGGAATACAAAGTACCCTTACTTCTATAGTCTATGCATATGGAATACAAAGTACCCTTACTTCTCTAGTCTATGCATATGGAATACAAAGTACCCATACTTCTCTAGTCTATGCATATGGAATACAAAGTGCTCTTATGTTCTTACAAAAGAAGTAAGCAAGTATTCAGGAAAATCAATACGAATGAAAACAACAAGATCTATTACAGGTAACACCTAGTTCACTGTGTTTGTGAACGCTGTTGACTTTCATATATCATAATAAATGTCATTCATATATATTTTTTTCTAACGCATATCTACTGAAAGCTTTCAATTCAAGAATTAGATAGATTTCGAGTGTAATTTTCAAAATGAATAAATGTTTAACAAAAGCATAAATACGCAAAACCAACAATTCGAAGCTTTGTTTCTGAGAGTTAAAGAAGAGCATTGATCAATCGATTTTCTTCACTTTTTACAAGTAAGAAATGAACATAAATTCTAATCAAAAATCTAATTTACCAGCTAAAACTGCCAAAAACAATTTTAAGCAAATGTTATAGCTAGGTGAAACAATTAAAAGTTGTGAAACGATTAAAAAGTTATGAAACGATGATTCGTGATAGCAAAAAGTTATAATTTCACTTATTAGTAGATGTATTCATAAGTACTAACATTATTACCATTAGTTTAAAATATATATAAAGGATACTCAAAGTTAAAGATAAATTTACCTCCATTATCCTATTTTTTCATAACGCCGTTGACGCCTGTCAGCTCTAACCATAACCGGTCTGTCCCAATCTTTAATCACCTGACGCTCAGAAAACTTTGAGTCACCTTCGCATTGTTACATATCTGCTGTTCCGTCAATAAAAACGTGTCTGTGCAGTAATTCAGTAAATTAACGTTGTCAATTAATTCAGTAAATTAAATATCAATGTCGATGCACGTAGCTACTAGAATCTACTACTAGTCGATGCACGTAACTAACTAGTAATAGAGTAAAATTCCTAACAATGAGAGTCTTCGAAATCACAGACAAACCGTTTTACAAGCGATAACATTTAATATGACCTATATAAAAATTTTGTGGTGATGATTGGCTAATGAAGAGATCTTATATTTATCACTCATGGACTCTTTTCACATGTATCACTCGTTACGTCACGAGTGAAGCACCCGTTCGAATCTGAGCATTTTAAAAGATGGTCTCATTCAAACACTTGTATCTCTGGACAGGGTTAGTCTACAAAGCCAAAAATGAAATCAAATTGAAGCTGATGTTTTAGCCTTTTATTGGTCTTAATTTCATTTGATCGACTTTTTTAACGCATTCGCATCTTTAATGAGATATTGGTAAATCAGGTTTCCCATACTTTGACATTGTTGCCTTTATGTGTTAACAAAGACAACAGCTAACAATAACAACTATAAATACTTATTAACCAGAGCATATAGCGGTGGGTACTTATAGAGGTAGGTACTTATAGAGGTAGGTAGGCCTACTTATAGAGGGGGGTACTTATAGAGGTGGGTACTTATAGAGGTAGGTAGACCTACTTATAGAGGTGGGTACTTATAGAGGTGGGTACTTATAGAGGTAGGCCTACTTATAGAGGTGGGTACTTATAGAGGTAGGTACTTATAGAGGTAGGTAGGCCTACTTATTATTAATATTGGGGGGTACTTATAGAGGTGGGTACTTATAGAGGTAGGTAGGCCTACTTATAGAGGTGGGTACTTATAGAGGTGGGTACTTATAGAGGTAGGTAGGCCTACTTATAGAGGTGGGTACTTATAGAGGTAGGTAGGCCTACTTATAGAGGTGGGTACTTATAGAGGTAGGTACTTATAGAGGTAGGTAAGCCTACTTATAGAGGTGGGTACTAATAGAGGTGGGTACTTATAGAGGTAGGCCTACTTATAGAGGTGGGTACTTATAGAGGTAGGTACTTATAGAGGTAGGTAGGCCTACTTATAGAGGGGGGTACTTATAGAGGTGGGTACTTATAGAGGTAGGTAGGCCTACTTATAGAGGTGGGTACTTATAGAGGTAGGTAGGCCTACTTATAGAGGTAGGTAGGCCTACTTGTAGAGGTGGGTACTTATAGAAGTGGGTACTTATAGAAGTGAGTATTTATCGTATGAGCTGCACTCCTTTTTAAGCATGATATTGTAAAGGATCTGACTCTGGTAGCTGAGTCAGCTTTACTTCCTAACAAGGGAGTCGCAACCTGGGCTACTGGCCGGCCTTGTCCGAGGCCTGATTGACCTGCCCGTGGCAGTCAAGTCAGTCCAAGACAAGAACCTAGTAGTCAGGCCTGCTCCGAAACCAAACCCCCGGCCTGCCTCTGGATCTCTATCTCAGGCTAGTCTGGATCCACTAATGGCTGGTCTTAAGACTGGATCTCTTGTGCCATGGCACACCCGATCGAGTCTAGACAAAGCCGTGGATCGCCTCCTAGCCTTCTTAGAGTCACCCTGGCAGTTCCGTCTGATGGTTGCACTGAGCCTGCTTGTACAATCTGTGAGCCAACCAGGCAGGCGTCAATAGAATCAGTTCGTATGAGTATATAGCAGTTTATTATCGATATCTTCAATACAAGTATGCACAAGTATGAGTGGAATCAAGCACACCTTGCCTATCTACCGCGCTGGCTTATATAGCCAGCGCCTATAGTTTAGCTCCGCCTACCGATCTATTTATATCGCAAAGGATATGCAAGATATAACAGGATTAGTATGGTTATGTAACAAAAAGGCAGTTCAGTAATATAGTTATATAATAACAAAAAGGCAGTTCAGTAATATAGTTATATAATAATAAAAAGGCAGTTCAAGTATGCGTTAAAGGAAGTTCGAGAGGTTCGGGTAATTGCTAGTGCGGATATATATATATAAGTGCAGTAAATAATATACATGTATGTCCCGGTCCTCCACAATATATCATTATAATGTCAACAACAAGGTAACTGGTAAGTATTACTTGTAATGGTTAATAACATAAAGAGTTAATTGATCTTTTCATGAATCTGAGTGACGGTAACTATAGAGCTCATTGACTTCTTGATCTTCATCCTTTGATATTTACAGAATTATTCAGTACTCTGAACTTGGTAGAATTTCTCTTCTATATTGCAATTGAAACTTTTACTATTTTATAGAGATTTTTTGACGTGCAATAAAATATGCACGGTAAACTGTAACTGTCTACAATTACGTTTACCGTACAAACACCTACCTGACTCAAAAGGTGAGAATTCCGTAGATGGCATTTTATTCATGTAGCCTAAAGCAAAACTGAAATGCTTGTAACTATGACAGGAGTAATAAAACTTCCTGTCAGCTGATATCACTCAAGCAATGACTCACCATGATGTGACAATTGGTTTCATACCCTTTTCTGAGGACAGCAAAATACAGTGAAACTCGAATAACTCAAACTTCAAGGGACCGAGCAAAAGTGTTCGAGTTATCAGAGCGTTCAAGTTATCAGGACAGTCATGAGTACACGTATTTATCAGTAGATACATGTACATATACAAATTATATATAAATCAAAAGCATAGATTGCTTGTTGCAAGTTAAAGGGTCTCTGGTGTGAAGTTTTAAATATTTTTAACCAGAAAGTATAGATATTTTTCTATCACTTGAGATTTGTTTGTTGTTTTAGGTGATGTGACTGCAAGGACGTTCTCAGATTAAAATTGGCAAAACTTGATCGCGGTTAAAACGCTCAGAAAAAATACATACTTATTTTTCTACCGAGCGTTTTAATCAAGATCAATTTTGCAGTAAGTCAGTTATTACAAAACTGCTTTACTATTAAAAACCCATTATCAATTTTGCCGATTTTACTTTAAATTTATCCGAATTTCACCTCGCTTTTCTTGCTTTCGGAAGGTTATCGCTAAGCGGATGTTTGGTAAAATTTGATTATTGCAAACCTTTAGAAAATTCGTTAATGAAAATATTTTGCCGATGTTGGTAATAACGAGGCCTAAGAACTACTGAAAGTCGATGTTTATCTCTATGGCTTGGAATAAAAGGATATTCTAAAGCGATAGTAACAACCGTCTCGGTAGCCGTTTGGCAAAAAACTGTTCGAGTTAACAGAGTTTCGGTCGAGTTATCTAAAGCCATTTATCATTGCGTGGGAACAGACCAAACAAATACATTGAGTTAGCCGTGTTTTCGAGTTATCCGAGGGTGAGTTATCCGGTTTCACTGTATTTGTAATTAGATAAACGATTTTTGTTTGTGTCAATGACGCGTAATCTGATCGGCGCCCTTGACCATTTTTAGTGATTGTCTATGAATACGCATGAGGAATTCAACAGTTCCCCTAATCAACGGCATAAATCTTTTTGAAAAGCTCTGTCTATGCCTATCGTTTATTTGCACATGCCAACTGTTTGTTTTGGGTGCTCGAGCCAGCCCAATGCAGTCAAGATTAGATATGAGGTGTCCGCTTAAGCCGCCTCTCAATGAATTTGCGCAAATAATTAATATGTCAACAGGTTGTCAAAGCAAGGTATTTAATATATGGGTGCTTGAGCCAGTACTTGCCAAGCTGTTATTTTAACTAGCACTCATGAACTTGCTTCATAATGTGTGGTAGACGATTAATTGGGAATTCTAAAGGAATAACTGATGTATTTACAAACCTATCACCTAGCTAGGCTGATACAGCTGCAGGCGGTGATAATAGGGGTTGTGAATTTTTAATAATAACATCAGCCTTGCAATGAAACACTTCCTGTAAGCATACATAGAAAATAACTAAAAAGTTGGACTGTTTACATGTTTTTGGAGCAACTAAAATTTTGGTAATTTTGCATGAGCCAGTTTTTTAATATGAACAAGCTAAATAAAACGTGAAAAAGAATACAAGCAATGTTAATCTTTCTAGCTTTTGAGTAAGAGTGGTAGTAGTATAATATTGCTGATGGGCAGAGACACGCAATAAACCTAAATTACTTTGCAATACGTTGGAGAAAACTTCAGTTAAGATAGCAGTGCTCCCATAACTATTCTGTTGTAAGATTCGTTTTGAGACATTAAGCTGTCTTCAAGTTGGATGAAATCTTGAAACCTTAAACACATTTGTAAACATTTGCCCTGAGAGTAATAGAAATCAATTCATAACATACTACTTGTAATAATGCACTGCTATTCACAAAATTCACATCATCTCATTTCTCTTGCAAATGCCCTCAACAGAATATAGACCTCTAAACTAACCTATTCCAATGGTATACAACTTTTGAAATGGATTAACAGACCAAAATGGAATACCTTCTCTCTCCTTTTCTCTTTCTCTCTCTCCTTCCCTCTCGGTCTTGCTCTTCCTCTCTCTCCCCTCCCTCTCCCTCGTTTGTGATGCTGAAAGTTACGATACCGGAATGTAATGTAATTTAACACTACACTATGTCAGAAATCAATAGCAGCTGATCAGCTTGATTCGATGAATTTATTGAAATCCTAGCTAAGCTGATGTGATTATATTGATAGTTGATCTGTGCACTCATGTATTGCATGCCTTGAGAATCCCACAATGCAACTTCAAAAATTCCTAGCGAAGCTGACATGATTATATTGATTGCTGAACGGCGCCCTCATGTGTTGCATGCCTTGAGAATCCCACAATGCAACTTCAAAAATTCCTAGCTAAGCTGATGTGATTATATTGATAGTTGATCTGTGCACTCATGTGTCGCATGCCTTGCGAATCCCACAATGCAACTCCAAAAATTCCTAGCTAAGCTGATGTGATTATATTGATAGTTGATCTGTGCACTCATGTGTCGCATGCCTTGCGAATCCCACAATGCAACTCCAAAAATTCCCAGCTAAGCTGAAATGATTATATTGATTGCTGAACGGCGCCCTCATGTGTTGCAAGCCTTGAGAATCCCACAATGCAACTTCAAAAATTCCTAGCGAAGCTGACATGATTATATTGATTGCTGAACGGCGCCCTCATGTGTTGCAAGCCTTGAGAATCCCACAATGCAACTTCCAAAATTCCCAGCGAAGCTGACATGATTATATTGATTGCTGAACGGCGCCCTCATGTGTTGCATGCCTTGCGAATCCCACAATGCAACTTCAAAAATTCCTAGCGAAGCTGACATGATTATATTGATTGCTGAACGGCGCCCTCATGTGTTGCATGCCTTGAGAATCCCACAATGCAACTTCAAAAATTCCTAGCGAAGCTGACATGATTATATTGATTGCTTAACTGTGCACTCGTGTGTTGCAAGCCTTGAGAATCCCCGCAATGCAAAAAATTTATTGCCAATAAACAGCTGCAATTTTCATATTCAGAAAGCTAAAATATCTTGCACCAAACTCATTTTTATACTATCATAAAAAAGAACAACGCTGAACCTATGAACTATTAGAAAGTATTTTTATAAATAACAAATGGTAAAGTCTCTTTAATTTATCAGGTCATGTTTTAATAACTTGTTCGCTATAGTAAAACCTCGGGTATACTCTAGTAGAACTAATCAAACATAATATAAAATTCAAAAAACAATTTAATATAATGATTATTAAAATATCATGATAATTTTATGCTTATAGCAGTTAAATCAAGAGAATTTTGGTACTTAGTTGTCAAAAACCAGGTTTTTGACAAAATAATCACCAAAATAAAATTAGGTAGCCATTTACCAAACAGTGTTGCCATAGCAACTGTCTAACCATAGAGGCCATGATTAGCGCTGATTATTTTTAGTATTTTTTTTAAAGTCTACCACAATGATGGCCATCAACAATTAATCTGTTGATAAAACCATTTTAGTGTCCCATTTTAAAAGAAAGTGGTGATGTGCTAAAGATGTGTAAAGATATTTGCTTATAGTGATGATTTACTGTTTTAATTTTGCTAAAACTCACCACAACACATCTACCTTTACATGCAAAAATTTCGAACAGTTAATTTAAAAAGAGTTTCCAAAAACACCAAATTCCAATTAATTTTTTTCATGAAAAAGCATATGTAACTGACCTTGACAAAACCAAAAGATAGCCTAGTTATTTGCTTATCTTGGTCTCAATTAATTAATTTTATAATACTAATGCAACATACATGTACATTTGCTTTAGTACCCTTGAATGGCACAAATAAACTAAAACCTACTTTTCCAACAACAAGAACAAATTCATAATTAATGATGCTAAACTTTATTGAAATTTTAAGCAACTCTGTAACTTGTTTGTTACACGCAATGTCAAAATATGGGAAACCTGATTTATCAATATCTCATTAGCCTCATCATGTTAAACTTGACTAATCATGTGCCATTGAGCTAATAACTCCAAAAACGTGTGTCTTGCTGTTATGTATAGTCGCTTATGACACAATGTCCACGGATTATTCAATAGCATGCATTTGTTTCCTGGATGCAGCTCCTTGAGCAGCGGATGATGTTGTGCTATCTGCCTCAGTCTGACGGCTGTTTATCACAAACCCGCACACTGCAATCAAGCTTATATATATACGGTGTGCGCTTGAGCGCGCCTCTCACTGAGTTTGCTCAAGCCATTAAATAGGTCAAAGGGTTGTCAAAGCAAGATATTTGATATATGAAAGTCACCAGCATTCACAAACATAGTGAGCTAGATGTAACCTGAATAGATCTTGTTGTTTTCATGCGTGTTGATTTTCCTGAATACATTTCTTTTGTAAAAAGTGAGAGAACTTTGTATTCCATATGCATACACGGAGAAAAAAAGGCACCTTCAGATTTTCCAGGCATTATAATCAAAAGAATAGTATGCGCATGACACATGGTAATACGATTGCACGTAATAATAATACGATTGCACTGTAATAATAGGACACGTGATATTACCACATATTTGTAGGTGCTATTCAGACACTCATTGTAAAGCTGTGATTAGAGGAAGTAGATGTTTTACTTATCGTATGAGCTGCACTTCTTTCTAAGCACAATAAGAAGTTTGTTAGGGAGTTAACCCCTCCAGTCGAGTTACCTTAAAATGTTTTGGAGGATGAGTTTCCTTTAAAGATGTAAAGTAAACAGACCATTGCTGTTTATATTTTCTTTTTCTTACGATGTAACTATCTGTTGCATATTTTTTAGTATTGCATTTTAACCTTTAATGCTTTGGATGTTTCATAAGCCAAACGTACGAAATGTTTACTTTTGCTTTCTTTTTCCATCATCTTAAATATAAAACATTTTATTAAAATTAAACATGATCTATATATACCCGTTTCTATTTATAGCATGCAGTATACAGTACATCTTATGGTGTGAAATGTCGAAAAAAATTGTTTCGGATCTCAAAAAACTCGGTTAGCAACGCTAGAAATGTTCCGCTAGAATAAGTTGAACTGTACGTTATTAAAAGCTATACGTCGCTAAAAGTTATGAACTTTTAAATTTACAGTGGTTTGAAAACCTTTTTCTCATAATATGAAGTTTGAAAGTTACAGTTGTTTGAAAAATTTTGAAAACTTTTACAGTTGTTTTTATTTTATTAAATGTTAATTATTTTGTTAATTAGCGTTTATTTTAATAGCGATATAGTATTTTAACAAGCGCTATTTCCTTTCCTCAACAGCCAAATGATTCGTGTTTCAAAAACTTTTTTATCAGTGCTTACTTTGTGTATTAGCTTACACATCTTTCCTTCTAAACCTAACCAATTAGTAATTCGTAATTATTTTTTCATTTTACAACAATCATTTGTAAGGTTAATGTAAGATTATCTGTAAGATTTATCGTTAGTATCAGTTATTCCTCACTCTGTTATATTTACATACATTTACATACTTTGAGAAATATATATATAGGTAGATTTACATTCTCTTATTACATTTATAAACTTTGTATAACTTTTGAAGTTTATAATATAAGTTTTTACAGTTTGTTGCGTTATCGTTTTTATTGCAACTTGCATTTTTTAAACATAATTTGAGTTTAATATCTGTTTGAAGTTTAACCATTATTTATTGTCCTATCACTGTTACCTATTATTACTTAGTTAGTTTCCAACCTTTATTATTATTATTAATTTTTCATTAAACCATTTTTGGCAGACATTGTTCTAATAAAATTTCAACCACAAAATACTACCATATTCTGTCATATATTTTTATTAATCTGTTAAATACATGTATTCTCAGAAGTTACACATAGTCTAATACATCCAAAGAAAAGAACCTGTTCTGTACAAAATTATTCCCTCATGATATAAAGTTTGAAAGTTACAGTTTGACAAAGTTTGAAACCCTTTACAGTTGTTTTTATTTTCTCTTCTAATTTATTTCAACTACAGAAAACACTTATTTCATGATTCACAGTTTGAGAGCTAGAATGGCAAATGTTGTTATACGTTAAACACAAATCAATTTTCTGTCCAAAGACTTTTTTATTACCCGGGCAACGCTGGTTAGCACAGCTAGTATAACATAAAGTATCAAGTTGGGCAAGTGCTCAAGTTCGATTTAAATTGTATGCTGAGTTGATATAATTCTAAGGATGCTAACAAATAACATGCTAATAATTCACAAATTTCTAAATTATAGAATAATAATAATTTATAAAATGTTACAATTATATATTCAAGAACAAGTGGCATGACCGAGCCATACTTATAATGCATACACAAACTAAAATTAACATCTTCGAAACAAAAATATTTGCATCGTTTGCTTGGCTAGTTATAATCTTATTGTTGCTTCCGATGAAGCGAACATCTTTGTTTGGCTGTCCAATGCCTTCCATAATATCTGCTGACCTCAACTCTTCTTAACAAATGCAGTCTATATATAATCACATACTTTACTTGCCACTTCGTCGCATCATGCAATCAATAAGCAAACTAATCAATGATTAATAAGCCCATATTTGGTCTTTTAAAAACTGCTGCGCTTTGAATCGATTTCATTGTTCATTGCTGGAAAGACCTATATATATTCATTCTTTAATTCATATACACATATTCGTATATATGTGTGTATATGAATTAAAGACAACATGCTATAGTTTCTACTTAAGCTGTGCTAAGCTAAAACTGCGTAATCCGACATACAAAGATTGCATTTCAAATAGCATCCATGCCTATTAATTATTATGCCAACGTTGATACTCATATCTTGCCAGTTTGTTATCAGTACTGCATTTAACAGTACAGACTTTGGAGATGGTCGGATTGATGCAAGGCAACAAAGGTGTTATGCGAAAATTATTTTTCTAAAGTGCGCAATCGAGTATGCTGGCATTTAGCTAGCCTTTATGGAGGCACGCTACAAATAAGATGCTTGAAGTGAAAAAAAGTTGCGAACCCCATTTGTGGTTGATGAGACAGTTTGGGCAATGACTGCCCGCTATTGTCATTCCGAATCAAAGTTGGCAGCCCAAATCGTCCATAGCATGAAGGTTTATTCTTGTCAATTTTAGTGGACTTCACCAGGACAAAACATTACTCTTTGTGTTTGACACCTACAGTGTGCTGCTTAATGCAGTTGTTGCTAGGCTGGTGCTTGTACTAGCGTTTTTTTAATGCGTGTTATTGCGCCTTCAACGTGTTATTGCGCCTTCAACGCACTTCAGTTATGAGATTTTCGTGATTGGTTGCCTGTTTGCATTGAATAAAGCAACGTCGATACTAGCTGCGAGCTAGTATCAGCGTTGACTAGATGTGTGCTGATCCTAGCAACAAGCTAGATATGATGTAATAATGTAGAACAAGCTATTCATAACCCTACGCACAATAATTTATGAGGGCTGTTATTATATGCGCTAGACTCTGCTCTGCCTTGACAGACAAAAGTAGGCTGTCTGTATATGTGGCTCAAACACTATAAAAATCATTGGACTGTGATATTGACGCTTGGGCTAGGAAAACTGTTACGCCTTACTGCAAAAGTTTGGGAAAACCCGTTATGGAAATACTTAGTAGGAGAAAACTATGGCTTCTCTGGCATTTCGTGTTTGAGCGTCGATAGGGTAGGTTGAGCGCTAGAAGAGGTTGAGCGTCGCTAGACTAGGTTGCGACTCAATAGTTGGAACAAAGTCATCATTTTATCAAATCATTTTCTCTGCTATAGCTATAAAAAAAACTTGCAGCTAATGTGACAAGTGTGATTAGGACGTAGCAGAAGTTTCTAGAGTGGCTATCGTATCAGGACTGTAACGGAACTGCAGAGTGATCCACTGTGTGATGTTTAGATTAGATAGCTGTCAGGAGGCGATATGGGCAAGAATTTGATTACGTGATGAAGTTACTGACTGGCTACGCAAGATAATGCTCAGTTTATGTCTGATAAGGCGTCTGGGTTTATTAATTTGTTGCTGCTCTCTGTACTTAAAATCTACATCGTTTGAATTTTTTCAGAACACCCAGAAATTGAAGGGGTCAATCACGTTATTGGCCCCTTCAAACAGCTGGGAAGATATTAAAGATTAAAGTGATATATATCTGTCATTTAATGAATATGAAAAGGCATTTTTGGCACAAAAAACTAATTTACCATAAGGTGTCGGAGATGCTTTGAGCTTATATTAATCAAAAAATATTTATGCATGGAAATCAGTTAAATTCCCAAATGATTGTGGTAAAACTGCTTCATGAAGGCTTAATGGGTGTAAACTACATATCCAGTTGTTTATCTGTATAAGTTTGACCTCGAAACTCAAGATAGCATTTTGAACACTTTAAACAACCTTCAGTGTTCTAAAAGAGCAAACTAGGTTCTCCTTGCCATCTTATAATCAGAGTTATCCCTTCAAGTAAAGTTTTGCTATAACTAATTATTTTAAGGATCAAATGCTAAATCAGAGATCCAATAAATGCTCGATAATTTATTTACTTATATTAGTTTTCTCCTTTTTGTGTCATTATTCTGGTAAGAGAGCATCAGTGAACGCTTAAACTACATCTTTTGGAATAAGCTCAAATAGCCTGCAGGCCAAAACTCATTTTTCTTGTTCTGCTAAGCAAACGTTGCCTGTGCTTTACATACAAACTTTTGCTGCCTTGAATAAACAACTTTGCTACCTTTAAAAACATTGTCTACTGCGCTAAGAAAGTCTGTTTTCATTGAAAAAGCTTTTTTATCTTCGTTTATTGAGCATCTCTGAATGCCTGAGTAAAGTTGCATCTCACCAAAGTTTTCTCAGTTCTAAATGCATTTTTTAACAGATTGGTAAGACTTAGTCACAACAGGTTGTTTGAAGATTCTTGGATTCTTAAACTCTCTCCAACGCGCTATTTACTATGACATGAATTCACGGGATGATTATCTGATAATTCATTGCACCCCTTGTGACAAATCTCTCTCCACCCTTTTGCAAGCGCTATGTATAAAACAATCCCTAGCTTTCCAATGATGCGACATTTTTGCCAACACTCCTAAGCGTACAACTGATTTACTGCTCTTTAGACTAACCAACCATTCTTGCGAGAGGCTCTCAGGCTAGGAATTACACTGCGACGTGCTTGGATACTTAGGATTATCCCTGAAGGAAGTACAATGGATGGCGTGATATCGACTCTGCCAACTTGCTTAGGCAATAATTTGGGCGGTAGCCTTTAGTCCATATCTAGTAGCTCCTAGATAAAAACTAGGATATCTTAAGGTATGAGAATGATGTAGATCCAAGAAATAGATACATTTAATTAGCCAACTTATAAACTAATGAGAGAGATAGATGAATAATTTTGATAATTCTATAAATGGAAATCATTTTGTCCTAGTAAGAACAATCCGAAAACCTCTGCGATATTGTCAATGTTAGTTTTGTCAAAAGAGATTAAGGGCTTAGAATTTTGTCTCTAGACATTTGTGATTATTTTAGTTATAGTTTTTTGCGATATGTTATTGACATTTACGAGTTAAACTGTCGTTAGTTGTTTAAGTTGGTGAATTGAAGCCATGTTAGTAGTATAAAATTGTGAGATGAGACCATTTTATTTGTAGAGTTTGATGAGATGAGTCCGTTCCAGTTTTACAGGTTTGTGGATGGAGTCTATCTTTAAATAGTATAGAGTTGTGAGTTCAAGTCATTTCATTTGCTGACACTTGTGGATTGAATCTATTTCTGTTGTTGACAAGTGTGGGTGAAATCTATTTCAGTTGCTGACACTTGTTGATTAAAATCAAGGAACCTCAAGGATATCGGAAATTCCACAGGCTAACCTTTTCAAACAAGGTGCGGGGTAAGTAGATATACATAGAAAACCATGTTTGCCATTTGTGTGAAAGGATAGAAAATGTTTTAGACATAATTTACGCAGTGTTTTAAAACTTTTCACACAAATGCGGAAACAAGCAAGTTTGGGATAAGGTAATATGTTCAGAGATTTTGTGATGTGATAGGCTTATTCCATTAGATTCATTTGGCATACAGTTTAGTATAACAATTGACTAGTCTCCTGGAAGTTTCTGACAATGTTTTACCAACTAAAAACTAGTTTTATCATAGCATCCAACTTTCTATGTAACCAAAGTTACATTGATGATAGACACTCCAGTTAAACAAAATGGAGCAACAGGAGAGAAAACTGTGACAAAACTGTCATATGTAGCTAAGCTTCAAGCATACTAGTTTCCTAACTATTGAGGCAATTGAATATTCAGCCAAGACCAATTTTGTCAAATATGGAGAGCTCAACTGCAGTCACTGTGACTGGATGTAAATGCAGTGAAGCGAAGCGTAACAACTAATAGTCACGAGCTAACAGCTGAAGGAAGGAGTGTAGACAAACAGCTCATGATCCCACTTATGCTGTGAGTGTGATGAATATGGAAGCGTGTGCGTTTCGTCAGGAAGCTACGGTTAAACTTGTGATATGCCAACATAGGTCAAGGGCTACAATAAATCAAAAGCAGACAACCCGCATTTGTTCATACTAATACATACCTAGACTAGTTCTGGGCACGGGTGATAAAACTAGTTGAACTCGCGGGTTTATCTTCTCTCGAGTGTCGGGTAATAGAAATTTTGAGCATTTCGATCTTGGGGTTTCAGGTTTTGACTTGCGAGTTCGCGTTTTGGTACACGAATCCATCGAGTAGAGTGGACAAAAACTCGGTCTATTGCGCCATGCACTCTAAGCACTGTTTAACAACACGCTTGTTAACGCTGCGAGCACGAACATCGGTCGATAGAAAATAGTAAAGGTCATAATTAAATTGAATAGAATTATAACTGCACTGTAAATTTTAGGATGTGTCTGATGTTTAGAAATTTTAGACATAAAATCTGTATCAACAAACCTGATACCCGAGAAACCCATTGGCCTAGAAGTACTCGGGCCCAGCACTAACCTAAACCATGTTTAAAGATTGAAAAAGTTCGGACATGGAAATAGACCTCACGATATAGTAGCACCAACTAGAATACTTTACAGTACATTAAACCGCCTATATTGTATAGCACACATATTTCTAGGCTACAATATGGTACTATGTGAGTATACAGTATACATGAAAGAATAAAATATGGTTATACCTACAATAGGGTACAATATAATATTAATAATAGTAATAATAACTAACAAAAATTACAGCTGGATGGAAAACTAATACACCTATGTCACTTGCGTCTTCTGTCTTGGGAGCCACTTATCGGTCTAAGCTGTCATTTTTTAGACATGTTCGCAATGAATGATTGTCCTGATCCCACACGCTGTTCTGGACAATTGAGAGTTTAGGCATATGGTCCTACTACTCTAGTTTTATTAGTAAATCTACTAGGTTCACCGTTGCGACTTTCTAATTTGACAGTTTTTAGTCAACCTTTCCGATTTTAAATGTCATACCCCACTCTCCTTCCCACTCTGTTTCAAGAACGATAAAGTGTGATGCCGAATGCTCATGAAGCAGTTTAATAAGAAATGAATGCTGCGGATGTATTCGATAGAATTACCTACACCCTCTACTAACAAATCCGTGTAAAACTCCGTCTCAGTAGTTTTCTCAGTAGTCACCTCTCTAGAACGTTGGTTGGAACACAGTTAGGATGAAATGATAAGCTAGTTGATGAGGCTACTAACTCAACCTATACAACCATACAAATAGTTAGTCTTCATACGATTCCAGATATCATACAATTTGTTAGTCGATTTTTTTGTCTGATTTTCACTAGCGTGTGACTATCACTACAAAGCCAATAAATTAATGCTAATAATATGATATAATATAGTAGCAATAATCTTTGTAAGCATGGCTACTATGCATGGCAAAGCATATGCAAATTGATGATGGCTGAAGGAGGTGAATGCTTGTCATGGATCATTTAACAGACATGTATACTGTTTAGCTAATAGACATACTGTTTAAGGCCTTTTTGAAGGCCTTAAACAGTAAACATTTTATAAAACGTTGTTTCTTTGCCTTCCAGGTGAAGTCTTTTTCATAATGTTTATGCAAATTTACTACATAACTTAAATTTCAAACAACAACTTTATTCTATGTCAACATATAAAACATCAACAGAATACTAACCTGTTTGTTAATCATGTTGTTTACATGCTTCTCAAATGAAATTGTGGTATATTTCTGTTATGAATTGACACGGGTATCTTATGATTAGTGCACATTAGTGACACATCTTCATGTTAGAAGCTCCCTAATTGTTGCTGATTGACTTGAAGTTTCCCATATTCATCTTCACATGTTTCATAACGAGTAAACGCATACCATAGAATTATAGTGCAAATAGGATTAATCTTTATTTACGTTCGTTTCTTACTGACAACTTTTTTGTGTGTTTAACGTAATTACGCCCCAATTACGGCGATTGGTGCAAAGCTTGTCGATCAAGAGTTACTCCCTCTGTGTTTATTTCCAAACGCTCGTAGAATAGCCAATAAGGTGCCGCAGAGCATTATAGCATAGCGCCATGTATAGAGAACTCTGAGCAAGCGCGGCTAGGTGAGTCATTAAAACTGCGCTAGTAGCTCGCGCAACTTTGAACGGGTTCTGCTAATCGCCAGAACAAAGTTTATCGTGGCTGTCTGATAGATTGAAAAACAATTACGTGTTGTTTCAACTATTCTATCATCGGGAATGAGTCAATCTCGTGTGAGTATACCTCGCCGTATAGATATATTTAATTTCGTTGAATCAATTGTTTTATGGTTATTATTATTTTTAGTTTGGTTGGACCTTTTCTCTTATACAATTATAGCAGAAGGGGAAAAGTAGTAAATAGCCTGTAATGGAGCCGTGTAATTATTGCGCTATAGGCTAAATTAGTTTTTCGTGAGATCATAAAATGATTTATTACAACAGCTTATCACATCTGATTTATGGCTCTACAGTAGAAGTTTAATGACTATTACATACATTCGATTTCTAAATTGGATGTAGCCTGCTCACACAACTCGTAGATGGTAGTATAATTGTATACAGACCTACCAACCCAAGAGTGGGGCAATGCGTGAGATTTGGTTTTGGGGCAATTGATGTATCAATGATAGCATATATAAAATTGTGAAAATTGGGGCAAAAATCTCACGCATTTCTCACGCATTTTCATTTTTTCTTTGGGGTGATTGCGTGAGTCTCACGCCCAAAGCGTGAGAGTTGGCAGGTATGATTGTATACTCATCAAATAATAAACAGCGATCGTTGTTAAATTCTTTTGCATCATTTGACTAATCCTTTGGTCTTTGCTTTTAATCAAGTGTTAGAGATGCGATCACACTGTAAACATCTTTATTATAAATCGAAAAATTATCGAAAACTGTTGTCCTTGCGCAGGATTCGAAAGTTAGACTTTTGCCCTCATTGCTTAGGCTACGCGTTAAAGATCAATTCGTGATTTCATGGAATCTTCACAATGGCTTCAGTTTTCAAGGTCTGTCAGCATTATTGAGAAGTTATGCAATATTACATATTTTTTAAATCTTGTTTAACAATACTTTTTTGCCAGAGGTTGATTTCTCTGGTAAAACTCTTTTTCTCGCCTTCTAGTCAGTCATCCCCCAGTCGTCACCTGATCATACTTTTCTCACAAGACTAGACCTGCCAACCCAAGAGTGGGGCAATGCGTGAGATTTGGTTTTGGGACAATTGATGTATCAATGGTAGTATATATAAAATTGTGGAATTGGTGCAAAAATCTCACGCATTTTCATTTTTTCTTTGGGGTGATTGCGTGAGTCTCACGCCCAATGCGTGAGAGTTGGTAGGTATGCACAGGACCCCTTTTATTAAGTTCGTCTATTAGTAGGCTTATTATTATAAGTAAGAAGCAATAAATTGATGCATCATCATATAAAATAAACATATCAAAATTAGGAAAGTGAAGGACAACAGTTAGTTAAATTCCAAGACGACTTTTCTATATTTACTGTCTGCTGCTTAATGACCGACTTACAACAGCCATATGCCTGCTGCTTTATCATTTACTAAAATGTGAGTTGTTTTAATTATATAAATATAAGACTAGCTGATCACTACTGATATGGGCTCAGACCTGATTGCCTGTTTTGTTAAGATGCTGTTAGACCCAATAATTTTAAAGAACTATCGAAGTAACTTTTCCAAAGCTAGCTGACATTGGAACCAACCAATATGAACTTGTGTCACTATTGTACCCAAACTATAAAACAATAATTAAATATTAAAATTTAATTATAATGCTTGTAATAAGCATTGTACATTTTCCAGTCCGAATAGTGTAATACAGTAGACGCTCCTATAACGTAAATAATCCGTTCCCAGAACTTTTACGTTATAGGGAATTTATGTTATAAGAACAGCAAAATACATGTAAATTGCCTAATTCGTTGCAAGATCTCTTCAAACTTACTTCTTTGGCCATGTAAATAGGAAAAACTTGGCATAACTCTTATAATCTGCGGGCTGTCCCGTAACTGCAGTATTATTGGTTTGTATCGACAACTTCTCTCCTTTTTCTGACCAATCTCACTGGTTTTATAGACCATGAATGCAATAATTTTTACAATAAGTTGATGAGGACTGCACATTTTCAACGTTCATTAACAACGATTCGCGTACTTTTTCTGAACAGCAAAGTTTATTTTGCACAGTATGACTAATAACAAATATTTCGTACGTCTACAATAAGACAAAACAACACAATCTCTTTACTATAAAAGACAGTTCTACCTGTTCGGCGTCTATCACTATCCAGGAGTCAAGGTTACGATAAAGATAATTTTTCGGAGATACTCCAACTCATGACATTAAGACTGGTAGACCGACGCTGTAACATCTGAACCAATCGATCGCCTTTGTATTTATAAACAATGCACAGCTATCCTATTCGCCTTTTTGTTGACACATTTAGCGATCTTCAGCGACGAACGTTAAATGTGTCACGAAAGAATGTCACGAAAGTTATATATAACGACATACAAAAGGCGTCTTTTCTCTTGCAATTGCGGTGAAATAAACTAACAATCAGATCGAATTTGCACACGCGATCGACTTAATTGACACTTTACGTTATATGGAACCTTTTACGTTGTAGGAAGCAAAAACGCCACAGAAAGTTTTTACGTTATCTGAAATTTACGTTATAGGAGGTACACGTTATAGGAGCGTCTACTGTATTATGTTTGTGTTGGCATTTTTTATCATAAATGAAACTACTATACGGTCCTTTGCTTTGTTTCTGGTTTTATTTTGAAGTGTCCTCTGTGGTGACCAGCTAACTAATTATGACTGAGTGTCAGTTACAAATATCAAACACTTCCAATATGCGAGGATATGCTTGTGTAGGTCGTGTTCCCAGAATGCAATGTGAATTTCTTTAGGTTGCTTCACTTCTTAAGAGCCCTTTTTAGATGAAAAAGAATTGAGGTTCACAGAAGTTCTAGTACATATGTCTGTAATATCACATACAAATTTTTATTAATAAAGGATTTGTACTTGCAAGCACCTAACTTTTTGCAGGTCTGCCTTTGACCTTTCATCTATATGATGTTAGAAGTTAAAAACCTAACTAGGTTTGAGACATTGTGAGCCTTCAGCATGTAAAATGAGAGAGGAAAATATGACACACGTTACACAGTGATAGATGGTTCACATTTTTAATGCTAAAACCAATATCAGACTTTCTCATTTTGTCTGCCCTTTATGCACTGCTGCCGATTGCACTGCTGACTGCAACAGTTCATGAGGGTATTTGTAGCAACGAATTGAAAAGTTGAGCTGTGTATATTTTTTTGACGCACTAAAATTTGTCGATTTGGCATGCGCCAGTTTTTTAATATGAGCAAGCTAAATATAACGTGAAAAAGAATACAAGCAATGTTAAATCTTTCTGCCTTTTGAGCAAGAGTGGTAGTAGTATAATATTGCTGATGGGCAGAAACATGTAATAAACATAAATTACTGTGCAATATGTTGGAGAAAACTTCAGTTACAGGTTGACTTGCAACAAAATTCACATTACCGTTATTTGATATGAAAAGATTCACCATGTCTTACTCTGTTGTGCTGTAGGTGCAAAATATGTGGAAAGGTGATTACAAGCTCTTAAAAGCTCAAAAACAAATAGAAAAAATGTTTTTTTGCCCAACGGCTACCGAAACGGTTGTTATTGCTTTAGAAAATCACTTTATTCAAAGCCATAGAGGTAAACCTCATCTTTTCGTAATTCATAAGCATCGTTATTACCACCATCAGCAAAATATTTTTGTCAACGACTTTTCTAAAGGTTTGGTGAAATTTGATTTATACTGCTATACGTTGAATAGCACGGGCTAGCCGGGTCACGCGCGCAAGGATTTTCGCCACGCACATACAAAACAAAAACAGCATGTTGTTTTTGTTTTGTATGTGCGTGGCAAAAATCCTTGAGTGCGTGACCCGGCTAGCCCGTGATGAATAGTTTTCCGACGTTGATTCCGTGTTGAATCAACGTCGGAATGTTGAATGTTTAAAACGTCTTGAAATTGTTGTAATTAAACGTATACGTTGTCTTAGCTAAAAAAAACTATTCATCGTTTGACCTAAACACAGAATACGTGTGTACATTCAATAAGTATCCATTCAAAAAGCAGGAGTGATATACAATGTACCGTAAAACCTCGTAAAACTTTTAATTGAACTGCCCGGAGTGTTCCTCTTAACGAATCCCAGGTAAAGTAAGGTAATCTTTTCATAAACTTCAAAAAAAATCGGCAAAATTGATCGTGGTTAAAACGCTCAAAAGAAAAAGATGTCTTTTCTTTTGAGCATTTAAACAACGATCAAGTTTTGCCAATGTCAATCTAAAAAACGTCCTGGCAACAACATCACCTCAAACAACAAACCAATCTCAAGTAATAGAAAAATCTTTATACTTTTTGATAAAAACGTTTTAAACTTTACATTAGAAGCATTTAATTTGAAACAAGCCATTTGTGCTTTTGATTTATATTATAGTTTGTATATGTACATGTATCTACTAATAAATAAGTAAATACATGGACTTGTGACAGTGCTCTGATAACTTGAACGCTCTGATAATTCGAACACTTTTGCTCGGTCCCGTGAAGTTCGAGTTATCCATGTTTGACTGTAGTGATAGTGGTTGCGCAAGGTACTTTCTCTTAGGTATGGAGTGTCCGGCCAATGAATGGTTTTTTATTCAGATACAAGCTAGCCTAGTAGCTGGAGTAGTAACACAATAAGGCTTTGAGCCAGTGAGGTATCATTGCCTTCACTGAATCTATATTGCATAGTCTGGAAAAGTGGCTAGTGATATCTCCTGATTGAGTGAGATGGTTCATCACGTGGTAAACACTCCTACATCAAGCTTACTTACTAGTCAAATTACTACCACGGGCACAGCTGCCAGCTATCAACTCATAATATTATTTTAATAATTTGGCTTCATGAAGACAACAAAAAGAGTTGTGATTACAAGGACTACAATATGAATTAGAGTTGCCTTCCCACTAAATGATTGGTAACATGATAGAAAACAAAAATGCTTTATATATTATTTTGATTTAATTTTTCCGTCAGAAGACTTAAGTGAATGGGAAGGCAGTCGAAGTTGCTAAATGTAAAAGCTTAAAACTGACCAGTTTTCGGTCATGATTGATTTCATTCGGCTAGGCATAGCCGGAACTTGATCTTTGATTGGACAACACATTTGAGCAAATGTTTTTTTGCTTTGCCTCAAAATTGGGCATTTCATCTTCAACCGTGATCTGTAGAGATTACGAGCTGAGCAAAAAATAAAACAAATGGAATCATGCAATGTTAAACACAAGAACTGGCTAAAACGGCGTCAATATCCTCAGTTTGAAATAGTGTGGCCATTCATTACAAAATCTCGGTTGTTTCGTACGAGACATGTGTGAATTTTCACTTTGACATGAAAAAGTTTTACGTAACTTTCAAAAGATTTCTCAAAATTTCAGGCATTTCCAAGAGTTTTTTTATCAGCAAGGTTATCAGTTATGTAGAAGTGCTCTAAGACATTAGAGTGAAGTGAAGGCTTTTTTGGAACTAGCAAGTGTAATGCTATTCAGACATTAAATTAAAACACTGTCTGAATGGCATTACAGTTGCCGTTCAGACAGTGTTTATGTCTGAATGTAAGAAAGAAGACAAGCCAATGTCTTACTCAAACAATTGCGAACACTTGGGGCAATATTTAGTGCAATATAGAGGCCAATCTGCTTGATGTGATTCAATTGAATGAATGATGAATGAATTGATGTTGAGCGATCACGCTAGACTTGCTCAATAACGGCTTTATCGCACACGAGCTACATTTCGATCGGTCATTTTCCCCAGGAAACTAATGTACAGCAACAAAATTTTGTTATCTGTTATAAATGAAATATCATTAAAATGAACACTGATTTGTTCACAGATTTAATAAGAGCACACCCCGTCCCGTACGACACAACACACAAGAATTGCAAACATACCCAGTTGAAAACCAACAATTGGGAATCAATCGTTGCGCAGGTTGACCATCTTGAGAATGGTAAACATCTATTTGTTGTTTCAAAAATTAAAAACTACAATGAAGTAAACTATATATATAAAAACTGTTAAATATTATCGTGAAAAATATAAGAATCATTTTTTTCTTTTGCCTTCTTGTAGTGTGCAATCCGTAAAAGTGAGATAAGCCTATCAAACGCTTAAGTTGTTTACGTCATTGTCTAGAAGGCGTCACATTTACTTAACAATTTTGATTTATTAACAATTCTGAAGAAACTGGTTATACCTGCCAAATGTTGTTAGCTGTTTGCGAGTGTACCCACGTTATCGCTTTGTGGTAAATCGCCCAGTGTGTTTGGGCACACGCCAGAAAGTGCAGCTATATGTCACCTCTTTATTACACCTGCACTAAAATCGCTCCTATGCATTCCAGCCTTAAAGCCCACGTAGCAAAATGTTCAACTGACAACACCAAGTTAGACAGTGATACTAGTATTCAGGTGATAGATGTTGAGTCATCTGCCACTGCTCAAAACACTAGCAATGCATCTGCACTACACTACCACTAATCAACTAATCACTTGGATTAAAATTCCTACTTATACATAGAGCTGTATGTAAAATATTCACTTTATGTGATAAGATTTCTGTTCTGTATTTCATCAATCATGTTTGATTAAAGACTCATTCCGAAATTTCCATGTTTTCTCTCTTTTTTCCCATAATAACTCCCACAGTACCATCTTTAACAGATGATTCCACATATGTATGTTCAATACTCAATCATGCAGCTATAGTAAGTGATGTTAATTAAACTTAAAATTGCAAAAACCTTGGTCAAATTATAAAAACCAGTTTAAACCATAAAAACCGGTTTAAACCAAAAAAAACCTGGTTTTCTCATAAAAACTGTGGTTTTTTCAAACTCTGCTTTCGGATAAAGTCTACTAAAATTTTGTGTAAGTTCATGTTTAATGTCTCAAAACGAATTTTACAACAGAATAGTTATGGGTGCATTGCTATCTTAAAGGTTGACTTGCAACAAAATTCACATTACAGTTATTTGGTATCAAAAGATTCACCATGTCTTACTCTGTTGTGTTGTAAGTGCCAAATATGTGGAAATGTGATTACAAGCTTTTAAAAGCTCAAAAACAAAAAGCCGCCGTAGATTAGAATATCTTTATTTCGATGACGTAACCACAAAATTTAGTTATCGTCTTGTCACGTATGTTCTCACGTTAATTGAAAGGCCAATACAAAGCTCAATATAAAACTTATCGTAATACTAGTTTATGACAAACACTTCGGGTTTTACCGAAGACCCCGTATCAAATATACATGTAGATGCTCGCCACTTTACAGTTTTGTTTCGGCCTGGTCTAATCAGCAAGTCATAATCTGATCATGTGACCCATACTTCGCAAATAATTTCTGCAGCACTTTTCGATTATCACAAGTGACCAACAGGCTCGTCATGATTATCAGACAATGATATGTACTCCTTCAAGCTAAGGCTAAAAAATTAAACGAATTTGTACAGTAAGTTGTAAGATATCACTGCTAAAAGTGACAGCATTACGATGACGATAAAATAGACGCGTAAGAACAATAGACATAGTTTTATTGAATGCGTGAAGTATATTTGTGAAAATATTTCGACGAATAAGGTTGCAAGAAAGTGTAAACAGAAACCATCTCTCACAACTACATCACATTTGAGCCGTCTTGGAAAGGGAATCCAAACAACGGCGGTCTCATGTGACTGCGATTTTCTATTTGTTTTTGAGCTTTTAAGAGCTTGTAATCACCTTTCCACATATTTTGCACCTACAGCACAACAGAGTAAGACATGGTGAATCTTTTCATATCAAATAACGGTAATGTGAATTTTGTTGCAAGTCAACCTGTAACTGAAGTTTTCTCCAACATATTGCACAGTAATTTATGTTTATTACATGTTTCTGCCCATCAGCAATATTATACTACTACCACTCTTGCTCAAAAGGCAGAAAGATTTAACATTGCTTGTATTCTTTTTCACGTTATATTTAGCTTGCTCATATTAAAAAACTGGCGCATGCCAAATCGACAAATTTTAGTGCGTCAAAAAAATATACACGGCTCAACTTTTCAATTCGTTGCTACAAATACCCTCATGAACTGTTGCAGTCAGCAGTGCAATCGGCAGCAGTGCATAAAGGGCAGACAAAATGAGAAAGTCTGATATTGGTTTTAGCATTAAAAATGTGAACCATCTATCACTGTGTAACGTGTGTCATATTTTCCTCTCTCATTTTACATGCTGAAGGCTCACAATGTCTCAAACCTAGTTAGGTTTTTAACTTCTAACATCATATAGATGAAAGGTCAAAGGCAGACCTGCAAAAAGTTAGGTGCTTGCAAGTACAAATCCTTTATTAATAAAAATTTGTATGTGATATTACAGACATATGTACTAGAACTTCTGTGAACCTCAATTCTTTTTCATCTAAAAAGGGCTCTTAAGAAGTGAAGCAACCTAAAGAAATTCACATTGCATTCTGGGAACACGACCTACACAAGCATATCCTCGCATATTGGAAGTGTTTGATATTTGTAACTGACACTCAGTCATAATTAGTTAGCTGGTCACCACAGAGGACACTTCAAAATAAAACCAGAAACAAAGCAAAGGACCGTATAGTAGTTTCATTTATGATAAAAAATGCCAACACAAACATAATACAGTAGACGCTCCTATAACGTGTACCTCCTATAACGTAAATTTCAGATAACGTAAAAACTTTCTGTGGCGTTTTTGCTTCCTACAACGTAAAAGGTTCCATATAACGTAAAGTGTCAATTAAGTCGATCGCGTGTGCAAATTCGATCTGATTGTTAGTTTATTTCACAGCAATTGCAAGAGAAAAGACGCCTTTTGTATGTCGTTATATATAACTTTCGTGACATTCTTTCGTGACACATTTAACGTTCGTCGCTGAAGATCGCTAAATGTGTCAACAAAAAGGCGAATAGGATAGCTGTGCATTGTTTATAAATACAAAGGCGATCGATTGGTTCAGATGTTACAGCGTCGGTCTACCAGTCTTAATGTCATGAGTTGGAGTATCTCCGAAAAATTATCTTTATCGTAACCTTGACTCCTGGATAGTGATAGACGCCGAACAGGTAGAACTGTCTTTTATAGTAAAGAGATTGTGTTGTTTTGTCTTATTGTAGACGTACGAAATATTTGTTATTAGTCATACTGTGCAAAATAAACTTTGCTGTTCAGAAAAAGTACGCGAATCGTTGTTAATGAACGTTGAAAATGTGCAGTCCTCATCAACTTATTGTGGGAACACGACCTACACAAGCATATCCTCGCATATTGGAAGTGTTTGATATTTGATATTCGAATTAACAGTGTTGAGTTCGAGTTATCTATAGCAATTTATCATTACGTGGGAACGGACCAAAGAAACCATCCGAATTAACCATGTGTTCGAGCTATCCGTGGGCGAGTTATCCATGTTTGACTGTATGTTTCCATGATGCGCAGTACTTCGGAGTTGCGCTCTCTTCGAATCATGGAAGCGGCGTCTTCGCACTGAAATCACTGCGCACTGATATCACTGTGCACTGATCAGTGCGAAGCTAGTTCTAATTCGCAGCAAGGAAATGGCAAGTGCGCAGTGGCTGGGCACAGCTCACTTGCTGTGGAGGCAGATCCATCCAGGGCCATAAACTAATACAAAAGTTATCCTTTATCTTGTTTTTTCTATTCTTCCGATCTTCTTCAACTTAAATTTAATTATGGTCTGCATTCACGAGGATGATGAGGTGATTAGGTACTTTCCTAGACTTTGTTATCGATGCCAACACTTCGAAAAATAGGTGGCAAGTTCTAAAGTAACATTTAAATAATATATTACTTGAAAATACTTATTAAAATATATTACTTTGTAAAAATTATGTTAAGGTTTGTAAAACCTTGTGAATGTGTACTGTAAATAAAAGTATAATGATGACAGAAGCATAAAAAGACCATTTCTCATGTTTGGTATCCATGATCGATTTTATCTCTCCATCCGGCGATTCGATTTATGCAATTTTTCTTCTCTGGCTAATTTGCTGAAAACCACTGCGCGGCATGTAAACGTACAATCCCCTTGACTTCGGAGGGGGCTGCATCGAAGTACTGCGCATCATGGAAACATAGTGTATAATGTCCAGGGAACTGCTTGAATTATTTGTGCACGTAATATTTGTGTTCCTTATGCTCATTGACATAAAGAAGTATCAGTGATTTGGTTACTTTCTCACCATGTTCTGGTGAGCCAGTATTTAGGGTATTCAGACGACAAAGCTCCTGGTAATTGTGAGAATAAATGTCATGGAAGTTTGCCATAATTCAGGGCAATATAGAGCCATTCATTGAAATTGTAGATTCATATATTTTCAGTAACTTTTGGAACACTTGAAATTTGGTGGCATACTAGTAAAATATTTACCATGCTTTCCGGACAATTAGCCGCTAATTTTTTCTGATGATTTGAGCCATGCGGCTTATATAAGGGTGCGGGCTATTCTGCGGCTTTTTATTTCACCGCTAGGGCGCATTAACTGGAATCTCCGGTTAATGCGCCTCTAGCAGTGAAAGAACAATATGAAACAATGCCTAATGGTTTCATATTTCTGTTCTGTTAGACACTAGGTTAAAAAGCTTCAGCTAATATGGAACAGCAAAGTTAGGCACTGTTCCATTTTAAACAGCAAAGTTGCTGCCGCATTAAAAAGCACTGTCCTGAGTTCTGCGGCCTATACAAAGGTGCGGCCTATGTATTGTATTATTATATTTTTTTGGGAAATAAGGCAGATGCGGCTTATATATGGGTGCGGTTTATAGTCCGAAAAGTACGGTAACTGAAATATAACAGAGTTATATTATTTTAAGTTGTATTTAAAGTTTAAGTTTTTATGTAATGCCATTGTTTAATTTGCCAGCTTCCAAGTCTAGCGTTCTCCCTCATCGACGCCTGTTCAAGATTATAGTGATGTTAGCATAAGTTGCATCTCTCTGCACTAAACATTCACTAAATGTCATCTACAACTGTGTTGCCTGCAGTGTATACCATAATTTATGACTTATTTAATCAGTGGAATCACATTTGACTTGTTTTAGAACCTCCTTTTCCGGAAACCGCTCTTGCTTGTTTCTGTTTCAACTGATGTTTTTCTGTTTCAACTTCATTTTTACTCGGAGGTTCACAAACTAACAGGTATGTCCAGCATCTTGAGTAGATAGCATTTTGGATCTAGCATTTAAAAGAGCCTTTGTGCTATCAAAGGAGTATTACTAATTTTGTATTAGGAGCTAGCTGGTCCCAGGTAAAGATAAACTTACAGAAAATATTAGTAGATTGTATAGTAGATTTATAAACAAGTATTGGTGTTTTTCTATTAATCGGGCTTTCAATATTTTCTTTTTTACACAGCCATCAAATTTAAAGAAATGTTCATAATAGTCAGCTATTCATAGAAGTCCTTTTTAAAAACATATTAATGCATGCTTTGTTTTTATGAGTAAATATTCTAAGTGGTTAATTTTTAAATAATTTAGCTCGAAAACTTAGCAATTTTAATGTAATTATATATTTATTACTGATTATGTTATTATGTTTGATGTTATAATAAAGCGTCAATGGGGTTTCTGGATAAAATTAAGCAAAGATCATGAATCTTTCTGTCCATGAACAGAAAGATTTCGCCGCATGAAAATGTTGATAAAACCTGTACATTTGACAAATACCATGTATTTTGTCAAAATTTCCGTAAAACCTCAATTTGCAAGCCATGGTGCTGTATTTTCAATCCTTCCGGTATAGTGGCATTTTCATAGTTGAATGTCAAATGAAGGATACCGCTCTATTTTTACGCTAGTTTGTCAGAATTTTAGGAAGATAAATTTAACCCTTTTATGGGTGAAGTGATGCTAGTGTTGCCTATATGTTGAACTCTACTGTGGGCAGAGCAACATCAATGCCCTCGGCCTCAGCATCTTTGTTAAATCATATTTCACATAGATCAAAAGTATCAGACTGAGTTAAACAGGAAACTAATTTGATTAAAACATATTAGCCGGATACAATTATTAATTATTTCAATGATGTTGCTTTCAAGTTTTAAAGAAAAAACTGTAAAGCTTTGGAAACTTTGGAAAATGAGAATATAGCATTTAAGTTTTCAAAACGCTTTTAACATTTTAAAGTTAAAATACGCCATAACAATGGCTGCTATTACGTTGTACTGTGTTCCTGAAGAGTATTCTCATCGTTCATCTAAACACTTTAAAGTCTTCTGGTAAGATTGTAAACCACAAAATGGGTGAATCCGAAGACAATGGATCGGATTTAGACCTTAGTGACTTCGAATCAGTGTGTAGTTCTGATGATTGTGACGATCGATCTTATCAAGGACACAAGTCACTAAAAGCAACTACAACTAGATGCTATAGTGGTTGCGATTAAAACCATAGCAATCGCTACAGAAACAACAAAAGAATAATTGTTATTGATACAACCGAGTCATTATTAGTATCATTTTCTGGACACTTCTACTGATCATTTGCTATTATTGATTGATTCATAAAGATTAAAGAAAGAGAGGTAGTGTTTAATCAATGGGTGACGCTCATTTTCAACCCTTCTCTTTAGTGATGTTCTATTAGAGGTGGTGTTCAAATAAAGGGGGCGTTCAAATAAAGGGTGGCACTCTATTTTTTAACCCTTCTCTTCTAATGGCGCTCTATAAAAGGTGGTGTTCAAATAAAGGGTGGTGCTGTATTTTTCAATTCATTTCTTTTAGTGGCATTTATTAGAAATGGTTTCAATTAAAAGTTTTATGGTATATAAAAATATTTTTGAAATCTCAATCTGTAATGTTATCTGCTACTATTAACATAATAATATTTTGAGCTGTCAGTTAATGTTTGAAATTACAAATTTGATTCTTAAAGCTGACTTTTTGCTATTGTAAATTGTAAATTTTAGAAAGATTTGTTATGTTGCTGGCTTCCAACTGTTGCCATATATAGACTATATATATACACTTATATTTATGGCTATATTGCAATATATAACAATTACAGTGATAGAATACAAGCTAATTAATTTGTGATATTATATCATTTTCATCATCAAAATAATAGGTATGATTTGTTGAGTGTTAGGTATTTTTCGTTGTTTGTTTCCTATTTCGTAAGTCTAGAAATAACCAAATTTAATTCTAGAACAAACCTTCAATTTTCCTTACAAAATTTGCAATTATTTTTTATTATTTTCATATTTGTAAATTTCTATCATAATTTGCTATTGAAGAGGTAAGAAGATGATGGAAGAGCAGGTGCCAACAGCAGCGGAAGCACCTGCTCTACCCATGGAGACAGAGACAGATGGCAGGTATGGTGTGCGCATTGACTTTAGTTACAGGAGACTTCCATGCTTAAAGCTCTTTTCAGCAATCAAATAGTCATAAAGTTTTCATACTCCAAAAATTGCTCTCTCAGTGCAATCTTTTGATGCATTGCCCTAAGGAGATTTGATGATAATGTTTGCAATATTTTATTTTATTTTGCAATATTTGCAAAGGAGAAATATTTGCAATATTTTATCTTTCGAATAACGGCGGTGATCAAGGATTTTTCAAGAATGAAAATTTTGATCTAATTTGATCCAAAGGAGCGAGTAACAACTTGAACCAATTTGCTACTATTATTAACAATTTTGTAAGATTTTAAGTTCAATCTAAAACCTTAAAGGTTGACTTGCAACAAAATTCACATTACAGTTATTTGGTATCAAAAGATTCACCATGTTTTACTCTGCTGTGTTGTAGGTGCAAAATATGTGGAAATGTGATTACAAGCTCTTCAAAGCTCAAAAACGAACAGTTAATCGCCGCCATCACAAACCGCCGTAGATTAGAATCTCTTCTGCTATTTCCATATCTGCTCGCAAAACATTTTAAAGATAAACTTACACAAATTTTTTGTAGATTTTTTCAGAAAGTATCGATATTTTTCTTTCATTTCTGATTGTTTTTGATGTTGGAAGTAATCTGATTGCCAGGATGTTCCTTGATTAAAATCAATAAAACTTGATTGCAATTATAATGCTAGGAAAAAAATACTTGCAAAATGATGTCACTAGTTGTGATCGTTGCTATAGCTGATATTGGCTATTGCATTCAAGTTAACTCACTCGCAACCATTCGCGGGTTAACCTGCGAAATATATCGTAGCTAGGCTACCAACGTCAGTTGTCTCGTCTTGGAAATTTACCCATTCCATGTACCGTTATTTATAAGTTATAGAAGAGCATTTTTATTAGTTCGAAAGAGAAATTTCTGGCCAATCGAAAAAACTTACAAATATGCCTCAATGTTATCTCTGGCAAAAGTTATAGCCAAAATACTAAACCGATACCGACGTCTACCTCAACCGGAAATTATCGCCGTGGCTTTAAATTTTATCGTTTGCGATCAATCTCTTCAAATCAAATTAAAACATTATTTTTAATGTTTTAAAGTTTTTATTATTTTTTAATTCTGCCAATTTGAATCGTTATGCTCGAATAAAAGGGCACTTTTTAGGCAGTCAGCCCCAGTCAGACTGAAGTTATCATTCACTTTCGATAGGATCGTATGGATTCTTAGAGCTTTTTATGAAGCCTGAAAAGTCAAGAACAGAATTATGTAACATATTTTTGTTACTTGAAACATGTTTATGACAGTTTATTCGAGATATATTGGCATGTCGATTAGCTATGTTTTGGTTTGAAGGATGATTCTCGCGAGGAAAAGTTTGAAAGTAGAGTTTCATAAATTTTACGTTCATGACTAACTGTTATTTATAAAAATATTATTTATGACTGTAATGTATGCAGCCAAACAATAATTTTAGCTAAACTACTTATATTTTAACATTTTATTGTGAAATTCTAACTTTGTTTCAGCAAGTAAAGGGTTTTGAAAATCATAAATTTTTTAAAACTACCTTTTTTGAGACACATGTCTACATGTAAGTACAGTGCACCCTCGAGATACGATGTTGATCCGTTCCAAGGTTAGCATCGTATGGCGAAAAAATCATATGTCCGGGTATAGAAACCATTGTAATTATACAGTGAAAAAATGGTAAAAATCGTCCAAAATTTTATAAAATGCTGTACATATTGAAAATTAGTAACAAAATAGTATGTTAACTTTAGTAACTATAGTTACCTACAGTAGCTGCATTGTATTAAGTGCACCTAGTGATTATAATCTGCAATACTGTAAAATGCAAAATTGTAATCTGTGTACCAAATACAGATCGCCCTGTAAGAAGTTCTTAATTTCAAAAGGTACGCATAACATAAACTTTGAATTCACTTCAAATAATTTTAGCTTGCCAAACTCACATTTAAAACTAAGTTTTAGTATGTATTTTGAACTATTTTACTGAATTTCAACTTTTCATCACGAAATTTTATCCTTCATAAGTTTCTGTCTTCACTTTCATTATAAAATTTAGCGTCTGGTTGAAACATTTTTCAACCAGAATTCAATAAAAAAGGCCGAGCGATGCAGTTATCGAAAGCAACCTCTCACACACCTGACCATTCACCTAATGGCTACCGAAAAGAAAAATGAAATTTTATTTACTATTATACAGGGCGTACATACCTTTGGAGTAATGTGACTTTAGCTGGTACATGTAGCAAATAAAGCAGAGAATAGGAAAAAAACGTATTAATGCTAATTATGTTGCTGTACACTTGAAGATTAACATAATGAAATGGAATTTTTAGCAGGCTAAAGAAAGTTGTCTAATCCTGTCCAATTTTTCTTCTGGTTTAAAAGAAAAAAAATGCTGGTGCAATTCAGAAAACTGCTAGCAAGCTAACGCTTGTAGAAGGATCCAGAGAAGGTGCTGCAGTAGTTTCTTTTGTATGAAATGTGCACAAGAATCAATGTAACCATACATACAAAGTTTGTACGTATTTATACCCTAGAGGACAGGGCTTTAACAAGTTTCAGAAAGTAATGTGAATGCGTCAACTATCTTGAGCAGCTAGTGATATGAGTTACATAAATTCGGTGAATTGTATTCACGTAGGAGATAACAAGCCCACCTGCAAAGACATGGTTAAACAAGAAAATAAAATATAGAATCAAAAGGAAACAAATAAAATGAATAAAATATGAAAAATATGCCGCACAAGAGATGAATAAAATATATTATACATGCATTGTTTTAATGTACCAATCCACATCAGTAAATTAAACACTTGAAATATTTTTCCCAATGTGGGGTTTTCTTTATCTTCTACTTCCCCGCCCTTACTAAATGTTTGCTCCTTTTGAATGCTGATCGCGTGCATGGCCTTCTAACTCCTTCAAATCTTCAGTCGAAAGTTCCTTCTTGTGCTTGCTTTAATAAAGTTCTTGTTTTAATAATAATTGCAAATACTGATTGGTTGCGATCATATTCCTTGACAATGTTAATAATACGGGTGCCTTCTCCTTATTTACGACATCCAACTTTGTTGACATAGAAATCATTTTTCCTTCGCTTTGTAACGTTTGTATCGGTATCAGATTCCATAGCTAACAAATTAAATGTAGATACTTGTAGTTATATACTTATGCTGACTAAAAGTTTATAGTAAAATATATTATAACGCTACAAATGAATATTTGCTCTTGCTTGTGTATTTAACACGAAATTTTCTACTTGTATTGCTGACATGAGAGAAATCGATCATCATGTCTCTTCTAAACGTTCTGAAAATGTTTTCGGCAAACTATATTTCGGTGTCTTTTTTATTTCGACGTGCATTATGAGCACACCGACCGCCAAATTTTAACACAGGCGAAAGTTTTCTCGAAATCGTATGGTGAAATAAAATTTGTATAGCGAGGTGAAGATCTCACAATGTTTTACTTCGTAAGGTAAAAAAATCGTATATCAGGGTAATCGTATCTCGAGGGTGCACTGTAATATGAAGTCTCTATCTGAATTTATACCATTTGAAAGAGCTTGGCTGGTTATTTTGAAACCTGAATGGGGGAACCTATCTCTATTCAGTTTCTTGTAGTACTTAGTAAGTTAAACTATAGTATTTTCCTGAAAAATGACTGGTATTTGAGGTAGATTGCATGAAAGTTAATCGGTTGCGAATGAGCTAAAGTGTTTGGCGAACTCTCGTGTACGTGTTAGTACGTGTTAGCGTTATCGAAAGTGCGTGTTACGCACTTTCGATTGATCTGAGTTATTTAATCGCAATCAAGTTTTGTTGATTTTAATCCTTAAACATCCTAGCTGTCAAATTCACTAGTGTTACACGCTACAAAGTTTTGTCATATTTTTCATCTTCGTAGCGTGTAAATGGTTTAAAACGTCAAGTCTTTAAATCTTCGAAGCAATTTAAATCTCCGTTTCAAGGAGCGGGGTATTTCTGAAAACATCGTATCAACAACGAAGTACTACGTATCATGTAAAACATTGATATTCGTATTATTGCACAAATCTTTGCGATCAGAGGTTGGATTTTCATCGTCTTCATTAGTGACGTCTTTACAGCATCTCAACGCAGATCTGTTTTTAATGCATGTGTTTTAAAAATATTATCTCTGAAATAAAAAATATTAACTACGACTTTGAAAAAAAATTTCCCACATGCTTTGACAATGGCATTTGACTTTAAACCGATTTTAGGAGTGTCAGTCGTGATATAAAACATGCGCCCCGTCGTAGCTCAAAGCGCAACAGACCACTAAAAAACGCAGATTTGCGCGACAATTTCTTCGTAGCACGTAAACTCATCAGCTACGAATATTTGCGAGTGGTGCGACCACTCCTGCGAATTAAGTAAATACGTCCTCCTCACTCCTACGATTAAAACCACAACTTCGAAGCTCAAAAATTCGTAGCGTGTAACACTAGCGAATGTCTCAAATATCAAAAACAATTGAAAATGCAGGGAAAATACTGATAATTTCTAATAAAATCTACTAAGATTTTGTGTAAGTTCATTTTTAATTGGAGAGAGTTGGGCACATTGAAAAGCTTCTCAAATTTCTTGCTTGTGTACATCATTTCAAGTTTTTACCTCATTAACTAAAGAGCATTCTAAGTCATCTTATGAGATATCTTGATTGCATGAAATGAAAAGAATAGCACTTCAGTTGAGCCATGATTTTGTGAAATTTATTGGTAATTTTTTCAATTTTTATTTTTATATCAAAATTTAGATAAGTTCACATCTTTTTTGTACATCATCCGATGTTAACAAAAGTCAGTGGAGGCTGCTATTGACATGTTCTCTTCATAATGCACGCACCGACTTCGTGATGTTACAACATCCTGAGTTGAGATGAACATTTTGGTTACTCAGAGTCATTTGGGGCAAGTTGCAGCGTGTTTTAACGATAAGAATAGAAGGTCAAGTTGCAACCTGTCTCAACTTGCCCCTCAATTTTTATCAATGAAATTGTATTATAGGCGGAGCGGGCTGGAGCTCCAGATTTTTGTTCAATCATCACATGACAAAACACTGTGAATGGTAAAGGGTTAAGTTTTCTGTCCTAATTTATTGTCTGCTTGGACAAGAATGGTTCGAAACTATAAAAGAAAGACCGAAAGAGGGCCTGACCCTTATAATCTAAAATCAGCTCTAGAGTTGGTGACGCAGGGACAGACAATACGAGGTGCTGCGAAATCTTGTAATGTCAACTTCAGCACTCTCTCTCGCGCTATTAAGAGAGATTCGTTTTCTCCCTCAGGATACTCAACTCATGTTAAGGTAGGCCAAAATCTATAATCTTTGATACGATCTATTGAAAGACATAATATCAGAGCGCTCCTGATTTTAGCTTTTTTATCAGTTTTGTGTCTACCTGTAGACTTGGATCTCACCTTATCTCGGTATAGAGTTTTTTCATACAAAATTATAGTGCTAAAAAATTAATCTTTGTATTTCATGACTTACCTACCAAGCTTCTAAACACTTTGGAAACTGCGTTTGTCTCCCCATCCCATTACAAATTTGTTTTGATATATCATTATAATCATTATGGATTTACTTCCATCCATAATGATTCCAATATTTGTGGTAAAAAACATACATTTTACATTCAGGTGTTCACTGATGCCTTTGAAAAAGAACTTTTGGAGTACTTGCTGACTTGCTCAAGAATGAATCGTGGATTGATGACTATGCAACTCGGGAAGTTAGCCTACCAGTTTTCTGTTTCAAATCAGTTGAAAATACCGACTAACTGGACTAAAACGTGCCAAGCTGTTAAGGACTGGATGTTAACATTCTTGAAGCGCCACCCGAGGCTTTCAGTCAAGAAGCCTGAGGCTACCAGCTTAGCAAGAGCTACAAGTTTCAACAAACAGACCGTGTCCGAATTCTTCAGCTGCTACAATAAAGTACTAATCAAGCATAAACTCTCAGCATCTAAGATTTATAACATGGACGAGACGGCGCTGACCTCAGTACAGGTTCTACCAAAGGTCATCTCGGCAAAGAATTTCAAACAGGTCGCTCAGGTTACTTCTGCTGGAAAAGGTATACTTGTGACGGGAATATGTTGTGTTAGTGCATCTGGTAATAGCATTCCCCTACCTATGTCTGGCCAAGGAAAATGAACAGACAGACATCTGCTTACATGAGAGGAACTCTTCCTGTTCCTGATTCCTTGGGGCTGAATCAATATTCTGGCTAGATGACCAAAGATAGTTTCAGTGCTGGGATGGAACATTTCATAGAACATACAAAACCAACTCCTGCTGATCCTGTGCTCCTGTTTGACTACCACCAAAACCAACTAGCTGTTAAAGCTATCAATAGAGCCAAGGAATGTGGGGGGATACTGCTCACATTTCCCCCACATGCTACTAATAAGCTACAGCCCCTGGATGTCTCAATATAGGGGCCTCTCAATACTACTATATTACAGCTAGTAATTATTGGCAGGTCACCAACCCAGGGAAGACCATTTTCGGCTTCTATATCATGAGTGAGCTCGCTACCAAGGCTATGATTAGAGCTGTAACATCAGAAAACATCATATCTGGTTATCGAAAAACGGATATCTACCCTATGGATGCCGGTATATTCAAGGATGCTGATTTTCTACCTGCTTATGAGACTGATAGACCAGCAGTTGACAATGATGAGAAACCATCTACATTTGCAGCCGGTGATCACTCTCCCTCCAACAACTGTCATCAGAAGAGATTAATATGATGAAGTTACGATTTCAACTACGAGCTCTGTTGAAATTGCCAAACACATGTCTTTCGCTGTGACATCAGCCTCACCCTAAAGCTCCTTCTCGCCAGCAGACATCAAAGAGAAAATAACACTCCAAGTTAGCAGTCTCAACAGCAACACCAGTCGAACAGAAAATTGAGAGCGAGGCTGCAGCATGGAAAGCCAAGCAGAAAAGAACAAATGCAAACTTGTTGAAGTCGAATCAGAAACGGAAGACGAGGAAGAACCTGAACTTCTTTCAGACTCTGAATTCCTTGATGAAGCTGATCTTGAAGGTGAAAATGGATGTCGAGAAGTTGAAGCAGGTACCTTCGTTATGGTCAGATATGCAAAAAAGAACCGTCATCTCTTCTATGTTGCGCATGTAGAGAATGTCAGTGATGATATTATTGATGTAAGCTTCTACAAAAGAGGTGGAGATGGGTTCATTCTTCCAGATAATGTGGACCACGACAGTGTTGACAGATTCGATATTGATTGGGTACTATCTCAACCAAGAAGTGAAAGAGAAACAGCTCGAGTAGCGTTGAAGCTGCGGTTTAATACAAACCTCGATGACATAGCTAAAGGTTAATCCTCACGATGAACCCCTACATTTCTGGACAATGTTGATACCATGAATGCAAATGCTGACATAGACAGAGAAACTTGATCCTTAGATCAGCATGTATATATGTTTTGTTGTACTGTGGAAGTTTGTTGGTTGTGATTGTTGGGCACAGTGTTTTGGAGTTCATAACGAAATTTTTTTGCTCAGATAATTTGTGGAAATTTGAATTGTTTGGCTGAAAATAAATTCAAGAAAACACAATTCTAAAAGTAAAATTTACTATGAAAATCAAGGGCGTTTCAATGCGCCTCATAGGGTGTTTCGACATAACCCCTACCGGAGCACGTTGACACACCAATTAAGCAATTAGTACTTTTGTGATATGTTCCAAAGTATACAACCAGCAGAATTGGCATTTGGCATACATATGTAAATATATATTTCTGCATCCTTTATGGTTATCTACATTATATTCCAATATTTTCGGAAAAAGTTATAGCCAAAAATACATTTTTGTTGCAATGTGCCCCACCCTCCCCTAGATATTTCCTTCTCTACTTTTAAGTTATCTCATTCGATAGTTACCAATCGTAAACTGGTTGTCAAATTGGAAAAAACATGAATATAACCGGTTCAGACAAACAATGCAAAGCCCAAATAGTAGTGAGTCTACATGTATTCCCATGTGGTATTAGACAAGTTTATGTATTTAGCTTTTATATACATTATACATATGGTTCCTAGACTTACATCTTATATTATCACAGTAGATAATGACCAATAAAAATATATCATAGAACAGCAAAAACAGGAATCTTATTTGTTCAGAACAAAAACTTGTCGTTTGAGCCGATTAACTGATACACCGATTCCCTGATACCCTGATATTCCATGATATTCCATGATTTAGCCGATTCCCTGATATGACACTTTGATAGGTTGTTGCTTTGGTTAAAATTTGATAAACCAAAGATACTATCAGAAGTGCAAATGCATCTTAATACTTCAGTTATGGGTGAGACTGTGTTCAGACGATGTTAACCGCTTTAAGATAGAAACCACAAATTCAGAATACATCCCTCGACCATGTTTGAAATGTATTTCAAGGTCGTTGCTGACAATTGCCGATACTCATCACAATGCTGTCTTTTGTGTACTTCTCATTGGTTGAAATAAGACACAGATAAAATGAAATCCTCTTCCAAGAGTCATGTATGATAAATCTTTTCAATTTTTCAACATGCTGTTTGCAGTGTGACATCATCAGTAGACGATTTTTCTGTTCGTCCCCAGTTTACCAGAAGAGAATATCTACTCACGCTGTACCAGTGCTGCCTCTGTCATGATATACTAGTTCAACCTCAACAGACTGACTGCGGCAGCAGGTATTGCTTACAACTTGGTGGAACATTAATCAGTGACCTAGGGTAGTAACATCTAACCAGTAAGATTATGAAACAAAAAATATAATTGAAGTTGTTTTATTTGGTGCGATTTCTGCTGGTTGCTAATAAACACACCATTGAATAACAGTAAAACCTTTAATTCAGATATACTGAGAGCTGACTATCAGAGAAGTGCCAAGAGATCTGTAATATTTTTAGTAGTTATTTATTACTAGTTCAACCTCAACAGACAGTCTGCGGCAGCAAGGAATGTTTACAACTTGGTGGAACATTAACCAGTGACTTAGTGTAGTAACATCTAATCAGTGAAATTATGAAACAAGAAATATAATTTTTTAGTTTACTAGTTTCCTGTTTAAAATTCATTTATAATTTATAATAATGTATAATTCATCATGTTAATTAGAAACAAACAATGAGTGAAGAAAGGGACAAATTGTGCAATAACATCACCTCAAACATTTTATACTTAAGATGACATGCCGTTTGTGAAATATGAATTATGAAAATTTCTCCTTCTGCTCGTGCAGATAACTTTAAATCTTATAATCCCAACTTGACCATGGTTTCTGTGATCATGACATATATAGTTAAGTTATCATTAAATACGAAATGTAGTTCTACCATTTGATCTAACACAAAACCTAAGCATTGCCGAGCCTCCACTCCTGTTCATATTTCACTAAAGTAAATTATCAACAAAAACCTCTTTTTGTTGATTACAGTGGACCCTCGGGTTACGGCGCCTTACGGTTTTCTCGCCTCATGAGTGGAACACAAAGTTTTCCCCTTTCCTCGGTACAGCATTTTTCCCCATCATACGACATCAACAAAGATGTATCACTGAAATTCAAATTTGATCAGCATGACTTTGTCGTTCTTGTCAAATTAGTTTGAAAAAAGTTTAAATGAGATCGGCTAAAGTTATAGTGAAAACGAAGCAAAAGACGCCAAGCCGGAGAAAAATAGGTGATAAAAGATTATGACAATGATAAAATTAAAATTAAGTTTATTGAACTATTAAAACTTAACTTAATATGAGTGTTTAAATTCGTTTAAAGTAAATTTAAAGTTTATGTTATGCATCACAAAAGTTGGTGCACTAAACAAGTTACTGTCAAGTCCCTATCCTACACCTGAATTTAAAAATCTAAACAGATTTTATCTGGTTGCCATAGAAATAGCTTTATATTTATAAAAAATACGTATTACCAACTTTTGCAGATATTAAAAACGGCTTGGCAGTATCGCGATATTGGGCACAGCCAAATCATCAACAAAATCTTTAGAAAAATAACAACAGTAAAATAATGCACACCATTGATCACTATATACTTCGATCTTGTAAACTCGAATGATTGTTCTTAAAATTAAATCTGAAAACAATCTTATAAAATCGAATAATTATTCTTACAATTAACTATTGTAATAAGGTTGTAAGAATTGTTTGGAAAATATCATCGTGATTCCCTTTACTTTCACTGCTTTTGACATCAGTTGGAACACTAAAGTACTCACTATAAGTGTCCAAAATGTCAAAGTTATCTTTAAAATCGACAAAAAAGAAACGATTATATTTATCGGACGCCATTTTTCAGTACTTCCTGTTTAATATGGCAACGGTTTTTAAAGGGTTTTTTTTCCGAGGGTTAAAGTCTTCTAAACTGGCTAAACTGACTTCAGATTCAGAAAGATCATTCTTTGATTGGTCCAGATGCATGTGTTACAAAAATCATTACCAATATTATAAATTCAGTTAGTGCAACTTCAGAGTCGGATAACTCAACTTCGTGATTTGCGACTTAACCATGGTTTCTGTGACCGCGACCCATTATTGCACATTATTTTAATTTTTTCTAGCTACTCATAAAAACTAGTGTTTCGAGAATTTTTGAATGTCGTATGTTAGAAAATGCTTTATATATTGACAAAAATATTTGCTCAAATTTTCTGTGGGAGGTCAAAAAATTAGCATGAGTATGTAATCGTCAAGGTTTGATTGTAAACTACCCCCTTGGCATGAAATTCTTTTAAAGAAATAGCAGATTTTTTCATAAGGAATTTACCTCTGGTTAAAAATGAAGTTGTCCATTCTTTATGTTTCGTAACTACTATTTTCAGTCTTAATTTTTATATGACACATTTTTGTATGTTTTGATACCACCTCTTCCATGCATTGTTAGATTGGGTGATTACTTTTGATAAGGGCAAATTTGGAAGCAAATCATAAAACTTTTATGAGAATTGTATCAAAATTTGCGTAATGTCCAAATCCTGTCAAATCAGTATTGTGATGTTTGCAGCTGGGCTTACGGTATGTGCACTCAACCATTGCAGCATTGACCTAGCTGCATGATTATATGTGCCTCTCCAATTTTGCTCATGCTGTATTCAAATCTTATGATTATAATCATTATACACTAATCATGGTTTAATTTCTTAGACATAGTAATTTTCTCAGAGCTGTGCATTATTTTGAATTTGCATGCAGAGCTGATACATATAAGTATACAGCATTGCAGTAGCTATAGTTGTATATTAGCTATAAACACAATTAACTGAATACAGGACATTGCACTGGTATTAAAAACAGCTTAAAGACAGTGGCGGGTAATGCAGTCGCCATTGGCTAAGTTTCTTTACCCAATGAATTTGAGTAACTTAAGCTAGTAACTCAAGGTTTTTTAGCTTTCAAAAGCCTGTAATCACATTTCCATATATTTTGCACCTACAACACAGCAAAGTAAGACATAGTGAATCTTTTGATACCAAATTACTGTAATGTGAATTTTGTTGCAAGTCAACCTTTAAGCTAGTCTAAAATATATAATTCTCAAAGTTTGTCTGTTGTATGTCAAGTTTATAGCGATTGCTTCAAGTACGCATGCTTGCTGCACTTGAACTACTAAAAGCAAACTACTGGAAGCATGATCGAACTATTAGAAGAAAAATAAGTGCCCTGACTTCTCCAAAAACCATGCTTCTGAAAGGATGTGCTACTTGCCCATGCCTTCATTGCAATTTTTGTGAGAAGCACGGACAATACAACTCTTACTAAATATTTTGTGCTCTTGTATTAAGAGTCGGTGTATTCCAACACTTCATACTAAGATATACCACAGGGTGCTAAGATGTTACCAATAAGCAGGTTATGAGTGAGAGCAACGAGTAAGCATGGTTATCTTATCTCCTGCTAACATCCAGGAACCAAAAACTCGGTTTATTTAGGACGGGCTTGTAGCTGCACCTAATGTCGAGGCTGGAGTAGTCTGTCCATCGTCGCGCTGTTTTTTTGCTTAAGTTTTTTGCTTTTAAAAAGTTGAGAAACTAGTAGTAGTCAATAAATAGATTGTTTTTATTATTGCTTTGAGATAGAGAACAAAAGCGAAAAGTTTGACTTTTCACCCCTGGCTAGGAGATATAGAATTTTGGTCTGGCTCATTTCAACTCATTCGAAATCTAAATTAATTTAATTTATACTTGTTTATTATTCTCATATTTTTTTTACGCTTCATTTTATCTTGTCATCTTTTTCATTTTTCCTTATAGAACTGCCATGATTTGAGAAAATTCCCAAGTTTTATGTTGGAATTACATATACTGTAAAACATCTATTTTTTACAAAGCTCCTTAAAATTTTGGGAAAATAAGAAATCTGCTGACTTACATCCGACTTGTCATAGATCTCTAAATAAATATGGATTGGAAAAATAACTCTACCAGTTATCTATTGCTTGCAATTAACCTGCGATTATATTATAGCCTGTGCCCTCCTTTGCAATTTGTTGAAGCTTTTAATTTTGTTATGTCATTCTAAAATTTAAGGTGCGTTTTTATTCTATGTTGATATTCAAAAATGCTGCATAAAAACTCATTGCAGTCGTTGATGTGTTTGCTACAGTTCGCAGCAAAAACTGGCCTTTTACGTGCAGTAGAATAGGAGTTATGGGTGTTGATCCATTTAAGCATAGTTAAGATAACTTTAAAATTGCTATCAAATAACATGCTATAAATCTGCAAATTTATAAGTCAAATAATAATAATCTATCAAATGCTACAAACATGTATTTAAGAACAAGTACCATAAACAAATCATCTTTGTAATACATACTGAAGCAAAAGCTAACATTTTGAAATAAAAATATTTACATCATTGTTCGGCCAGTTATGTTATCATTGTTGCTTTTGTTTGAAATGATTTCTTTTGGCTGTTTGATGCCTTCCACAATATCTTCTGACCTCAACTCTTCTTCTGCACTACCAAACTAGTTGATATTAGTGTCCAACCAATTTCTTGCCAGAGCAAAACTTGTACACGTTGCATTTAACACAAATAATGATAACTTTTAGCCCCATGGACGCTAAGCTCAGCTTTAAGCCTAAATTAGTCGTTCATATACCATCGTAAATATAAACTGTTTTTCACACACGTCAAAGTATCAAGACCGTGTTAAACAAGGATCTACTATTATCTTGATACAGATATTAATTCAATGATGTTGCTTTGAAAGTTTATTCAACAAACCAGAAAGCTTTCGAGTTTGAAAACGGACTTCAATACTAACAGAAACAACGAAAGAGTCAATTGCTATTGATGTAATTGAGTCATTATTAGTACGAGTTTTGCGAACACTTTTCTACTGATCACTTGCTATTATGGGCTCGTAAAGATCAAAGAATGTCAAAGTGGCGGTCAGATGGAAGTGGTGTGCAACTGAAGGAAGGCGCTCTATTTTTCAAACCTTTGCATATAGTAGCTGTCAAATAGAGGATATAAACCAATAACCTCGAAGATCTCAAAAAAACCTCGAGATGCAAAGAAGAAACACAAAAATAGTCAAGTTCACAAATGCCTTGAAAGCATTCTTATGCAAACTTGAATTATGGAAGAAAAAGTTGCTAGCTGAAGGTAATTTTTCTATGTTTGAATTGCTTTCCTTGATTCTAGAGCCCAAAGATAAAGAGCCGATTTCAATGTCTGAATCATTACAAAGTAATATTATATCTCACTTGGATTCTTTGGAGTCGGAGTTGCAGCACTATTTACCTGAGGTGAGTGAATCAGAACTGAGCCTTGTCAGAAATCCTTTCCGCTGTTTTGCTGAAAGCGTACCTGATGAGCTGCAGGAAGAACTCATAGACTTGAATGACTCATCTGCCAAAGATGTTTATGAAGATAAAACCATTGAAGAATTTTGGCCTTCCATGATTCATTCATATCCACAGACAGCCAAATACACCCTTTGAACTCTGCTCCCAACTGTGTCTACATGCTTATGCGAGTTCGCTTTCTCCTCCATGGTTGTTCTCAAATCGAAACAACGAAACTGACTGGGACTTGAATACGACATGCGATGCGCTTGGTCAATCATTTCCCCAAAGATTGAGAATTTTGTGAAAAATAAGAAGTACAATCCATCCCACTAACAAACTGACTACTGAAAATTAACAGTCAAAACAATTTAGTATAGCATTGCTTTATATAAGTAAATAAATAGAAACATGTCAAATCTATTGACTCTTATATTATTCTAATTTATAATGTACACCAATTTACAATGCATTGTTATAAACACTGTATATTATGATGTTTATAAAGGGGTCCATGACTTTTAGATAAAGAGCTCTGGGCGTCCATGGCTCCAAGGTAGTTGGGAACCATTGTATTAACCCCACCCATCACCTAGTTGACCCATGCTCAGCATGATCACGCCATCCACACTGATAAGCTTTATGGCATGTCTGAACTTGCCCAGGTCTAGTTGTTGTTTGTTGTAGACGTTAGATGCTTCTCTATTGGGGTAGGAATTCTTGTGGAAAAAATAATAGTTACAAAGTATTTCTTTATATGCTTTTAGATTTTGCTTTTTTGAAAACATTAGAAAAATTTATATCTGTATGTTCATATCTAAGACATGTGGAGTTCAATATGTTTATTTGCCTATTTATTTGTCTAGGCTATCTAGTTATGTTTAAGTGAGACATTAATTTTCTTGCTAAAAACCAAAGGTAATAGGTTTTATTGCGTATCACAATGCTTACAATCAACAATATTGTACATAACAGGAAGTGAGCTTTAAACTTACCTCTAAAACACTCATTGAGAAATTTGGAAATTTTCAAGCTCTATTGTAATGAAAGAACTTGGAACTTTCTATGCCGAAAAGTACTTTGGGTGTGGAGTCCAATATTTTTGGCAATTTTTATGTAGGTATATCCGTTTGAAAAATTTCATTGATATATTCTCAAGCAAATGTTAGACTGTATTCTTAATTAGGCCCTGGGGCAGCTACCTTCTTGCTAGAGTGTTTGACTGTGTTCCATATAACAACTTGTATTTGGGTATTTTCATAACTGAATCTACAAGACTGACGTCTCAACTATTGGTACATTTGTTGAGATCAGCTTCTACCTCTCTGAATGCCGGTTGTTGAAATCAGACATCATTTAATACCTACTTCTTTCTTTGGTAGTGTGTAAGTCAGCAACCACAATTCGGCCTCAGTTCACCAGAAGGGAATATCTACTCGAAATTCACCTGTGCTCACTCTGTCCTGACATACTAGTTCAACCTCAACAGACTGACCGGCAGCTGGCATCAGGTATTTGACAGAATTGACTAGTTTCATTACGGCTAATAGAAGTCAACAATGACCGAGAGTGACAAGCAATAACATCCACCTCTTCCATTTTATACTCACTTGAGATGAGGTGTAGTTTGTAAATTGTGTATCAGTTTGTGTAAAAAATATGGCCAATAGTTGACATATTTGGTTTGTCATTGAGCTAAATCATTGATTAGCGTATTTTTAGAAGACTACTTATGAATTTTAAGTGAGTTGGGGGATGAAACGGAGCCATTCACATTGTGTCTGTTAAGTTTTTCAAGAAAATGCACCTAGGTTTGGGTGAGTTGCAATGGAGCAGCTCTGTTATCCATATGCCAGACTGAGACTACTATTTTTGGATGCGTGCGACCAGCGGAGGACAATGCTCCTGTTGAGGGCCGCAGGGTTTAGTTTCATCATTCTGTGGCTTCATAGCTATTTGGTACGTATCAATCACCCACGCACGTTCATTAGATTGCATAGTGGGGTGAAGCACCTCGCATGCCATACACACGACATTGTCTGAATGGCGTTACACTTGCTAGTAATGGAAAAATATCACTCTAAACATTGATTACCCTGCCTATTGTTTCCCATATTTGTGCACGCTACAGTGCTGCTATGCATTGTGGTTCAAAAGTTTTCATTTTAACTGGCTTAAGGCTGAAGCTCCGTGTAATAGCAGCAAAGAATTTGTTTAAATTGGACTTTGTAAAAATGTTGTTACTAAAAATGACAAATGATCAAAGTAGTTTCAGTAATTTGGTTCAGGCATGACACATTAGTTGGTGTGTTCTTGTTTGTAATCTTTCTCAGGATCAAATAGTGTAAATACCCTTGTATGTGGCTTTGGTCTGACACACTGAAGTGCGTCAGACCTAGATGCGAGAAAAGAGATGTGGGAGATGGCATGCTCCCTAGGAGATAAGACAGCGTTTTAATGCTGGCGTGTCTCTTTGCTTTCATAATCCCAATTAAAAGGCCATATATCAAAAATAAATGCTTTGGTATAATGCATCTATGAAGGCATAAAAACAAGGCAAAGGCTATGGTAAATGTTTATGCAAAGAATTTCTCTCATCATGCTTTTAAAGGAGTGGCTTGACTAGTTACCCTTGTATGTAGCAACATGCTTATCCATTGATACATTTAGTGTTAGTCTCGGTGATGTTCTGGATTGTCACTTGTCTGTAACATTAATGGATTTTGTTTAAATTGATATTGATTGATCGGTTCTTAGCCTCAGGTATAAGAGAATTGGTTTTAGTTTCAATTCATTATTCATAAAGGCCGCTTCCATCTCATTCGGAGTTGCTTCCAGTCCAACTCTTAGAAACGGTAAAATCTGAACGCATTTGACGCCTTTTCATTTCGAAAGATCTCTCTAAATTTGTACGAAGTCATTTGCAATGAAAGTACTATTCGACATCATAAAAATGCTCAACATCATTGAAACGCTCACTGCTGATGGATCCAATCGATTTCAGCTTTGCGATCAGGCATCCTGGCTTAGATAGTGCAACCAGTTGACTATGCATGAAATAAAACGTTACCCAAAATCGAGTCTATTTCAAATTTTGTTTGGAGTGATACATCACGATTCATGAAAAGATCTATAGTTCAACCCCGAATCGTTTGATATCGTAGGGTACAGATGCGTCGGCAGTGGGCAACCCCGAAGCCATTTGAAGCGTTGTAACCAAGCGATTGACCACATATCAGTTTACTATCAGGCTCGGACAGGTTTTACTTCCATCTGCAATTTTTTTGCCTGATTTTTAGGCTTTTTCTTCATTCAACTTTTTCTTGACCAATGGCATGAGTAAACTTTTAGTAGTAGGATCCTTTTCATTGGATGTTGTTGTGTCTTTGTTGTTAAAGGTACAACGGGTAAATGTTTCAGGATAGCACTGTTTGGAAAGTGCCATAGTACATATATACGTGTTTATGAAGTAGGCTGATGATTTAAAAATTATTCTACCTTGTGATAGCTAGTGTATATATTTCTAATGAAGTTATGGTTCATCGTTATGTTTAGAAATAGAAAAGTATACTCTACACCAATAAGACTAAAGTGTGGCTGCATGACAGCCAAAATCAAACTTCCCAAGAGCACATGTCTTGTGCGAAACAACCAAGATTTTAATGAATGTCCACACTATTTCAAACTGAGGATATTGACACTGTTTTAGCTGGTTGTGTTTAATATTGCATGATTCTATTTGTTTTGTTTTTTGCTCAGCTCGTAATCTCTACAGATCACGGTTGAAGATGTAATGCCCAATTTTGAGGCAAAGCAAAAAAACATTTGCTCAAATGTGTTGTCCAATCAAAGATGAGTTCCGACTATGCCTAGCCGAATGAAATCAATCATGACTGAAAACTGGTCAGTTTTAAGCTTTTACATTTAGCAACTTCGACTGCTTTCTCATCCACTCAAGTCTTCTGACGGAAAAATTAAATCAAAACAATGTATAAAGCGTATTACATTACTGTATACATTGTTTTGACAATACCAATTGCAAAAGCTGCTAAAAGTGTGCTCGCTAAAATGGAAAATTGTTTTGCCAATTAAAAGCCTTTCGTCGACGACTTTGGTGTCCATGCACAGCTCAGATTATTCTGTGATATTCGGCTGAATAAATCTGTGAATTTCATGAATTCAGTTAGATTAACGAATTATTCCTTACGTGTGGCCGTACCTTAAAGCCTGGTTTCCATATGACAGCGCAAGGCGCGCAACAAGGCGCACGACGTCGTGCGTAGGCCAGCTGTGATATGGAAACGTCAGCGCACGACGATCGCGCGACGTGCGTACGCTGATCGCAAGGATCCAACAGAATGGATCCTTGCGATGGGTGCGTGTGAGGATGTATCCCACAATACATCGCTAGACCTTTTCAACCTATCCCACAATTCAAACAGAGGGCTGTGGCTCCGAAGAAATCGGTCTCCCGTACGAAAGAGTAAGCCTGGTTTTCATATGACAGCGCAATTTCGCAACGAAGGGTTTTTTTTTCCGAAGAAATATGTCTCTCATATGAAAAAGTAAGGAAATTATCCACCCTATCCAATGCAAGCATGGCGCCTACGCGCGATATGGAAACACTGCATCGCGGTCCAAGAAATGCATTGCGCACAATCACTGGGCCGCGCACGATCATTGCGCTGTCATATGGAAACCAGGCTTTAGCATAACATTACGAGTTGATAGCTGGCAGCTGTGCTGGTAGTAGCAATTTGACTAGTAGGTAAGCTTGCTGTAGGAGAGTGTTCACCATGTGATAAACCATCGCAATCAATCAGGAGATCACTAGGCTCTTTTACAGACGGTTCAATATAGATTCAGTGAAGGCAACGATACCTCACTGGCTCAAAGCTTTATTGTGTTAGTACTCCAGCTACTAGGCTAGTTTGTATTTGAATAGATAACCATTCATTGGCCAGACACTCCATGCCTAAGAGAAAATACCTTGCGCGACCACTATAATGTCTGGGAACTGCTTGAATTATTTGTGCTAGTGACATCTTTGTTCCTTATGCTCATTGGCATAAAGGAGTATCAATGATTTGGTTACTTTCTCACCATGTTCTGGTGAGCTGGTATTCAGGGTATTCAGACGACAAAGCTCCTGGTAATTGTGAGAATAAATGTCATGGAAGTTTGCCATAATTCATGGCAATATAGAGCCATGCATTGAAATTGTAGATTCATATATTTTCAGTAACTTTTGGAACACATGAAATTTGGTGGAATACTAGTAAAATCTTCAACTGAAATATATAACAGAGTTATATTATTTTAATTTGTATTTAAAGTTTAAGTTTTAATGTAATGCCATTGTTTAATTTGCCAGCTTTCAAATTTAGTGTTCTCACTCTATGACGCCTGTTCAGGATTATAGTGATGTTAGCATAATTTAAATCTCTCTGCACTAAACATTTACTAAATGTCATCTACAACTGTGTTGCCTGCAGTGTATACCATAATTTATGACTTATTTAATCAGTGGAATCACATTTGACTTGTTCTAAAACCCCCTCTGCCGGAGACCGCTTTTTCTTGTTTCTGTTTCAACTGGTAACGTTTTTTTTTCAACACGAGTTTTACGTTGAATTCTAACTGATGCTAATATTACCTATATGATGTACTCTACTGCAGGCAAAGCGACATTAAAGCCATCAACCTCAGCAGTTTTACTGAACCATTTCTCATAGTTCGTCGAAGTATCAGACTGGGTTAAACAAGCAACTACCTTAATTAAAACATGTTAGACTGATACAGTTATGGGGGTCCTGCCACACAAAGTTGTTGTCAGAATAGTCACTTTTAAAATCACTGTCGTCACTTTTAAAATCACCGTTGTCACCTTTTTCAAGTTGGTGACCAAAACAACCTCTCTCTTCACATTCGTTATTTTAATACAAATTTATATCCATTCTGGTGGCACTGGGTTGCGTTAATAACCTGAAACTTGCTCAGCTTCTGCTAATCAAGAGCATGGCTCAACCAGCGACCTTCACAAACTTATTAGCGATGTTTGGGAGTGTTGCTGATTACCCCACGAAGGGTGACAGCCGTCTTAGGTTTTTAGGGCTACATTTCTTGCACTGAAAATAGACCGAGATTGGGCCGAGATTGTCTTTAAAGATGTAGTTGCGTCAAAAATGAAATTAGGACCCATAAAAGGCTAAAACATCAGCTACAATTTGATGCCATTTTTGTCTTTGTAGACCAACCCTGTCCAGAGATATATGCGTTTGAATGAGGCCTTCTTTTAAAAAGCTCACGTTCCGGCGGGTGCCAATTTCGTGACGTCACTAGCTTGTTTTCTGAAACGAAACCACGAGCGATAAATATGAGGTCGCTTCGTTAGCCAATCACGATCGCGAAATTTTTATATAGACCGTAATAAATGTTATCACTCGTAAAACGCGTTGTCTGTGATCTCGAAGATTCTCATCGCTAGAGAATTCATGCTCATCGTTACTGATTCAACGCGTTTCAACAATTACTAAGTTATACATAGTTTTAAAATGGCTTCAAGTTCGAGCGACCGCTACTCAAAGTTATCTGAGCAACGTTTAGTAAAAGATTAGAGTAGACAGCCTATGGCCAAAGCTGACAGGCGCCAGCAGCGTTTTGCTGCAGAAGAAGACAGAATGGAGGTAAATTAACTTAGAGTCTTCTATACTTTAGTAAATGTAATATTTTTTATAGTCATAAATACATATACTAATTAATAAAATGATAATTCTTTGCTATCTCCAATCATCGTTTCATAGCTTATCTGCCGTTTTACCTAGCTATAATATTTTTTTCGAATTTTCTTTGGTAAATTAGAGTCATGATTACAAATTATTTTCACACGTAGGAAGTGGGTAAAATCGATTGATCATTGCAAATCTTTAATTTCCAGAGCCAAAGCTTCGAATCGTTGGCTTGGCGTACTTGTGCCTTTATTAAATGTTTATTCGTTTTTAAAATTACACTCGCAATCTATTTAACTCCCAATTTGGAAGCTGTCAATAGATACGCTTTAGAATGACATATCTATGAATGACATATTTATTGCATCTACTTTGTTTACATTTACTTGTTTTACTGATTACAGAATGTTTATGTCGTCCCACCAGCCGAAGAAGCTTTGTCAGTGTGGAAACTGCTATAAAGGAGAAAGCAAGACTTGAATGCGTGCTGGATGATGTTTTGTTTGAGTTTGTTGCAGTAGATGAATTTGTCTTATTGTATCAGCTAATACTATGTGAGTGGCCACGACTTGATGAATATTTTTAATAAAAGCTTTATGCCGAGATGAAAATATTTTTGCTTGTAAAAATTATATAATAAAATAATATTGTTGAAGATAATGCAAAACATGATTTGCAGAATATTGTAGTGAATCGGATATGGTATATGGGTGTCCGCAGAACTGGAGAATGTGAGTTCAAATCCAGTTTGCAGCAGACTTCTCATCCTTAAAACTCTATCCCTGTCTATATTCTTTTCAAAGAGGTGGCTTGCTAGTAGTAAGAAACTAGTAAGAAACTAGTACGTAGGCAATAGGTAATAGGCGACATAATGTGGGCGGGGCTTATGGGAGGCTGTATATCGTTTATATGGGTAGCTGCAGAACTGTGCTGATACAAAGACCGCGTTCTACATAAAGTGACTAGACAGAATTACCGTAGACCGGTAGAATTGGTAGTCGGTACCTAAATGTTTACACAACATTTGGAGAAAGTGAGTAGAACAAACTTTCAATTTTCGTTATTTGAGGCCTTTTAAACATTCATAATAATGCATCTGTAGCAGGATTTAAAATTTAATTCTAGCCAACACGAGCAAATACAAAATAAGATATATGCCAATAGAGCCGCGTAAGACTAGACTTTTATCGCAAATAGCCGATGTGAATACGAGAGATAGAGAGAGGTTGCCAAACGCGTGACATCATTTTTGGCGAGGCTGGGCACGTTTTTGTGGCCTGAGCGTTTTTACGGTGATCAGATTTTTTCGGTTTTAATCTTCAAATATCTTGGCAATGCGATCGCGTAACACAACAAACAACATATCAACTGATAGAGAAAAAAAAATGCTTTCTTTTAAGATCAACTTAAATTTTGACGCAACTACATCTTTAATAATCACTGTCAGTCACAGACTTGGAAACGGATTAGCTGTCAGTGTCGTGGCATTTCATTGCTGTTTACTTTAATTACCTGACAGTCTATAAATGCTAGGCCAAATGCTTCAAACCAAAACTAGTGAAGTTTCGTTTGATTCGTGTTGATTTATGGACAAATAATAAGTTAGTAAAGGTACGGCCACACGTAACACATTTTTTTCTTTGGTTCTGACCGAAATCACGAAATGAACGAAACACAGAATTATTCTGTGCTGCTAGAATCGTGCTAGCGAGCACGATTCTGGCAGCTTTTGCAATTATTATAGTCCAAGAGACGTAAAATGACACACAATAAAAGTATGAGTGCAATTTAACATAGTACACACGATGCAACTGCTTAGATTGAGCTATTGTATGTGTTTATTTTTTGGACACTATGGCTACAAATTGTATATTTTTTAATAATAAAAATTTCCTTTTTAGCTGCAAAAGTTTTGTGGTAGAAAATGTTGCCATCTTTGGCGCAATCAAGTCGATTGCATCGTATTTGCTATGGTGAATTGCTGTGATATTTGTCTTGCGTGTCGCATTATGTTCTCAGACTACATAAATTTTAAAATTTGCTAGATTCGTGCTCGCTAACCAACAATAGCCCAACATAAACAGTTACATCGTGTGTACCATGTTGAATTGCCTTCGTATGTTTATTGTGTGTCGCATTACGTGCCTTGGACTATACTAATTGCTAAAGCTGCTAGAGTCGTGCTCGCTAAGAATTTGTTTAGTTTAGAAAGCGTTTCGTCGACGAATTCGGTGAGCATGCACAGCTCAAATAATTCTGTGATTTTCGACCGAATAATTCTGTGCTTTCGGCTAGAACTCAGAACCAACGAAAAATTTGTTACGTGTAGCCGCACCTCTAGTAATCCTACTACTAGTAATCATCGTCACCTACATTGATAAATGGTCGTCTCGTCTGTCACTTTTCAAATATCCCTGTCGTCGGGTCGTCAGAATCGTCACAAAACATGGGAGGGCCCCCAGTTATTAATTATTTTAATGGGGTTACTTTCAAAGTTTTAAAGGTTGACTTGCAACAAGATTCACATTACAGTTATTTGGTATTAAAAGATTCACCATGTCTTACTCTGCTGTGTTGTAGGTGCAAAATATGGGGAAATATGATTACAAGCTCTTAAAAGCTCAAAAACGAACAATTAATCGCAGCCATCACGAAACCGCCGTATATCGGAATCAGTTTATTTTTCTGACGTAGTCATTAAATTTGGTTATTGTTTTGTCGCGTGATGTTCTCACGTAAATTGAAAGGCCAATGAAAGGCTCAATATAAAACTTCTCGTAGCACTAGTTTATGACAAACACTTCGAGTTTTACCGCAGACCCCGTATCAAATATAGATGCTCGCTACTTTACAGTTTTGTTTTAGCTTGGTCTAATTGTCTAGTCGTAATCTGATCATGTGACCCATACTTGACGAATAATTTTTTGCAGCACTTTTCGATTATCACAGATGACCAACAGGCTTGTCATGTTTATCAGACAATGCTATGTACTCCTTCGAGCTAAGGTTAGAAAGTTTAACGAATTTTTACGGTACGTTATAAGATATCAGTGCTAAAAGTGACAGCATTACAATGACGATAAAATAGATGCGTAAGAGCAATAGACATGGTTTTATTGAATGCGTGAAGTATATTTGTGAAAATACTTCGACGAATGAGGTTGCGTGAAAGTGTAAACAGAAGCCATCTTGTACAACTATGTCCCATTTGAGCCGTTTTAGAAAGAGTTTTCAATCTACGGCGGTTTTTTATGGCTGCGATTAACTGTTCGTTTTTGAGCTTTTAAGAGCTTGTAATCACATTTCCACATATTTTGCACATACAACACAACAGAGTAAGACATGGTGAATTTTTTGATACCAAATAACTGTAATGTGAATTTTGTTGCAAGCCAACCTTTAAGGAAAAAACGAAAGCTTTGGAGTTAGAAAACGGACACAAAGATTTTTAGTTTTCAAGCCATTTTGAACATTTTAAAGTTACAGTAAATTATAGCAATGGCTGCTATTATATTGTATGGGGTTCCTAAAGAGTATTCTCATCATTCATCCAAACACTAAAGTCTTCAGGCCAGACTGCAAACTACATTAATGGACATTTCTGAAGGCAATTGATGGGATTTAAACCTTAGTGACTTCAAATCAGAGTGTAGTTTTGATGATCGTGATGATCGATCTTATCAAGGACACAAGTCACTAAAAGCAACTATAACTAGTTGCTATAGTGGTTGCGACTAAAACTATGGTGATTGCTACAGAAACAACAAAAGAATTAATTGTTATAGATGTTACCAAGTCAATATCAGTATTATTTGCTGGACACCTTTCTACTGATCGTTTGCTATTATTGGTTCGTAAAGATTAAAGAAAGAGAAGTGGTGTTCAATGAATGGGTGGCGCCCTATTTTCAACCCTTTCTTTTAGTGGCGCTGTATTAGAGGTGAGCTTCAAATAAAGAGTGGTGCTGTATTATTCAACTCATCTCTTTTAGTGGCGTTCTATTAGATGGTTTCAAATGAAGGTTCTACGGTATATGCAAATATTTTTGAAACTCCAATCTGTAATTTTATCTGTTACTATTAACATAATACTATTTTGAGCTGTCAGTTAACATTTAAAATTACAATTTGATTCTCACAGCTGACTTGCTATTGTAAATTATATTTTAGAAAATTTGTTATGTTGCTGGCTTATAACTGTTGCCATATATAGACTATACACTTATACTTTTGACTATATTGCAATATATCTACTATATATACTATATATATCTACTATATTTACTATATATATACTATATATATCTACTATATTTACTATATATACTATATATATCTACTATATTTACTATATATATACTATATATATCTACTATATTTACTATATATATACTATATATATATACTATATATATATACTATAAATATATACTATATATAAAGACAAAACTATATATATCCTATATATAAAGCCTATATATATATCTTATATATAGCCTTTATATAGCCTTTATCTAGCCCATACAGAGATACAATACAAGCTAATTAATTTGTGATATTATTTCATTTTCATCATCAAAATAATAGGTATGATTTGTTGAGCACTAGATATTTCTGTTTGTTTCGTCTTTCATAAATCTAGAAATAACAAAATTTAATTCTAGAACAAACCTCAATTTTCCTTACAAAATTTGCTATTATTTTTTATCATTTTCATATTTGCAAATTTCTCTCATAATGTGCTGTCTATTGAAGGCCTAAAAATTGATGGAAGGGCTGGTGCAAGCAGAAGCAGCACCTGCTCTACTCATGGAGACAGAGACAAATGGCAGGTATGGTGCATTGACTTGGCTTACAGGGGAACTCCATGCCTAAGCTCTCTAGCAATCAAATAGTCATAAAATTTTTGTGTTCCAAAAATTGCTCATATAGCATCCTTTGATGCATTGAAGTATTTCAAACTACGGAGATTTGATCATCCAAAGGAATCCATCTTTGCAATATTTTATCTTTCGAATAATAGCGGCGATCAAAGATCTTTCAAGAATGAAAATTTTGATCTAGCTTAATCCAAAAAATGAGTAACAACAATTTGCTACTATTATTAATTTCAATCTGAAACCTGAACTGTTTTACTGCTAAGCTTTTGATTTAAATAACCATAAAAAAGTCAGTGAAGCTATGTCATAAATGGTCACTAATTATGTTTATAGATATGTAACACATTTGCTATCTCCACAGCAAAACATTAAAGATAAAATTACACAAAGTTGTTGTAGATTTCATCAGAAAGTATCGGTATTTTTCTATCATTTATTATTGTTTTTGATATTGGAGGTAATCTGAATGCCAGGATGTTCCTAGATTAAAATCAATAAAACTTCATTGCGACTATAATGCTCGGAAAAAAAATACTTGCAAAATGATGTCACTAGTTGTTATCGTTGCTATAGTGGATATCAGCTATTGCGTTCAAATTACAGCGTTACACGTCTCTATTCTGTCACTCTCTTTGTAACTATAGACATCATAATCACACTTTCACATGATCTGAGTGTTTAATCGCAATGAAGTTTTGTTGATTTTAATATTGAAACATCCTGGTGGTCAGATTATCTCAAACATCAATACAGTCCAAAATGCAGGAAAAATACGGATAATTTGTGATGAAATCTACTAAGATTTTCTGTAAGTTCAGTTTTAATAGGAGAGAGTCGGGTTCATTGCAACGCTTGGCATGTTGAAACACTATTCAATTTTCTAGCTTATTTACCTCATTTTGAATTCTTACCTCACTAACTAAAGAGCTTTCTAGGTCATCTTATGAGATATCTTGAGATATATAAAAAATAGCCTTTCAGGTGAGACATGATTTTGTAAAATTTATGGGTAATTTTTTGCCCTTTTCCCACGACCAAACGAGCAGAGCGAAGTTTGAGAGTTTTTATGATGAATGCATGTGCACTCAACTTACAAAAGTTATTTATCAACAATGAGACGAACCCTTGTTTTGAAATATCATCAACAAATTTAACCATCGTTTTGTAGAGTCGTTAAAGTATAATAACGATACAAAACACATTTAAGCCTATTTAAATATGTTATCAAGTCTTTGTAAACCGTCGGCATTATCTTAAAACTTACCCATCTGATCGGATTATATACAAATAGACAGATTAATTTGGACGAAAATCGCCACAAAACGCTTGAAAAGCTTGGTTTAATAAAAGTTAAGACCGGCCTCCGATACGCCAATGAAGCCGTGCGACAGATAGTAGAACTATTTAGCAGTGCGCATTTCACGAGAAAACCGTGCTCATTTCAACAGTCTATGGCATTGTTTACTTGTAGTCGAATTTATTCGAAGGTTTCTGTAATAAATGTAGACCGTTTGAGGCGTAGACCGAATTACAAGCACGAAATTGTAGTACACAGTTTTTCAGCCTATGTTTTTTTTGTCCAATCACCGAAGGTTTCATTATTTAAAACGTTAGCCGAGTTTCTTTACAACTCATGTACAAGCTAGGGCGGAACTACAACGCCCCTTTATGACGAGAACATTTTGTATTTTGCTGCAGTTTCAGACGCGTGAATGCTCGTACTTGCTTTCTGTTAAAGATCGTTATAAAAACCATTCTACATTCAATGCAGCCAACTTTCAAACTGTGTATAGTACACAGTAGCTTGCCATTTTACTTCTAATTTTGAATTTCAGAGTTATAATAAACATATTTCCTTATTGTTGTTGAATTACATGTACATCCATTACAGTAGATTAGGCCTACAGTTTTATAACACTTTTATAACAGCTTTTATTTTGCTGAAGTTTGCAGAAATCTTCCAGACGCGTGAACCCTCGTACTTGCTTTCTGTTAAAGATCGCTATCAATACCATTCTACATTCAACACAACCAACTTTCAAACTGTATATTACACATTAGCTTGCCATTTTACATCTACTTTTGCATTTCAGAGTATAATAAACATATTTCCTTATTGTTGTTAAAATACATACATTACAGTAGGTTAGGCCTACAGCTTAAATTAATTTTTTTATCGTTGTAAAACAGGTTTGAGATAGTAGTAGATTAGGTGTGATTTTGTGTGTGATTAGGTGTGATTTATTATTGTATTAAACCAAGCTTTTCAAGCTATTTCTAGAACATTTATATATCAATTTCTATTTCAAACAAGTCTCATTTAAACTATACTCTGTCAATTCCTGCTGAGAACTACTTTTTCAACAATCAACAGTACCCTTTCTTTTTTCCATTATCACTTTGGTCGTGGGCTGTATGACAGTGGAATTTCTAGTCTTTTAATATCCAAATTTAGAGAATTGCATATCTTCTTTGTACATCATTCCATGTTAACAAGAGTCAGTGGAAACGGTTATAGACATGTTCATTTCATAATGTACCTATACTAACCTAAGGATGTTACATCACTATGAGTTACAACATCATGAACACATTAGTTACTCAGAGTAATTTAGGGCATGTTGAAACGCAAAGGGTATGGGGCAACATGCTTTAATGTTAAAAATAGAGGGTCAAGTTGCAACATGTCTCAACTTGCCCCTCTATTCTTATCTCAGAAATTGCATTATAGGCGGAGTCCCAGATTTTTTTTCAATTATCACATGATAAAACACTGAATGGTAAAGCGTAAAGTTTTGTGTGCTAATTTATTGTTTGCTTGGACAACAATGGTTCGAAACTATAAAAGAAAGACCGAAAAAGGCCTTACTCAAATAATCTAAAATCAGCGCTAGAGTTGGTGAAGCAGGGACAGACAATATGAGGTGCTCCGAAATCTTGTAATGTCAACTTCAGCACTCTCTCGTGCTATTAAGAGAGATTCGTTTTCTCTCTCAGGATACTCAACTCATGTTAAGGTAGGCCAAAATCTATAATATTTGATACGATCTATTGAAAGACATAATATCAGAGTGCTCCTGATTTTAGCTTGTTTATCAGTTTTGTGTCTGTCTGTAGACATGGATCTCACCTTATTTCAGTACAGAGTTTTTATACAAAATTATAGTGCTAAAAAATTAATCTTTCTATTTCATGACTTACCTACTAAGCTTCTAAACGCTTTGGAAACTGCGTTTGTCTCCCCATCCCATTACAAATCTGTTTTGATATATAAGTGATTTACTTGCATCCATAATGTTTCCAATATTTGTGGTAAAAAAACATACATGTTTTATTTTACATTCAGGTGATCACTGATGCCTTTGAAAAAGAACTTTTGGAGTACTTGCTGACTTGCTCAAGAATGAATCGTGGATTGACGACTATGCAACTCAGGAAGTTAGCCTACGAGTTTTCTGTTTCAACTCAGTTGAAAATACCGACTAACTGGATTAAAATGTGCCAAGCTGTTAAGGACTGGATGTTAACATTCTTGAAGCGCCACCTGAGGCTTTCAGTTAAGAAGCCTGAGGCTACCAGTTTGGCAAGAGCTACAAGTTTCAACAAACAGACCGTGTCCGAATTCTTCAGCAGCTACAATAAAGTACTAATCAAGCATAAATTCTCAGCATCTAAAATTTATAACATGGATGAGACGGCAGTGCTTGTTCTACCAAAGGCTATCTCGGCAAAGAATGTTAAACAAGTCGCTCAGGTTACTTCTGCTGAAAAAGATATAATTGTGACGGGAATATGTTGTGTTAGTGCATCTGGTAATAGCATCCCCCTACTTATGTCTGGCCAAGGAAAACGAACAGACAGACATCCGCTTACATGAGAGGAACTCTTCATGTTCATGATTCCTTGGGGCTGAATCAATATTCTGGCTAGATGACCAATGATAATTTCAGTGCTTGGATGGAACATTTCATAGCACATACAAAACCAACGCCTGCTGATCCCGTGCTCCTTTTTGACAACCACTAAAGCCAGCTAGCTGTTAAAGCTATCAATAGAGCCAAGGAATGGGGGGATACTGCCCACATTTCCCCCACATACTACTAATAAGCTACAGCCCCTGGATGTCTCAATATAGGGGCCTCTCAAAATGTACTATAATACAGCTAGTAATTATTGGCAGGTCACCAACCCAGGGAGGACCATTTTCGGCCTCTATATCATGGGTGAGCTCTCTACCAAGGCTAAGATTAGAGCTGTAACATCAGAAAACATATCTGGTTATCGAAAAACAGGTATCTACCCTATGGATGCCGGTATATTCAAAATTGCTGACTTTCTACCTGCTTATGTGACTGATAGACCAGCAGTTGACAACGATGGGCAACCATCTACATTTGCAGCCGGTGATTACTCTCCCTTCCAACAACTCTCATCAGAAGGGATTAATATGATGAAGTTACGATTCCAACTATGAGCTCTGTTGAAATTGCTAAAAAAGTGTCTCTCGCTGTGACATCAGGCCTAACCCTGAAGCTCCTTTTCGCCAGCAAACATCAAAGAGAAGAAAACACTCTGTCAAGTGTGAGAAGTCACCAGTCTCAACAGCAACACCAGTCAAACAGTAAATTGAGAGCGAGGCCGCAGCACGGAAATCCAAGCAAAAAAGAACAAATGCAAACTTATTGAAGTCGAATCAAAAACAGAAGACGAGGAAGAACCTGAACTTCTTTCAGACTCTGAATACCCTGATGAAGCTGATCTGGAAGGTGAAAATAGATTAAGGTGAAATTGGAAGGTGAAAATGGAAAAAGTTGAAGCAGGTACCTTCGTTATGGTCAGATTTGCAAAAAAGAACCGTCATCTCTTCTATGTTGCGCATGTAGAGAATGTCGGTGACGATATTATTGATGTAAGCTTCTACAAAAGAAGTGGAGATGGGTTCATACTCCCAGATAATGTGGACAGCGACAGTGTTGACAGATTCAATATTGATCGGGTACTACCTCAACCAAGAAGTAAAAGAGAAACCGCTCGAGTAGCGTTGAAGCTGCGGTTTGATACAAACCTCGATGACATAGCTAAAGGTTAATCATCACGATGAACCCCTACATTTCTGGACAATGTTGATATCATGCATGCAAATGCTAACATGGAAAGAGAAACTTGATCCTTAGATCAGCATGTATATATGTTTTGTTGTACTGTGGAAGTTTGTTTGTGGTGATTGTTGTGCACAGTGTTTTGGAGTTCATAGCGAAGTTCTTTTTGCTCAAATAATTTGTGGGAATTTGAATTGTTTGGCTGAAAATAAATTCAAGAAAAAAATTACAAAACCAAAATTTACTATGAAAACCAAAGGCGTTTCAATGCGCCACATATGGTGTTTCGACGTAACCCCTATCGGAACACGTTGACACACCAATTAAGCACTTAGTACTTTTGTGCTATGTTCCAAAGTATACAACCAACAGAATTGGCATTTAGCAGACATATGTAAAATATTTTTCTTCATTCATCCTTTATGATTGTCTACATTATATTTCAATATTTTTGGAAAAAATTATAGCCAAAAATACATTTTTGTTGCAACGTGCCCCACCCTCTCCATGATATTTCCTTCTCTACTTTTATAGGTTGACTTGCAATAAAATTCACTTAACAGTTATTTGGTATCAAAAGATTCACCATGTCTTACTCTGTTGTAGGTGCCAAATATGTGAAAATGTGATTACAAGCTCTTAAAAGCTCAAAAACGAAAAGCCGCTGTAGATTGGAATCTCTTTATTTCGATGATCTAGCCATGAAATTTGGTTATTGTTTTGTCGCTTGATGTTCTCACTTGAATTGAAAGGCCAATAAAAAGCTCAATATAAAACTTATCATAGCACTAGTTTAAGGCAAACACTTCGGGTTTTACCGAAGACCCCGTATCAAATATAGATGCTCGCTACTTTACATTTTTGTTTCGGTTTGGTCTAATCGGCAAGTCGTAATCTGATAATGAGACCCAATACTTCGCAAATAGTTTCTGCAGCACTTTTCAATTATCACAAGTGACCAACAGGCTCGTCATGATTATCAGACAATGATATGTACTCCTTCAAGCCAAGGCTAAAAAATTAAATGAATTTTTACGGTAAGTTATAAGATATCACTGCTAAAAGTGACAGCATTACGATGACGATAAAACAGACGCGTAAGAACAATAGACATGGTTTTATTGAATGCGTGAAGTATATTTGTGAAAATATTTCGACGAATAAGGTTGCATGAAAGTGTAAACAGAAACCATCTCTCACATCTACGTCACATTTGAGCCATTTTGCAAAGAGAATCCAAACTACGGTGGTCTCGTGTGGCTGCGATTTTCTGTTCGTTTTCGAGCTTTTAAGAGCTTGTAATCACCTTTCCACATATTTTGCACCTACAACACAACAGAGTAAGACATGGTGAATTTTTTCATATCAAATAACTGTAATGTGAATTTTGTTGCAAGTCAACCTTTAAGTTATCTCATTCAATAGTTACCAATCGTAAACTGGTTGTCAAATTGGAAAAAAATGAATATAACTGGTTCAGATAAACAATGCAAAGCCCAATTAGTAGTGAGCCTACATGTATTTCCATGTGGTATTAGACAAATTTATGTATTTAGCTTTTATATGCGTTATACATATAGTTCTTAGACCTACACCTAATATTATCACAGTATATAATGACCAATAAAAATATATCATAGAACTGCAAAAGCAGGAATCTTATTTGTTCAGAACAAAAACTTGTCATTTGAGCCGATTCCCTGACACTTTGATACCTTGTTGCTTTGGTTAAAATTTGATAAACCAAAGATGCTATAAGAAGTGCAAATGCATCTTAATGCTTCAGTTATGGGTGAGACTGTTCAGATGATGTTAACAGCTTTAAGATAGAAACCACAAACTCAGAATACATGCCTTGACCATGTTTGAAATGTATTTCAAGGTCGTTGCTGACAATTGCCGATACTCATCACAATACTGTCTTTAGTGTACTTCTCATTGGTTGACATAAGACACAGATCAAATGAAAGCCTCTTCCAAAAGTCACGTATGATAAACTCGTTTCATCTCCTCTTCAATGTGCTGTTTGCAGGGTGACATCATCAGTAGACGATTTTTCTGTTCGTCCCCAGTTTACTAGAAGAGAATGTCTACTCAATCTCTACCCGTGCTGCCTCTGTCATGATATACTAGTTCAACCTCAACAGACTGCATGCGGCAGCAGGTAATGTTCACAACTTGGTAGAACATTAATCAGTGGCTTAGCGTAGTAACATCTAATCAGTGAAATTATGAAACAAAAATATAATTTTTTAGTTTACTAGTTTCCTGTTTATATAATTCATTTATAATTTATAATAATGTATAATTCACCATGGTGATTAGAAACCAATAATGACTAAGAGGGAACAAATTGTGCAATAAAATCTCCTCTTTAATTTTTTACTGGAGATGACATGCCGTTTGTGAATTATGTACCAGTTTGTGTGAAAAATATGGCCACCAATTGAAATATTTGGTTCATCATGTTGCTTACCCAATGTAGTAGTCTAAAAGACTTGCTATTTTATCTCTTTGAAGCCGGGTAAAATGCTGCTATAAAATGCTTTTGAAACCATACTTTTACAGTTGTACCATTTGAAAAACGAAAGCTATTTCGTCAGTGTTTGTTTCCAGAAGTTAGGTTTTAATTCAAAAAGCTCGTAGAGTCATAGCTTGCCTCTTTAATTGTTCAGACCATTGTCGGATTTACATTGACCCCTTTATCACCTTTCATGTCACGTATGATAGGTGATAGAAGTGGTAGTAGTTGAAGTGGTAGAAGGTGAGGAATGTAGTAACGAGAGAACCCTGTATAGGCTAAACATATCGATTACCGTAAATCCTTGTGTATAGGCCACACCATAAACTTTTATGGTTGTTTTTTGAGTTACCAGCGTTACTCAAAAAGACATTACTAGTTCATTCTGGTGTTGAAATTTTAAGAAGAGGTATGGAGGGGTATAGACACGCCATAGTAGTTATCTAGTACAAATGCCTCCTGGTCAAAGCATCAAATATTTAAATACGTACTGTACATATTAAAAATTAGTAACAAAATAGTATAGTAACTATAGTTACCAATGCAGTTGTTATGATCTGCAATAAAATGTTACATTACTATGTATGGAGTTCCTATCTTCAAGACAGATGTAGGATAGGGATTTGACAGTAACTTGTTCAGTGCACTAACTTTTGTGACGCTACATAACATAGCATAAAATTTAAATTTACTTTAAACGAATTTAAACACGCATATTAAGCTAAGTTTTGATAGTTCAATAAACTTAATTTTAGTTTTATCATTGTCATAATCTTTTATCACTTATTTTTCTCCGGCTTGGCGCCTTTTGCTTCGTTTTCACTATAACTTTAGTCGGCCTCATTTAAACCTTTTTAAAACTAATTTGACAAGAACGACAAAGTCATGCTGATCAAATTTGAATTTCAGTGATACATCTTTGTTGATGTCGTATGATGGGGAAAAATGCTGTACCGAGGAAAGGTGAAAACTTTGTGTTCCACTCATGAGGCGAAAAAACCGTAAGGCATTGGCGCCGTAACCCGGGGGTCCACTGTAATCAACAAAAAAAGGTTTTTGTTGATAATTTACTTTAGTGAAATATGAACAGGAGTGGAGGCTCGGCAATGCTTAGATTTTGTGTTAGATCAAATGGTAGAACTACATTTCGTACTTTATGATAACTTAACTATATGTGTCATGATCACAGAAACCATGGTTAAGTCGGGATTATAAGATTTAAAGTTATCTGCACGAGCAGAAGGAGAAATTTCTCACAGCTATTTTGCAAATTTTTTTTTGATTCTAGCTTAATTATAGCAGATTCTATGGTCAAATAACTGATTGCACGTTTACCGTTAGTGCGAAAACATAGTTCCGAGAAAACTGGCGTTAAAGTTTGAGAAATGAAAACCAATGCACAATTTTGTTTACATTTCAAAACGTCATAGCAACAAATATCAAGAAGTTGTGATATTTATCTAGATTTCTGTATTTATATTCAAAAAATTATGCTGAATTTAAAAATCTAAACAGATTTTATCTGGTTGTCATAGAAATAGCTTTATATTTATAAAAAATACGTATTACCGACTTTTGCAGATATTAAAAACGGCTTGGCAGTATCGCGATATTGGGCACAGCCAAATCATCAACAAAATCTTTAGAAAAATAACAACAGTAAAATAATGCACACCATCGATCACTATATACTTCGATCTTGTAAACTCGAATGATTGTTCTTAAAATTAAATCTGAAAACAATCTTATAAAATCGAATAATTATTCTTACAATTAACTATTGTAATAAGCTTGTAAGAATTGTTAGGAAGATATCATCGTATTTCCCTTTACTTTCACTGCTTTTGACATCAGTTGGAACACCAAAGTACTCACTATAAGTGTCCAAAATGTCAAAGTTATCTTTAAAATCGGCAAAAAAGAAATGATTATATTTATCGGACGCCATTTTTCAGTACTTCCTGTTTAGTATGGCAACGGTTTTTAAAGGTTTTTTTTTCTCCAAGGTTTAAAGACTTCTATTGGCTAAACTGACTTCAGATTCAGAAAGATCATTCTTTGATTGGTCCAGATGCATGTGTTACAAAAATCGTTACCAATATTATAAATTCAGTTAGTGCAACTTCAGAGTCGGATAACTCAACTTCGTGATTTGCGACTTAACCATGGTTTCTTTGACCGCGACCCATTATTGCACATTATTTTAATTTTTTCTAGCTACTCATAAAAACTAGTGTTTCGAGAATTTTTGAATGTCGTATGTTAGAAAATGCTTTATATATATATATTGACAAAAATATTTGCTCAAATTTTCTGTGGGAGGTCAAAAAATTAGCATGAGTATGTAATCGTCAAGGTTTGACTGTAAACTACCCCCTTGGCATGAAATTCTTTTAAAGAAATAGCAGATTTTTTCATAAGGAATTTACCTCTGGTTAAAAATGAAGTTGTCCATTCTTTATGTTTCGTAACTACTATTTTCAGTCTTAATTTTTATATGACACATTTTTGTATGTTTTGATACCACCTCTTCCATGCATTGTTGGATTGGGTGATTACTTTTGATAAGGGCAAATTTGGAAGCAAATCATAAAACTTTTATGAAAATTGTATCAAAATTTGCTTAATGTCCAAATCCTGTCAAATCAGTATTGTGATGTTTGCAGCTAGGCTTACGGTATGTGCACTCAACCATTGCAGCATTGACCTAGCTGCATGATTATATATGCCTCTCCAATTTTGCTCATGCTGTATTCAAATCTTATGATTATAATCATTATACACTAATCATGGTTTAATCTCTTAGACATAGTAATTTTCTCAGAGCTGTGTATTATTTTGAATTTGCATGCAGAGCTGATACATATAAGTATACAACATTGCAGTAGCTATAGTTGTATATTAGCTATAAACACAATTAACTGAATACAGGACATTGCACTGGTATTAAAAACAGCTTAAAGACAGTGGCGGGTAATGCAGTCGCCACTGGCTAAGTTTCTTTATCCAATGAATTTGAGTAACTTAAGCTAGTAACTTAAGGTTTTTTAGCTTTCAAAAGCCTGTAATCACATTTCCATATATTTTGCACCTACAACACAGCAGAGTAAGACATAGTGAATCTTTTGATACCAAATTACTGTAATGTGAATTTTGTTGCAAGTCAACCTTTAAGCTAGTCTAAAATATATAATTCTCAAAGTTTGTCTGTTGTATGTCAAGTTTATAGCGATTGCTTCAAGTACGCATGCTTGCTGCGCTTGAACTACTAAAAGCAAACTACTGGAAGCATGATCGAACTATTAGAAGAAAAATAAGTGCCCTGACTTCTCCAAAAACCATGCTTCTGAAAGGATGTGCTACTTGCCCATACCTTCATTGCATTTTTTGTGAAAAGCACGGACATACAACTCTTGCTAAATATTATGTGCTCTTGTATTAACAGTCGGTGTATTCCAACACTTCATACTAAGATATACCATAGGGTGCTAAGATGTTACCAATAAGCAGGTTATGAGTGAGAGCAATGAATAAGCATGGTTATCTTATCTCCTACTAACATCCAGGAACCAAAAACTCGGTTTATTTAGGACGGGCTTGAAGCTGCACCTAATGCCTAGGCTGGAGTAGTCTGTCCATCGTCGCGCTGTCTTTTTTCTTTGAGTTGCCGTGATTTTTTATCCATGTGAGTCACATCCTGCTAACTGCCTGCCAATTGGGCTCTGCACCTCCATTAGCCAAGCTATTGTGCACGTGGAGCCTTCACCAATGATTTTTATGGTGCATTTTTTAGCAATCATCTGACTGCATGGAAAAATAAAATTCAAATTCAAATCACTACCTTACAAGCAAAACAGTGATGCTGTTTGCTATTGGTAATTGTAGGGTCTGTAAAGTCTGCATAGACATGAAGTTTGGTTCTCGTGATGTCATCCCGTGTCCCATGCCCCATGAGGATGAGCTACCCGATGAACCATGTCAAGAAACAGGTCTTCGTAGAGATCAGGTCATACCGGACACGGGGGTTCAGCGAGATCTGCTCAGGGAGAGATGCTACTGCCCTCATCAAGTACATGGATGTTCTGACACGCCCACATGGAGGAAGTTACATGTTTGTATTGTTGGGTTTCTATTAGATTGGCTAAACACAAGTTGACCATGTGGACATACAGTAGCCAAATATCAAATAAGATATTAAGTGCAGTGGTTGACAACGATTTCTAGCTGATGCTGTTTCAGTCATTGAAAGCATGACCAAGTTTCCAACGCTCAAAAGGCGTTACAAACTTTAAAAAGTTGAGAAACTAATAGTAATCAATAAATAGATTGTTTTTATTATTGCTTTGAGATGGAAAACAACAGTGAAAAGTTTGACTTTTCACCCCGGGCTAGGAGTTAAAGAATTTTGGTCTGACTCATTTCAACTCATTCGAAATATAAATTAATTTAATTTATACTTGTTTGTTATTCTCATATTTTTTACGCTTCATTTTATCTTGTCATCTTTTTCATTTTTCCTTATAGAACTGCCATGATTTGAGAAAATTCCCAAGTTTTATGTTGGAATTACATGTACTGTAAAACATATATTTTTTACAAAGCTCCTTAGAATTTGGGGAAAGTAAGAAATCTGCTAACTTACATCCGACTTGTCATAGATCTCTAAATAAATATGGATTGGGGAATGGAAAAAGAACTCTACCAGTTGATATCTATTGCTTGCAATTAACCTGCGATTATATTATAGTCTGTCCTCTCCTTTGCAATTTGTTGAAGCTTTTAATTTTTTATTTCATTCTAAAATTTAAGGTGCATTTTATTCTATGTTTATATTTAAAAATGCTGCATAAAAACTCATTGCATTCGTTGATGTGTTTGCTACAGTTTGCAGCAAAAACTGGCCTTTTATGTGCAGTAGAAAAGGAGTTATGGGCGTTGATCCATTTAAGCCATGTTAAGATAACTTTAAAATTGCTATCAAATAGTATGCTATAATTCTGCCAATTTGTAAGTCAAATAATAATAAGCTATCAAATGCTACAAATATATATTTAAGAACAAGTACCATAAACAACTCATGTTTGTAATAACTCATCGTCCCTCTTGCATCGTCCATCTTGCGTCGTCCTGCTGCATTTTCTTTCTGCATCGCAGAACAAACTAAATTCTCAACCAAAATAAAACTGTTTTAATAAATTAAGTTTTGCATATTTACTTCACTAATTTGGTAATAAATTTTGCAGAAGCATACAACTGCCTGCCGCTCTTCTCTTGATAGCCTACCCACTACATCATCTTCAGCAAATCGCTCTTTTGGACCACAGATTGACACAGTTTCTACTACTATGGTAAGAAGAATAGAGCTGTACTTGTTCACTTTCTTGTGTATGAATCTCTGTGGTACGCCATTCCTGCTATAATTATGTACTGCTTAACAATGTCAAGGTGTGTAAATCACTATGTTTCCATGATGCGCAGTGCTTCGGAGTTGCGCTATCTCCGAATCATGGAAACGGCGTCTTCGCACTGAAATCACTGCGCACTGATCAGTGCGAAGCCAGTGCAAATTCGCAGCAAGGAAACAGCGACTGCGCAGTGGCTGCGCATAGCTCTCATGCCGTGGAGACAGATTTTACGATGGCCATAAACTAGTACAAAGGTTGTCCTGCTAATCTTGTTTTTTTTCACTATTCTTCCGATCTTCTTTCACATAAATTTAATTATAGTCTGCATTCACGAGGATGATGAGGTGATTACTTTCCTGGACTTTGTTATCGATGCCAACACTTCGAAAAATAGGTGGCAAGTCCAAAATTAACGTTTAAATAATATATTACTTAAAAATACTTATTAAAAATATATTACTATGTAAAAAGTGTGTTAAGGTTTGTAAAACCTTGTGAATGTGTATTGTAAATAAAAGTATAATGACGACATAATAATAAAAAAAGACTGTTTATGACGTTTGGTATCCGTGATCGATTCTATTTCTCCATCAGGCGATTCGATTTATACAATTTCTCTTCTCTGGCTAATTTGCGGTATTTGCTGAAAACCACTGCGCAGCATGGAAACGTACAATCCCCTCGACTTCGGAGGGGGCTGCTTCGCAGTACTGCGCACCACGGAAACATAGTGATTCACAGTGGCGCTACTTCAGTAACTGAGCCTAAGAGTTTCACTAATGTCAATGAAGGGCTGTAAAAATAATTTAATCTTGAGTAATATTTGTGTGAAGTATTGTCGTTGTGTTACCTATCATGGCTAAGTAAGAGACTTATACATCATCTTTCCGTTCTTATTTATCTGGAGTTTTGTAGAACTCCATTAGATTGATGACAGACATTAGAACGATTCTTTGTACAACTAATGAAAATAAGGAATGATTGTTAAAAATCCGCTTCAGCAAGAAATGTCATTGACCAATATATTTATATATATATTTATTTGTATTTACCGAGTTTGTATACCTACCTGTACATGTATCGAGTCTGTATACCTATTTGTATACTTACATCTGTAAACTGCGCATGTATGCCCACTAGAATACCCACCAATACACTCACATGTATTTTGAGTTTGTATACCACTAAAATAATGTACTTACATATATACGGTGTCTGTATACCACTAATATAATTACATCTATACTGTGTCTGTATATCACTAATATACTTACATCTATACTGTGTCTGTATACCACTAATATACTTACATCTATACGGTGTCTGTATATCACTAATATACTTACATATATACTGTCTCTGTATATCACTAATATACTTACATATATTACATCGATGAAATCCTTATCAATTTGTAGGATGATGTTACGATGTGTGCGCCTGTGCCCTGTGTCAATGCCGGGTGTCCAGAGAAATTTGATAAAGAAGCCCTCAATAGACATCTGGAACAATGTCAGTTCCAGGTTGTCGCCTGTCGCTTCTGCGGAGAGAGATACAAGCGTAATCAACTTGAGGTATGTAATGAATTAATGGAGAGCGGGCAGGTTGAACCACACATAGAATTTTAAAGAGCTAAATTATGCAATTTGCACCAAAGCTATACCTCATGCATGGAAAGTTTGAAAATTCATTTGCTAGTTTTCAAGTTTGGGCAATGCGGGCTTCATAACATTTTCAAAATGTTTCAACCAACCCAATGATTGGGGCATAAGGATAAAAATAAGGAATAAAAAAAGAAGATTGTTTTTGAAGGTATCTTGTTAATTAGAGTGTGGGATATAACAAATAACACACAGCTAAAACTATGATTCCAATAAATAACCTACTAATTGATTTAAACTGAGAGTTACTATATGCTTTATTAATATATTTTTATGTCATCCTGTTCTGTGTATTGTCCCAATTTAAACTAAAAAAACTTCTTCACTCTTGTACTCGTACATCTAGTTCAACCTGATAATTGTAAATTTGATAATTAAATTAATGCAATATCTTTCTGAACTGTATGGTTTACTGAGAAACATTATGAGAGACTGCTACTAAAATGTATGTGATTTATATTGCACCCGACATAATAAGTTTGACTTGCATATATGTCAAGGAAAGGACAAGGATATTTGATCATGTCTGATGTCTCCGGAGTAGGCCGCGGTGTTCATTGCAAGGCCTATGAGTGTTTCCTCTCATTTTGACTCCAGTAATTTTCAAAATTCAGGCACTAGTATAGCTGTAACCTAATCATCGTTGTATGCCTACCTTTGCCATGTCTGCTCCAAATTCAAACGCCAATCCTATCTGATCTAGCTGATAGCATAACTATGTTTTTTAATTTTTATTAAAGGCGCTGTAGGCATACTGGGGTTACAGATAGTATTGATTATTTGATCTTTCATAATGGAGACATTACGAAGGCATCAAATAATCAATACCAATATTCGATGTCTTTACTCTTGGCACCTTGCCATGATAGTCATGCGTCAGTCACTTCAAACAATGATCTTATAATTGTTACGTACACTGGAATAAGATGTCATATGCCGCACACTGGTTGTATAGTTAACGGGCTTAACAAATTAGTGTGAGCGCAAAGGATTTCAATGATATGGGGAAATTTTAATAATTTGATGACTAACGCAAAGTGGTAGTCATGAAGGGCGGTATCCAGTCAGAAGAAGATTACTCCATAGTATTGCTGCTAAAAGCTGTAATTCTCATGCTAGTAGGTTGAAGTGGGATGACAAGTTTGGTAAATACATGTACCTCTTCCTTTCCTAGACGCATTGACGAATAATATTCAGAGTTTTTCCCACCAACTTTCTGTTCATCGGAGGTTATGTTCTTTCAAACAAGTGCTTGTGAACATACTTCTTTTTGTTAATTGAAATCATGCGCTTCTTAATTTTCTTAAGTTCATGGTTCAAGTTTGTCTGGTCAGTGATTGCTGTCTTCTTTTAGTTAAGAGAATCAAATATTAACTATTTCACTGCCATTCATGTGCAAATTTGCTTTCGGCCTATTGCCAGCCATTTTACTGTAAATTGCAGATTTTGCTGTATGATATGTAAATACTTTTTTCAATTTCAAGCACTGTCTAGAAAATATTTGTAGTACATTTTATGGTACCAACATGTTAACCAAAAGAGCTATGCAAAAAATTCAATGTATCTATATTATGTGCATTGCTGAAGCCATATGAAACTACGATTGCTCCAAAGCTGTTACGATCCTTTAGAATGTTCTCTACTTTCACTAAACTATTACTTTCACCTCATCAGAGTCAGTGCTGTAACTTTTATTATCCGAGTATTTAGTTAAGTCTGAATCTGAATCAGCTAGAATGTCATCAACAAAAGCTATTATGCTTCGAACATGGAAGCTGCTTGCGGGAGCCATTTCACAAAAAATCAAAAGTTAGAATGGTGACCATGAACTGCAAGCTTCAGTAGAAACTTTCGATGTAATAGCTATTCAATGTTTCAATGTGTTGAGAAAGTACCTCTCAATTTTGTTCAATAACATGCATTTTAAGTAATTCTGATGTAATAAGGGCAAATAGTGGTTTGTTAGTGAGAGATGATTAAGCTGGTGATATTTCCACTGTCAAAGTATTAGAGTTCATTATAGTGTTTGATAGGGCGGGTTTCCTGTTACTTATGAGACATTTGTCATCGGAATCAACAAAATGTCCTTGAACTGATATTCTGTGAACAAGTTCTGATGCAATAAACCAAAAGTATTTCACAAATGCTTCATCGATTTTTAGGACGATGTAGCGTCCATGTGTAGATCATGTAGTATTCATGTATAGATCATGTAGCGTCCATGTATAGACAATGTAGTGTCCATGTATACACAATGTAGCGTCCATGTATAGACCATGTGGCGTCCATGTATAGATCACGTAGCGTCCACGTGTAGATCATGCATAAAAGACATCAAATATCTGAAGTCTCTTTCCGTGTCTCCGCTAAAATCGTGTCTCCCCTAAAACAAGGTTCCTATGAATATAATTTAATGGCAAAAAGACAATAATAGCTCAAGTATCAAAATATTTATTATGAAAAAATAGAAGTTTTGATATGAATTGGCAGAAAATCGCTTATGAACACTGCATCACAATTTTCAGTGTGGAAATAAAAATTGCATTCCATTGTTAGCTCCGAAAGGCCACAAACAATGTTTTAAGAATCCTTAAATATCTAGTCAACTCATGAAAGTTTAACTGAACTTTACGTTTTGAAAACGTGATTTGGTCATGACTAAACTATTAGATGAACCATTCTTTTCAAATTCAACCTTTGTAGTTTTAAATAAAAAACTCTCCTTGTATTTTTCACAGGCAGATGATATGCTCATGATAAACAGTTTCACTGGCAAAACTTTAATTGCAATGTACAGTGCTAGTTGTAATTACATCTGTCCACTTTATTCATAAATCACTTTACAGGATCATTATGGGGAGTGTGAAAGAGCAGACCCATGGCGTAATATTTGTGGTACCAAATTTAAAACGCCCGAACAGGTCAGTTGAAATTATTTTAACCTTTTAGAATCCTTGAAACGCGTATTTCACAGCGATTCCATGAAGAAAGTCATTTGTATAGTGTTATTCTCTATAGTGAGCCGTTTATAAACTGGCATGTTTGAGGCTAATAGTTACTATTCCTTAGAAAAGGTAAAATAAACTTTATGATGTCTCATGATCTCATAAAAAATAGAGTGAGAAACTTGATGAAATATGATGTTCTTGAGCTAAAACGACAACGAGCCCAATTTATTAACAGTTTTTCTAATAATTAAGTTCCTTGTGCAGATAGATATTCTTTTGTTTATTAAAACTTGACAATCAATATAATTGAAAGTAGGTTCAGCTCTCAGACGTACAACCTTAGCCATACCTTAACCTCTGGATATCCTATGTAGGCTTTTAAAACTGTCCACTTCTGAAAAAAGTTAAATCTTAAAGCTTACTGGCCATAGAATTCCTCTGTAAATTCTTTTATTAGTTGAGTTATTGAAAGTCCTGACGTCATACATGGAGTTGTCTGCTTTTTTATATTTGTTTGGAACAATGGAAGGTGATTATAAAACACTTGTCTGTGGCTTAATAAAACTTTGTCGATGAAAATGAGGTGATAGGAAAACAGTGTGTAAAATGTATTGAAGTGCAAAATCTTAAATTCTAGCTTGAGCCAAATTTTAAAAGTTACCACTGCAACATTAACACATCAAAAAGTAGTCTGGGGAGACAATTCCCAAAAAAGTGTAAATTCATTTAGCCTGTCAAGTTATTTATGGTAGTAATGTACAACTGAGTTGATTAGATGCACTAACAAATATTTAACTTGACCCCCATAACTCCAGAGTTTGTTTACTAATAACCCAGTGATTATGTGATTGGTAAATTATAAAAATATTGGACACACAATTTGGTTTATTTATTTCCTCACAAACTATTTTGAGGGGTAGTATTTACTTTAAAAAATTTATTGAATTACATTTTTTAGTTAAATTGGGTTAGATTATCCCATGTGCACTCCGGAAAAGCATAATTTTTGTTTATATTAAAGCTGAATTGCAGATGAGATTTTTTTAACCATATTTCTTCAGTCCATAATAGTGAGTATAAAAAAACTTCACAGATTAACATGACAGTGAAATTTCACCGGCTGTACTTGTCATTGTCAACTTTCATTGATTTTATGTGTATTGCCTACTGGCATAATTACCAACGGGATGATTGACTGATCAACGACTGTTTGTTTCAGAGCACTAACAACATCAAGAGGACTATTAATGCCAAGGTTAAGCCATTGGAGGTAAAAAATCTCAATTTTTTCTTTACTCATAGCAAGTTCATTACATTCAACGCTGCTAGTTCTCTTTTCTTTGAGATTGTCATTTCCGTTTGTCTCCTTTTTGATTCTTAGCTCCTTTGAAAAGTTAACTCATTCACGATTTTTGTTTCGGTTCAGTATTTTGATGTTGAGCTAATTTTTTAATGTCGTTGTCAATATTCATTGTGGCCGATATTTCCATATAACCTTATAAGCTGATGACTTCAAATTGACTGCTTTTAATTTATCTTCAATTTTTTGGTTCTATTTTCATGATTTTTATCAACTTAAAATATTGGTAAAACATTTTGATAAAGAAAAGATAATTTTGTTCCGTGTGACCCATGTTAGCGATCAGGGTCAGTGTCAAATAGTTGACGAATCTTATAATGCTGTAGGGATGATAACTCCAAATTTTATGTGTAAACAAGGTTTTAAATAGTAATTCTGTTGCGGATTATGTTTGTGTTGGGCTGTTTTCGTTCTTCAGCTTGCAGTATCGATTCAAACTTTGAAAGATATTGATTATGCCTGCTTGGAAGTTAAGTTAAAATTCCAAGTTTTTATTTAAGCTTATCAAGTTCCAAAACTTAAGTTATACTCAACAGGTTATCTTATGGCTCTGACTTATACGCTACAATGCAATTGGAGATTTTATGATTTTACATTAACATATCATTGCATCGCTTCATTATTAGATTAGCTGCATCTATTAATAGCAATATTCAATTCGCTCATTTTGGTTTCTCTTCTGAGATGGATGCTTTCCCTGTCTTCATACTTGTGAAGACTCTTATTCATGCTGGCTAGAATTGTCAAACTACTAGATTTCAGCGGTTTTATAAATTTTAGATTTTTAGATTTTAGTTTTATAGATTTTAGATTAGGTTTCTCGTTCTGGACACATTCCGAATTAATGTTTCAGATGGGTCTTTTGGTGTTAAAACCGTACAGGGTTTAAGGTCCACTTGGTTGGCAGTGTCGGTGTATCTTCTGTTCTTTCTATGATAATAATTCTACCAGGCATATTGTCTTCACTCACATAATTCTTTTTTAAATCTTCAATTGTTATAGCGAAAAACCTTTAATTTGTTAGGAATCAATAATAATTACAGTTATAATTACTCTGTGGTGGTTAACTAATTCATTGCCTATTATTTTAGACCTTTCTCACAAACAGGTATTATTGTTTTCCAAAAAGAAGTGAATGCATTTTTAACATATTTGTTATGTTCTGGTTTACAGAAAGTTGTAGCTGAAGTGGCTATGACAGTAAAGAAGCTCAGTAACGGCCAGGAAGCATCAGAGACAAATGGAGATCGCCTGGTGAATGCAATGAGGACTGTTGCACACAGCTCACAGCAGATCGAGCAAGTCTCCGGAAAAGTTGGAGTGATTGAGAGACAGATTAGAGATTCCGGACTCGGTAAAAAAAAAATCTGTAGATCTAAGTCAGTCTGCAAACCTACTAAACTTCCAATTACTGGTAGTTTGTTGAACAAAGACGACTAGTTATTTTCTCTTTTTGAGAAGACGACTCTAACATTATCAGAAATGGTGATTGTTTGCTCCTAGTGGATACACTCATTTGAATAGTAATATATGTCATGATAGCCACTACAAAAAAATTGTGTCCTCATCTAGGAGTGATTTTTATGTCTTGGATATTTTTCCAATGTTAGATTCACAGTCTGCCGTTACGCCTTATGTAATCTTACTTCTGTAGGACATGCCACTCTTCTTATGGAAGGGTGTCACAATGTGAAAAACACAAGTATTTTCATGTTTGGAAAAGGTTTCAGATTGGAATCTGTGCATCAGTGTTATTGCCGTCAGTTTTTGGGAAGATAAATTTAACCCGGTAACGGGTGAAGTGATGCTATTGTCACCTATATTTTGCACTGTCCTTAGGGAGAACTAACGCCAATGCCATCGGTCTCAGCATTTTTGCTAAATCGTTTTTCATATGCCGCAAATTCCGGTTTATAAGTAAAAAATTCGATACCAAATTTCAAACTTATAAATCTATCGTCAACTTATGGCGGCTAAGTTTTTCATGACACAAATTCTAGTAAAATTTAACTTCTAAAAACTATTGCAAATCAAAATTACATAATCTGACAAATAGCGATTTATTCATAAAACAGTATAATGCTAGTAATCCTACTCAACTTGAGATAGATCAATCACAAAGTCCAATTCTTCACCATTCAAATAGTTATTGCTAGGATAATCTTCTGGAATGAGATGTTGTTTATAATTAAATGATTTTTTCGTAGTATCTGCCCCAAAGCCCACACCTCAGTAATCCATATGACACATCCACTATCATCCATCTGTCCTTTTTCTTGTACATGAATCACAATTCCTGACAGTAATCTGTCTTGCATCACAGCTTTTCTGTTAAAAATGTACATATTATCCAAGGGGGCAGTTTCATTCTATAAGCAAGGTGGGCCAATACGATGGTAAAGTATTGTTTTTCATGGTTTGTGGTTTTCACTAGGACCATAGTCTGTTGTTTTTTTATCTGTTTTTTATTATACATTTTGCCGACGACACAATAAAAACATGGGTGCTTTTGCTGTTGGCAGCTTTTATTGTCATTTCCCCAGCTACGCATCGCTCGCCTCTGATGCCAACTGAACTATTAGCAATCAAATGAATTGAGCCAGAGAAGGGAGTCGACTTATACGGCAGGTACATGTCAAAAACAGAATTTTTAAACTAAACTTTGAACCTCGACTTATACGCCAGGTCGACTGGCACGCCGGAATTTAAGGTCTGTTAAAGTATCAGTGTGAGTTAAACAAGAAAATGCATTAAATAAAAATATTTGCTTGATACAGGTATTAATTATTTTGTTGGTGTCACTTTCAAAGTTTCAAAGAAAAACAACGTAAAGATTTGGAGTTAAAAAACAAACTTCGACACTCTACACATGCTATTCTAAACAATACGTATGTATGAACTGCGTACGCACATACTGTAGTGTCTACATACTGTAGTGTCTACATACTGTAGTGTTTACATACTGTAGTGTTTACATACTGTAGTGTCTACACACTGTAGTATCTACCTACTGTAGTATCTACATACTGTGGTGTCTACATACTGTAGTGTCTACATACTGTAACGACTATCTACTGTAGTGTCTACATACTGTAGTATCTACATACTGTAGTGTCTACACACTGTAGTATCTACATACTGTAGTGTCTACACACTGTAGTATCTACATACTGTAGTGTCTACATACTGTAGTATCTACATACTGTAGTGTCTACACACTGTAGTATCTACATACTGTAGTGTCTACGTACTGTAGAGTCTACACACTGTAGTGGCTACATACTGTAGTGTCTACATATTGCAGTGTCTACATACTGAAGTGAGTCAGAGTTTGTTAACATGAATCATTGCTGATTTATTTTGCTCAATCGTTGTAAACTCGAACATTTAACTTCTTGATGAAACAAATCATCGTCAAGAGTGAAATTACAAGTAAATACATTGTGTGTCTTTACATACAATGAGTGTTACTTAATCAAACACTCGCAAATATAAAATATAAACAGAGATAAAAATAAGAATTGCCGCCGTTGCGAATTTCAATTTGTTTTGTGTACACGTAATTAAATTATAAAGGAAATAAACATTTCCTAACATTATAAAAAAAAACATACCTATTAAGGTGTAAACACACTAGGCGATTTTATCGCGAGCGTCATGAGGAGGGCGGAGATATCGCTAGCGTGTGCATAAACACACTTGAGCGATTCACTAGCAAGCGATATAATGGGCACGCCCACAAACTGCCAATAAAATTCCGTATCATTAGTTTCTTCGGAGTTGTTAATAAATTTAGGTCAGTCAATATGGCGCCGTCTAGGCGACAACGTAAACAACTTACGCATTTGTTATTAAACCTATCTCACTTTGACGGATTGTACACTGCCTACACTACAAGGAGACATAAGAAAAACGATTATTGCATTTGTAACTGTAATATTTTTCACTATTTTTATACATATTTTATTTTGTAGTGGTTTTTTATATTTAGGCCGAATGTATTAAATATTTACCGTTCTCAAGATGGTCAACCTGTGCAACGATTGACTCCTAATGTTGGTTTTCAACTTGGATTTTTTGTAATTTTTGTTTGTTATGGTGCACATGACTGGGAGTGCTATTATTAAATTTATGAACAATTCAGTGCTCGTTCTGAAGATGTTTCAATGTTAACAAAATAGCAAATTGTCGCTGCTGTACGTTGGTGAACATCGATAAGAAATAATTACCTGCCATAAAATTGCATTCTGGTAAAATCCAACCAATCGAAATGCATCTCGCTAGCGATAAAGTTGTGCAGAGAAAGTCTAACTTTATCGCTCTGGAAGAGCACGCTGGGTGAATTCCAGCGCAGATTAGCGCCACGCAGCGCGATATCGCTCTAAATATCGCCTAGTGTGTTTATACCTTTAGCTTCTCACAAAAACTGATTCACTAATACTCACTATTTGTTATGTTATCATAAATAGTTCTTTATAGTCAGTCTTTTTGAATATTTTCTTACCCAGCAATAAAACCTACCATTAGGTTTTGGCTACTCAGTGTGTGCTAATTACCAACAATTGTACGATTGGATAAGGGTTTTTAGGTTCCAGTATGACTGAAAGCAAATGTTTATTGTCAAAAATAAATTAATTTTATGAAGCTGTTTCCTTACAACGATGACACGATAGGAAAAATTTTACGGTTTATCAGACCCTGCAACATCGTGATCTCATAGTAACAGTTCTACTATTACCATATAATTTTAGACACCTCACTAAATAAAAACACCTCACATTGAGGCGTTCAAATTTTGTTGGTGGCGAGCCTCACTTTAAACTAAAAGTACTTTGCTAATTGCTGACTCACGCAAGCTCCTGCAACTAGCTACTTTATTTGGGTTTTGAAAATTTTGCAACGTTTAAAAAGAAAGTTTGACAATTTCGGGGTTTATACGAGACCCCCATTGCAGCACGGGGTACAGTATACGAGACACCCATTGCAGCACGGGGTACAGTTGAGTAATAATAAATGTAAGAAGTGAATAACCGTTTCAAAGTCAACTTTTTTTCTGCTTTATGCCAGAAAAATTTGTTTGTGCATTATATATCACAGTATCACTAATTTTCTTTTAGCATTCCATAAAGCAACGGAACCAGCATTGATTACCTTTTCTTATCTTAAGTTCATGTTTTTGTTTTACCAGATCAAGTGAAAGTTATAGAGTCCCACTCGCAAAACATTCAACATCACAACGAGTTGCTGAATGACTTCGAGAAACGTATGAAGGTATGAAGCTTTGTTAAGAGCATGCTCAAATGTATCCATATATCCGCCAGTCGAAAGGAGGGCAATTATTTAATGAAATCCTATTTAGCTGTAGCTCAATTTTATCTGACTTTTCTCTTAGTATTTATTATTTCTATAAAGCCATTTTTTCTTTTTAATCAGAGTTCTGAATCTGTCTCTTATGAGGGACTGCTCATCTGGAGAATCAGGGATTACAAGAGAAAGAAATCTGATGCTATCAGAGGTCGGCAGATGTCGATCTACAGTGATCCTTTCTACAGCTCTAGATATGGCTACAAAATGTGTGCAAGGGTTAGTATTGACAACATCCCTGTTTTCTGTTTGCAATGGTTGCAGAAATTGATTGCATAGTTTTATTAAAAGTAGAAGTACAACCGCTGCACTAAACAGATACAGTGTACGGTTACACGATATCTAATGGTTTTGGTGAGACCTGTAATACAATGAACTAGACCAGGGGTCGGCAACCCGCGGCTCCCTTTGACTTTGGATTTTTTTTCCTTTTTGCTTTTCTAACCATACGCCAAGTAATTAATAAAAATATAGAAGTTTTATCACTAGACTTTGTAATATAGTTTAAAACATCGTAATCATGGTGATAAATCAAACATTGTCACTTGTTATGCGCCATTATTTATGTGCCAATAAAACCGCCAAAAATTATACCAGCCGGCCCGACACCTCTTGATTTTTTTACCCCAGGTAGGCAAACTATGCCGAATACTTTCTAAAGAAAGTGACCGAGGAAAATAGAACATTTAATCCTACGTGGGCTGATTTGTTTGCTTTCACTTTGCTTTCGCTTCGTTTGAAGCTGGTTCACCGGTTTGCTTAATATATAATATTATCTCATTATATAATATACAATGAGAAATGTACGCTTACTGACCGTATGCGCCAAATGACAACACACAGAAGAAATATAGCACATTTGCTGCAGTTAGATATTAAGTTCAGACTTTTGTTAAAAGAAAGACTGAATTAAGCATGAAGTTGCAATTTTTTCTTAAAAGTGACCTTATGAACAACGTAATATTTTCACGCCATGTTCAAGTTATTACTAGCTATTTTATTATTCTTTGCAGAAGTGTAATTTTGTTTTTTCAGCAGTTAAATTGGTATACATGCCACACCTTTTCCTTTTTTGGTGTAAACATGGTATAAAAGCATTAAAAGCTAAACAAAAATGTTACATGTAGTATTTAATCTTTTTAATTTAAAATATCAAAGGGGGTTTGTGGCTCCCATTGCGTTCTTTCTTGGGGAAAACGGGTCCAAATGGCTCTTTGAGTGGAAAAGGTTGCCCACCCCTGAACTAGACAATTTAGTTGATGAAACAATTTTATTTCTCTGGTCACCTGGATTAATTATGATCTTTTCTTGTATAAGAAAACATTCTAATTAAAAAAATCGTTCATTTTGTCTTTAAAGATGTGATTGCGTCAAATTTTAGTTGATGTCTAAAGAAAGCATTTTTTTGTCAATTAGCTGATATGTTGTTTGTTGTGTTAGGCGATCTCATTGGCAAGATATTTGCAGATTAAAATTGAAAAAACATGCCCAGACTTGCCCAAAATGATGTAAGAAATGGTACAACCTGTCTCTCTCTATCTCTCGTATTCACATCGTCTATTGCGATAAGTCTAGTCCTACGCGGCTCTATTGGCATATATTTTATTTAGTATTTGCTCATGTTGACTAGAATAAAATCTTTAATCCAGCTACAGATACATTATTATGAATGTCTCAAATGCCTCAAAAAAAGGGAAATTAAAAACTTGTCATATTAGTTTTCTCTAACTGCTGTGTAAACATCTGAGTACCGACTTCGATTTTGCCGGTCTACGTTAATTAGGTCGTCGAGTTGACTTATTTCATCGTGAGTTCTCAGTTGCTACCCACACTGGAAACTAGCTACTAAACAAAATAAGCCCGTGGCCATCTTTGAAAAGAATATGTTCGAATATATGGCGAAGCCAACTGCACGCCAAAAAGTCATGTATAGTCAACGTAATCTAGTCATTATCAGTATCAATTTGTAGAAAAAGTTTACCGGTCACATTCGATTAGTTAATTCAATTACAAAACAAATGGTTTTATGAATTGAACGAAATAGTGATGAGTGCAAAACAACATCAATTTTGTTGAAATCAATTAACCCACTGATTCTGGCAAATGATTTCTAAAGCTATTCTTGCACCTGGTTGGCGGATTGTGGACTCAGCTGTTTTCACTTAGTAGGGAGCAGCATGCAATTTTTTGAACTTAATATTTGGTCCGTTGGAATTGAGTCGAGCTATGCAGAAGTACCTGCCAATACAGCCCTGACTACACTTCATAAATCCATCTATCAGAGAAGATTTCAGCACAAATGGCAACATGGCTATGACGTATCCAATAGGTTCTGCAAAACATATTTTGCATTGTCTTCAACAATATTATCCCATGACCAAACACGAACGAAGCGATTTTTTGGGAGCTTTATAATCAATGCATATGTGCACACAACTCACGAAAATTATTCATCAACACCATCGCAAACCCTTGTACGGAAATTTCATCAACAAATTTAGCCAGTTCTCAATGGAGTCGTTTAATTATAATAACGATACAAAACACTTATAAACCTATTTAAATATGTTACCAAGTCTTTGAAATTTGTAGACAATATCCTAAACCTTACCCATCTGATCGGATAATACATACCTAGACAGATTAATTTGGCCTAAAATCGCTATTAAAACCTGACAAGCTTTTTTTAACCAAAATTAAAACCGGCTGACGAAACGCCGATAAAGCCGTGCGACCGAGAGTAAAACCATTAAGTCATGCATATTTCACGGGAAAAACATGCACATTTCACCAGTCTATGGCATTGTCCAATTGCCGAAGGTTTCTAATATTTTTCCGTTTTCAATATCTTGCAAAAATATTTAATTATAAGAATAATTATTTGATTTTATAAAATTATTATAAGGTTTAATTATAAGAATAATCATTCGAATTTATTTATCTGAAGGTTTCTGTAATAAACGTAGACTATTTGAAGCGTAGACCGATTTACAGGTACGAAAATGTGGTACACAGTTTATCAGCCTATTTTTATTTTTGCCCAATTACCGAAGGTTTTATTAAATTATTTAGAACCTTAGCTAAAATTCTTTACATCTTATGTACAAGCTAGGGCCGAACTACAATGCCCATTTATGACGAGAACATTTTTTTATTTTGCTCCAGTTTGCAGAAAACTTCCAGACGCGTGAATGCTGATGCTCGCTTTCTGTTACAGATCGCTATCAACACCATTCTACATTCAACAACCAACTTTCAAACTGTGTGTATTACACAACAGCTTGCCATTTTACTTCTAATATTGCAGGGAGAGATATAAAAATATAATCTTTTCCTTTCATTATTGCTGTTTGTTGTACATAATAACACCCAGTACATTACAGCTACCATTGCAGTTACCCTATTGCACTGCAGAGCCATTTGACTGCTAATATTGCATTTCTCAACCAGCAGTACCCTTTCTTTTTTCCAATATCCCTTTGGTCGTGGGCTGTATGACAGGAGAATTTCTAGTTTTATTATATAATTTTTACAAGCCAAAATATTTTCATCGCAGCATAAAGTTTTTATTAAAAGCATCCATCCAATACATGGCCATTCACACAGTTTCAGCTCACATAATAGGGTAAATTAATCTACTGCAGCAAACTCAAACAAACATTATAGTTTGTGCAGCACACATTCGTGTCTCTCTGTCCCATTAATGGCAGTTTCCAGACCGACACGACTGCTCCCTTAATGAACCACATAAACATCCTGTAACAATAAAACAAATGTAATAAATGTCATTCATATATATATATCGTTCTAACACGTATCTACTGAAAGCTTTCAATTTGAGAGTTAGATAGATTTCAAGTGTAATTTTCAAAATGAATAAGTGTTTAACAAAAGCATAAGTACGCAAAACCAACAATTCGAAGCTTTGTTTCTGAGAGTTAAAGATGAGCACTGATCAATCGATGTTCCTCACTTTCTACAAGGGAAAAATGAACATAAATTCTAATCATAAATCTAATTTACCAGCTAAAAATTCCAAAGAAAATTTTAAGCAAATGTTATAGCTAGGTGAAATGATAAAAAGTTGTGAAACGATTAAAATGTTATGAAACGATGATTCATGACAGCAAAAAGTTATAATTTTACTTATTAGTAGATGTATTCATGAGTACTAACAATATTACCATTACTTTAAATTATATGTAAAGGATACTCAAAGTTAAAAATAAATTTACCTCTATTCGTCTATCTTTCTCTGCAGCATAATGCTGTTGACGCCTGGCCTGTCAGCTCTAACCATAACCTGTCTGCCCCAATCTTTAATCACCTGACGCTCAGAAAACTTTGAGTCACCTTTGCCGGACTAAGCACTGTTACATATCTGTTGTCGGTCAATAAAATGTGTGGGTGCTGTGATTCTGTAAATTAACGATGTCAATTAAATCAGTAAATTAAATATCAACGTTGATGCACGTAGCTACTAGAATCTACTACTAGTTGATGCATGTAACTAACTAGCAATAGAGTAAAATTCCTAACAATGAGAGTCTTCGAAATGACAGACAAACCGTTTTACCAGCGATAACATTTAATATGACCTATATAAAAATTTCGTGCTGATGATTGGCTAATGAAGAGATCTTATATTTATCGCTCGTGGATTCTTTTCACATGTATCACTCGTTACGTCACGAATGAAACACCCACTCGAATCTGAGCTTTTTAAAACATGGCCTCATTCAAATGCATATATCTCTGGACAGGATTGGTCTACAGAGATCAAAATGACATCAAATTGTAGCTGATGTTTTAGCCTTTTATTGATCTTAATTTCATTAAATCGACACAACCACATCTTTAAAACCTATCTTCTGTGGTAGATACCAAAACTCAATCTTGAATTACAATTAATTTATTATCTAATTTAGTTGTGAATAAAGGTTATCTAGATAATATTCAGCTTATTTAGATAAGTTATTTACGGGATCATCTAGATGAGAACTCATCTTAACTACTGAACTATTCCCAGTTCTTCATTAAACTTCTATTGGTTTATTTAATCAAAGATAGTAAATAAAATGTTTCAATGATCTTGAAATATTTTTGAAGATTATGTTATCTTGTTGGTTTAGTTGACGACATTAGTGATGATTGTGCTATCTGTATCAAAATATGCTTAATTTTGACTGACAAATACTAAAAGTTCAACTAAGCATTTTCAATACACATTCTATCAAATGCCGTTAAACAGCTTACTGTTTAATATACACAGTAGATGCCCATTTATCATAAACTTCCTATTACAAAAATTTTACTGAAAGTACAGTAGATGCCCTATAAAAATTTCACAAAAAGCCTGGCTAAACATCTAGAAACGACATACTGGATGATAGGCTGCTTTCTTCAACCTGAAAGAATCTGCATTTACTATGAAATTATATTGATGCCGTTCCAAAACAGTTATTCTTAATATTCATCAGTCAATTTTAGACACAATGTTTTATGATCAATGGCTCATTTAATATCTATGATTAACTCTTTCTATACTGAGACCGATTAAGTCATGGTGAGAGATTTGTCTCAGCGTACAAAACTCGTGTCAGCCGTGTGCGCCTATTAGCGCACACTACATGCACGCAAGCAAACATCGCAGAAATAAAGCACACCATATGCCTGAACTGTAGAATGGTTTGACATAAAAGAAACATGCTCAATATTTAAATCCAAAGTAGAACTTCAAGCTCGTCACCCAGTTGAAACTAGGTCATGTTTCTGGTCAGCTCTCAGCTGCCAACATTCTTCATCAGGTACTGTTAGTGTCTGTCTGTGTATTTTCTCTATTGTTTTCTCTATATCTAAGGAAGGAGAATAAAATGAGTATAAAATTCTTGTGAAACCTTATCAGATTTTACTGGTTCAATACTACAGGCCTACCTGAATGGTGATGGACTCGGTAGAGGAAAATGTCTGAGTCTCTTCTTTGTTCTCATGAGAGGAGAATATGATGAACTTTTGGCCTTCCCTTTCAAGCAGAGGGTCACCTTCACCTTGCTTTGTCCAAGTAACCGACAACTTCACAAACATGAGACGCTTCTTGTGAGTATGAGAGGAGTATTTAGTAAGAATTACAGGAGTAGCCATGTTGAGTGAACTAACTACTACTCATATATGACATTATATTCTCTATACTGAACTAACTACTACTCATATATGACATCATAACCTCTATATTGAACTAACTACTACTCATATATGACATCATATCCTCTATACTGAACTAACTACTACTCATATATGACATCATATCCTCTATATTGAACTAACTACTACTCATATATGACATCATATCCTCTATATTGAACTTACTACTCATATATGGCATCATATTCTCTATATTGAACTAACCACTACTCATATATGACATCATATCCTCTATATTGAACTAACTACTACTCATATATGGCATCATATCCTCTATATTGAACTAACTACTATTCATATATGACATCATATACTCTATATTGAACTAGCTACTACTCATATATGACATCATATCCACTATATTGAACTAACTACTATTCATATATGACATCATATCCTCTGTATTGAACTAAGTACTACTCATATATGACATCATAATTATCCTCTGTATTGAACTAGCTATTACTCATATCTGACATCATATCCTCTATATTGATAACCTGTAGAAAATTACTAGTAGCTTAAGATTAGACTCTCATAGTCTTGTATTCGTTCAAACAGTTAACTACAGAGAGAACAGGAAACAGTGAAGTGAAAAAGGTTTGCACATATTAAGACAAGAGTGTTATAGGGAGTTCCCCCTTCTTTGATTAACATGAGGAAACAACTTCAAACCTTGGGCATGATAATATGATTTCCATAAAAACTAATAAACAATACTCCTACATACATAGTTTTTACAATTAGCAGAGGAAAATAATTATTACACGTAACCAACGAGTGAATTATTATTGTCAATGAACGAGAAGTTTACGGAGCTCTTCAAATCGGGGGCGAGCGAGCGGTTTTGTGAAAACGTCGGCTATGTTTTTCTCAGTCGGGCAATAAAAAGTTACTGTGACACTGTTTGTGATCGCTTCTCCACAGTAGTGATACTTTATGTCAATGTGCTTAGTTCGTTTCATGTTTGAACTTGGGTTTGCTATTGTGATAGTTGACTAGCTGTCAACATAGACATTAATTGCTGGAGTCAGGGGGTTGGTGACAGTGTCGTATCACTGATGAAGCCATGTGGCTTCCCTTGCAGCATCATACAGTGCTACATATTCTGCTTCGGTGGTAGATACGGCAACAATACTCTGCAATTTACTGAACCAGCTAACAGGTGTAAGGTCGTGCATGAATACTAATCCGGAGGTTGATTGTTGGTTATCACAATTGTCTGCCCAATTAGCATCTGTATACCCGAACAGTTCACTAATGTTATGTTTTTCAATGTGAAGACAGATATCTATACTGCCTTTGAGATATCGGAGTACTCGTTTTACATCTGTCATGTGCGTTTCGGTTGGTGATGAGTTGTACCTAGTTAACACTCCCACCGCATGAGATATATCAGAACAAGTAGCAGATGCCGCATACAAAAGACTACCTATCATTGATTGGTACACACATGCATTTGCTAGCTTACTACCATCGTCTTTCATAAACTTCACATCGGTAGCCATCGGGGTAGAAACTGAGTTAGCATTTTCCATTCCATATTTGCGTAGAACTTGCTCGATATAATGCTTGTGACTTAGTGTAATGGCGGTTTCATTTTGGCGGATGGAAATTCCCAGGCAGTAGTGCAAACTTCCAAGATCTTTCATCTGATACTCTGAGGCTAACGCTTGTTTAATCTTGCTCATCACACATTCAGTATCTGACATAATAATTAGGTCATCGGCGTATACAGCAATGATGGATTTCACTTCACATATGTTGCGTACATACACACAATGATCAACATTTGAATTACTGAAACCAAGAGATTTGAGAAAGTTATCTAACACAATGTTGCAACGCCTTGGCAACTACTTTAAATGTTCAATCATAATCGATGCCAGCCTTTTGCGCATACCCTTTCACTACAAGGCGAGCTTTGAAATGATCGACTTGACCATCGGCATTGCACTTCGCCTTAAATACCTACTGTATTTGCATCCAATTGATTTACATTGTGAAGGCAGCTCTACGAGTGTCTATGTTTCATTGCTCATGAGAGCATCATACTCATTCACAGCTGCAGCTAACCATTCATCTCGCTGCTCACACTCCTCTACTTCGATAAGGTTCAATGGTTCGACAATCTCACTAGCATGACAATCGGTGTCTATACCTAGGCGCTGGGGTGATTTGCGAGGGCGGTCAGATCGGCGAAGTTGAGTTTCGTCAGCACTGGAAATATTTACTGTTACAGTAGCTGGGTTGTCCACCCTTGGACTTGCGGCTAGGATACATGATGTGGCTGAGATACACGATACATCTGTGATACCCAACTGTTGTTCATTGAGCATAATATCCCTTCTCACAACCACAGAATTAGATTGATGGTCATACAAGCGATAGCCTTTCGACCTTACACTATAGCCCACAAATGTCATGGATTCAGCTTTGTCGTCAAGCTTTCTACGAATAGCGTTTGGAATGTGAGCATATGCCATGCTGCCAAATACTCGAAGGTGATCTATATCAGGTTTCTCACCATACCAAATCTTCTAAGGTGTTGTAGGCGCTTTGTGTGGGCGAGTCGGAATTCTGTTTCTTAAATAAACAGCAGTGGAAACGGCCTCAGCCCATAGAGATTTGGGTTTATGGTCATAGCACAAGCAGATTCACATACCATTCTGTTATGACGTTCGGCCACATAATTTTGCTCTGGGGTATGTCTAACAGTCAGTTCATGACGGATACCTTGGAATTTTAGATGGTTTGCAAATTCTGTAGAGATATACTCGCCGCCTGATTGATTTTCCAGTTTGGTTGGTTACTAAAGCTGCAAACTCGCAGAATCTAGAAAATACATCAGACTTATCTCGTATAACATATGTATGAGTGTATCTACTGAAATCATCGATAAAAGTAACAAAGTATTTACTACCTCCTATGGATTGTGTTTGCATCGGACCACACACATCTGAGTGTACAAGTTCAAGGACGCGCGTGGACTTGATGTCGCTATTGGGCTTGAAGGGTTTTCTCAACATTTTTCCTTTTACACATGATCACACAAACCTAGTTTTACACCAGAGAGATTAGCGCCACTCACCAGTTGTTCCCTGTCCATACGATGTATAGCGGCTTCATGAACATGACCAAGGCATTGATGCCATAGTTCACCGCTGTGAGAAGTGATGTGCGCACTGTCGTTTGAAGTTTCTATATCCAGGTAATACAATTTATCTATGAGTGTTCCTCGATCACACACTTGTTTACGTTGGTTTTTAATCCAACATCGCCTATGTCCAAATTGAAAAATCAAGCCCTTAGAGGCTACAGGGCAAACAGAGAACAGGTTTGTGCTTAAGTCAGGTATGTACAGAATGTCACATAACGTAGCTTTGCGATTTACTCTACGACCTAACTGCTTTGATACTTCAATGTTACCTATCCCAATGGCGTCTACAGAGTTTCCATCAGCTACTTCTACTTTATGAGGTTGGTCAAATTGAGTGAACTTGCTGAACAAACTTTTATAAGGAGTCATGTGCTTTGTAGCGCCTGAATCTGTCAGCCAGCGTTGATTAATTTTATCAGTAGAGTCACTACCCATACCAGCCAAAAAGGCTGACTCACCCGTGCCAGGATAGTTATCTGCTGAATGCTTAGCTTGGTGTGGAACTTCTTTGGGTTCTACATCTTTTCTTTCTCCGTTTCTCTCTCTACAGAAATGTTGAACATGGCCAATTTTATTACAGTACCAGCAGGTAACCTGGCGTCTCATTTGCGGTCTGGTAGTCGAGAGAACCGCATCAGGGTTGGCGACAGCATTTCTTTCACTAGAAGCTGATACAAAGCTATATTCTTTTCGTTTCTGTTCTTCATTTAGAAGAGTTTGTTGAACAAATTATAGCGATGGCGCATCTTTCTGCATTTCGAAAGCAGTAACTACAGTTGAATAACTCTCCGGAAGGGAGCCTAGAAGGGTTACAACTTGGTCCTCATCAGCAATAGGTGATTTGATAGCAGCTATCCGATTCGTGAGATCTTTTATATTCTTTAGATGTCCTTCAATTGATGTGCTCTCAGACAATTACTGAGCGAAAGTAGCGCTTCTTCAAGAACAGTTTATTAGCTAGAGTGTCTCTCTCAAAATGTTTACATAGTTTGTCCCACGCCTCCTTGGCCGTTTCACATTCAGTTATAAGGTAGATCAACTCATCGCCAACCGCAAGCACAATATGAGATAGTGCGTTGCTCAAGTTTTTATTATAGGCAGCTTTCACAGCCCCATCAGCTGTGCTTGCCGGAGCAACTGTAGTTTCATCAATATATCTAAATAGCTCCTTAGCAATCAGCAGATGTTTAATCTTAAACTTCTATGTAGTATAGTTGCTGCTAGAAAGTTTGTCTACACTCCATTTATTGTCCATAATGATCACAAATGACTAATCTAACAAGTTACACAGTACATATAACGTTCCTGGGCCCATAACCTGTAGAAATTTACTAATTAATTAAGATTATTCTCTCATAGCCTTGTATTCGTTCAAACAGTTAAATACAGAGAGAACAGGAAACAGTAAAGTGAAAAAGGTTTGCACAGATTAAAACAAGAGTATTATAGGGAGTTGCCCCTCCTTTGATTGACATGAGGAAACAACTTCAAACTGTGTGCATGATCTTATGATTTCCATGAAAACTACATTAACAATAATCATATCCTCTATATTTAACTAACTACTACTCATATATGACATCATATCCTTTATATTAAACTAAATACTACTCATATATGACATCATATCCTCTATATTGAACTAACTTCTACTCATATATGACATCATTTCCTCTATATTGAACTAACTACCACTCATATATGATATCATATCCTCTATATTGAACTAACTACTACTCATATATGACATCATATCCTTTATATTAAACTAAATACTACTCATATATGACATCACATCTTTATTTGCATATTTTCCAGCCTGACCCTGACAGCTTATCCTTCAGAAAACCACAGAATGAAATGAGCATCCCTTCAGGCTGGTTACAGTTTGCTCTCCACAGTGAAGTGGAGTCTAGTAATTTTCTTGTTTCTGACAGCATTTATATCAGAGTCAAGGTGGAGCCTAGTGGTGATTTAATCGCTTAAAAAGAAGAAGGGAGCCCCCACCTCTATGCATTGTCCTCCCTTACTTATGCTGGTACCTTGTCGTGGTGTAGGGGCTTAACGACATCCATAGATGCGAAAGTCATATTTTGTTGTATTTCGTCCCTATGGATGTCGAACTAAAGCCAGCATAAGGCTTTGTATTGGAGATGGTGGGCTCCCGACTCCGTAGCTGATTAATGGGCTCATGGTCTTTACACGGGTAATAATTTTTCTTGGTAAGGGTCAGCTTAATCTACATGAACTTAGAGAGATTTTAGATCTTGCATATATAAAATATATTACATGTATTAAATATATTACATGTATTACATATATTACATGTATTAAATGAATTACATCTATTAAATATATTACATATGTTTAATACCTCACCTATGTTAAATATATTACATGTATTAAATATATTACACGTATTAAATATATTACACGTATTTAATATATTACATGTATTAAATGAATTACATCTATTAAATATATTACATATATAAATAGGATGATGAGCAAACCCTAATTGAGAGCACCGGGACAGTTTTCTTCATATTTACTCCGCATTTAGACTGTCATATTCGCTCTAGGTATGATATTTTATTGTTGCTACGATTAACAACAATTAATATTAATTGACATTAAATATAACCAACAATTTTTTGCTAAAGCTTTAATCCATGCTAATATCTATACGCAGCAGGCTTTACTAAACTATATGGATTTCACGGCGTGTGGCTTTGTCAGAAAGATAAGACGTTACGCTTTACACTCTTCAATTCATCTTGCTTTCGATTTTTTAAATACCAAAACAATTTCATTTCTAGGTTGTATATTTCCTTGTATGAAGTTACACTTTGGTACTTTGTCTAAAGTGGCTAGTTATACTATTAGTTTATTATTTGCATTTTACTAGAGTTGTATTCTCTCTAAGAACACTGGTTTTTGTAGTTGTTACCCTTACCAAGTAGATTATTGCCCTGGTTGTTTCTATCTTGGAGTGGTCAATGAATGTTGTCGTTTCGTAACGAGGGGTGGTGGCAAACCTCCAATCTAAACGACAAATAGCTTATGTTATGGCTGAGTGAGATAGAAACAAACAAAAGTGTGGTTTATCAGCCCATCTTTCACGTTACATTCTTCTTGTGCTTAGGGATTTTTCATCGACTACTCCAACTTGATTGCTGCTGCTAGATTATTTACTCTTTATATAGATGTTTATTTTTGTCAATCACCCAATAAATGTATTTTTGTTCTAATCGGGAATCATAGTAACGCATAACTTCAAATCCAACAGCTGTCTTGACTCAACCCTGACTTCTTTAGCCTAACCTGTTATTGTAACTTTTGTTGCTCATTTTTTGTTTTGACTGCGTTCCCAGCAGTAGCATCCTTTGCCAACACTTCGACTAGAGAGTTTTACAATTTCCAGTTTTGTTTTTATAAGATTTGAAGTTATGATTATTTATATATTTCATCATGCCGATTATAACCTTTTTACATCGCTTGTTGGTGTATGAAAATATATAACAAAACTATAAATTGCTTCTGACTGGATGTCATTTAAACCTGTTCAAATTACTGATGTAAAAAATACCTGTGAGTAATCCCTCGAAGGTCGAGCTTGATATCTACTTAGCTTACTGCAAGCAGAGGCTGTGTGTGTTCTTACGAGTATTGTTGTACAAGCAGAAGGTCTGTGATCTTTGCTGAACATATCTGAACCTAGTGATGAGCAAACCTCAAGGACTGGAGACATGTCTAGTAGTGGAGAGAAATGCCATTAGATGCGAGGTTGGATGCCATTTTGGCTACCATGGCTCATTTTGGGTATTGCATGTCAGATGTTCTAGTGACGTAATGATACACAAACTTACATGCTTATTACTTCAAGTATAATACGCATAATGATGTGTGACATGCAATGCAGCATGAGCTGGCTTTACATTCTTCTTGGCTCACTGCTTTTATTATACATGTAGTAAGTCCAGCAATATAAGAAAGCTTAAGTTTCTAACATCCAATTTGCTAATTAAATCAATTAGCCAACTTAGCCAATGGCAACTGCATTACCTGCTTTTGTTTATAAACTGGTATTTATTACCTTGGCAACACCAAGCATTGATCTACACGTAGTAGATACATGGTAATACATATATATGTATAGGCATTTACATATGTATTAACCTCCACCTTGGTCACAATTTCGAACCGGCCTGCAGTGAGTGAAAACGTGATTATGAACTGTCCGAACCTAATTGAACATGCCCTAAGCTTAGAACAGGTGTCAAGAAAAGCATCGAGGTACATGTAGATGACCATCAGGGAGCTGCCTCTGTTCTGCAAAGACTGATCGCTCCAGAAAAATTGAGCACAGACCAAAGATTTAGGCTCACACGAATAAAATGTTTGACACGACTCGACAGAACTGAATGTAGCTCGGACAGGCCGAACAGTTAGCAAGCTTGTTGACCGAATACCAAGGCTTTTTTAGCAGAAAGTTTGAACGAAAGCCAGACTTCCAAACTAGATTACTCTATTTCATTGAAGAAAGGCAACCGGCCCATATGATAACCCCCCACCGGCTGGTGACGAAAAAGTAGATGGCAGCAGATTGGCATGTTTAAAACCTTCTAAAAAAGAATTGATAGAATCAGCTTGAAGCAATTGAAGCTGCCCTGTATTATTGGGCTAAAAGAAGGCAAGATTTAGAGTTTCTGAGTAGACTATCGACGCCTAAACACAGTAAGCGAAAAAACTGCTTACGATCGGATTGATGCAATCTAGATGTAGATCAACTGCGGCCTTTACATCTTGTTTGGTAGCCGGTTTTTCAGTACAATAGACCACATCAGCAGCGCTTACCAGGTACCTTTGGTTGTTGATGCACAAGAAAAGTCAGCTTTTGCCACCCATACTGGCATTTCAAACTGGTAGGTCCTATCCTTTGATTTGACCTTGGCCCCGGCTACTTTCCGAAAACGGATAAAGTACACCCTGGAACCACCTATAACCACAACTAAATTTATAGCTCGCTACAAATTCTGGAAGATATTATTTTACAAATCTGTTTAGATGAAGTGGGGAAGTTGAAAATGACCTCCTTCGCATGCTGCATTATGGCTAGTGGACTTTTAGGGATTTTGCTATCGAGTTAAACGCGAATACAAATTTGTTTGCATGCATGGTGGTCACTTGATGCACGAGCTTATCAAATACAAATTTTGCTTGTTGTCCTAGTCTTACCACTTTTGAGATTTGTCCCACCTTATTCTTCATACTGACAAGAAGACAACTTCATACCAATGATTGTCATACTTTGCATCTGATTTTCTATAAATTTACTCTGTCCAATTTTAAAAGTATAAAATGACAGTTCTCCCATACCATGTTTGGGCTAATGAGTATGTTTTTGGGAGTTTTGGTGAGAATTATTTGAATGTGTATGTGCGAAAGACATATTATGTTGTATATCACATGATACCTTTTGCTATATAAGTTCCGCTACGCAGAAGCATGTCACTCCATCTGAGAAATAATGTTTCTCAGAAAGCATATTTGGTTTCGGTTACAAAAATTTTAGACAATACATTAGCTCACTCAGAAAAATTTAACGAATGCTAAATATTTTGGAACATTATTATATCAGCTTGACTATCTTGCGAGGTGAAACTAACTTTTACAGCTGCTTATATCCAAAATGTTTATCTACTACATACTGACGGTAAGTCTTAAGTATTTTTCATAAATTCAAGAAGATCATTTACGGCTCATAGAGTTAACTCAACAGCTGCTATTATGATGATACTTATGCATAGACATGTGATGAAAATGCCACAAATCCTTGAAAAGCTTGAGCGCCAAAAATAAAACGTCTTTAAAAACAATGATGGAGAGGAAGATTTATTAGCACTAGTAGGTGATTTATGCTTGGTGGGTATTCAATTTTTGTGTTTCTTAAAAGCTTGTCAAGTTTCATTTGAATTTTATTTTAAGCAATAGGTGATTGCTGGATCGCAGTGTTATACGGTAATTTTTAAAAACGAATGATAACTTAAAAGCTCATAGAAAATGATAATGGAATAAGTTGAACATCAAATATGAGTACAGTGAAACCTAAAGTTACGAAAAACTTTACGTATGAAATACCAAAGTTACGAATTGTTTTACGAAAAGAGAAGTTGACTCTGAGGCAGCCGATGACATGAGCAGATCGAGCCCTGACTCGGCCGACAATGTGGCTCCTAATAACACTTCTGATCAACCGAGGGTCGGCTGCCGAGTCGAACATGCTATCAACAAGCAAAGCTAAGCAACCAGCAGGAGATGCAAACGATAGCTCATGGAAATTTCACCCTATGCGGTTAGTTATGTCTGTTGCATATTCACCTGTACCAATATATATTTGCTAAGAACTATGTATATATGTTTATTATTTTGCACTAGTGTGATTTGTTTTCTGGTGGAGTAAGTAGACAAACTTGGCTGGCTCCTTTACAGTGGTTGCAGCAGAGAGATCGACGATCTCGACTCCACAGGAAGCAACAAACTTCTTAATGCTCTGAGGCTATCCTAGAGATAATAAAGAAAGAGCTCTAGAGAAAATAAGTGCTTGAAGGAAAGATGACCACCTGATCACAAAGATCCTTAGCTGCCCAAAGGTCAGCCTACCTCTGCGGGTCTGAGAGGCACTATCATAAGTGTTGGCTGTAGGATGGCTACTAGACGTGCTCAGAGCGCAAACAGAAGCACAGATCATCTCGTTGAAGTGCTGGAGTGGATGATAATGGGTTTGCCAAAACTGCCTGCAAGGCAGTCAGTCACATGAGTCTGTCGCTGCCATCATGACAGAAGAAGGAGGGTTGACTCAAGACCAACCAAGGACTCTGAGACATGGCTCGGGTAGAAGCTCAAAGTGATGCTGAAAGGGGCTGGCTTGAATGCAGACAATGCCCGCAGACCAGTGGCGAAGATATAAGCTACCAAGCTATTGCGCAAGCAAAGGAACTGACTAAGGATCAGTCAGAGCCAAGAGACCAGAAACTTTGACATCTGCACAGGATCTAACCCTTCCTTCAAGTATGACTCGACTGGGTGTTGGAGGCCCGAACATCCCCTCACGGCTAGCCACAGTGGTGAATCCTGAAACCAATGACTACTATGCTTTATGTTAACTGTATGTACATGTACAGTATATGAGTGTGTCAAATATGTTCATATATCCACGTCCTTTTGTTATGAGCATTAAAGGCAGCATGTGGCAGCAGACTATGACTAAGGAATAGGAGAATCTCAATGCAGCTTTTGTTACAATAGGTAAACCAGATGTTCAATAACTACTTACACAAAGTAACTTTAAGTTTACCTTAAAGTTACTACAATAGGAATTGCTATTTGCTCTAGCACCTAACAAAACAAATCAACATTTGAACATTTACATCAGCCATTATAGCTATTGCAATATCCAATTAAACATAATAAAAGTGACTGCCAAGTTATTAAGTAGCTTTTGAAATTCTGATTATATAATTATATTATACTCAGATTGAATAATCCAACACTAAAGCACTACCTGAGTTTTATTCTGTGTAAAACTAATAAACGAAAAATGCTGACTAAATAAATTGGTCTACTTCAAGCTGTTGGTGTCCATGTGAGCTGATAAAGAAATACTGGAAAACATTACAAGGAAAATTCAGCTGACCAAAACCACTCACGTATGAATCATTAGATTTCCCTGACACTGATGGTGCTATTTGGAATTGTGAGCATGTTGAGTTACCATGTGCTAGGTGGTTTAACGAACATTCCCATGTTGTGGATTGACTACATTGATGCATTGTTAGAAAAGGTAAGCAATTCTATTCTAGAGGTCATAATGATGCACCTCGGTCTAACTTAACAGCACATTTTTGAAATACAAATGCCTGAAGTGTGAAAAATAGCTAGTGAGATTATTTCTTGCTCTTCATTTGCATCAGTTTCATCTTTTTGCAGACATGAAACGCTTCATAAAAATTTACGAGTGACAGAACTCGTGGGTTTTTGCCCTTTTAATCTTACGGATGATGCAAACGTATGAATTAACCGCGTCATGGGAACATAGTGAATATGCTAACAACCATCTAGTTCATACCACATTGGGTGAACTGTAAGTGGCTGGCAGCTAATTGTAAACATAGAAGATGTTGCAAGCAGTTTCTTACATATTGATATAATAATATCATTATTAATATAATAATAGCATATCATATAAAACAATTAATATAATAATATTAAAATCATATCATATAAAAAATTGTTGGCATGCATGCTTTGTGATATAAAGTTTACCTTAAAGTTACTTTGTGTAAGTTGTGTATTTTTATGTAGTATTTATTTGTAGACCTTTGCATATATCTATTTATTTTTAATCATTGTGAAGTGTTCTGTAATTTTGGAGGATCACTTTCTTATGTCTACTAAACTTAATATAGAGTAAATTCAACAAATATTTTACTCCAAAGCCAAATTATGTCTATTTTACGCAGAGGATGTCATGCTTTTGAATAGCTTGAGTTTGTCTAATATTAGCGTTGTTCTCACTAGCCTGAACTCCCAAACTTACAAGCCAAGCCAGTCAACAACAAAAATACTTTCAGTTTTCACGTAACAAGTAACTTCAAATTCTTTTTCACTGCAATATATTTACGCATTTACATTTACTGTGTATAACTGCATCTACATGTTACAAAACTTTGATGTACATCCATGTACTTCAAAGTTTTGGCATAGGAGTCATCTTTTCATGCAAACTTAGCTTAAAAGGGAAAGACAACTTCTACACAATTTGCACCAATTGATTGATCAAGCTAAACAAAAGTGTCAAACATTGAAGATATTAGAAGTATGGTATGTTATCACGAATGGTAGTCAAAAGAATGATACATGTATCTTTAAATGACAGTGAGCAGTTATAGCTGGGTCAATTCTACCAGAGCCTTATTACTCTAGTTTTCAATCATTTCGTAGCTTTTAGGCCTGTTTGCGATTGGACAGAGACAAAATGCCCTAACACTGTTAATGGAATTATGTTAGCTCTACTAATAGTACTTTTATCAAAGCAACAATAAAAGCTGCCAAAAAAACCAAAAATATTCAGCCATAACAAAAGATATTTGCATAACAGCAGAAATCTTTAAAATTCTTCAATAAATCAGAATGTTTTAGGACTTTTAAACACAAGTGAACCAGCTTTTAAAAAATCTGTTTAAGCTCTTTGTATTGTCTGATTATTGCTAGAAACTGTTTTTCTTAACAAAAGAAAATTTTGCTAGTGTGTTCTTAGTTTGTCCTTGACATTAGTTGAGTAATTAATGGTGCAATTAGTTGTTCTGAGTTACCACAGTTTAAATTTGAAAACTTGCCACACAACTCCAAAAGTTTTCTATTATTATAGTTATTTATTCTTTTCTACTAACTATAGTAGCATGGTTGTTTGCAAAATGTTTCACGTCTTCCATGATGCATTTGGAAAATACTAGTAGTTTCCAGACCAAGCGGAAAATAACCAGTAGTTTCCACTGCATGACCAAAATGAATTTGTAATTTCCAACAGCTCCGCACTTGTAGTTCTTAGCCTACAGTTCTTAGCCGAACTACATGTACGTGTTTGTTAAATGATCTGTGACAAGCACTCACCTCAATCACTATCAATTGGCATATGCTTTGCCATGCATAGTAGCTGGGCTTATAAAGATTATTGCTACTATATTATATCCTATTCTATTATGAAATGCATTGTCAGTAAGGGATGTATAGAACAACTCTTCACTAATATCTAACCCCTCTTCACTAAATAGGGGTTGTCAGAAAGAGGTTGTCCAAAAGGGGTTGTCAGAAAGGGGTTGTCAGAATGGATGCATAGAATAAGTTTTTTGGGGTTGTCAGAAGAAAGGGTGGACAGAGAAACTTTTTAATAATAGTTAACTCAAGCGGTTGTCAGAAGAAGAGGTAGACAGAGAAGCTTTTTACTAATAGTTAACTAAAGGGGTTGTCATAAAGTGGTGGATAGAACAAATCTTAGAAATAAAAGATCACTAAAGGGTTTGTCGGAGAAAGTGGTAAACAGAGCAACACTTTACTATTAGCTCCGACTTTGAATACATTATTGACAGCATCGAATATTACAAATAGGGATTTTAACAAAGAAGTTTCATAATTTTGACTAAATTGCAAAAACTTATAAAAATATTGGAGATGGTAGTCTTTTAGAATATAGCTTAAAACCCACAATCTTCATAAAACATGGACCAGGAATCCACCATACATTGTTTGCTTTTAATAATGTTTTTCGATTTGCACGTTGTTCCTCCATCTGTTCTAAATCATATCCCTTCAACTAAACTCAAGTGATTAGCAGAGACGGTCTTCTGTATAAAGAAAACAAGAGGAAGACAAAAGAAAACAAATTCCTAATGTCTAATTTTAAAATCCTTTTAATTAAACTGCTTTTTTGCAACTGAATGTCCAGGATTTCAGGCGTGGTTATGAACAAAAACACATGTCAGTGTCAATAACTGCCCATAGAGTATAGAGTACAGGTACAGAACGCTGTTATTTTATTTGTTTTTGTTTAACAAGTTATAGATATGACATGTTAATATGTGCTGACACATTTAAAGTTAAGTATCGCTTAGTTACCAGGAAACGTTATTGGCTAGTAGTAGATATACCTCTACTTACACTCTCTCGGAGTACAGAAGTTAAGTCTGTCACGTTGCCAATATCCTTGAGTGAGTTGGCTTCGATTTACAAACTTCTACAAATAAGTTGGCTTCAACCCACAAGTGTCAGCAACTAAAATGATTTGAATTTACAACTGCATAGCTACTATTTAAAGATGGATTCATATCAATAGCGTCTCCAACTAGAATGGCTTTAACACACAACAGAGTATTGCTAAAATGACTTGATCTTACAACGGTCTACAGATAAAATGGCTTCATTTTGCAACTGTATACTACATGTATTTAAAGATGAGTTCTACTCACAAACGTATGCAACTAAAATGGCTATACTATAATAGCTTCATCTTACAACGGTATACTATTAGAATGGTTTCAACACACAATTGTATATTCAGTTACAGGTTACTTGATCTTATACCGGTTCAGGTACATGTACCTGAACCGGTAATTAAAAATCTCATAAAATGTAGTCAAGTCACTGATAGTTTGAGAGTTAACGCTATAAATGGCATGGAGTTATTCCTACCATAAAAGTTATCGCAATAGAAAACAAGCTAAACTATTTCTCCTGCTGTTGGTGGTTTCATCAATGTATTATGGTTGAGGCTTCATCACTGACTTTATCATTGATTTGTGCTATTTCTATAAAACTACGTGCAAACTCTAGAAACAAACAAATTCAGTTATAGAACAAACTTCAATTTACACAAGTTTTAATTATTTTTTATCATTTTCATATTTGCAAAGTTCTATCATAATGTGCTGTCTATTGAAGAGCTAAGAAAATGATAGAAGAGCCAGGTGCAAGCCGAAGCACCTGCTCTATATATTAAAATTCATATAAAATGTATTAATAACTGTAAACTTTAAAAACTGTTTACTACTTAAAGTTTCATGGTTGCTACCATTTATCAGGTAAAACTGAAATGATGAAAATATTAAAAAGATTTACATTAAAATCTATATAATGTATATAAATATCAAATCAATGTCAAATCTTTATATAGACTATGCTATATATGAATCTCAGGGTTTCGTATGTTTGTATGTTTCCAGTTATAGCGATAAAGTTTTAGAAATGAAAAATCCGCTTCACACTTTACCTTGGATACTCTAGCCCTGCAGGAAGATGTTCTATTTACTAGGTGAATTAGCTAAACTGCTATATAATGGAATAATTGTGGTCATATTTATTACATCAGTTAAAGTATGCACAGCTTGACACTTGCAAAAATACTATTGGTTATTACTAGCACGTTTAAGAACAGAATTGCAAGAGAAATCATGAATCATCATAACATGAATCGTAATGTCAAATGTAACACTAACCGTAACGACTACAAGCTGGTTTCACGGCTCTTATTAACATAAAGATTTAGGCAAGCTTAAAGTACATTAATTACATAATTGTTTTATCATATATTTTAATACATTAGAGTCTTGGCTTTCAAATGAGCCTATATTCAATACACAAAGAATAATAGAACTATGAAAAACAGGGTGTCAAAACTATGTCCTGCAAAAAAAGCACTTGGTTGTGGTTCTCATAATGTGACGTTATAGTTATCATTTAGCCTTAGGTCGTCGATCCCTTTCGCTGCCATTGAGGCTGCGCTTTTTTGTGGCAATCGGTGCTCTTAAACCCAGAGAGCGCTAATAATAAACTAGCATTTTAGATAATCAACAATGCCCGGGGATTTTGCTAACGCTCGACCAATACAAACACATGTTCAGGGTTAATAGATTTCGGGTGATTGTTAGAGTTTACTTTTTCAATCTTTTATTCATTTTAAACATTTATAGTAATTATTATCACATCATTTTATATGATGGAATTGTTTGTCTCATACAAAAATGATGAATAATTTGATTAATAACTATTTAGTAATTGAATATCAAAAAAATATATATAAAAGTTAAAATATGAATGCCGGATGATATTCAAATAAGTTACAGTATATGAAAAATAGAAAACAGGTGTATTGCACAGTTAAATTACTCACTTTGTGTATGCTACTAACTTATAGACGGATTAGGTTATTTACAATAGGCTTCTCTATTTTGAACAATCCCGGAGTGCAGTGAGTCAACCCCAAACCCCAAACCCCAAACCCCAACGATGGATTTAATTCAATTGATTTCTTCAACGAAATTAAACAAAAACAGAAATTATTGCTAACAACATACCTGGTTGCTAACCATCCATGGTGGTAAAAGTAATGAAATCACATCAATTAAATTGTGACCTGCAGTCGCGTGGCCTTAGGACTATATGTAGATTGCACACTTGCAAGGTGAAATTTATAAACAATCTATTTTGGCATAAGTGAAGCTTAGACCACCTATTGTTAAACAGTCGTGTTTTGAGCTTGTTACTGGTGGTAGGTGATTCCAATATGATTTTCTGATTTAATTACTCTTCATCCCTTTGGTGTTGTGAAATAAAAAAGGGTCAGAAAAGATAATATAATTGAAACAATGAAAAGCGGTGTTGATTTTTGTATCAAGTAATACTAAAATGCAATATCATAAATTAAATGTTTGATCATGTTTACTGATTAATCCACATATTATTATTATATATTATGTTATCGTATTATTGACTAGAAATTCCCATGTCATACAGGCCACGACCAGCGATATTGGAAAAAAGAAAGGGTTCTGCTGGTTGAGAAATGCAATATTAGCAGTCAAAGGGCACTGCAGTGCAATAGGATAACTGCAATGGTAGCTGTAATGTACTGGGTATGGGTGTTACTATATACAACAAACAGCAATAATGAAAGGTAAAAACTATATGTTTATATCACACCCCCGCAATAGGAGAAATGCAATATTAGAAGTAAACGGCACAGATATTATTAGAATAACTAATATTATTAATATATTAATACAGTAATAATAGAAAACCTATGCGCAATTTTGTTTACATTTCAAAACGTCATAGCTAACAATATCAAGAAGTTGTGATATTTACATAGATTTTTAGAAAATCTATTTAACAAAGCTATTTAGAAAAAATAATAACAGTAACATGTTGCCCAACATCGGTCACTATATACTTCAATCTTGTAAAATCGAATGCTTATTCTTATAATTAAATCTTATAAAATTGAATAATTATTCTTATAATGGAATATTGTAACAATCTCATAATAATTGTTAGAAGAAATATCATCGTCATTTCCTTTACTTTCACTGCTTTGGACATCAGTCGGAATACCAAAGTACTCACAAGTGTCCAAAATGTCAGTTACTTTGAAATCGGCAAAAAAGAAATAGACTTTTCAGTACTTTTACGTTAATTACAGAAACCTTCGGCAATTCGACCATGCTATAGACTGGTGAAATGTGCACGTTTTTTTGTGTGAAATGTGCACGACTTAATGGTTCTATTCTCTGTTGCTCAGCGTTTCGTTTGCCGGTCTTAATTTTGATAAAAATAAAGCTTGTCAAGTTTTAACAACAATTTTAGGCCGAATTAATCTGTCTATTTATGTTTAATCTGATCAGATGGGTAAGGTTTAGGAAATTTTCTACAAATAATAAAGACTTGGTGACATATTTAAATAGGTTTATATGTGTTTTGTATCGTTATTATACTTAAATGACTCCATTGATAAATGTTTAAATTGTTGATGAGATTTCGGTACAAGGGTTTGCGACGGCCGTTGATGAATAATTTTCTTGAGTTGTGTGCACATATGCATTAATTATAATTCTCCCAAACAATTGCTTCCCTCGTGTTTGGTCGTGGGATTATCAGTTGTAACAGTGATGTCAGAATTTTGGCGCCACAGCTTATGAGATCAGGTCGTTTGTTGTTAAGATAACAAATGACATTGACTTGATTAAGTTGCGGTGATCTGAAATTGGCTGCGAAATTGATAACGCCCTGTGATTGGCGGCTCAAATAGATTGTTTATAAATTTCACCCTATGGTGAGATTACGCAATGCTTGAAATTAATTACCCTCAGTTGTACCCCTCAACATCACAATCAAAAGAGAGGGCTAGTGCATAATATCATCGGGAAAATATAGTTTGGTGTTTGGAATCTCAGTTATTTATCATAAGAATAATCTGTACATGGAGAGCTAATGACACTGATTTCTTTTTCATCCTAATTGGTTCTCTGGAGTTGTCCTACTTTTGCCTGCCTTTAGCGTCATTATCGTAGTTGATAATTAAGCGATAAGAGTGCACAACACCGAATATGCAAATTGTGACATCACAATTTCCGAGCCTATACCAATGAACATTTTTGCGGTAGAACTCTGGGGAAATCCTATAAACACCAACCAATGTCTGTCTCACTGTGTCAAACAGTGGCTCATTCGAAAGCCAAGGCTCTGATGGATTGAAATATATGATAAAACTTTTTTTGTAATTTGTGTGTTTTAAGTTACTAGCTTAAATTACTAGTTTAAGTTACTCAAATTAGCCAATTTGCTAACTTTTTCCATTGGCTAGTTAATCAGCTTATCCAATGGCAAGTACATTACCTGCCACTGTTTATCATCTGTTTTTATTATCTGAGCAACAGCGGGTATTAACTACATAGTTTTCCTATAGTTATAAGGAATTGGAATTTATGCTCCTGATGTGTTCTCAATCATCTGCCCTTATGAGTAAGAAACTCGACAGCCTTCTCAGTGAAAAAAAGTTTTAAATTGTTGACAGAGCGAGTTACAAAATAATATAAGTTGCTTGTTTCAACGTCACTTATCAGAGATAAGCTTGAACAAGAATTGGTATGATCAATATTTGACTCGGATATTATTTCATTTTATTCCCCATGCCTTATCAAATGATCTGCTGCAGGGATCTGGGAATTGTGAGTGCAAATATTCACATGTATAAGAAAACATCAAATTGCTACATTAATGCCAACTAAAATTACCATTGTGACAGGGAACCTTATGGTGTTCTAGCTCAGTGCTTATGAATGAACAAGCCAGATGATAAGAAATATTTCTAAACCTCACTTGATATCTGACATAACAACGGAATCACATGCCGCTTGTTTTTAATGAGAACATAAGAAATGTGAGTAGTCGTTGACAACAGACACTACTTAACTCACATGTTACATACCCTTGTGTACCCGAACCAAAGTGAACTTGTGTACCCGAACCAAAGTGAACTTCTGTACCCAAACCAAAGTGGACTTGTGTACCCAAACCAAAGCATGTATTCCTGTAATTCTCTTTGATTTCTGAGGATTAAGATGAACTTACACAAAATTTTAGAAGGTTTCATCAAAAATTTTCAGTAGTTTTATATTATTTGCGATTGTTTTTGTTGTTTGCATTGATTTGACTGCCAGGATGTTTCAAGATAAAAGTCGACAAAACTTGACCTCAGTTAAATTGTTCAGATGAAAAATATGTGTGAAATGACGTCATTAGTTGCCATCGATGCTATAGTTGATATCAGCTATTGTACTCAGGTTGGAGCCTAAAAGTTTATATTCTGCCATTTTTCAGTTTTCATCTTGAAACATTCTTACAATCAAATAACCTCAAACATCAAAAACAATTGCAAATGATAGAAAAAAATGTTACTTTCTGACAAAACCTATTAAGGTTGGCGTAAGTTCGTTTTCAAGTAATATCTTTTAAGAGCAAAACTAAAAAAGCACCTCATAACGTATAATAGCTATATAACAAATCCTGAAACTAATGACTGCTATGCTTTATGTTAACTGTATATACATGTACAGTACATGCGTGTGTCAATTCTATTCATATATCCGTGTCCTTTTAATATGAGCATTAGAGGGAGCGTGTAGCAGCAGACTATGGTTAAGGAAGAGGAGAATCTCAATAGAGCTTTTGTGACAATAGGTAAACCAGATGTTCAATCCTTGTTTACACAAATCATTTTAGTATATCTTTATGGTATCACTTGCTTTTGAAATCTCGTATTACTGATTTGTCCCGAGCTTTTTTATAGCTTTTGAATATTATCATTGTAGAAGATTGTCCAGCCTGAAGTTACTACAATAGGAATTGCTATTTGTTCTAGCACCTAACAAAGCAAATCAACATCTGAACATCTACATCAGCCATACATATTGCAATTCCCATTTAAGCATAACAGAAGTGACTGCCCAGCTTTTGGAATTCTGATTATACATATACTTATACTCAGAATTACAAAAGAATTACATAATCAGAATGACTGCCGAGCTTTTGTAATTTGATTAATTCAGATTGAATAATCCAACACTGAAGTGCCACCTGAGTTTTATTTTGTGTAAAATTAATAAAAGAAAAATGCTGGCTAAATAAATTGGTCTACTTCAAGCTGTTGGTGTCCATGTGAGCTGATAAATAAAGACTAAAAACATTACAAGGAAAATGCAGCTGGCCAAAACTATTCATACATGAATCATTAGATTTCCATGACACGGAGTTGTGCGCATGTCAAGTTACTGTGTGGTAGGTGGTTAAACGGACATTTGCATGTTGTGGATTACTACCTTCATGCATTGTTGGAAAAGGTAAGAAATTCTATTCTAGAGGTTGTAACGAAACACTACTGTCTCACTTCGCAGCACGCTTTTGAAATAGGAATGACTCAAGTGTGAAAAACTGCTAGCCAGGTATTTTCTTGCTCATCATTTGCATCAGTTTCATTTTTCGCAAACAAAACATTTCATAAAAATTTGTTAGTAACAAAACTTGAGAGTTCTTGCCCTTACAATCTTGCAGATGATGCAAACTTACCAACTAACAACTAACACATGGAAACGGTGAATATTCTAATAGCCATAGTTGCCATCTAGTTCATACCATATTAAATGAACTGTAAGTGGCTGGCAGCTGATATAAACATAAAAGATGTTGCAAACGGTGTTCTCCCATATTATTTATACAGTAATACCAACCTTCGTGAAAAAAACCTTGGTATGCATGCTTTGGTATATAAATGTTAGAGTAATGCCTTGATTCAGACCATTATTTTTTAATAAATCAATCATCATCATAAGATCACCAGGATAATGCTCTTGTAGAGTACCCCAGGATTTACAGTCATTTGCAAAAGTTCCAAAGGCCGGGCTACACGTATCGTGTTACCCGTGTGGGCCACACGGGTTAAATCGTTATCTTTTTTAGATCTGACCAAACATGCGCAAAAGAAAACGGCCTTCAACATTCTACTAACCTTTTCAACCGACCAATCAAACAACGAGTCATAGGAATTTCAGACGTTTCGTCCAATTCAGGATTCGTTCATCGTGCGCAACCAACGATGGACGAATTCGTCCACATTTCAATTCTTACGAATCGTTTCGTCCAAATTTCGCCGATTTCGTGAGAATTTTGTCTCGTGTGGCCCTACCTTAAGACCACTTAGTAAATTTGAAGAACTTTTCTATCAAAGGATGTTACTAGCTTCTGGCTTCAGTTAATCTCTTCAGTTGTTCTTGTAACTCTATCAGTCGCTCCTTAAGTCGGTTCATTATTGCCAAGCATAAAGATTAATGCTTTACTTAATTTTTGGCTCAGTTTTGTGGCAAATATTAGTTTAAACAACATGGTGAAAATGGGTAAAAACAGGCATTGGCACCGACTGCTAGAGCCAAAATATTTGTAACCAAGTGGTATAGCTACTGGACCATTCAAGACTGGTCAAACGTGTTATTCTAAGATAAGTCTAATTTGTTGTAGTTTAAGTTACGCAAGAGACACGTCTGTAGACCAGTAGTAACTCGCTTTGATGACAGATAAAGCTGTCATAAGAATAAAACATTCACCTAGTCATATGGCATGGAAGACGATGTTCGTCAAAGAGACTGCAGACTGGTACTTTTTAGATAAAAAACATCACTATGAATGGTGAGAAGGAAAAAAAACTTTTTGAACACAATATAGTAGCTTTATATATGAAGTACGTGAATGCATTGTCTTTATGCATGATCGAGCACCTCGCCACAGATTGAATAGATTGGTGACAGATTATCTGAAAAGATGAAAGTCGAAGTTCTTGCTTGGCCAGGTAACAGCCCAGATCTCAACCTAATTGAGAATCTGTGATGCAAAGTCAAGGAAAAATAAGAGTAGTATATAGAGAGCAGATCTACACACAAAAGTGACGGATCCAGCGGGGGGATAGAAAAAGGGGGTTGTGAATTAAATTGGCTAGGGGTGTAGATTGAATCGTGTGGAGTTGAATGAGATGTTGGGGTTTGGGGGGAAATTGTGGTGTAGAGTAGGGGGTTGAATTCGAGGGGTTACGGATCCGCTCCTGGCGTAATCGGCGGATTATCTGTGGATGAGTCATCCGATTAGCGGGGGATGAGTCATCCGATTAAACGCGGATTATCGCGGGATTAGTCGGGGGAATCGTCGCGGATTAGTCGGGCGAATCGTCGCCGATTATCGGTGGAATAGTGGGGGTGAATATCTGGGACATCGAGGGCTGGATGGTTTTTCGGAGTGGATCTCGCGGATTATCGAGGAGAGCGAGAGATTACCTACCGGATGAGTGAGGGGGTTAATATCTGGGACACCGAGGGGTTGATTTTCCGGAGATTGTTATATATTTGAAACATGGAATATATATGAGAAAGTGTTTATGTGCAAAGTGGAGAATGTTATATATTTGAGAACGTTGAATATATATGAGAAAGTGTTTATGTACAAAGTTATTTTTTTTGAAGATTTGATGTTTTTGTAATGTTGAAGCTCTTGAATGGTTAAGAATTTTAAGGATTTTTATTTTCGGTTTTTTTATATATGTTGAATGAAAGATCAGTTTTATTACAAAATTATTCACTTTAAAAGATATATTTATATGTATTATTCATTATTTCCATCATCATTTCGTTTCAATAAAAATAAAATAGTTTATGTTTAACTTGAAATATATGAAATGTACAAGTAGATAAGTCACAATAAAGATAATATAGTATAAATGAAACATTGAATATATATAAGAAAATGTTCATGTACATTCTTTAAAACGAAGTGTACAAGTAGATAAATCAGAATAAAGATAATATAGTATAAATGAAACATTGAATATATATAAGAAAATGTTCATGTACATTATTTAAAACGAAGTTTGTATCGAGTTGTTCATCAATCACTCATCGTCATCGGAAATAAGAGAGATAGCAGGATCCTTTTTGCATTGTACCGAACTCTCGTAAAATCTGCTTGCTTCTTCATGTCCCATGACTACTACATCGTAGTATTCGCGAGTATTGTGAGATGTTACTAGCCCCTTGTATATAATGATACCCGGATAATTTTCTTTCAACGAAAGGGCACATCTCGAAGGCATCGTTAAAGTTCCTTGAACTTCCTCTCCATCAACTTTGGTTGAAAATGCTACAGTTGGTACCACATCCACATTGCCTTCACCATCTTTGTATTCACTTGCTCCAACATTGTGATAGTGGAAAATAGATGGTGCTTTGAACTCCTTGAGATGACGAATCTCGAAATGTTGTATAAGTTTTTCAAGTCTCTTCGATCTCAGATTGGCTAGAGTACGTTTCATGTCCGAGGGAGTTGAGGTTCCTTCTGTTACTTTTCTTAAGTCATGGTAACTTCCCTGTCCATTACTCTTAGGTTTTAATCCAAGATATACCATAATACTTGGATAAGACAGCGATCCATCCAAAAATCGTTGTGGAGCAAATACAGCAGTAGATTTACTAATCCCATTTTCCACATAGTTGAAGTGAATAATACAGCACGCTCCATGGATCGAATGAGCTTCTTCCGTTTTTGTCACCTCCATAATCAATCCTATTGAAAGATCTGACATTCTCTGCAGTGATTTTGCTTCCATTAAAGTAGCCTTACTTAATGTTCTTAACTTGTCTGCCACATCTTTTACCCTTTGCTCTAAATTCGTTTCGATTTGGTTGGATTTCTTCTTCTTCGTAGGAGGAGTCGTGTTAGAAAGAGTTACAGGTGACATTTTCTTTTTCGACATCTTCACTGAACTATTCGATCCAGGTTTTATCACTCCAGATTGAGTATTATCCTCCATAGTTGTGTAGTGTGTTAATTCTCCGAGTTTGAATGAACAACTGATATCGTTTTAGTAAAATTCTGCTGGTTATATACAATTCTCCTCATCAAATGATTAATGAGTTTTGATATTTTTAGTTGCATCATCCATAATATCAGAAGACTTTTCGCGAAATTGAAAATCGCGAGATTCAATTTCGCGAAAGTTGACTATATAATATAAATAATGTGTAATTTCGCGAAATCCAATTTCGCGAAATTCAATTTCGCGAAAGATGACTATATAATATATATAATGTGTAATTTCGCGAAATTGAATTTCGCGAAATTCAATTTCGCGAAAGTTGACTATATAATATATATATAATGTGTAATTTCACGAAATGGAATTTCGCGAAATTCACTTTCGCGAAATTCAATTTCGCGAAAGTTGACTATATAATATATATAATGTATAATTTCGCGAAATCCAATTTCGCGAAATTCACTTTCGCGAAATTCAATTTCGCGAAAGTTGACTATATAATATATATAATGTGTAATTTCGCGAAATGGAATTTCGCGAAATTCACTTTCGCGAAATTCAATTTCGCGAAAGTTGACTATATAATATATATAATGTGTAATTTCGCGAAATGGAATTTCGCGAAATTCACTTTCGCGAAATTCAATTTCGCGAAAGTTGACTATATAATATATATAATGTGTAATTTCGCGAAATCCAATTTCGCGAAATTCACTTTCGCGAAATCCAATTTCGCGAAAGTTGAGTGAGACAAGTTGGATTAGAAGTGATTTATAGCTTTTGTGCAGGTTCCACCTCCTTGAACTTGACTAGTATAAATACAGCCAAGTTTGATGGACTCACCATTATCGAGAGTTTTTTTCGAACTATTTCTATACCTAACTGGATTATATATCTCACAAAAGTTTGGATTAAATCTACAATTTGGATATCTACGTATAATCTTCTCTCAGAATTTTGGATTATCTCTGTTTCACTGGATTATATTTCTCCGAACTAACTGGATTATATTTCTCACAAAAGTTTGGATTAATTCTACAATTTGGATATCTATGTATAATCTTCTCTCAGAACTTTGGATTATCTCTGTTTCACTGGATTATATATCTCCGAAATTTGATTACATCGAGGAAATGTATCTGGCAACTCCCCATTCAGAAGGAGAGTGGAGCAAATCTGATGAGGTAAGTTGATTTACAATAATTGGTGGAAAAAATTTTTAATGAATGAATAAATGTAGAGAGAATAGTAAAATGAGTTTTTTAAATCTTGACAGTTGGAATTCTTCCTCAAAGATGTTCAAGCTGTCACGAGAGCATAATTTAATTTCTTCGGAAAATTCTACTCCTTCCACTTCAATTGATAATAGAGAAAGAAGTAGAAGTAGGGAAAGAAGTGCATCATCCGTTTCAGCTAATAAATATATCTGCTTAGAATGTTCGACTTCATTTAACAAAAAATCAATCCTCAAAAGACATGTCAAGCACATTCATCTCCAATCGAATGAAAGTTCAGAATCGTTTACATCATCAACTAATGATTCTTCGGAACAATATCGCAAATATGATGATGATGATGATAGCTCAATTATTATACAAGTTTCCGATCACCCTTTCATTTTCAAAAAAGTAAAGAATGATTCTCATCATTCTTCATTTCGTTCTGCTTCAACTCAAATTGGAAGAGGAGATCCTACTCGATCTAAGATAACAGTAACTCCTATTACTCGTAATCTTGCTGATGATGAAACCGATGAATCAGATGTATCAGAAGAAGAAAATACAAATGAAATCGAAGAAAATAGTTATTTATCTGATCAACCTACAAATCAAATCGAAAGAAATGAAAATGAAGTGGACGCTGATGATGACAATTTAGTTGGAATAATGATAGAGTCGAGCCCATCGTTCCTATCGAAAATGAAAGAGAACAAGATAATCAGGATATCATTCCTGTTAATGATGATGAGGAATGGGATGAGTTAATAAGAAGATATTGGAATGCTATGAAAACAAAAAGACGACGAGGAAGAGTTGTTGAAACGTTAAACGTAAATTTATGGAATGGAAATATTCCTCAAGCAGAACTTCCAACTCCAAACCATTCGGAAAGAATATGGAACGAGATGTTGACAACTTGGAATGGGTTACAAACAAGAGCTAAGTTAAATTGTAGTGTGGGATGCATTCTTGAACATAAAACTTCAGGAGAATTAAGATATTTTCATGCTTCATCGAATAATGCTACAATTTTCAAAAAAGCAAAACTGATTACAACAATACAGGAACTACAGAATTTCTTTGAAGAATTGACAAGACAAGATCTTGCTGCTATAGCGATTCGAGAACGCCCGAATACAGCTTGGAAATTGAATGTAATTACCAATATTTCATTCTATTTCTATAAATTGATTGGAATGGGGCAAATAGGATTGGCTTCAGATCTTCCGACTCACATTTTTAACAATCGACATGTAATCACTATGCATAACATTCCTCGTAGCTGCACTCCTTACACAGACAATCTCTGTTTCTTCAGATGTTTAGCATTGAAGGTAATGTGTAAGTGTTCAAACCGATGTAGTTGCACCAGACAAAGACCAAAACAGCAACTTGTGAAGGTGCTATTTCAAAAGTACTCGAATCACATTTCTTCTTCCTCATCCTACAAAGATCTGATGAATAATTTTCCTGGAATTGAGTTAGGAGACTTAATTTCTCTTGAGAAATGTTTTGACCTCCGTATAACCGTATTTTCTCTGAATGCTGATGAAACCTCAACAGTCATCTGGACATCGTCCCAAAAAGAGGGAAAGGAACTTTTCCTCGATTTGCAGAACTCTCATTTCAGTTTCATCAAGGATGTTAATGCTTATACTAAAGGGTTTAGTTGTCCTTCCTGTGAAGTGAGCTTTACAAAAAGAGGAAATTTCAATAGACATAAATGTAGTCAAGAAGTAGTAACAAACTTCATCTTCGAAGGAGGAAAGTTTAAGGCAACACCTACAATTTTCGAACAACTGAAACGAGAGATAGGAATATCCGTGACTGAGGAAGATACTTATTATCCCTTTTTAATCACCTATGATATTGAGTGTTATCTTCCAAAATCCGACCTTTCACCAAATTCCAATTCGGTTACATTCACATCGAGACACGAATTGATGAGTATATCAGTTTGTTCAAATGTACCCGGATTTAAGGATCCAAAGTGTTTTGTAAGTGAGGGAGATACTGATTCTTGTATATCTTCTTTTGTTCAGTATATTTTCCAAATTGCTGATGAAGCCCGGGATATCCTTGAAAAAAAACTTTACTACATTAGACAGTTGATGAAGGCAAAAGCTGAAAAGCAAGGAAAAGTTGAAGAAAGATTTAAATCCTGCAAATTTTCCAATCCTCGAGTATACCATTCAAGAGAGGAATTTTGTCATTTATTTAATCGTTTCGACAAATTCATCTCATGTATTCCGATTCTAGGATTTAATTCACAAAACTACGACCTGAATGTGATGAAAGGACCTCTACTTCGATGTCTTCAAGACACAGAAGACGAAGATTTTGATTTTGTAGTGAAAAGAACAAACAAGATGAGCTGTATTCAATCAAGAAGATTCAAATTCTTGGATATTTCCAACTTCATTGCTCCAGGATTTTCCTATGCAAAGTATCTCAAAGCTTTCAAATGCTCTCAACAAAAAGGATTCTATCCTTATGAATATATGGATGATCTTGAGAAGTTGAAACAACCATTTCTACCAGCTAAAGAATGCTTTTACAGTTCTTTGAGAGATGAACATATTTCGGATGCTGATTATGAAATCTGTTTAAACATTTGGAAACAAGAGAAGATGAAAACGTTAAAAGATTTTCTAGTATGGTACAACAATCTCGATGTAGTACCATTTGTTGAAGCTGTAGAAAAACAAAAAGAAGTTTACAGAACCATGGGAATCGATATGTTGAAAGATGCCATTTCACTTCCTGGATTGGCAGTAAAATGGATGTTGAAACTTTCAGATTCGCCTCCTCATCCTATGAGTTCTCATCATCAGACAATCTCATCACATCATTTCAAAGCTTGTCAACCTGTCTGTCTGATCAAGGAAAGTGATAAAGATATTTACTTTACTATCAAGGACAATATCGTAGGTGGACCTAGCATTGTTTTTCACAGACTTCATGAGTCGAAGAAAACACTGATTCGAGAAAGAAAGTTTGGAAAGGAATCCAAACTTTGTGAACTTATTCTAGGAGTTGATGCAAATGCATTATATTTGTGGAGTATGATGCAAGAAATGCCTACTGGAAACCCTAGAATAAGACGATTCGAAAATGGATTTGCATACACTCATTCTCGAAAAAATAGCATGGCTGCTCATGGATGGTTACAATTTTTGACTTGGAAGGATAATATTCAAATCTTACATGAAAACAACGATAAAGAATTTAGAATTGGACAACATAATCTTCCTGTTGATGGATATTGTAAAGAATCGAATACAGTGTTTCAATTTCATGGATGTTTCTGGCATGGACATAACTGTAACAAGACCAAAGGAATAAGTATACATCCATATAAGAATTGACCCATGAGTGAAGTTCTGGAGGAAACGATAAAGAAGGAAGAATATGTTAAAGAACTTGGATATCGTTTAGTAAGAATCTGGGAGTGTGAATGGAACAAGATGATTGAGGATAACACCGAGATTAAGAACTTTATTAGTATCTTCAACGAAGAGTTTTATCCTTCCAATTCCTTTGCCACCGAGGATGAGATTATTCAGCAGATTATAAAAGGGGAGATATATAGATTCATTGAATGCGATATATCTGTTCCTGAAAACTTATACGAAAAGTTTTCAGAAATGAGCCCCATTTTCAAGAATACATCTTTGAATAGAAATCATCTTAGTGAAAGTATGAAATAATTTGCTGAAAAGGAAGGAATGCTACCTCAAGAACAACGAACTTTGGTGGGGAGTATGTTTGGAAAAAAAATTTTACTACTCACCACTTTAGCAAAATGGTATCATAATCATGGATTGATTATAACCAAAATATATCAAGTCATAGAATACACCCCTAGAAGAGTTTTCCAGTCATTTGGAGAATCTGTCTCAAATGCTAGAAGAGCTGGTGACAAAGATCCTGACTAAGAGTTGATAGCCACAACCAATAAACTCATTGGAAATTCATCGTACGGGAAAACAATCACTGAGAAATTAAAACATCGAAATGTCAAGTATATTCAAGGAGATTATGAAGCATCCTTGAGAATACGATCACACAGATTTGAATCTTTGGAGGAAATCGTTGATAGCTTCTATGAGTTGACTCAACACAAGACTTTGGTTAGTAGTATATATTTATTATCTTATTGATATAATTAAATCATAATGAAAAATTTACTTGAACTAATATATGTAAAGGAATCTAATAGGACTGTATATATATTTATTCAGATGAAAATGGATATACCTGTACATATCGGATTCTCCATATTACAACTGGCTAAACTTCGGATGTTGGAGTTCTACTATGACTTCATGGATAGGTAAGTAATCTCATTTGTATCTTTTAGAAAAAATATGTATAATGGTAAACATTTGAATGATAATTTTTGAAATGGGAGTATTATAATACTAAGATAACAAGAATTAAGGATTGAAATTTTTTATTTTAGATACTTCGACAGAAAGGACTTCCAGTATGTGGCGATGGATACAGATAGTGCCTACATGGCTCTTTCAGCACCTATGGATAATATCGTTAGAAAAGAGATCGCTGATATATACTACAAAGAATATGGAAAATGGTTTCCTAGGATGTATTGCGATCGACACGCGGATGATTTCCAACTCTGTAAATCTGTTCCTACAAAGTTGTGGGAATTACAAAATTGTTGCAAAGAAGTATATCAATATGATATAAGGACTCCTGGTTTATTCAAAGTAGAATTTTCAGGTCATGGAATAGTAGCCTTAAATTCTAAGACTTACTTTTGCTGGAATGATGAAACTCATTCTACAAAGCATAGCAGTAAAGGATTAAGTAAAACTACGAATAGTTTTACAAAAGACACTTTTTTAAAAGTATTACATTCAAGATCTCCTAAGGAAGGGGTAAACAAAGGTTTTGTAAAAAAAGACAATAGAGTGTTCTCATACACTCAACTTAGAACTGGATTAACATATTTTTATTCAAAAAGAAGAGTATGTAACGATGGAGTGAGCACAGAATATATTTTAGCATAATTTTTAGAAGTGAATTTGTTGTTAAGTATATATGATAGTAGAGTTTTGCCCCTCGATGTATTATTACTATAAAATTTTATTTTCTTCATTGGCTCTTCTTTTCGTATATACAATATCAATAATATATAACTAAGCTCATATAAATTCAATATACTATCCAATGTAAAATCATTTCGAATGTAGACTTTCTCATAGTAACATGACTCAAAACATTCTGATTAAAGATTTTGTTCCATTCGAGGTTGCAGAAATAATCCCGGATAACATCTTGGTTCATCTTGACAAAAATGAACAAATTCGTACACATCTTACCGAGGAATGTTTATACTACATTCTAGGAACAGCTGCTTTTAGAAAAGTTGTGTCATTGAAAAGATTAAAGTCCAACTGTGTCTGCAGTGCGTTGGAATGCAGGGAATGTTTGGAATCAACATTATGTGTAAAAGAAATATCGATAACACCCTCAGATTTGAAGATAACCTTTGAATGGGTTGATCTTGAAGCTACCATTCGAGAAGGTAAAATTGGAAAAGAGGTTGATTTAGAATGGATTAACAGATTTATCGCGACCGATTTTAAAACGATGGAAGAAACGATTTTTGAAACCGTGTTTTGGAATAGAATTCGGCACTACATGACTCATCCTACTCAACGTGATGAAACGAAACAACTGCTCTTCAGAAGACTCATTCATATAGCACAATTTCCATTAATCGGAGAAAGAGTGGAAGAGGAAATCGAGCATGAAATTGATGATGTAATTATAGATGAAAAATCTGTTGGATGAAAATAAAAAAAAAAGATTCGGAATGATATTAAGTCTACTCCTCTAGATTTCTCCACCATTCTTCAATTTAGCTCTGTTGATGAAGGAACAAAAAAAAAAACCGAAGAAAACAGAAACAATGTCGGTTATATTTCTAGAGGAGTTTATTCCAGCTCATCTTAAGGATGGACAATTATCAAGAGTGGTTGTAAAGAAAAACACAAAAAAATTCATCAGAAGAGTTACTGAAGAAACTTTTTGCTATGTTATCGGATTCTATATCTATAAACGTTTCGTAACATATTTAGAAAGTCAGTGTGGATGCTTCGAGGGAGCTCGAGGATGTCAATATTGTATTAGAATAATGCAAATACGATATGGAAATGAAGGATTGACTCGACAAGAACTTCATGAGACTTTTGCCGAACTCGATATTGGAACGTGTTTGGAATCTGCTCAAATCGGACCAAGGAGTGACAAAGTCCAACTATCATTATTATCCTCACTTGATTGGAACACACCTTCAAACATAATATTAACCGAAACAAGACTTTATCCATATTTGAAAGGAGAAGCCAATGATCAACATGCTACAAATCGTTACTTCAGTGAACTCCTACATATCAATGGGAAGAATTGATAATCATCACAGTTAGACTTTGCATAATTCTTTATATTTAATCACTTTATATCCAAGAAGGATTGACTCATCAAATAGAATTGAATAATTTTTTTTGTATAGTATTTCAAGATAATTTTGAAGAATGAACTATATATATCATATTGACATACTTTTTTATGCATTTTCTTTGCCTACTTCAGTCAAGAGAGTAGTATTTTAAAAAGACACTATGACTATAATGAATTTGCACATTATAATATTTCTCATTTTACGCTTTACGGGAATAATAAATGGAAATCAAAGAATTCAATATGTTACCGATGCGAATAACTGCTTAAGCAGAACACTCAATGAATTTGAAGTTTCATTACTACTTCCATTCGAAGAAACTACTTTATATCACAAGAATAATGAAACATGCGGAAGAATATTTCCATTGGACTACTTTCATTGTGGTTATCCATTACCAGGCAATCACAGATTTGCGTGTAAAGAACTACTAAATGAAGATGAAACAGATGGAAAAAACCTATACCTTAATCCTATAGTGTCAGCTTCATCGGAGCAAGTTCTAACATATTCTGAATGTGAATATTCAGTTCAAAATTCCACAATCGATATTCTAATTGATTTCAAATTATTCTACAGAGGAGAATTATGTGGATATAACTCTACTCTTTCAATGTTGCAATGTCCTCCAGGATCGAATTTTCAAGATATTGACTTTATCTGTAATCTTCAACCTATTTCAAATTCTACTACACCTAAAGATACCTTCATATATGATAATATTGGAAATAATGAAGGATTAGATTTGTTACTTCCTGTTCAGTTTCTCAATTCTTTGGGAAAATAATCTCTTATTTTAGTTCTTCGATGTGACACAGAAATTGATGAAAGATGTATTCCAAAACTTTCCTTTTTAAAACGAATGACAGAATGATTTTGAATTTTTTGTAACATTTATAGTTTATATTTTATAATAAAAACTTATCTCTCATTCAACCAAATATATAACAATCTCCGGAAAATCAACCCCTCGGTGTCCCAGATATTAACCCCCTCACTCATCCGGTAGGTAATCTCTCGCTCTCCTCGATAATCCGCGAGATCCACTCCGGAAAACCATCCAGCCCTCGATGTCCCAGATATTCACCCTCACTATTCCACCGATAATCGGCGACGATTCGCCCGACTAATCCGCGACGATTCCCCCCGACTAATCCCGCGATAATCCGCGTTTAATCGGATGACTCATCCCCCGCTAATCGGATGACTCATCCACAGATAATCCGCCGATTACGCCAGGAGCGGATCCGTAACCCCTCGAATTCAACCCCCTACTCTACACCACAATTTCCCCCCAAACCCCAACATCTCATTCAACTCCACACGATTCAATCTATACCCCTAGCCAATTTAATTCACAACCCCCTTTTTCTATCCCCCCGCTGGATCCGTCACTTTTGTGTGTAGATCTGCTCTCTATATACTACTAATAAGCAAAAGAGCAGCCCCAAATGCTTAAGCTGTATATGAAGCAATTACGACAGTTTGATAACTGAGATCACCGATGACTATTGTAAAGAACTTATTGAGAGCACACCAAGGAGACTTAAAACTGTAATAGAAAACGAGGGACGACATTCACAATATTGACATTAGCAGCATTTTTAGTAACTGTTGCACAGTATAGACTATGTATTCTTTAACTTGAATCATAGCGTAAACAAACATGAAAAAAATTGGTGTAATACCAAAAATCTTAACTTTTCGGAAAAATCAAGGGTGGTCTTAAACTTTTGCAAATGACTGTAGTTTCATCATCCCGTGGTTTCATAGCTATTTGTTTGCGGTTTCATAGCTATTCGTTTCCCATCAATCACGCGCCGCGCACGTTTATAAGATTGCATAATGGGGCGAAGCACCTGACATGCCATACATACACTTGCTAGTAATGAAAAATATCACTCTGTTAAATATTGATTACCCTGTGTATTGTGTCCTCGTTTTTTGTGTACGTCACAGGGCTGCTATGCATTGTGATCCAGAAGTTTTCATTTTAACTTGTTTAAGGCTTAAGCTCCGTGTAATAGCAGCAAATGAGTTGTTTGAATTGGGCTTTGTAAAAATGTTGTTACGAAAAGTGTCCTGCTAGTAATTATTTTGTTTCCTGTATCATGTACTTTTGTATTTGTACAGCTGTCTTAGTCGTATCAAAGCAACGTTTCAGTAATGACATTGGTTGGAATCAGGCATAATGCCATTTGCTAATGATCAATAGCTTGAAATACTCGCATGTCTCTGTAACTTCTGAAACTAGACCAGGCAAGTAGATGTACTAGTAAATACTCTTTCAAAGCTGACAGCAGACTCTATTACGTAAACAAACTTATCATAATTATCATTGTGGTGAGAATTATTGATACACTGATTGTCTTCTGAGTCACACTAACTGTTATTACCAGTTAACTCCGCTAGTTTCATCATCATCATCATCATCATCATTGAGTGGTTCCCTTCTTCAAACTTTTGACCTGTAGTCAGGGCTTTTACTGCATATCAGCAATCTTCACTATCTTCTATTCTGTGACGCCGTTTTAGGTGTCCATGGGTAGTTTTCAATGTCATGCTTGATGTTTTACCCCATGTGATCCTACAGACTCCTCGTGACATTTCCAATGGTCAGTCGTACTAGCTCATTGCTTGTGGTCTTGTGATCTTACAGGCTCCTATAGCATATATTAAAATCAGCTTACAGTAAGTTTGCTTCCATGCAACAAGTAAATAAAGAAGTTTTCTTTCATGTAAAAAGTAAGTAAGCTTGCACCCACACAGGGAGTGAGTAAGTTTGTTTCCACACAGAAAGTGAGTAAGTTTGCACTCACGCAGCAGCAAGTCTAGAATATAACTACACTCAGTATATGCCCGCATAGCTCGAAGAAGTTAAAATCAAGACCAGTTGTATTTATAAAGGTATTATCTCTTTTGTTATAAGTTAACAGTATTAAGGATCCTGACTCAGCAGTTTCTTTGTCCATATTCACAACATTTGATACAGTAGCTTATTCTATTACTGCTCTTTGTTAAGATTCATGCACTATGTCTCCATGACACACAAGTTTGAGTCAGTTCGCAAAAGATCCGCATCATGGAAACAACAAAAATGCGCAAGGTAAGCGAGTTTTGCTCTTCGCAAATCTTCATCAAACGTTTCATGCTTGCGCTTAATGCTCATTAAAATACCGCACAGGCTATTACATTTTAAACATTTTAACATTTCAGTCATTTTTATTTTGATGTGAGCAGTTCTTTAATGCTGCTAAGCGTAACAAGACTGTGTCACTAACTATTTACCTATGGGAGTCAATAGTTAGTGGTGCAGTCCAGTCTTTTACTAAATCTCTGGTGTTAAATGCGCATCATGCAAATGTCCATAGAAACACTTAACACGCTAACACGATTGCACGCTAACTCAACTTGTGCATGTCTCCAAATGAGCATAATGCCTCGTGGAAACATAGTGATGGTCGATTTAGTGCTTTGCTATTCAAATTTCATAAGCTCTGCTGTCAATGAATTGCCAATTGATTTCACAAAAGCGGTTTTGACAAGTAAATTGTTTAATTAGAATTGGCCTCTGTCATGTGAATACCGTGTCCTTGCTGTATTAAGGTACGACCGCACGTGCCTTTTTTTGTTAGTTTTGACTGAAATCATGAATTGAATAAAAGCTACAAAATTATTCGGCCAAAATTCACAGAACTGTCAGAGCTGTGCATGCATACCGAAATCGTCGACGAAATGTTTTAAGTGGCCTAATTATTTTAATTAGTAATAATTACTAACTAAAATAATCAAGCCAGTAATTATAAATCGCTCTCGGTAATAATTAATATAATTATTAGAGGGCGCGATTTTAGCAGCTTTAGCAATTGGTTTAGTCTAAGACATGTATTACAACTCACAATAAAAGTATCAGTGCAATTCAACATAGTACATATGATGCAACCGCCTAGATTGCATCGTATGTACAGAATCCGGCACATGTGGCCATCCTTTTATGCAGTAGATTCAATGAAGCATTAATAAATCCAAGTTTTGAGGTTTTTTGAACTTCAACAGAGCATTCTCTTGCTTACCTACTTGTTAACTTTATTTTGTAATCAAATCCGCAATACCTGCATCACCTAGTGACATTTTATCTAAACAAAACCCTGCAGTTTCTTGATGGTCCTGATAAGCTGATCAGGTTAGAGACCTCCACGAGGACCTAATCAGATATGTTACAGTGATACTAGCAAAATAAGTTATTCCTCACATCTAGTTAAATCTAGAATATAACAATTGCTATTGTTCATTACACTGATTAGGTTGAGCAAAGGCTGATTCATCAGAGAATCCATAAAACTACCATGAATAAACATAGTCCAGTCAAAGTCGATAGTTATTGAATATAGTGACTGCAAAACAAATTTGATGAATAATCCTGTAAAATAGACACAAGACACAATAACCTCTTTTTGAAGCTCTCGAGAAATACTGAAAGTTCTAAAAGGTTAAAGCAAGTTTGATTCAGTTCAAACAATAAGTGACAACCATAGATGGCTAAAGGCAACGTAACAATGAATAACTTTACAAAGTTTCTCAAATGATGCCATGTGATGGTTGGTAAGCTAAATAAGGTCTGTTTTTTTTTAAATATGAGGTCAAACTGTGGTGGAATGAATGGCAGAGAACCTGAAACCCTGCACAACATGCGGACTTTTCTCAGGATCTAGCCAAAAAGGGTGCTGGAATTTTGAGGGGCTCCTCAAAGCTATTCAAAGTATTATGCAGTGTGCCCGTCAGTCCTATGAGAGTTCGCCATATATCAAACACACAACTTAGCTCACTCTAGAATAAAAAGGACAATGGACCAACTCCAACTTAAGTGAAACTGGCTTTGACTGACGGTACATGTTAGGAGGCTAGTCAAAAGTTGTGAGGTTGGCTAAGCTGCTAAGCTTGATGGAATCAGGATGACTGGCGGAAAGCAAGGACTGTAAGCTGGCTACCTCTGGCAAGAAGTAGCCCTCGACTTAGTCGCTCCTTTTCCCACCACCCCAAGGAGCTACCAGTGGGCATTAGTATTCACGAACTATTTCATTGGGGTAAGATGCTCTGCCCCAGCCGGAAGCCATGGCATGAGTGACGGCCAACAAAAAGGTGTTCTGCTACTTAGCATTACCAGAGCTTATACACTTGGACTAGCAGACTCAGTTCGAGAGCCAATTGGTGGCCTAACTCTTCCAGCTCTAGCAAGTCCACAAAGACACACATCACTCCATATCACCCTCAAGTAAATGGGAGGGTGGAAAGGAACGACTGAGGGCTAAGAGACTCACTGAGGACTTTTCTGCAAAAAAGGGGCAACTCTAGAGAAAAAAGAGAGAACCAAAAAGCTGAGAAAACCTAAGTAGTTGAAGCCAGATAACTAGTTGAAAAAAAACGCAACTAGCTGACCCAGTGCTCATCTAGTACAGTCAAAGGCTCGCAAGACCTACATGGAAGCTGGATCAGCACAGAAAATGGGCATGTAAGGAGAACACAATAATAAACACGGCTAGCAATTCATCCATTGGAGTACGCACGGGGCGGGCCCTGCAGCACCGAGCAAGGGCACTGCTGGTCCTCCCATCAAAGAGGGGGTAAGATGCTCTGCTGCTGCTGGAAGCCACAGCACTAGCGATAGCCAACAAGAGGGTGCTCTGCTATTTGGGATTACCTGAGCTTATACACTTGGATTAGCAGGCTAAGCTTGAGATTTAATTAGTGGCCGAACTCTTCTAGCTCTGGCGGATCACAACAAATACACACATTACTACCTCCCAAATTAATGGGAGGGTAGAAAGGAACAACTGAGGGCTAAAAGGCTCACTGAGGACTTTACTGCTGTAAAGAGGCAACTCTGGAGAAAAAAGAGAGAACCATGAGGCTGAGAGACCCCAAGTAGTTGGAGCCAGCGAGCCAGTTGGAGAGCCACACAGCCGACCTGATACGACACCATCCAAGCTGACCCGGTGTCCATCTAGTGGGCCTACAGTTAAAGGCTCGCAAGAGCCACAAGGAAGATCAGCACAGAGAATGGGCATGTAAGGAGGACACAAAAATGAACACGACTAGCAATCCGTCAATTGGAGTATGCATGAGGTCCTGCAGAACCGAGCAAGGGCACAGCTGGTCCTCCCATCAGAGAGGGAAAAGTGGCAGTGTCCCCAAGAGGTAGTGTTTTTGAAGTCAGCTTGCTCATAGTTGAGACAGCTCAATAATAGGCAGTAGGAGGATGAGCCAGCATGATGAGCAGCTCAGCAGGAAAACACACCAGCATGATGAACAGCTCGGCAGGAAAACGAGCCAGCCCGATGGACGGCTTGGCAGAAAGCCTAGTCAGACGATAGCTGACTCGGACAACTACTGACTTAGCACCCGGCTGGAGAGCAAAACTTTGCAAACAGAAGACTAATTAAAGTAGAAGACTTGTGAGAAAAAGACAGAAGAACTTTGAGCCTTTTCTGTACAATACTTGCATTGTGCTAGAACTTATATTTTCAGATACATTGTTACAGTGCAAATAATGTTATCACAGATGATCATTGACTTATTGCTCACATGCTTGGAACTAGCCTTATCGTTGCCCTTTGAAGCGTATAATGTAACATTAGTACTGCATACTTCTTGTTGATATCATGCAAGCTTTTTTGATTATAAGTGTGGAGCTATCCATAATATAAGTAGAAGCTTCCATGGGTCTGACTATAATTGGGATGAGGGTTTTTCCATTTTCTATTAGTGTGAATAAAAAGATCATAGTCGATCGATTACATCAAATCTGCAATACTCAAATAACCTAGTGACAGTTAATCTGAACAAAACACTGCAGTTTACTGGTGATCCTGATAAACTTTCTATTAGTAGGAATAGAAAGAGCATAGTTGATCGATTACACAGCATTAGTACACAATCCTGTTAACAACATGCAGTGATTAGGCACAAACATAAAGATCACTAAAATATTTTCGTAGTCATTAACCTGCATTTATTAAAGAATGTTTTAGATGTATTGAGACTTTAAAGTCTATTAACTTCATTCTAGTTATCAAAGGATACATCTTTGTAGTAATTGTCTTCTCTATTATGAACACTATCACATTGCTAGGGCATTTCATCTGACATATGTAGTAGTTTAGAAATATGTCTGCATCCATGTGTAGAATATGCAGATATGTATATAGTATATAGCTATGTGTGTATATAACATATGTACATATAGCTATATACATACTTCCATGAAAATGTATCTGATGACAGATGTTAACCTGTGAATTGTTACAATTGTTGGCAGCTCTTACATCTTATTTGTATAGATTTTATACACTTAATTTTTGCTCTTAAAATTTATTTATAACATGCAACTGTTAAAGAACAATAAATACATAAAAGCATACAGCTTCAAATGCCTACGCATGAGTTATGCACCTACAGTCATGCATAAATACTGCTTGACTACAACAAACTAAACCATTTCATGAGTTTGCTTTCTACTGGTCGGTTGGGGAAGTGTATATTGGATATCCCTAGAACCAGTCATAGTAAGTTTATGATGCGATAGATTAAAATTATTAAGAAGTTTGGTTTCCATATTCCAAAGCATAGGAGCTCAAAGCAATTCATACTAAGCAGTTTTGTGTATGGGAATTTCCATGATGCAATATTTCCTTTTCACGCTAGGGTTTTTGACTAAGTCAGAACATTAAGTTTAAAAGTTATTTGTGTTAAGAAACAGGTTTTGTTTAAAACTCCTTTACTGTCAGTTTCAGTTTTTATCTTTATCTAGAATCGCTGCCAACGAGCGAGCAATTAATGACAAAGCAACAAATAGAACTGTCAAGCGATACTGTTCGGTGATATATGTTACAAATGTAAGTTCAGATCATACAAGCAAAAATAATGCAAACTAATTTTTCATATTGTGAAAAACTGTTAAAATAGTGAATTTCCAAGTATATTGCGGTTTTTGCCGCAGTTGTTGCATAGCTTGTGTTACTTGTGGATGTTGAGTAATTTTATGAAGGTTTTTGTAGTTGTCTGAATGAGCTCTTTTTAAGTCATACCAATTTGACAATTTGTTCTTTTTAAAAGGTATGCAAGTAAATCAGTGGTTTCCATCTTTTGACATGCTTCTAAACATGCAGAGAAAACTTTTGAATAAGATAAGCTATTAAAAACTTGTGCACACTTTTAGCAAAATATGATACACCCAAAAACTCCATGTTATTTTGTTGTTGAGAAAATATTTATGAGATTATCATTCGAACCATAAGCCTTCATGCTTGGCAATGTAGTTGAGTATTTTCTATTTATTAGCTTATCCGGCATTTTCTGCAAGAAAATATTTTATTTTTATTTTACTGTTCTTTATTCTATTTTAGGAGTATTTTAATCAGAAAGATAAAATTCAAGAATGTAAAAAACTAGCCGTCTAAAAATAGTTGACTACTGCTACATTGCCTTATGTTACTAAATTTGACATTATATCTTATTCTGGAACAATAATTTTCCGAAGGTCTTAATTCCTAAGCATTTCAATTCTAGAAATTGTCCTTCTGTCGTACAAAATAGAGTCTAGCGCTCATCCTACCCTAGTCAACACATCCTACCCTCTCATTCCCCTAACATATTTAAAGTTTTGATTGAACTACTTTTAGTAGTATGTTTTAGATGTGTTATCTAACCTTATGATGTATTATACAGTTGTTGGAAGGTCTCATTATTGAGTCTCTCAAGACAAACAAACCCTTTTAGTTGGAACATTTCTTTAAACCATGTTAGATAATTAGATGATAGGAAACATCTTTTTAAGAATCTTTTCAGCAAGTATTATATATCTAGCATAGAACTTTAGTGTCTTTTTCTATCATCTAGCTAAGTGTGACCACCTGCAGATTTACCTTGGATCTACTCTGAACTAAATAGGAGTATAGAAATAAAGTACCTACTGTGTTCGAGTGAAGTCAATTATATTATAATATTTATTTACAATAATTTATTAGAGTGGAGTCATAATCATATTTATATCATATTTATTTTACTCATGAACACAATGTTTTGAGCATCGCTAATTCATCAATAGAAAAAGATACAGAGAGAAAGAGAGAGAAAGATTTAGAGAGAGAGAGAGGGGGAGAGGGGGAGAGGGGGAGAGACAGAAAAAGGAAAAGATAGAAATAGAGAGATACAGAAAAAGGGAAAGATAGAAATTAGAGAAATAGGGAATGAGATAAAGGGAAAGATAGGAATAGAGAAATAGGGAATGAGATAAAGGGAAAGATAGGAATAGAGAAATAGGGAACAAGATAAAGGGAAAGATAGAAATAGAGAAATAGGGAACGAGATGAAGGGAAAGATAGAAATAGAGAAATAGGGAACGAGATGAAGGGAAAGATAGAAATAGAGAAATAGGGAACGAGATGAAGGGAAAGAAAGATTGACCAAAAGGTTTAGCTGAAAGAAATGGCTACTTATAGCGAATATTGTTTATCATATTGGTTGGGCTGAGTTTTGCTGTACTGTTCAATATTTTCAACAGCTTCGTCAAAAGTTTCTATGGAAAATAATTAACTGCACTCAAGAAGGTTATCTTAAACAAAGCCAGTGAAGTCTGATTTACTTGCTATAAAGCTTAGAGAAACAAACACTTCGGAGCAATGTAAGTTGTACTTACCTACCTACATTTACTCACGACTTTCTTGTATAGCAGATGGACACGAAAGTAAAAAGTCTTTGGAGAGGAGCTTATTAGTGCTCTATTTGTGATGAAATAAAAACAGCTATCATGCGCCACTCTGAACTCACTTTTTTAATCTTAATGTAAGAGTTGTTTGAAGCTGAGATCTTTGCTATTTACCATAGCAAAGATCTTTTCTTTTAGTGATATAGGAGTGTCTCAGCATCTATAGTGGAACAACTCCCAAGTTTGAAAGTGATAAATTTGTAAACGCGTAATACAACTTATCACTGACAATTTAAATCATACGATTAGCCAGGTCACCTAACTAGGAAACTATGAATCTTAGAATGGCAAACAATAAGTTTTGCGCCGAGCTGATTACTTTCATCATCTGAACACTTTAAAGTGGTACATGAAAGTGGGCTCTTATAATCAACAGCGGTAGATTTAAAAGACTTCACTACTGACCAGTAAAGCAAGCAAACACAGTGCAGTCCTACTATAGCATGTGAAGTTCTGATGACTGCTGACACATGCTTTTAATAATTTCTAGTACAACTGATGAAGTACTAATTGTAGCGTAATAGTACTACCAATACTAGTAATAATAATAATAACAATAATAATGTTGATAATATGAATAATAGCTGCAATTGTAGAATAGCAATATTAGTTAATCTGATTAATAGTTCATCTCTACGACTAGTATGTACTGTAGCTACTAGTTGCAATAGAAATCTAACAGTAGTTATTACCACTGAAGTGGGGGGGGGCCTGAAATAGTTTAGGGAGTTGTTTTCTCACCTGGTCCTACACCTGAGTAATCTCGACTACATAGTTTGGCCTTGTTTTTCTACCCTATTGATTTATGTAAAATTATTTTGGTCGCAAAATGTAGCAAATATGTTTAAGTCTTTTTCCCAAACTTCAAGTTGATTGAATTATTAGTTCTTGAAATATCAACAAAATACCAAAGCTTTTCCAAAACAACATTTTCACAATTTCATCAAACTCATCTCGTCACAAAGTAACCATTAGGTGAATAAGTATTCAGGTAATAAGGCTAATGTTCTGATTATGTGTAAGATGTATGGTTGGAACCTGAGGAAGTTACCAACTATCAAAATCTTTAAAAACTAGTTTACTGTAATGCAAAGATGGTGAATTACAAACTAGGGATGCTTTTAAACCAGTTCGTCAAAATGCAACCATCAACCATTTCTACAGTTTTTATAGTTTCAAGTTTGTGGATTTTCTTTTGCATTCTTGTTGTTTTGAAAAATTTGCGAATCAAATTTGCTTTCGTTGCTGCGAACAAGTCGCTTTTAATTTCGGTTTATACGAAAGATGTCGGAGATTTTATTAAACCGAACATACAAGATAAGGACAAAGTTTGCTGCAAAACAAAAGACCTTTTATCTTCTGATGGTAAAAGTTCTTAAACTTTAAACAGGCATAAAAACAACCTTTATTATTTTTGTAAATAAAGGAAATCGAACTAGCTTTTCGAGTAGTACACATTTTGCTGTGAGTTGTGGCTGTTGTAAGCATACTTACACGTAAGTTCTGTAAATAATCACTCCTGAAACCTTTTTAGATCTCTAAACTACCAACTAGATCTATAAGATGGATTGTACCAAATGAAATAATCATGTCTTTATGTTAGTCAATGGTTCAGTTTATCCTATGGGTTGTTAACGGAAGACAAGTTGAAGGTAGCCTACCCTTGTTTAAAGTTGTAAAATAATCTTTATACATTGGGGAAGCCAACTCCCATTTGCAGTTTGTAAACCGCAAAGAAAAAGCAAATGCATCTTTAAAAGTACTAACTGTCAATTTGGTTCTAGTCTCCATTTTATTTAAGTTCAAAGGTTATGCAAAGAAGCAAAGGTTATGGTAGCAAATAACTGATTTTGTACAGAGCAAATTGTAATAATTTTTTGGCGAGTTGGACATTTTCCCCTTCAAGGGCTAAAAATTGTGCAGTGTGGATGTAAAGCAATCTAAAATGATAAGATAAGAGAAAACTGACCAATCATTCACTCTGAAAAATCTAATTGAATTTAAATTCAAGTATAAGTTCATGGCCATTTATTGAAACGACAGCTGCATGAAACATGAAAACAGAAATTTTTTTGAAACAACATGAATGCAAAAGAAAGAACTCAAACTTGTAACTATAAAAACTATAGAAATGGTTGATTGTTGCATTTAGACCAACTGGTTTAAAAGTAACCCTAGTTGGTAATTCATCATTGTTGCTTCACTAAAAACAAAAATTTAAAAATTTGATAGTTAGCAACATCCTGTTGTTTGATTTAGTCTGCATTTGCTGATATTTTACATATAATCAATTGTTTCTTTACCTCCCTCCTATCCACCATGTATAGCATGAATATGGCATAAGATTCCAACTCTCCAACTGTAACAACAAGTGTACATATGACACTCGTAGAAGTCAGTGTCTGTAACTATGTCGGTAAGCGCAGAACTCAGTATTTCTGTCTTCTTTGAAATTTGACAAGTGTAACTCGAAAATCTTGTTTGCTACAGCTTATCGAGATAGCAAGCACTCTATTTTCAAAATTTCTGAGGATGGATAGATTACAAAGCAGTAGATGCTATCGTTTCAATAATTGTCATATTTGAACAGATATTGTTTCTTCGATCTATTGTCGTATTGTCAATCAGCTGTTTTCCTGATTGTACACCTTATAGGCATTAAGTGCACACAATAGAGAATATGCTTACGGCTCCCCTTGAGCTTAGTTTCGTTTTGCAAAAGCTTCATTTTTGTCGTGATATTTTGTTTGCAGTAACCAACCGTGTCAGACTAATTACATTTACCAATGCTTCACTAGTTGTAGATCAAATATTTCTGATGATTGTCTATAGAACAATACTACTACTGAGAGTGATTATTTTATTTTAGCAGTAATAATACCACCGTAAGTATTAATAATAATAATATTGACAACTCATCCGACTCAGAAGATGCTCATTGTGGTAGCTAAAAGGGAAGGAAAAGTGTCTGAGCTCCTTCTGCAACACAATTGTGGTAGTTTTATGGCATCAGATGTTAAATCTTGTGCTGATTAATTTACCATCTGAATATTTTTATAGACTTTGTGCTTTAAAGGTTATGACAATTTATATGCGACCCTGTCATATAATAGATTTTACTAAATGTTTATTATGCCTTGGGAAAAACTAATTTGGTATCGAAAGAGTTGCAACGCTATAATATAGCTAGCTGTAGCTTGCCCAATTCTGTCACGTGTCACAAACAACACAGCTTAATGTCCTCTAGCTGTCTTAATTCTTGCTCTCTCGACTCATTCTCACACCCTTATTAGTCTTCAGCCATTTAACAACCAAGCATACATACTCCAGTACATTATCTTTTAAAGCTGGCAAGTGTTTCATTTAATGATGTCATAGAAGTTTATTATAGAAACTGTATGCAATTAGCAATAAATATACACTATATGTGCACAAATCATCAAATTCAAAATTTAATCTCGTTTAAGGCAGAATACAATATAATTCGAATTAAGTCTAGTCATGTATGTATGTGATTCTAGATTACCACATGCACTTTGTGATGTGTTAATTGACTAGTGAAACTTTTTGTAAAAACAACATAATGTTTACAAGATGCGAATATGAATATGAATATTTTTCAAGAACTAAAGAGACAGTCGAGCTATTACTAATGAAATGTTGAAAAGTTAAAAGTTGGACTAAAGTTTTTTAGTGGCTTTCAGGTTTGGCCTGTCATGATTGCAGCTGTACAAATGTTTGCCCATTTTGCGTGCATATTTTTTACACTTACTCTGTTGACAGAGTAAGTGTAAAAATAACCTTTTCCTTTGTTGTCTTCTTTTTCTCTACTTTCCACCTTTTCTCTCATCCTTTCTTGTCTCCGGCTGCATGCTATATTGAAAAAATTTTTGTATTTTCGGCTGCTTTACTCTAGAGGTAAGGTTTGACTGTGTGTTCAGAAATATAGATCAAAGTGAGTAAATACCGGACAGTTTATGGTTTCGTTTTACTCAGAGCTTACCAAACTAACAAATTCATCCGTGCCATGGTCTGCTATGCTGACTTAGAGAAATCTTTCTCTTTTTGGCTGAAACAAAAATTGCTGCTGTTCTTTTGTTACAACCTTAGCCAAGGGAAAAGAGGTGATATACATTTGTTTTCATTATGGTTGTACAGACTATTTAAAAAAATTATGCGCTTGTGTTTTCCAAACCTCATGCTCCCGTGAAATTAATTCTATTTGAATGCTGACTCCGTCAGCATTGTTGGTTCATTTTCAGTACTCGTTTATAGATCGAGTTGCAATTGAATATTGGTTCAAAATCATTTTTTGTATTACACCTAATTGTTTTCAGGTTTATTTCTGTTGATGAACTGCTGCAGGGTGACCTTCAACTTTCATTTGTGCACTGGATTTTTTACTCTTTCACAGTCTTCAACTCATAAATATTTCGTTATTTTATAAAAATAACGTCGTTGCTGATTCTTTAATGAAGCATGGGAACCAGTTTTAAAATTACCCCATGCTCATTATGTAGCAAAGCAATACCACTTGGATCGCTTAACCTGGAATACCATGCCTCTAAGGTAAAGCTTTCTTTCTTTCCTTGGTATAAAACAGTGCCAGGCCTGTCTGCCAACATTCCCTTCTTTGTCAAAGAGTCTTAAACCAAGTTTCTTTTGATTCGCTTTAATATTTTGTTTTATTGTAATATTTTGTTGTATTTTTTTAACTTCATATTTGAGGAAATACTTGTGGTTTATCAGAATTTGGATAAACTGATGAAACTCAGTGAATATAGGATTAAAATATAGTGTCCATGAACAATGTCAATCCACCATTGCTATCTCAATCCCTTTCTAGCAACACCAACTAACCTGTTTTTCCTACACACACTTGCAGATGTGATTATCCATATGAACATATCTAATCTTTTCATTCCAGGTTGCAGAAAATGTTTTTGTTGCTAGTTGAACTAAAATTTAGCCAAGGTGTGGGTATTGCGCAAGGCTATTATTTTGTCAATCGCATTTAGGTCTCCACTGATATACCATGAAGGCTGACGCTTCTTGGTTCACCAGCCATTTTAAACCAATAGAAAAATAAGAACAAAAAGTAGAAGCCCACATGCATCTGTTAGAAATTATTAGAAAAAGAGCCATATCTAGCTTTGTCTTTGAGAGGGAGGTGGTGGTGGGTTTAAATACCCATAAAATGTAATCGAATGAGGCAAGACATTGAGGTTCTGATTGTGTGAATTCTACAATTCTACAATAACTTTAAGGTCTGAAATTACTAGAATGCCTTTTGTTAGCGCATCGGAAAACATTCCCTAAAATTTTCATCAACACTTAATGTTCATAGGTTGCAATAATATATACCTTAAAACTTCTATTTGAAGGTCACCTATATTTGAACTGAAATGTAATAAGTACACTTACTACAAATCAAATGAAAAATGCTACATGTTGATCGATCAGTAGTAAAGGTCGAGTAGAGCAATCGTTGTGTAGCCTAGCATCGACTGAAGAATCGTTGTGTAGCCTAGCATCGACTGAAGAATCGTTGTGTAGCCTAGCATCGACTGAAGAATTATTCATCAAATATTTCTATATATATGGACCTTACAGGTATTGTCTTCCTCACATTAAAAAGTGGAAATGTTTCAATCTGTGTGCATTTAATATAACAATTGCAATTAATAAAACATGCATAGCTCTTACCAGCATCGCTTAGCCAAGTATAGTTTAAATTACAAATTTTAATACAATAGAGGAAAATGGCGGTATCATATCCTTTCACACATTAATGCTGTATACTATCCATTTTGGCTGTACAAACGAATACCCTTAATAGTATATATATTTAATCTACATTGCGGGCAGTTTTTATACTACCCTGAATCAACCGTATTTTCCAAAAAATCTTCAGGATTAAGCGCACCAAAAACTTGTTTAATACATTTTTTTAAATATTATATAAAACAAATTTAAACATAGATATCCTGTTTTATTTATCTTATTTGCATCAAGCAGTAATCATTATGTTGTGGTTAGTAAAGCAAATGTAAAAGGATTTATGTATATATTTATATGTTGGAGTTATCATTTTGTTATATTTATATGATCGCAACTATTGACCTCCAATCGAAAAGTTTTTGGTTGTCTGCACTTATATAAAAAATTATAAAATGAATCGCTTGTTGATTGAAGTCAAATCCAGAACTGCGACCTGTCTATTATTAAAACAACTAAATACTACAATTTAATATTGTCACTCGTAACTTTTGGTTGTATATTACACTAGAACTTGATTTTTATGCTTATTCAGAGAGAAAACGAAAAAATGTGTTACCTAATTTTGTTCATAAAAACATGAACTCACTAGCGTTACCGTTTTCGATGATCCAGTAACTCCATGACTCATTGTAACTAATGATGTTCGGAACGTGGATATCGCTTCAGTTTAACACCTTTAATTACAGAAAAATGCAAAAAAGATTTCGATTTGGCGAAGAAGAGCTGAAAGGTTCGCCAAGTCAACACTGGTGAAGTGCTCTAACGTGTTACATTTTGTAACTAATCAGAGCTTATAAATGGCGAGGAGGGTAACCAGTCCAGTCGTCACAAATAACTCGTCACCGACTATGGAACTAATCGTGAAAGTAACTATGAGGTCAGCGATCAAAGAATGTCAGAAGAGTATTTACTGTATTACAATGCGGTAAACACTTTTCTGACATTACATTTACTGCATTACCTTAGACTGGATAGTTATTATATTATTAGTTATTGTATTATTATTATTATAGTTATTACCTTAGAGTAGAGTTATGACTACATCCAGCTCTTGTATAATTAAATGGAATAGCAATTTAATATAGCTGTTGCTTTTACAATGTTACTATTATGTATGGATTATTTATAGATGTTATACAATGTACAATGTATACCAAATAATTTGTGTATTATTTGTGTATAATCAAATGAGCAATTTAATATTGCCTATATAGCCTAGATTTTATACATTTTATATACAAACAAGTTAACGACACTAATTTTAAATCCCACATTACGTAGGCCCTATTTACAGACAGAACTACATAATACAATTGTTGATATTATTCATAATTTGCTTTATACCATGCACAATATTTGACTGGATTATTTCTGGCTCACTTGCAATGGCGATGTGGAGCTCAGCGTAGTATTAATCCATACTGGTAGAGTGCCCAAGGGGCGCATCAGTAAGAGTTTTCTGAGAATAATGCAGCAGGCCTAACTGCAGTAAATAACAAGTAAATGTATGTAATGCATTTGGGTTTATGTTGGTACACAGAGAATTTTTACCACAAGTAATTTACATTATAACCTTCATGTCGCAAAGCAAAAAATGTATAACATGCAATTGAAGAATACAGACATGTAGTGTCTGCCTCCAATATAAAAAAGAGTACGATTATATAATTCAATAATGTTTATTTTAAATTTTTTATTGTAAGCTATATGTTGAGGAAAGTTCAATTTAATAAAACAAGCACATCTTACAACAAAATATTAACCAATAAGCAAATTTAATTTGAAAGAAAAATTGCGATCGTATTGAAGTATACAATTTTACATAGATCATACAGTCACAGCACGTTATCATATTTTATTAGTATTTGCGTTCCTATCAGCCAAATATAAATAAGAATCCAAGCCATCATTCACACCATCAAACAGTGATATATTAATTTAAACAATTATTTCGTATTAGTAATACTTTTTAGGTTTTCAAATATGCATCCAAAAAGGGCAGTATGAATGGGTTTAACTTATTAAATGATGTTCTTTAAGTCTTGGGTCTTAAGTCTTTTAAGGCTTGTTCTTGGTGTCAAATTGAAGCTCAGAATGTGTTTTAAACGGTCACTACTTTCTTTTTACCTCCTTCCTTGACTGTTTGTAAGAAGCAGCAGGTTGCTTATTAGATAGAAAGAGCCTGAAACTATATACCGCCTAATATATAACATCATGGACGTACCAACCTTTTTAACCACATTGTATTGACGCATTCTTGAGTCACTAGCATACCCTGATTTATGAATTGTTATACTATTGCCGGCCCTGGTGTCATATATTTTTGAACCTTCATAAGTAAATCTCTCTTTAACTAACACATACTTTTGCTCTAATTGCAACATGAAAACAATTATAAACATACAGTACATGCAAGATTTGCTTTCTAATAAATGTGGATGTTCTTTTGTTTTTTATTATATTTATACAGATGTGTAAACCTAATCATTTTCATATAAAACGTTTAACAATATAGCAATAGTTTGCACCATCAACGTTTTTTTAGAATGATCTGATTCTGTTGATACAATGTTGATAGGAGTTTCATCGGTAGACAATAGATGTCTACCGATGAAACTTCTCTATCCAATCTATAATACCTCTATCAGGTATTACAGTTATAACTTGGCAACTGAACATTAATTTCTAGTAGCTCTAAAACTTACATGCAAAGATAATTTTAATTACAGCTGTAACATACACACAGTCACATGTAGATACTAGAGTGCACATGCACTTCAAATTATACACAAAAATAATAGCAAGAAATTCCCTATTGGTTAATAAAGCAATCATTTAGGTTCAAGCCAATGGCTATCCAAGCAATTTTTTCCATTATTTTAAGAAAAGTCTATTCTTTGTTAAAATATTCATAAGAGTATATAAATGATTCATACTGCTTGTTAAAATGAAGAATATAGTCCATGATGTGTCACATGGCAGCCTTAACCTCCATCTGCTGCTGAGTATTCATCACAAAGATCTTTGATCTACATACTGTGTGTCATTGGTATTTGTAGCAATGGTGATTTGATTAAATATTTCTTTCAAGTGAGTGTAAGGGTAACATGGCGGTCATCACAGGTTGATCTCATTCATTTTGAATGGATCGTTTCTCTATTGCCTTTCCGTGGTGCTGTTTAGTCTTCTCGTGACAAGCTGTAGAAATTAGCAAAATATGAGATATCTTTGACACTTATGTCAGAACAAGCCTTCATCTATATATATATATAAACTAGCTGTGCTACCCGGCGTTGCCCTGGTAATAAAACGGTCTGGACAGAAAATTGATTTGTATTTAACATATAACAACATTTACCATTCAAACTTTCAAACTGCATATCATGAGAAAAGTGTTTTGTGTAGTTTAAATAAATTAAGAGAACAATGAAAACAACTGTAAATGTTTTAAAACTTTGTCAAACAACTGTGACTTTCAAGCTGTTAGCCTGGCATATTGCCAATGGAAAATTTCAGTAAGCTGCTAGACTTCTAATGATGGTACTCCATGACATTGCATCAGCATTGTTGTCTAGCTGCTGCTATTCTAATAATAGCTATAGGTTGAATGCAGACAGTCATACGACACACGGACATACTTTAAAAAGTATATATATAGATTTAGGTGTTTGTGTGTTTGGTGTGTCCGGCTATGGCTATTAAAATTTTGGAATGAAAAGCTCACATTTTGAGGGATTTGTGCTCACAAAGGTTGCACTTTAAGTATGTTGTAAACCAATCATCAACCACTAGTCTATGAAGGTTCTTATGATTACAGCCCTCTTATTATATACTGTATACCTTTTCCTGATTGCACATACTGAATGACTATTAATTGACATATTGCGCTCACGGGTTACGATGCCCTTGTTATAAATCAGTTTTCACCTAACTATATGAAACATGATGCTTTTTTGTGCTCGCCATACTAAGACGAATTTGTTTTCCGCCATACCACATCAACGAAAACTCTTGTTGAAATTAAAATTTGGTGGTTGTTGTAATGATTACGACAAAATAACAAAAATATTCATGTGCTATTTGCTGAAATACCTCTCACAACGCTGGAAATACCTCCTACGGCTCAGCGTTATTAGTTAAAAACGTTTGTTTATTCGTTATTTGGTGAAAAAATGATTCGCAAATAAATAAGTGATTAAGTTTTAGTTAAAATTTGAAGTTTAGTAAAATACATATTAAAACTGCCTTTAAGAATGCGTTTAGTAAACTAAATTCATTGAAGTTAAGTTCAGCATTTATCTTGCACATCGGTCTCAAAGGTAAGAACTTTTCACAGTACGTACTGCACCAAGTACACTGTAATGTTACATTTTCTTACAGACCATAACTACTAAATGAAATTCAATAGTTACATTTGTTTGAAGAGTTTGTAAACTTTTACAGTAGTTTCATTTTTTCTCTTAATTCATTCAAACTGCACAAAAAACTCTTTTGAAGTTTAATAGTTACAATGGTAAATTTTGTATATGTTAAATGGAAATAAATTTTCTGTCCAAAGGTTTTTTATTACCCAGGCAATGCCAAGAATTCATCTAGTACTCAAATGAACTCTCCTTAATCATGAAAGGGTGTGAATCGCAATTTAGCCTATTGGGTCTGCGTTACCATGCCATTATATTCTTAACGTAATGGAAAAGACACAAAGTCAGTGAAATCATCCTTACTATAAAAAGTAAATGATAAATCGCAGTACTGGGTAATTGTCTTTCATCTCACTCAGAGAGCAACCTTATATCTCTCGCAGATTAACGTAAATTTTGAAACAAAATTATTTTGTCACAAGATGAGATCTATGAAATTTCCATGATATGAGACAAGGTTCCAACAATCTAGCCAAAAATGCAGCTTATTGAACACGTTGATACAGAAACTAAGTTTGTTGTTGTAAGTGAATAAGCTAGATGTGTTTTCAAGCCTTAACATTGTGCTGAATATCTGGGCTAGCTGGATATTGTACAAAGGGCCTAAATTCCTCACTCGATAGTGTACAATATATTTAAGAGGCCTACATTCTTCGTAAGTTATATTTGTATGTTATATAACAATAATCTATTTAATGCTACAAATATATAGTCATGAGCTATATAAAAATAAATATAAATGAACTATAAATAAATAAACTTATAAAACATGTAGAAACAAAAACATTTGCACCGTTTGCTCGGCAAGTTTCGTTCTGATTGCTGCTTTCGATGGAACGAACATATTCTGGATGTTCAATACCTTTCACAATGTCGTCGGAACTCAACTCTTTTTCTGCACCGCTGAACTAGTTGGAATTAGCGTCGCAACAAATCTTTTAGCAGAGCAAAACTTTTACGCATTGCATTTTGTACCAATGCAACATACATTATTACTATTAGCCTCCTACAGTTATTAGTTATTTCTATGGTGCTGCTTTTAGAGTTTTAATGAAAAAAAAGCAAAAAGCTTTAGAATTGGACAACGAGAGAATTGGTTGTTACTGGCGTAAACAATTAATGATTAATACGCTTTTGTGAACACTTTTCTACTGACCATTTGTAGTATAAGTTCGTCAAAGGGAGATGGGATTCAATTAAAGGGTGGTGCTCTATTTTTCCACCCTTCCCCCATAGTGGCGGTCAAATAGAAGTAGCATTCAAATATAAGTGGCATTCACTTAGAGATTTTATGGTAATTAGATTTGCTGATAAGCAATTTTTTATACAACAACATCAAATACATTGTTATAAAATAAATTCAGGTAATTTTAAATCATTTTGTCTACTACAGATTTTATTGGCCCAGTAGCTATCAATTGTTATCCCTGTTTTAACTGTCTCTTAAGCGTTTTCACTCATTTTTTCAACTTTTACAAATTCTTTCCTTTCTTCGAACTGTCAGTTTCCCTGAGATTAAAATTATCGCATATGAATAAAACTACGTTGGAAGTTTTTAGAGATTTGTTATCAGCTCCACATGTGTACATGCATCTGATAAAATTGTTTATAAACAATAAAGTTTTGAACATAAGCTTGGAAAACATAGGCTGGAGCAATAATAACCTAATCTTGTTTATAGCAATAGTAAGTTTAGATGCACCTTTCTTGATTGATCTGCCTACTATGCAATGCTAAGCCTCAATACGGCAACTGTAGCCTCTCACTGTCTTTTGCATGATAATTCAATTGTACATGATTGTGCAGCAAAATATTTAAAAATTTTAGCGGAGTTTTTTTAATGCTTCTCTTTTTATTGAGCTACTTTGAGGAAGACAAAATTATGAATTGAGTATCTATAAACTTTGCTGGTTTTCAACATGTTGAAACAGCAGTATAATATGACTCAGAATCAAAGGAAATTGACTCATGATGTGTCATAGAATGTAGTCCTAATAACAAAACTGCCTGCATACTGTTAGGGAGAATTGTTTTCTGACAGAAATTTTTGTAAACAAGTTCTAACGTATTCCCTAAATGTGAATAAAAAGCAATAACTGGGGAAACCTAATCCCTAAGCATCACTGCGGTGAGGTAGGGAACCGTGTCTGATTTGTGTGCTTCTGTTAGTTTTCAACATTTACCTTTTACATAGTTGTTAGTCCGTGTGTTTATATCTCACAAATAAACATTGCACATACTGATTGAAATTATTCCACAAAAAATGTATCGTGGAAGTAAGCGAGTAACTTGTCCATATTTTACAGCCTCCATAACAGCTCTTTAAGCTACCACGACAATAAGAAATAGGAATGCAATTGGTAATTAATCCCATGTCAAAGAAAAAGCATGCTGGAAAGCATACCATCAGATGTTAGATTGGATTTCAGGGTGGCAAACTCAAACGTTTGCTGCATTTGCATTGTTACAAAATATTCTGTAAAACTATTTCATAGCATTTGGTAGCTCATATTTTTTTGGTTGCTTCAAATTTATATATTAACTTAAGTTATATTGTACAGTAGATGCTCCTACAATGTAAATGATCCATTCCGGGGACGCTTAAATTAGGGGAATTTCACGTTATACAGACAGTAAAACACATGTAAACTGCCTATTCCTTACCAAGATCTTTCTAAACTTACTCCTTTGGGCATACAAAAAGAAAAAACTTGACTTTTTTAATTTGTGGCGTAACTGCAGCATTATTAGATGACATCAACAAATTTTATCCTTTTTATGACCTTTTTTTCTCATTGGTTTTATAGACCATGATTGCCATAGACCTTTATGTATAAGAATCTCAAATGTTAGGCAAACTCGCAGCAACAGCCTCTGTAACAAACCATAAAAAATCGCTGATGTTATTCTAGCGAGCAAACTATAAAATAAGTGATGGTTTTGCACAAGGCCATGGGAGAGCAACTCCATGATTATTCATTTACAATGGACTAAAGAAAAGATGACAAACGCTTTTTATCGAGATTTATAAAAAAATTGTATCCTATAAACAATCTTTTAAGGTTTACTTGCAACAAAATTTGCATTACAGTTATTTGGTATCAAAAGATTTACCATGTTTTACTCTGCTGTGTTGTAGGTGTGAAATATGTGGAACTATGATTACAAGCTCTTAAACGCTCAAAAGCAAACAGCTAATCGCAGCCATCACTTCAACGCCATAGAATCCCTTTCTAAAATGGCTCAAATGGGACGTAGTTCAACACGATTGCTTCTGTTTACACTTTCATGCAACCTCATTCATCAAAAGATTTCCACAAATATACTTCAAGCATTTAATAAAACCTTGTCTATTGCCCTTACACGCCTGATTTAGCATCATCATAATGCTGTCACTTTGAGCACTAATATCTCAAAAGCTACCAGAAAAAATTGTTTAATTTTTTAACCTTAGCACGAAGGAGTGCATATTATCCTCTGATAAATATGATGAGCCTGTTGGTTACCTGCGATAGTCGAAAAAGGCTGCAGAAATTGTTCGTGCTGTTTGGCAGGAAGTATAGGTCACATGATCGGATTACGACTAGATGATTAGACCAGGCCGAAACAAAACTGTAAAGTAGCGAGCATCTACATGTACATTTGATACAGGATTTTCGGTAGAACCCGAAGTGTTTGTCATAAACTAGTGCTGCAAGACGTTTTATATATAGCCTTGTATTGGCCTTTCAATTCAAGTAATAACATGTTGTGTAACCACAATGTTTGAGAACGTCATCAGAATAAAGAGATTCCAATCTACGGCGTTTTTGTGATGGCTGCTATTAACTGTTCGTTTTTGAGCTTTTAAGAGCTTGTAATCGCATTTCCACATATTTTGCACCTACAACACAACAGAGTAAGACATAATGAATCTTTTGCTACCAAATTAATGTAATGGGAATTTTGTTGCAAGTCAACATTTAACAAATTTATTTTCAGTTTTCATACTCAAAGAGTTTATTTATGTTTATAATTGTTTGTCAGAGTTATCTAAGTATCTGTTCCAATCAAGTACTAGCTAGTCAAGCCATTCAAGTAATATTCTTCCGTTTCTTTGTTACTTTTTTCGAGATAATATTTTGTATTTAGTCTTTGTCATTATCAAGATGTGCCCTACTGCTTACCAAGAATTTTTTTTTACACTGTACATGTAAAATCTTATGGAGGTTTTGATAGTTTAGATTATGGCATTGCATTGGGTAGTTTTCTTCCATATTTTTTATTGTTGCGAATGGGAAAATTTTACGGAAGAGTATAGTTTCTATTGGAAAAAGTTCATTTCCTGCTACAACGGTTTCTTCGTTCATTCGCTGCTTCTCTTAGTAGTTATAGATACCTGCAAATGCTATCACCGCAAAATGCAACCAGAATTGAAATGCACTGTTAGTAATATTTTTTATGGTGGTAACTGATTGTTTTTTTATAGCGCACACTATTCTTGTTCTAAATGTGTTTCAAAATTAAACCAAAAATATGTGCCTTGCTCCATGTACTGGAATAAACAATAAGTTTAACAGGTTTCTTTAAGTAAAGGAGCTCCCTTTAATTTGTAACACAAAACTACTGTTTTTTTTGTACTTATCAGAGTAGTAGGTGTAAAAAAATACAAAGTATGTGATCACTACTCCCAATTTTATTTCAACACACTAAAGCAACATTTTGCAACCATTTTTGTAACCCTAACATTTTTCCTTCTCACAGAAAGACCATGTGATACTCATTGATAACGCGTACAACAAAACAGAGTAGGGCCTATGTGATATACTTATGTCGACCGTATGTGTTAGTGTTGGGCCGGTAAGGAGTTATTCGCTCTTACTGACACCGAGAGGTTTTCAGTATCAGGAAAACCAATCATTTTCGGTGACAGCTAGTTATCCGCGGCCAGTTTGATATGATCGGTATTTATCTGTGAGAGCCTATCGGTAAATGGTTATCCGGATAGATTTTTGTATTTGACTTTTTTCTCGGACATTCTAAAAACACAACACAAGCGAATTATATTAATAACTCTTTCTTCAACGAACATTACCACGCTTACCTATAGGTATCTACTATCTAGTATTACATTACGTCTTACATTGATAAAATGTAAAACGTAATATACGGTTTGTATTTTATCAAATATGAAACGTATATTACGTTTTATATTTGATAAAACCCTCGTTTGATATTTGATATATTTATAGGTTTTGTATTTGATTTATCCCCCCTTGCGTTATATAAAAATGGGCAGTAGGTAAGCTGAAGTTAAACACACACTGAAAACCATATGCTGAACTACAATACCGACAATACCGAACTTTCTTAGTTGGCAAAGGATACCGAAGATGGTAAATACCGAGGATACTGACACCAGAAAAACCGATAAAGGAGTGCAAGGATATCCTATCCAACACTAAATTATATACCGGCCCAAAACTAGTATGTGTACAACGCAAAGTAGGTGGTACTTGTAACAATTGACAGTAGATCTACAACACAGATTATGTGATGCCTGTTCACAGTAGGTGTGCATGTGTAACACATAGTATGTAATCACCATTAACAGTAAACATGGAACACAATGGATACTCATCAGTGGGTATATAAGACAGAGTACAGTATATGTAACATTTCAATAAGAAGATCGGCATCAGAGTATAGATTAAAGATAATGACGAGAAATCTATCAAATGAACTGAAAACATCTACTTCAAGCGCCTGTCTCTGTCAGTATGGGGTTACAGAAATAACCATCAGCTAATTTGTGAGTGAATGTGATGTAAGGTGATGATATCTGTTGCCTCGAGAGTTATACATCTCTAGTAGTACCACTTCTCGCAAGTACTGCACCGAACGAGAGATATGCTATTCTATGATATTCATTTTCAAGCTGCTGCTGGTTGTATGGCCAGTGGCACACAGTAAACCTACAACAAGCCAGGCATAAAATCTGTGAGCCACACCAAATAATTTCTCCATCCAGGTGTTTCCAAATGGATGTCATTGTGAGGTATACGACATGCACACAATAGAAAAAAACTGAGCAAAGGCAAACTTGTTAACAGAAATCTAGCCTCTTACAGTAAAGAAGTAGTAAGGAAAAATCTTTAAAAATAGATAGTCCTTTCAGTCTCCAGTTGTATTTTATGAAATGTGCCACCTTGACCAAGGGCTGTGCTTATGTCAGCAAAAACGTGCTGACATAGTCCTTTCAGTCTTCAATTTTCAGTTCTTAAATTAATGATCGTATAAATTCTGCCAGACTCCACCACTTCTCAACAAATCTTCGATTTAATTTTAAACATTTTAAATCGATTTAAATCAAACAAAATAATTTTCCAGAAATTAAGATACATGTAAAATATCAGAGAGTGAATTTTGTTAATAATTTTACTCACATGTATTTGAATGCGGCTTGCATATGATTCTTGAGATCACAGTCAGTAGGCCGAAATCTTTGGTTAGATCTGTCCGGTATCTGTTGCCCTTTGAATCGCTCTTTCCTGTATGTCTCAAGATGGGGTTTGAGGTCTCCCTCAAAACTCGCCTTGTGTTACTAGCTGATGTATTAGCTTTTCCATTTCATCATATATTGACTAAAGCATTCTGCTTGCTAGATAAACATAAATGATCTGTGATCAAATAGAATCCAGCTAAGCAAGTGCAGATGTCAATCTGAATTCATGTTTCTTAACGACTGATGGTGATTATAAGCTGACAGTAACCCAGACTCACATTTCATGAGTACTGTATATCCCCGCATAAAACTCCTTTCTAGAACAAATTTTTTTTACCAAACTGGCGATTCAGCTTATACATGTGACTCTGATTGAAACTGGTCGTGGTGCGAAACTCCTATTAAAAGCAAACAAAATTAAATTATGCTAACTTAATTTCAACAACTACAACTGAACCTTTATTAACCCAACTTAATTAATAAAAGCAAAACATACTAATAATGGTTACCACTTTAATAAACTCTTGCTACCAAATAAATTTTTATGGAAATAAATATTCAGTAAGCCAAATATTAACCATTGGCGTGCATATGAGTTGTCAAAGCATTTGGCCAAATTAAATAACAAAAAACAATAAACTTTCTGATGCCATAAAAAGGCCACAAATATGTTGCAGAATCAGTTCAGACACATTTTTTTCCTTTTAATACAACCGTGGATGACAAGTTAGGCGTGTTCCGAGTCAGACGAGTCACTGCTATTATCAGAAGTTACCATTATTACTATAGCTTATAGCATTATTATTACCATTAAAAATAGATACTCGCTTTCACTACTATTATTGTATTGCTAAATATTTAATCATCGCGAGTCTATTGATCTACAAGTTGTGAGACTTCGCTGTAATACTTCTGATTAATGTGAAAAACAAATAGCTTGAAAATGTACTTTAGAAAAGCGAAACTAATGCCAGCATGAGATGCTAACATGTTTTCCATTGGCTCAACGCAAATACATGATTGTTTCCTTTCGATTAAGCAGAGACACAATAGGTTAATTATGCAACTACTCACCAATCAGAAACTTATTGTATTAAGTCTGCAAAAGCTAATCTATTGCCGGAACTTTCTTCTTTCATAGGTATGTACGGCGTGTTACGATTTATAGGGTCAACTTACATGCGAAATAGGCTTATATGTGGCGATATAAGGTAATAATTTTCCATTTCATTGGATAATTCATTCATTAGCCAATAAATATTGTAACAGTGTTCAACATTTCACAATAAACCCAGCAAGATATTATACATGTAATACAGGCCCTGCTTACAATAATATGAATATAATGGTTCTCGAACATAATCCGTTCCAGAGGGTTGTTCGAAAACTGAGTTGTTAGAGAGCCGAAACAATTTTTCCCATTAGAATTAATGTATGTAAATTTTAATCTGTTCAAGTTGAGAAGACAACTTCGGTAAAGCATTTTTCTAACATTTTACACCATAACCTAGTGTATACTACACACTATAAATAAAAAAGATAGATGTAGACCGTGTTTGATTTTAATAATAGATATTCTATCTATGATGATGGTGAAAAAAAAGTAAAATTTCGTATGTTTTGCTCTTAAAACACCATAAACATTAAAGGTTAAGATGCAATACAGGAGAATCCTTCTCCAAAACAATTTAGGGTAACTCAAATGGAGGAGTTGTCTCCTTAGCAAATATCTTCGCTAGAGGAGACGTCGTTCCAGATGGTTTCTTCCTTCTGTAAAACTTTATGCAGCGTAACTTGCTTATCTCATGCTGTTTCCGGAGCTGCTCCGAACGTTTAATTCCAATGTGCATGCTCCGATTTGGTCGCGAACCGAATTTATGTTCGAGATACGAGACGAACAAATCTCAAATATTTTGGTCAAAAACCGAGTTGGTCAAGAGCGGAAGCATTCGAGAACCTAGGTTCCACTGTACCCAAGAGCCTTACAACAACTATCATACCTTCCCAGTTGGGTCCACTCTGTGACTTGCGATTTCAGAAATACTAACTTCAAATACCTCAATCCTTGGCTCTTTAGAAGTTTGCAATAAATGGAGTGCTTCACACCGGTGCTATTCAAGGCTGTATCTAGCTGTTTAAAGATTGTACTGTGGGAAGAGTTCGAGAGGAGTGCCAAGCGCCCTCTTAGTGGGGAGGGGGTCCAGGGGTTTCCCCCGAAAATTTTTTCAGTATAACTAGTTAAAATGGTGCAAATCTAGCACACTTGGCTCCTGATGGGGCACATGTTCTAACAGCAAATTTGACATTATAAACCACTGTTTTTTAAATGTAAAACTGTTTATCAAGATTGTCTTTGACAACGCTTATTGAAAATATAATGTAAATGAAAGCTGCTAAAGGGGTTGGCCATAGCTAGCATGAGGTCACCGGGTACAATGCTGAATGGTGTAGGAGACGAGTAGTCTCCTACACCATTCAGGAATTGTGTTTTCATAGGGGACGAGTAGTCTCCTATGAAATAATTTAACTAAATAATATTGTCAAGTTGAAAAGTAAAATTAATAAAGCATCATGTTAAAAATAATGCACTTCTACTATAGTCTATAATACTGAGCAAGTAGTAGAATGAGTAGAAGAACGAACCCACACGCAGCTTAAACAAGTCCAACACAAAGTCCAACAATGTGCTCCATCAATGATCTTTTGGGTTGCAGTTGAATTTGCAAAAAACGCACATGGTGATGAGTGGAATAATTTAGACATCAATGATACCTTTTGCAAAGCGCGTGACCTAGTGTTGTTACCACAGATGCTGATTCAATATGGCGGCACCCATAAGTGAAAATTTTGTGTTTCTTAATATTTTTAAAGATTTATTAAAATCAAGCAAAAATGACGTGAATTCCGGGATTTTGAGCCTCAAAAATGGTACTACCATGGCAGTAGCTGCAGTATAGGAGGATACGGCTCTGATGCAATTTATTGGTATTTTTTGTTACCCAAAAAATAGAATGGAGCAGGCTGATAATTATGAGGTATCTTGCATGGTATTATGACATAAACATTACATACATCAACAAAAATGTTTTCTGCTTCCAACAGATACAGATCTAATACAAAAAGTGAGCTCACCTGTTTACATTTCCTACAAAAATCTTATGAGATAATATTGCAAATTTTTCTAGCAGACATAAATTTAAATCAAAAATTTTCTCAGGTTAGCAAACCTGTTATGGTGTCATTCTTATTTAAAAATAAACACAATCAACACTCACTTTGTATTCTGGGTAACATCCTTTAAGGTAATCATCCTTCTTTCTAACACAGAGTGTAGCAGGACAATTCATCTTCACTGTAGTTTGACATAGATTTTGGCGTCGGTTTGTGGTTGGGTGTTCAGATAGTTGTTTCTGTAGCGAATAACATGACAGGATTTTTAGTTATAATCTTGAAGTCATTTTGCTATATAGACTTATGATAGAATACTTGAAAAGCAGGTTGAGTTTTATTCACAATTGCCCGGGCAAATAGGCTTGCATTGCTGCACTGACTATGCTTTGATCAGTGTGGGAAGTCGAGGCGTTACTCTATCAAACACCACAATGTAAGTCTACAACATCCTGACCAAAATTAGACTAGTTGGGTAAACATGATGTAAGAAATTTACTCTGATACATCCAACCTACAATGGTATAACAGAACAAGACTATTAATGATGATGGCAGATACGCATAATTAAACATACAAAATACAACAAAGGCCTACATGTAGATATTCACGACATTACACAATACTTTCTTACCTCTCTTTTAGTCTTGTATTGCATTTGCTGTTTTACATTCATATCTCTTCCATTCTTGCATTGCTATGTCCTGGTGCCTACTACAGTTGTTGCCTTTCCTTCCACAAATTTTTTTCCCATTCTTTTTATCTTTTCTATCCATGGTAAGTCACATTATTGAAGTCTTTATTGTTGCTAATAATAGTACAACTCTGAGTGAGCATAATAAATTTCAGTACGTAAAAACAAAACTTGCATTTATTATTCAAGAACCTCAGTTATAATTGCTTGCTCTGGTGATGAGACAAAAACTGTACTGACTAATACAACACTTCTTCAGCCACTCACAGAAATCCAGAAGCGTTGTAAATGATTTTTCTGACCTTTCGGGCCCAAACTTTACCGTGTGTTCATTCTCATGGCTATTAACCAATGCGTTTACATCAAAAGATGATACTCTTGCAACCCTCACCTTATTGAAAAAAAGAATTTCGATTAGGAGAGGAATAGTTTGCCAAGATAAAAAGTAACTTATGTATGTATGCATGTATACAGGTCTGTATGCTAATCTCTCAAATAAAGACTTGGCAGAAGTACATTTAAAAATCATAATAATAGTACCTAATTAGATTTGTTGGAGTTCAAACAAGAACTAAACAAGTATGTTTACCCGGGTGTGTGTATGTGCAGGTTTTTAGACTTTACTGGGTTTATAAACAATACTGTTCAGAAGTTAAATGACACCCCTTTTGATCTTCAAAAACGCTTCCTCTCTAGCTAAGAGAACCACTTATTTGGTACTAGCTGTGCCACCCGGCATTGCCCGTGTAATAGAAGAGTCTTTGGACAGAAAATTGGTTTGTGTTAACATATAACAACATTTGCCATTATAACTTTCAAAGTACATATCATGAGAGAAGTGTGTCGTGTAGTTAAAATAAATTAAGAGAAAAATAAAAACAACTGTAAAAGTTTTAAAACTTTGTCAAACAACTGTACCTTTCAAGCTAGTAGCCTGGCATATTGTCAATAGAAAACTCCACTAAGCTAGTTAATAAGGTTAGGCTTCCAATGACGGTAAGCCATGACTTTGAGTCTGTATTGTTGTCCAGCTCAGCTGTTCTAATAATGGCTATAGCCAGATTTCCGACAAACACACGACACACAGACTTTGAGAAATATATATATATATATATATATATATATATACATATATATATATAAATATATATATATATATATATATATAGATTCGCTATATAGATATATAGATTCGCTTGCCTATAACAGAGTTCGTGTCAACTATACGGAACCCTGATCTTAAATACTTAGTTAAAGACCTAGAGAAAATTAACCACAAGGCTTTTAGATGACCATATATGGCTTTAGTAAACTTGATAATATTTTATTAAAATGATAAGTAGCAACTGGCAATCTCTTGAACACTGTTGAGAGCTGAAAGATGTGCCCGTCTTCAATAAAATCCAATGTCAAGATTCATCGGTTTACACAAACCAACTCTCAATATTTTACTAGGCGCAACAACATATGGCATATTATGAATACTAATGCAATGAAAAATGTATTTTCAATCGAAGTATTAAAGTATTACAATTTATTTAACTTTTTTCTTTCATTTTCCTAACATTGAACCATTTTATCTGCACATGCTAACCACGCCACAGGAGATACCTTACAGAGACAAACCTCTAGTAACTACAACACAATTCGCTCACCATCCCTTCTTATTGCTTTATCCTTTGCCTGCCAGACTTTCTCCTTCATCACTCATTCTGATTATGCTGAAAGATTATCCCAGGTTCCTATTGTATAGTTGCCAGATACTTAAAACAGTAACTTAGGTTCACTACTCAGGCGAATATCTTAGATTTTATACAGCAAGTCAACTAAGGAACTGCTGAACTTTTTCCAATAAGAACTATACTCTTCCAGAAAAATGAGTATTTTTCTAATTACCCTAACATTAGCTTTTAAGCCGGTATACATAACGAATAATGGTTACTTTTAGTGTTGGAAAAAACCATAGTTTCTATGAAAAAACTGAAAAAACCAGGTTTTTTTGGTTTAAACCAGTTTTTATGGTTTTTATAATTTTACCAAGGTTTTTGCAATTTTAAGTCTAATTAACATCACTTACTATAACTGCATGATTGAGTATTGAACATACATATGTGGAATCCTCTGTTAGAGATGGTACTGTGGGAGTTGTTATGGGAAAAAAAGAGAAAACATGGAAATTTCAGAATGAGTCTTAAATCAAACATGATCGATGAAATACAGAGTGGAAATCTTATCACATAAAGTGAATATTTTACTTAGAGCTCCATGTATAAGTAGGAACTTTAATCCAAGTGATTAGTCGTGTGGTAGTGTAGAGCAGAGCATAATGCGGATGCATTTGCTAGTATTTGAAGCCCTCGCAGATGACTCAACTTCTATCACCTGAATATTAGCATCACTGTCTAAATTGGTGCTTTCAGTTTGACATTTTGCTACGTGAGCTTTAAGCCTATCTGCGTGACCTCGCCTTATAATAGCATACCTATTACGCTTTGCCTCAAAACCTTTGCCTTTTGCAGTTCGAGAGAAAAACTGCCAAACGGGATCCTGTTTGCGAGGCATGTTGGAAATTTGAGGCACAACCATAACTTTCCAAAACACAAAAAACTTGATAAACTGAATTCTAACAATCCAACTACTTTGGCTTGTGACCAATAAATGAAATATTAGTTTGCAAACTTAAAGCTTTTGCCAAAAAGGATTTTATTGTTTTAATTTCTAGTTATAAGTAATCCTTTCTCACTGGCCAGGCTTGAAATAGTATTCATTCATTATTAGAGACGATGATTGGATTAGTATATTGTACATGGTTTTTATATTTCATCAGTAAAAAGATCATCATATCACTTGATAAAACCAATTGAAAATGAAATTCACTAAATCATTGTTGTGCTTGAATTTCATGTAGTTTCAACTTGAGCTCTGCCATCAATTCACTACTGTGTCCTAAATAAAATTCCACAGCTGATGATTACATATAAGTGCATTTCTACCGCACATGTAACACTAAGAGCATAAAATGTTATGTTTGTCACAAAAAATAATGAATAAACCGAAAAAACCATAAAAACCGGTTTTATCGGGCTGGTTTAAACCGGGTTTAAACCACTCGGTTTAAACCATTGGTTTAAACCGAAAGAGATTCCAATCTGCTGTGTTTTCGTGATGGCTGTGATGAACTGTTCTTTTTGAGCTTTTAAGAGCTTGTAATCACATTCCCACATATGTTGCACCTATGACGCAGCAGAGTAAAACATAGTGAACCCTTTGATACCAAATAACTGTAATGTGAATTTTGTTGCAAGTCAACCTTTAACATTCAGATCGAATTTGAAAACTCCCACCAGGCCGCAATTTTTTTTTCGCTAACAGGTTTACATACGGCAGTAAAATTTTGGCTCCTGATTAGTTTTAGTAATTGAGTTCTAGTAATCAAAACCTACATCATTACATTAAAAATCAATAGTTATAATTAGAAAGGAACACAAAATTCCAAAATTTTATTCAAAATGGCTTCAATTAATGAGTTTTAAAGGTTGACTTGCAACAGACTTCACATTACAGTTATTTGGTATCATAAGATTCACCATGTCTTACTCTGTTGTGCTGTAGGTGCAAAATATATTGAAATGTGATTACAAGCTCTTAAAAGCTAAAGAACGAACAGTTAATTGAAGCCACACGAGACTGCCGTAGTTTGGATTCGCTTTCCAAAACGGCTCAAATGGGACGTAATTGTTACAGGATGGTTTCTGTTTACACTTTCATGCAACCTCACTCGTCGAAATATTTTCACAAATATACTTCACGCATGTTATGATGTGCACTTGTTTTATGTGTATCTGTTTTATGTGTACTTGTTTTATGTGTATCTGTTTTATGTGCACCTGTTTGACTGCACTTGTTTGAGTGCAGGATAATTGTATATTTGTCATATTGCATAATGTCCATATCTTCAGTTCAGCTTCAGCTGCCAATAAAGCAAGTCACAATTTCTAAGCCTAAAGTAAACCAGTGTTTCAAATGCTCAACATATAACAATTTGGCGACGAGGATTAAAGGAACTTTGTAATGGCTTCTGCTTCTGACAGTACTGTTAAGCCGTTTTTTGTGTCTACTGAGCCCTTGACTGTTGGTTCGAGGTGGAAGAAATGGAGGAGATCTCTGCAGTATCACATTGAGGCGCGTGGTGTAACAAATGCCGAGCGAAAGCGTGCCATTCTGTTGGACTGTGCTGGGGAGGAAGTACAGGATATATACGATACTCTTCAGGTAGGAACAGACGGTGATGCATATACTAAGGCTATGGCAGCTCTTGACTTATATTTCACACCGAAGACAAACATACCGTATGAACGGTCTGTATTCAGACGGGCTGGATTTAACTCCGGTGAAACTGTTGCTTCATATGTCACTAGGCTGAAACAATTAGCTGTTACCTGTGAGTTTCAAGAAAGAGACACGATGATTAGGGACCAGGTAATTGAGAAATGCCCTTCGCTAACACTTCGGAGAAAGTTGTTGGAGAGAGGATCAACACTAGACTTGGACACTGTATTAGCTTTAGCAAGCACGGAAGAGTCTGTAGTTAAACAGGCAGATGAAATACAGGCACAAAGAAATAGTGCTATTTCCAGTAGTGGTGGTAACAATACTGTGAATAGAATTTTTAGTAAATCTGGTAAAAACCATAAAAAGCGTGTTCAATCTCGACAACAATTTTTTGGTTCGGCTAGTAGTGATGGTAACAGAATATGCTACAGATGCAAGTCTCCAAAGCATCTGGCATCATCGAAAGACTGTCCAGCGAGAGACCGAATTTGCAAGGTGTGCAAAAAGAAAGGACATTACGCCGGCTCTAAATTTTGTGAGCAAGAGAAGAAAAAGATTGTAAATAGCGTTTCTGAGGAATCATCTACACAACGAGAAGACAATTATTATACAGACACTTTGTTTGCTGTTACTGACACTAATATCAACACAACTGGTGAGGTGTTTCCACATAATTCTTCTGCGTCTGGTAAGGTTTCAGTCAAATTAAATGATGTGGCTGTGCAAGCACTTGTAGACTCAGGTGCTTCTTGTAACCTGATGGACAAATGCACAGCAAAGTCAGTAAATGCTAAGATAGTTCAGACAAACAAGAAACTGTACGCTTATGGTAGTAGTTCTAAGCATCTTGATTTACTTGGTCAGGCTAACATTGATGTTTTTGTTCCTGCTAATGGCAATTTTACTACTGCTGTATTTTACATTTTCAATGGTAATGCTGCCACACTAATAAGCAAATGCTCAGCTGAATGTTTGGGCTTGTTGAGAGTTGGTCCTTTGGCTGGTGGGGTGAACAGTTGCAGTTCAGGCAGCTCTACTGGCCTGGGTGTGGAGCCATGGATTAGCAAGTACCCTCAATGTTTTGCGGGTGTTGGTTGTCTAAGAGATTTTAAGGTTTCATTGCACATAGACACAACGGTGAAACCTGTTGCACAACCTGTAAGGCGCATGCCATTTGGACATAGAGATTTAGCCCGAGTTAAGATAGATGAGCTTTTGGCTTCTGATATTATTGAGAGGGTAGAAGGTCCTACTCCCTGGGTTAGTCCTATTGTCACAGTGCCAAAAGACAACAATGACATTCGTTTGTGTGTGGACATGAGGCAAGCCAACAAGGCAATTGTGAGGGAGAGGCATCCTATTCCAACCATACAAGAGTTACTGTTTAATCTGAATGGGGCTAAAGTGTTCAGTAAGGCTGATTTGAAATTGGGTTTTCATCAGTTTGAACTAGATGACCAGTCTAAAAGTATCACCACATTTGTCACTCCTTTTGGTTTGTTCCGGTATAAAAGACTAATGTTTGGAATTGCCTCAGCCCCGGAAATATATCAGTATCAAATACAAAAGGCTATATCTGGCTTGGCAGGCTGCCAGAACTATGCTGATGATATTATAATATATGGCTCGAGTAAAGAAGAACATGATGAGCGGTTACACAAATTCTTGCAGAGAGTAAAGCAACTTGGGTTGACATTAAATGCTAGCAAATGTCAGTTTGGCTTAGACGAAGTTTCCTATGTAGGTTACAATATTTCAAGCAAAGGTGTGAAAATTTGCCCAAAGAAATTGAAATCTATTGCAGATGCTAGAGTGCCTAAAGATGTATCTGAGCTAAGAAGCTTTCTAGGGCTAGCCAATTTTGTGGGGAAATTTGTGCCACAGCTATCTACACATGCCGAACCTTTGCTGCGGTTGACCATGAAAAACACAGCTTTTATTTGGGAGAAAGAGCAAAATGCTGCCTTTTGCAAAATTAAAGCACTTATGGCTGACAGTAAAACGCTTGCTTTCTTCGATGCTAATGCTAAGACCAGCATAACTGCTGATGCGAGTCCTTATGGCCTGGGGGCAGTTCTCAGTCAAAATGTAAATGGAACGGAAAGGGTAATTGCTTATGGTCACAGAAGTCTCACAAAAACAGAGAGACGCTATTCACAAACAGAGCGCGAAGCCCTGGCGCTGGTTTGGGCTTGTGAACATTTTGCATTGTATTTACTTGGCATCAAATTTTGTCTCATAACAGATCATAAGCCTTTGCAATTTATTTTTAACAGATCTACATCTCAGCCTACTCCGCGCATAGAGAGATGGGTTCTTAGGTTGCAAGCGTTCAATTATGAAGTGGTGTATAAGCCAGGTAGTCAGAACATAGCTGACCCCCTTTCTAGACTGTCTGTAGGTATAGACAATGAGCGCTCCGTTGCTAACGTTGCTGACTCATACATAATGATGATGGCTAATGAATCAGTTCCAGTGGCATTGACTTTCTCTCAAATTAAAGCCAAAGCTATTGAGTGTCCTGAAATGAAATTAGTAAGGCAGGCTTTGTTAGATGGTCGCTGGGACAAATGCTTACCTATATACAAAGCAGTGTCACCAGAGCTGAGCCAGTGTGATGGAGTCATTTTGCGTGGTAATAGGCTTGTGATTCCAACAACAATGAGAACTTCGGTAGTTAGCTTAGGTCATGAAGGTCACCTAGGCTTGACTAAAACAAAGCAGCGCTTGCGGTCCAAAGTTTGGTGGCCATCTATGGATAAGGATGTGGAAAAGATTTGTAATCAATGTTTTGAATGCTTGTTGGTGTCCACGCCGAATAAACCTGTGCCAATTTCTTGTACTAAATTGCCTGACCAACCGTGGCAACACACTGCATGCGATCTTCTAGGACCATTACCTAACGGTGAAAGTATATTTGTTATTGTCGACTATTACAGCAGGTATTTTGAGATCTGCTTCTTGAGGTCTACCACTGCAGCCAAGATTATAGAGGCGTGTGAGGACATATTTAGCAGGTGGGGTCTTCCTTTATCTGTGAGAACCGATAATGGCCCACAGTTTGGTAGCGAGTTTCAAACATATTTGAAACAGAATGGGGTGTTCTGGGTTTCAACTACTCCAATCTGGCCTGCTGCTAATGGGGAGGTAGAAAGGCAAAACCGTTCTCTTTTGAAGTCTCTCAAAATTGCTCAAAATTCTGGCCGTAATTTCAAGAGTGAGCTTAGAAAATTTCTTATGGCTTACAGATCTACGCCTCACTCTGTTACTGGTGTGTCACCATTTAAATTTAATTGTAATTTAAATAGCATCTTTATTATAATGGTTAATTGTTGGGCTGTGGGATACTCAGGCAGATCAGAGTTAGACCTACAGGTTTTTCAGTTCCCAAAAGATCCTGAAAGAAGGAACGCAAGGATTGTTAAAGTGTGCAGGTAAGATTCACGTTGTTTTTAGTGTTTGCACTTGCATAGATTTAGATATTACTATTAACTTAATGTTGAACTGATTAGTAGGAAAGCTAAGAATAGTTGTAGACTATTATTCACAGTTATGCCAGGCCAATGTGAACGGAGTCATTTTTTATTATTTTATTTAAACAGTGTCAATGTGAAAATTACAGGTTGGATTCTGGAAGTAGCAAAAAGAATCCAAAACTTTTGCAGCCAACTGCTTCTTCTAAACTTTGTGAGGTTAGTCAAAATATAATATAAAATTATCTTGTTATACGTATATCGGTTTTTAAACCATATTGGTATTCTTATTTTCATTGTAATTATTGCTGGCCATTGCTGCTAGTTGTTAGAATACATTTTACAATTAACATAAATACTATTCATAAGTTTAGTTGTTTGTATAGTACCACTATTGTTTTTTGTCATGTTTTATTATTATTACAAAATTTTTCTTATCTGTTGTATTGCTTTGCATTTGTTTTATTATTGAAGTTGATAAAAATAGCATATAGTATGTTGCATTCATTAAGAGATACCTGGCTAAAAGTATTGGAAAAAGTTGTATAGGCGTCTAAGAATAGGTTGAATAGTAATAGTAGTAGCCCTATTAGTAGGCCTAATAATAATAGTAGTATTCATATTAGCCTACTGTTTCCCTTGCTTACCTCTTTTCTTTTTTGTTTGCTTATAGAGACATTTTGAAGAAAAGTGTTTTACACTGACTAAAACGAAAAAACGTCGGACTGACAAGTGATGCCATTCCTAGTCTGTTTGCTCCCAGGCCACCACCTGTCTCTGAAAGAAAAACTGCTTTAAAAATACTATAATCACAAGCCGCAGCTCTTCTACATTCCCCAGCACAAGCCAAAATATGGGTGAGGAAATTTTTGTCATTAATTTCTATATTCAATTTCTCGTTTATTGCTTATGATATATCAAACTGCGCAACAGATATTTGCAAAGGTAATTTTATATTACACCAAGTTTCAGTTATTAATTTAAATGTATCTTTTAACAGGTGACTACAAAGAGGTATGGGAACAAAATTGCTGTGTGATTAACAATTGTATTCTTTATACATGTAGCTTTCATACACACTCTAACTTTCCTAGCTGACACTCACTTCTATAACATTTTTCCTATTAGCAGTACAGCAATTATCTTATCAGTTGTTGTGGCCAGTAGAAATTAGGGGCGCAGGTATAAGTGATATGTATGATTTAAATATCTGTCTAACATACACATATTTACTAATGAATTCAATCCCTCATCGCCAATGATGATAAATTGCTTGCTGCACATTTTCCATTCACACAGGCAAACGTTTCTCACATTCTATTCATATTGATTTGCAAGTTTATGCGCTGTCCAGAAAGTAACAGTGCTCCACATTTGCTAATGCTTAAATCTTAAAAGTGACTATAATTGTCATTATTTTAATATGGTATATTTGGAATTTTAGAAATTGATTCATCGAATGTCTTAGAATCAGAACTAGCGACAAGTAAGCCTACAACTTGGATCACATCCGAAATCGAGAGCATAGAACAAATGTTACGGAAGAAGCTTAAGAAAGTAGGTTATTAGTGAAGATTATCGAAAACTATCATTTGATATAGATTATTTTAAAAATATAAGCTGATTTACGCTATTATGCATCGAGGTAAGAGCAGTTTAGTCTCATATTAGTATAGAACAGTTTTATGCGAGTAATTTTGAGGAAATTTAAGTTCTCTGAAACCCTAACAGGTATATGAGTGTATATGCTTGTTGAGAATTGTGATCGGTTTCACTTTGATAGCATGCGGATCTATAATGTTGCTGTTGATTATTTTAATATCAACTTGCATAGTCAATTACTCAATAGGGTCAGTAGTGGTAATCAAGAACATTTTCAAAATTGTAGCCACTTGTTTAATTTTTGCAGGTCCAACAAGAATATAGGGCTACCTTAGAAAAACTCCAAACCCATGAAGTGGCTCTCAAAAAGTGGCCTTGCTAGTCATGGTTTAGTGGTTATGCTTGGAGGTTGGTGAGGTTAATTTCTTGTTTAATTCATTTATTACTTTCCTCTTTGTGTCTGCAGTTTTACCACTTTTACATGTACTTCGTATCCAAGTATACTTCGTATACTTCGTTACCATTATTCATGTCGATTAATGGTAACTTTATTTCTTACAGTTGACAAACAAATGCGGAACACAGGCTGCTAATAGCGTCGCAAGATTCCATGAGAAGGTAACTCTACGGAAAGGCAAGGGGGGTTGGTGAAAGAGAAAAAAAACTGTCGCGAGTACGAGTAAACATAATACGTACTCGCGAGTAAAATAAAATGAGATTACTCTTTACTAGATGAATATTTCTTTACTAGCAGCGTGCGATTCATTTTTGTTGTTCTATTGTTGGTCGTTTGTAATGTTATAGTGAAAATCTTTTATTTAATTGATTTAGTTTTTTATTATAATTAAATCAAACCATTATCAATTAAGCATATGAAACAATATAACTCTTGTGATTGATTTATTATGCAGCTAACATTTCATACTTACTAACCAGCGTTTGTTTGCTGCCAATTCAGATTAAAAATAATACATAGGTGATACTCGCGTAGAACATAAGACCGTCAAGCGATACTCCTTCAGAAATAACGATTGTGATATTAACGACTGCAGAAGTCGTGTTTTAGAGTTGGCTTCCCCAGGTGTTGCTATGTGTCCCAGGCTCTTTTTCTTTCTCCCCCCCACCCTCAAGAGAGCCATTCCCAGGCTAGAACAGACCCATATTGCAATGCAATTCATTCAAACGTTTGACTCGGAAGTAACTAACGCAATTTACTAGATTTCTTTTTGTCTTTATTCATCGAGTAGAGGTTCGTATGTCCATAGCCATAGTTGGCAGTGTTTTACTGTGCGCTTTTTAAGTGCTAAGTGTTTGGAGTCGGTAATAATACTTTGTTGCCTACTCTCAGATATAACATGACAGACTTTTACTCAAATTATGTTTTGATGTGTTAACAAATATTCCGTACAATAGCGTCACACTCCTGATTAAAACAGCGTGCATTACTCCGATTGATTAACAAGGTGAAGATATACTTAGCTTGAACTTGAAGATGATAGAACAAGTTGCTGAAATATTTTGTTTTTATTCGTTTTGTTTGGTATCAGGGTTGCAAGGTTTCCCCGGGACGGTGAATACTACCAGTTTGAATACTAACTATCACGCCTATAATGTAATTTTTGAACTTTTCACAAACCCACGCGAGGGCTTCTTGTTCAATTGTGGCATATCGTTGCTCTGTGTTGGTAAGGCATCGTGATACAGCTTACACTAAACGAAGCGCGCCATTGAGTTGTACTTGCAGTAATGCAGCAGCGAAGCCTATCCTACATGCATCTAACCTGACCTGTCAAACTGGTGCTATGCAAGTGAGGGAGAAATCAGCCTCTAAAGCCTCGCGTTATCGAAAAAGTTTATAAATGGGCACCTAGGCAGGTTAACATTGTATTTCAGCTCTAAAATTATGCTTAAGGGAATTACAAAAGTATATAAACAAATCATGAGCAACTTTTATGAACTTAATGTTCTACATTTCAGTTCTGCAAAAAACATTGTACCTTTTCCATGGTGATGAACATAATCTAAATACAAAACTCTCAGAAGTTTACTGTATATGAATTCAGTAATTAGACAGGGATGCTATATCATCTCTACATTTGAGTCTGCACTGATTTGAGATGAGGTAGCTGCTGCCCCTTGATTTTTGAAGATATAGGTTTTGGCTGACTTTTAAGACTTGAGTAGGTCAGCTTTCAACTCTGTTTCAAAGCAGCAGGTAGAAAAGTTTATTTTGGTGGCTATCAGAGCATTCACTCTTTCAGAACATAGGTCACCCCTAGCCTCGGTATGTATTTTTTAAGCATAAAAAACGCGCTCTGTTGCTGCATTACTGTGAGGTATGCAGAGGATGGCCCTCAACAAAGTCGTCAGTAAGGGGTAATGCTCTAATGCCATAGCATCCCAAAACTTTGCAGGTGTTGACTGCGATGCGGAAGTATCATCTAGCTGTAGGTTGACCCATTCCTGGTTAATACAGTCTAGATCGATACAGGTAGATCGTATCTCGTGACTTGAAAACAAAAAAAATGTTAAGGCTGTAAGAAACGCCCACCCAAAGGGCTATACATATAAGTCTTTGCTTAGACCTAGGTGGTGCATAAGCCTACGAAAAACAAATGTTCTGAAAAGTTCGAGTGCCTAGTTTAAAAGCCTTAAAATTACCGAACGGTAATTCTATGCACGAATCCATTAGAGAGTGTTTTGGCAATACAGCGAGTTTTTCGTTATCATTAGATTACGCGCATCGCGTTAATGCTATAGCGACTTATAAATAAATGGCTCGGTATTTTATCCTAGAGCACAAAACATAAAACCAGAAGTTTACCGGGAAATTTCATTTTTGTGCGAGGGTCATCTCAATTCCGGGAGGGTCCCACAAAATCCTGGAGAGTTGTGAGCTCTGCATTTGACTTGATGATATTTTCGCGCGTTGGGCTATAGTCTGTCTTTGATGTTGGTGGAGGCTTTAGCTTGCCCTTCCCCCAACATTATGCACAGTTTTAGCAGAGCAAAATCTTGAGTGGTGTGTATATATGTGTATATTAGTAGAAGATTAAATAGTTTACTTATCTAATCTGAGTTGAGATCAACAGCCTGATGATTGATATGATATATTGATAGTGCTATTTTTCAGCTAGTTTTTAATTTGATGCAGTAGTTATTCTCCCTTGTGATTAAAAATAGAACTAATTATTCACAGAATTTAATAAATCACGGAATTGGCTGTTCGCGAAATCGCAAATTTTTATAACCAACAAATATTTTCATCCTGTAGAGTATGTCCCATTTGAGCCGTTTTGGAAAGCGAATCCAAACTACGGCGGTCTTGTGTGGCTGCGATTAACTGTTCGTTTTTGAGCTTTCAAGAGTTTGTAATCACACTCCCATATATTTTGCACCCACAACACAACAGAGTAAGACATGGTGAATCTTTTGATACCAAATAACTGTAATGTGAATTTTGTTGCAAGTCAACCTTTAAAGAAACCTTCATCAATTAGACAATCACATATGTTTCCATGATGCGCAGTGCTTCGGAGTTGCGCTATCTCCGAATCATGGAAACAGCGTCTTCGCACTGAAATCACTGCGCACTGATCAGTGCGAAGCCAGTGCAAATTCGCAGCAAGGAAACAGCGACTGCGCAGTGGCTGCGCATAGCTGTAATGTCGTGGAGACGGATTCTTCGAGAGCCATAAACTAGTACAAAGGTTGCGGGTTTAGTAAAACGCGTGACGCGTGACGAGGCGTGATGGTCAAAAACACTTATAAATAACGTAGAAGCATTCTAGAACACTCATAGATGATATTTTGATGGTTTTCAGTAGGGTCAAAAAATTTTCGTGACAACGCGTGATGGCTAAAATCGTCCAGAATCGTCATAAAATCGTTCCCAATGGCTAACCGGATGCATTCTACGTAATATCTCGACTGACCAAAAAATTTTTTGAGAAAAAAATTTGATCAAAATGTATTAAAATTGTTTGGAAACACTTAAAAATTGATTCTACGTAGTCAGGAGACATATTTACCGTGCTTAGAAAAAAAATCGACCTGTATTAGCCTGAAAATATTCAACCGTCACGCGTTTTACTACCGTTTTAGTAAAAAACGGCGACCGTTTAGTACGACGACGGCCACGTTATAGTAAAAACGGCAACCGTTTTGCACACGTTTTACTAAACGGGTTGCCGTTTTAGTAAAACGCGTGATGATTTAAAACACTTCAAAATGACATCAAATCTTTCTAAAACACTCCTAGATGATATTTTGATGGTTTTTGGTTGGGTCAAAAATTTGACCAAAAATTGCGTGACAACGCGTGACGGCTAAAATCATGCCAAATCGTCGTGAAATCGCTCCCTATGGCTTACTGGATGCGTTTTACGTAATATTTCGACAAACTTTGAAAAACGCGTGATGGTCAAAGTCGGTTTAAAACGACTTTAAAAGACTTACAAATGTAGTCTACATCGTCAGGAATATTCACGCATGCCTGACAAAAACTTCGACCTGTATTAGCTTGTAAACCGTCACGCGTTATACTATGCGGCTACCGATATAGTAAAACGGCGACCGTTTCGCACACGTTTTATTAAACGGGTTGCCGTTTTAGTAAAACGCGTGATGAGTTAAAATACTTCAAAATGACATCAAATCTTTCTAAAACACTCTTAGATGATATTTTGATGGTTTTTGGTTGGGTCAAAAAATTTACCCAAAATTGCGTGACAACGCGTGACGGCTAAAATCATGCCAAATCATCGTGAAATCGCTCCTAATGGCTTACTGGATGCGTTTTACGTAATATTTCGACAAACTTTGAAAAACGCATGATGGTCAAAGTCGGTTTAAAACAACTTTAAAATATTTACAAATGTATTCTACATCGTCAGGAGTCATATTCACGCATGCCTGACAAAAATTTCGACCTGTATTAGCTTGTAAATCGTCACGCGCTATACGATGCGGCTACCGATATAGTAAAACGGCGACCGTTTCGCACACGTTTTATTAAACGGGTTGCCGTTTTAGTAAAACGCGTGATGAGTTAAAATACTTCAAAATGACATCAAATCTTTCTAAAACACTCTTAGATGATATTTTGATGGTTTTTGGTTGGGTCAAAAATTTGACCCAAAATTGCGTGACAACGCGTGACGGCTAAAATCATGCCAAATCGTCGTGAAATCGCTCCTAATGGCTTACTAGATGCGTTTTACGTAATATTTCGACAAACTTTGAAAAACGCGCGATGGTCAAAGTCGGTTTACAACGGTGGTTCTTGTGAGTTAGTAGTCACGCAGTGCCCGATGGTCGCTCGGAAGGGTTCGTGGTACGGGTAGTAATACTCGTTGAACTCGCAGGTTTATTTTTTCTCGAGTATCGGGTAATAGAGATTTCGGTTATTCCGGTCCTTCGGGTTCGGGTTTTGACTTTCGAGTTCGGGTTTTGGTACACGGATCCGTGGGGTAGTGTGAACAAAAACTCGGTCTATTGCACCTTGCGCTTTTAGTCTGGGCCCACAGGGCATTTCTGGGTCATTTTTGCTAAGGAGGCACGACAATGGGGTATAACGAGTCTTTAATTTAATAGATAGAATAAAGCATCTCATACTTTATTTACTGTACCTACCGGAGATATTGTAGTCAAGCAGTGATTACTTGTCATTAAAAGGTGAGTAGAAATACTTACATCAAATTTTATTTGCGCAATTAGCCAAATCGGCTTCGTAAACAAATCTATGCCTTTTTTAATACAGCGCGTGTTTGCTTTCGACGATAACACATAGGTCCTTAGTCCGTTTCCGCTATCGCCTTGTTAGAAACTGCCATCAGTTTCGCGATCGTAGCAGTGAAAATTTAATAACTCTGTTTAAATTTATTACCACAGCTAGCTATTATGGATTACATAATTAATTATAACCAAGTTTTACTAAGCCAACAAGCCTTACTAACGGAAAAAGCCGATAATGAAAAGTTTTTTATGAGATTTGGAGCACCATCTACAAAAGGTCAGAGAGGTCCATAGAACATGCTTAAGTTTTAAGCTACCATAGACCCTATCTTCTGCCACCTGTTGAAACGAAAATTCCCTGTGGCCCAGACTATCTTGACTGTTTAACAATCCGCCTGTTAACGCTGTGAGTACGAATGTCAGTCGATAAAAACTGTGGAAAATGATAAATAAATTGAAAAGAAATATAATTGCTTTGTAAATTTGAAAATATATCTGTTTAGAAAATTTAAACATAAAATCCATATCAACAAACCCGATACTCGAAAAACCTGTAGGCAAAGAAATATCCGAGCTTAGCACTACTACCTACCCGATACTCGAAAAACCCGAACAGAAGGGGGCGGGTCTAAACCCGTTGACCAAAAAGTACTCGTGCCCAGCACTAGTTCGTAGGCATACACCACCGGATGAGCAGAATCGGCCATGTTGGCATTGTAAATCAGAGCTCCGTTCGCTCAGCTCGTGACTCTTGCGCTCTTCGTGAGTTGTGTTACGCTTTGAGGATCATAAAAGTCTGTCTGATTCTTGGTGACTCGTGAGTAAACTTACTGGTGTAGTCTGGCACGACGGTGTTTTCTGGGAAAACGTGCAGGTAGAGTAGGAGTGACACAAGGGGAGGTTTGGAGTGTCACGGCTGGCAGTGTGGTACTGCGTAATCTTTACTTAGCAGCTTCCAAGCTATTTTGGCCTATATATTGTATTTGTTTTGCCTTGTTGTTAAAGATGTAGTTGCGTCAAAAATAAAATTAGGACCCATAAAAGACTAAAACATCAGCTACAATTTGATGCCATTTTTGTCTTTGTAGACCAACCCTGTCCAGAGATATATGCGTTTGAATGAGGCCCTCTTTTAAAAAGCTCACGTTCCAGCGGGTGCCTATTTCGTGACGTCACAAGCAAGGTATCCGAAACGAAACCACGAGCAATAAATATGAGGTCGATTCGTTAGCCAATCATGCGAGCGAAATTTTTATATAGGCCGTAATAAATGTTATCACTCGTAAAACGCGTTGTCTGTGATCTCGAAGATTCTCATCGTTAGAGAATTCATTCTCATCGTTACTAATTCAACGCGTTTCAACAATTACTAAGTTATACATAGTTTTAAAATGGCTTCAAGTTCGAGCGACCACTACTCAGAATTATCTGAGCAACTTTTAGTAAAAGATTAGAGTAGACAGCCTATGGCCAAAGCTGACAGGCGTCAGCAGCGTTTTGCTGCAGAAGAAGACAGAATGGAGGTAAATTAACTTAGAGTCTTCTATACTTTAGTAAATGTAATATTTTTTATAGTCATAAATACATATACTAATTAATAAAATGATAATTCTTTGCTATCTCCAATCATCGTTTCATAGCTTATCTGCCGTTTTACCTAGCTATAATATTTTTTTTGAATTTTCTTTGGTAAATTAGAGTCATGATTACAAATTATTTTCACTCGTAGGAAGTGGGTAAAATCGATTGATCATTGCAAATCTTTAATTTCCAGAACCAAAGCTTCGAATCGTTGGCTTGGGGTACTTGTGCCTTTATTAAATGTTTATTCGTTTTTAAAATTACACTCGCAATTTATTTAACTCCCAATTTGGAAGCTGTCAATAGATACGCTTTAGAATGACATATCTATGAATGACATATTTATTGCATCTACTTTGTTTACATTTACTTGTTTTACTGATTACAGAATGTTTATGTCGTCCCACCAGCCGAAGAAGCTTTTTCAGTGTGGAAACTGCCATAAAGGAGAAAGCGAGACTTGAATGCGTGCTGGATGATGTTTTGTTTGAGTTTGTTGCAGTGGATGAATTTGTCTTATTGTATCAGCTAATACTATGTGAGTGGCCACGACTTGATGAATATTTTTAATAAAAGCTTTATGCCGAGATGAAAATATTTTTGCTTGTAAAAATTATATAATAAAATAATATTGTTGAAGATAATGCAAAACATGATTTGCAGAATATTGTAGTGAATCGGATATGGTATATGGGTGTCCGCAGAACTGGAGAATGTGAGTTCAAATCCAGTTTGCCGCAGACATCTCATCCTTAAAACTCTATCCCTGTCTATATTCTTTTCAAAGAGGTGGCTTGCTTATTGCAATTATTTAGTATTCGGTAAGAATACTAGTAAGAAACTAGTACGTAGGCAATAGGTAATAGGCGACATAATGTGGGCGGGGCTTATGGGAGGCTGTATATCGTTTATATGGGTAGCTGCAGAACTGTGCTGATACAAAGACCGCATTCTACATAAAGTGAATTGACAGAATTACCGTAGACCGGTAGAATTGGTAGTCGGTACCCAAATGTTTACACAACATTTGGAGAAAGTGAGTAGAACAAATTTTCAATTTTCGTTATTTGAGGCCTTTTAAACATTCATAATAATGCATCTGTAGCAGGATTTAAAATTTTATTCTAGCCAACATGAGCAAATACAAAATAAGATATATGCCAATAGAGCCTCGTAAGACTAGATTTTTATCGCAAATACCCGATGTGAATACGAGAGATAGAGACAGGTTGCCAAACGCGTGACATCATTTTGGGCAAGTCTGGGCACGTTTTGGTGGCCTGAGCGTTTTTACGGCGATCAGATTTTTTCGGTTTTAATCTTCAAATATCTTGGCAATGCGATCGCGTAACACATCAAACAACATATCAACTGATAGAGAAAAAAAATGCTTTCTTTTAAGATCAACTTAAATTTGACGCAACTACTTCTTTAAGTGGTGCCACTCAGCTGGGCTGAGGTAAGCCCGAGCGAGCCATGAGTGAGCCCGGGAGCAGCCAAAAGGCTGAGCCATCTACCGAAGGCAGAGGTGGTCAGCCACCCGAGGGCGCCGCGAGCGCTGGAACAGTACCGTTGATTCTAGATGCCGCTTTTTTAACGAATCTGATGAACTAGCCACGAGGGCCTATTCTAAAAAGGCTGAGCCGGCAGATGCAGCCATTTGCCGGAGATGGTGCGGTTGAGGTAACCGCATGGCTCTCACGGTACGAGCGACTGTGTGAGTTGGAGCACATTGCTCCGTGCGTGCTGATTGCGTACATGCTCGATGGCACTGCTGCCAGAGTGCATGGACGCATGAGGGTGGGCGAGGCATCTCAGTGGAACGTCGTGGAGGCAGTGCTGACTGCTGATTACGCCATGCCTCGACAAGAGGCATGGCATTGCTTTGTCAGCTGTCGACTCGAACCCGGAGAGACAGTTTACGTGTACCTGGACCGCTTAGATCGGCTCGGTGGTAGACTGGGGGTGGCGCTGGAGGACATGGTGTTTAAGACCAAGTTCTATGAAGGGTTGCCCGAGTCAGTCTACGAGTGAGCAGTTACGCATGATCAGGCGTATACTGCTGATTTTGGCTCGTTGCTGAACTGAGTGAGGGGGAAGTTGGTTTCCCGGAGAGCGGTTGAGGGTCGCCCCTCAACAATTAGCTCAGCGGCCAGTTCTGGTAACCGGCCGGTGACTGCTTCTGGCAAGCAGTTGGGGGCTGCTTCTAGCTAGCAGCCGAAAAGCAAAGATAGTTGCTTTCGATGTGGGGGTCCACACAGGGTGAAGGACTGCCCACAGATTAAGCGGCCTTTGTCTGGTACGGGGCAAAAAAGACCTCTTCTGGCAAGAGGGTCGGGTGTTTCCAGTGCAGTAGCGCGGAGCACTTTGTATGGGACTGTCCTGTACGGCCACTGACTGGAGCGGCGGCATGGCTCACTGAGGATGAGCCGGGTTTTCATCAGGAGGATGCAACTCGGGGCGCCGCATCCTCTCATATGGACACCATGTAAGCCAGGCTTACGGGGCCTCCCATAACATCAGGGGGACCCGAGGTGGCGTTGGCGTGACAGAGGGAGGCTAGAGGTCACATGCAAGCAGTGAGAGTGTACTGCGGGACAGTCCTTGGTTATCCGGGGCAACTGGTGCGCTTACGACGAGCAGTCGTATGCCGGTCATTCGAGCAATGCTGAATGGTTGCGGTTTTCAGTGTCTGGTTGACACTGGAAGCGAGCAGACTCAGGTAAGTCTGCAGGTGCTGACAGGCTCAACTCGACTTAGGCCGAGCCACTCGCTGTTGACAACGGATGGTGAGGCGTCTCATGTGAAGGGTCAGTGTCGGGTGGTCGTCGGTGTACAGGGACACTGTTTCGGCGTTACGGCACTTGTTATGGACAAGTTGTGCTATCTTGGGGTTGACTGCTTGCTGGGTGGTGCCGTCATTGACCACATGGGAGGCGTCACTGTCTGTAGAGAAAGTGAGGAAGTATTCGGTCAGGTGGGGGAAACCCTATCAGAATGGATGCTGTAAAGTACCTGCAGGGCAGGATACTGGGGCTGGCTGTACATGCGGGGCAGCGAGGGTTCTGCCGTTGTCGGGGTTGGGTAGTGATCTGGTGTCACTGCGAGTCGACGACCCTGATTTTCTTGCCACTTTCGCCAAAGGCCGGTGGACCGTTAGCTGGCGGTGGTCTGAGGAATCTCCAAAAGGATTGCAGACCCGGGTCGCGGAGTACAAGTGTACTCGGGCACCTAACTTGCATGAGCGGTACTGTGCTGAGATTGAGCGCTGGATCTCAAAAGGTTGGTTGAAAAGGTGGAGTCGGCCCGTTGAGGGTATTATTCTCCTTTTGGCGGTGTTTCAACCGACGAAGGACAAAGTGTGACCAGTCATGGACTACCATGAACTGAACGCGTTTGTCAAGAGTCACACGGGAGGTGACGCGGTCGCTGTGTGCAGCGAGAAAATCCGGAAGTGGAGACAGTTGCATGGCAAACTTGGGGTAGTCGACCTCAAGTTCGCATACCTACAGATCCATGTTTCGGAGGACCTGTGGAAATACCAGATCGTGAAGTATAAGGGGGTCCCTTAGTGCTGACACGTTTAGGCTTCGGGCTTTCGTGTGCGCCTAGGATCATGACCAAAATCTTAGGCAAGATTCTTTTGCTCGACGAGCGGGTCCAACGAGGGACTGACCACTATATCGACGATATAGTAGTGCAGGAGTCTGTGCTTGGCATGGAGGAGCTGAGGAAGCACCTTGTTAAGTATGGACTGGCGACGAAAGAGCCGGAGGGCCTTGATGGAGGTCGGTTGTTGGGCATTTCTCTGAAGGGAAATACTCGTGGACATTTGCAAATGTCGAGGGAAACTGCATCCTCCGATATGCATCTTGAGCCAGCTGGGCTGACTAAGAGAGAGCTTTTCTCGTTTTGTGGCTGACTTGTCGGTCATTACCAAGTGGCTGGTTGGTTGCGGCCCTATTGCAGCTTCTTGAAGCGGATGGGATGCAACGGAGCCTGGGATGCCCCTGTTGAAAAGGAGGTCAGCTTGCTGGCTAGTGAGCTTTTCATGAGGGTATGTCAGAAGGACCCTGTTAGGGGTCCGTGGCACGTAAGACCGAATGGTGCGGTCGTTGTGTGGACGGATGCCAGCTCTCTGGGCCTCGGTGTGGCAGTTGAGGTTGATGGCAGCGTTGTTGAGGATGCGTCGTGGCTGATGAAGGAGTCTGACCATTCACACATCAATGTTGCCGAGCTGGAAGCTGTGGGACAATGTGTTAACCTGGCTATTGCGTGGGGGTTCAAGACTTTCATCTTGGCGGTTGACTCTCTCACAGTTGTCAATTGGATGTCAAATACAATTGACGGGCGCCATCGTGTCCGCACGAATGGTGCTGCAGAGATGCTGGTGAAGCGTCGGCTAGGGGTGATCCGTGACACGATCACCGAGTACGGATTATCGGTCACTATGCGTCTTGTACCTACTGTGGAGAACAAGGCGGATAGAATGATGAGGGTGCCCAAGAAGTGGCTTGGGCATCGAGGGATGAGTAGAGGTGAGGCCGAGAGCTGCCATCTTTACCGGCGAGAGCCTCGGAGATGCTGTCAAAGATGCTACCAAATTTCGTGGTTACGTCATTGGAATAAAGAGATTCCAATCTACGGCGGCTTTTTGTTTTTGAGCTTTCAAGAGCTTGCAATCACATTGAAAGTGTAAACAGAAGCCATCTTGTACAACTACATCCCAATTGAGCCGTTTTGGAAAGAGATTCTAATCTACTGCGGTCTCGTGATGGCGGCGATTAACTGTTTATTCTGAACATTCAAGTGCTTGTAATCACATTTCCACATTTTTGGCACTTGCAACACAGCAGAGTAAAACATAGTGAATCTTTTGATGCCAAATAACTGTAATCTGAATTGTGTTCCAAGACAACTTTAAGGGTATTAGCTTTTATATGAATAAGACATTCATTTTGGTTGATTATATGTAAATGTTATAATTGATGCTTTTGTTTAGGTGGTTGGAATAATAATCCTAGTGTTACACAGTTTAAGGCTACCTGTCGCAAATTTATCAACAAATGTGGCGCCAAATCAGATGCATGTAAGTCAGGTAATGTTAGTGCTCGAGACGAGATTCTCATCATACAGGCTACTCCAGAAGTTAATTGGTTTTTAGAGCTCACAACGATTACAGATGTCAAATTTCTGTTATAGGTAACAGTACATTCAATATAGCTGGATACACTGTGCGAATGCTAACTAGAGTGCTGTCATGTAACATTGGCCATCAGTCCCTAGTTACGACTAAGTCAAGTATCCATTACCGACATCTCTATACTCTACTCGAGCTACAAAACAATGGAGGATTGGTGCGTCCATCAGACGGTGTCATCACGATCCTGCTAGTTACAGAGCGATACCTTCGAATTAATGCAAAGCCAGATCTACTCTATTGTGTGGTGTATGTTACCGGTAGTGTAGGATCTAGTGATGTGTTATGCCTTGGGAAACACCTTACGGACACAGCAGATGGCATATCCAACCACTGCTTCATTGATGAAAAACCTTATTCAGTCGTTCTATGATCTCAGACAGCATAACTATGCTAAAATCGTACATTCAAACTGCAAGGTGCATCTTTGCGGCATAAAATACTAAAGCAGTACTTTTTAAAGGGCAGTAATAATGTAATTACTATAATATTCATCTGTAGCTGTTTTTGTACTCCTATTTATAATCTGATTTAGTTGTAAGACACTCTGACACTGGCTCAATTTCCAGTAGTATACAAATCTCACCTCTCAATCTCATCTCTCAATTTACACAGTTTCTGTAAGGCTTACGTATAGGTTTAATCATATGATTACACTAATTCCTGCATATCCTTGTTTGCATTCTTTCGATTATCCTCTATTACAACTGTTTTTAATTTTCGTGTAGTTGTTGCGGTAGTTTATTCCATTTTTACAGATTCTACATGTCATACATTCATGAGCTATTATCACTTACATCTTAAAAACCGTTTCTGTTTTTTTCAGCATGTGTTGTTTTTATCAAGATACTTCATGTGCTAAGTTTCTCCATTATGGTTTATGCATATGTAATATAATTTCAAATATAATGGAACAGTGGTTATTTGTCTGAATATATCATTTGCTGGGTTTATGCATCTGTAATACAACCGTTTGTATGAATAATGTGGTCTACGGAAATCTATTTCACTTCCAGTTCTCATTTATTATAATCTACTCCATTTGTTATCAATAGGAATTCTTCTTTCAGGCATTCTAAAAGCGGTGTAGGAGTAGTTTTCATTAACACCAGGTGGAAAATATATTTTCGACATGTACGTTTATATCATTTTTCACGGTTTGTGTACATACGAAACTAAAACACAATTAGCTCTCCAATATGGCGCTTACATTACGTTTCGCTATCAAAGTTAGTCACGTAATTACCATTCCAGGGGTTTGTGAAGTTCAAAGGTCATAAAATTACTCCCAATGGCATTCTATGTGCTTTTTAAATAATGTCTTAACAAACCGGGGAGTTTGTTTTTAAGGTAAAATTATTTGAAGGCTGATTTAGAAAGATTTGATGTCATTTTGAAGTATTTTAAATCATCACGCGTTTTACTAAAACGGCAACCCGTTTAATAAAACGTGTGCGAAACGGTCGCCGTTTTACTATATCGGTAGCCGCATAGTATAACGCGTGACGGTTTACAAGCTAATACAGGTCGAAGTTTTTATCAGGCATGCGTGAATATGACTCCTGACGATGTAGACTACATTTGTAAATATTTTAAAGTCGTTTTAAACCGTTTTTGACCATCACGCGTTTTTCAAAGTTTGTCGAAATATTACGTAAAACGCATCCAGTAAGCCATTAGGAGCGATTTCACGACGATTTGGCATGATTTTAGCCGTCACGCGTTGTCACGCAATTTTTGGTCAAATTTTTGACCCAACCAAAAACCATCAAAATATCATCTAAGAGTGTTTTAGAAAGATTTGATGTCATTTTGAAGTATTTTAACTCATCACGCGTTTTACTAAAACGGCAACCCGTTTAATAAAACGTGTGCGAAACGGTCGCCGTTTTACTATATCGGTAGCCGCATAGTATAACGCGTGACGGTTTACAAGCTAATACAGGTCGATGTTTTTGTCAGGCATGCGTGAATATGACTCCTGACGATGTAGACTACATTTGTAAATATTTTAAAGTCGTTTTAAACCGTTTTTGACCATCACGCGTTTTTCAAAGTTTGTCGAAATATTACGTAAAACGCATCCAGTAAGCCATTAGGAGCGATTTCACGACGATTTGGCATGATTTTAGCCGTCACGCGTTGTCACGCAATTTTTGGTCAAATTTTTGACCCAACCAAAAACCATCGAAATATCATCTAAGAGTGTTTTAGAAAGATTTGATGTCATTTTGAAGTATTTTAACTCATCACGCGTTTTACTAAAACGGCAACCCGTTTAATAAAACGTGTGCGAAACGGTCGCCGTTTTACTATATCGGTAGCCGCATAGTATAACGCGTGACGGTTTACAAGCTAATACAGGTCGAAGTTTTTGTCAGGCATGCGTGAATATGACTCCTGACGATGTAGACTACATTTGTAAATATTTTAAAGTTGTTTTAAACCGTTTTTGACCATCACGCGTTTTTCAAAGTTTGTCGAAATATTACGTAAAACGCATCCAGTAAGCCATTAGGAGCGAGTTCACGACGATTTGGCATGATTTTAGCCGTCACGCGTTGTCACGCAATTTTTGGTCAAATTTTTGACCCAACCAAAAACCATCAAAATATCATCTAAGAGTGTTTTAGAAAGATTTGATGTCATTTTGAAATATTTTAACTCATCACGCGTTTTACTAAAACGGCAACCCGTTTAGTAAAACGTGTGCGAAACGGTCGCCGTTTTACAATATCGGTAGCCGCATAGTATAACGCGTGACGGTTTACAAGCTAATACAGGTCGAAGTTTTTGTCAGGCATGCGTGAATATGACTCCTGACGATGTAGACTACATTTGTAAGTCTTTTAGTCGTTTTAAACCGACTTTGACCATCACGCGTTTTTCAAAGTTTGTCGAAATATTACGTAAAACGCATCCAGTAAGCCATAGGGAGCGATTTCACGACGATTTGGCATGATTTTAGCCATCACGCGTTGTCACGCAATTTTTGGTCAAATTTTTGACCCAACCAAAAACCATCAAAATATCATCTAGGAGTGTTTTAGAAAGATTTGATGTCATTTTTGAAGTGTTTTAAATCATCACGCGTTTTACTAAAACGGCAACCCGTTTAGTAAAACGTGTGCGAAACGGTCGCCGTTTTACTATATCGGTAGCCGCATAGTATAACGCGTGACGGTTTACAAGCTAATACAGGTCGAAGTTTTTGTCAGGCATGCGTGAATATGACTCCTGACGATGTAGACTACATTTGTAAGTCTTTTAGTCGTTTTAAACCGACTTTGACCATCACGCGTTTTTCAAAGTTTGTCGAAATATTACGTAAAACGCATCCAGTAAGCCATAGGGAGCGATTTCACGACGATTTGGCATGATTTTAGCCGTCACGCGTTGTCACGCAATTTTTGGTCAAATTTTTGACCCAACCAAAAACCATCAAAATATCATCTAGGAGTGTTTTAGAAAGATTTGATGTCATTTTTGAAGTGTTTTAAATCATCACGCGTTTTACTAAAACGGCAACCCGTTTAGTAAAACGTGTGCGAAACGGTTGCCGTTTTTTACTATAACGTAGCCGTCATCGTACTAAACGGTCGCCGTTTTTTACTAAAACGGTAGTAAAACGCGTGACGGTTGAATATTTTCAGGCTAATACAGGTCGAATTTTTTTCTAAGCACGGTAAATATGTCTCCTGACTATGTAGAATCAATTTTTAAGTGTTTCTAAACAATTTTAATACATTTTGATCAAATTTTTTTTCTCAAAAATTTTTTTGGTCAGTCGAGATATTACGTAGAATGCATCCGGTTAGCCATTGGGAACGATTTTATGACGATTCTGGACGATTTTAGCCATCACGCGTTGTCACGAAAATTTTTTGACCCTACTGAAAACCATCAAAATATCATCTATGAGTGTTCTAGAATGCTTCTACGTTATTTATAAGTGTTTTTGACCATCACGCCTCGTCACGCGTCACGCGTTTTACTAAACCCGCAAAGGTTGTCCTGCTAATCTTGTTTTTTTACTATTCTTTCGATCTTCTTTCACCTAAATTTAATTATGATCTGCATTCACGACGATGATGAGGTGATTACTTTCCTGGACTTTGTTATCGATGCCAACACTTTTCGAAAAATAGGTGGCAAGTCCTAAATTAACGTTTAAATAATATATTACTTAAAAATACTTATTAAAAATATAATACTATGTAAAAAGTGTGTTAAGATTTGTAAAACTTTGTGAATGTGTATTGTAAATAAAAGTATAATGACGACAGAATCATAAAAAGACCGTTTATGACGTTCGGTATCCGTGATCATTTATATTTCTCCATCAGGCGATTCGATTTATATAATTTCTCTTCTCTGGCTAATTTGCGGTATTTGCTGAAATCCACTGCGCAGTATGGAAACGTACAATCCCCTCGACTTCGGAGGGGTCTGGCTTCGCAGTACTGCGCACCATGGAAACATAGTGATTCTAATGGTTGTTCTTATAATTAAACACTATAATAACTTTTTTATAAAATCAAATAATTAATTCGTATAATAAAATCGGCAAAAAAGAAATGATAACTTTTCAGTACTTTACATTAATTACAGAAACCTTTGGCAATTAGACAATGCTATAGACTGATGAAATGTGCACGTTTTCTCGTGAAATGCGCACGATTCAATAGTTCAACTAATAGTTCGCACGGCCTTATTGGCGTTTCGTTGGCTGGTCTTAATTTTGATTAGAAAAAGCTTGTCAAGTTTTTATCGCGATTTTTGGCCAAATTAATCTGTTTATTAATGTACAATCCGATCAGATGGGTTAGTTTTAGGATCTTTGGGTAACCTTTTAAAGACTTGGTAGCATATTTAAATAGGTTTATAAGTGTTTTGTATTGTTATTATACTTAAATGACTCTACACAAAATGGGTTAAAAAAGTTGATGAGATTTCGGTACAAGGGTTTGCGACGGCTGTTAATGAATAATTTTTGTGAGTTGTGTGCATTTATCATAAATCTCCCAACCAATCGCTCCACTCGTGTTTGGTCGTTGGAATATATATGTTTATATATGAACAGTCTTCATTGTAATAATCAATAGTCATTTTACAATATATTCTCCACAAGGTACCACAGTAAGCAAACTAACAAATCGGCAGTTTACAAAACAAAAAAACTAATGAATGGTCTAATATAATGGTCTAATATAAACTAATATAATAATGTTGGAACTGAAAACATAAAATGTGTAAAAAGCAAGCTTGAGGATTGATATGAGTATTGTTTAAACAAAAAGTGGACAAATAAAAGCTCTGTGAAAATAGTTATGCATATCTATGACAACAGATTTCTAGTTATGAAAACAACGTATAATCTAGAAATGTAAAGATAGGTAAGGCTAGATGGTGAAGGGTATTATTAGCCAAATTAGTGTACTGAGATCACCCAAACGCATAGTGAACTAAGTTGGTTAGCTATGCCAAGAAAGCTCCGCACATCACTCACATTTTTCGGTGTCACGGAATCTCGATGCTCTGGATGGCATCGAGAGCATTGGTCACCTGGGATAGTCAAAAAATGCTGTAGAAATTGTTCGTGCCATTTGGCAGGAAGTATTTTTGGTATTTTGGCATTTCCACATATCTTACACCTACAACACAGCAGACTAAAACATGGTGAACCTTTTGTTACCAATTAACTGTAATGTATATTTTGTTTGAAGTCAACCTTCAAGGCAAAACTCTTTTCAGAATTTTTCTCATATCTCAAATGTTTCGTCTGTTGGCATTCTCACGTGTTCAGGTATGACTGTAATGCAGACATCAACTCATTTTGCTTTCTCCCTGGAATTGGCTAACAATCTTTTTTGATGTTTAGTTTTAATTGATTAACAGTCTCGAGATCTTCCGAGATGATGTTTGAATATTAAGACCTTCTGTCTCAATATCCTTGAGTATTGGCATCAGGAAATGGCAGGAGCAAGTTCATCCGTGTCTTATATGGAAACTGAACAACAGCGTGAGCGTCTTCATGAACAGCATGGCAGGTAATCACAACTGTAATCACACCATGTCAGCTCATACACGTTTCCTTGATAGGCATCATGCAGGTTTTGGAGTTGTGCTCAAGTTACATTACCGGGTGAATTAAGTGTTTCTATGGACATTTGCATGATGCGAATTGACTCCAGCGCCTTGTTGAAAAAAATGTAAGGAATTGTATGCTATAAGTTAATAATTAGCGACGCAAACACGTGACACTCGATCGAGAAAGGACGATGGAAGTATTGAAAATGTTTAAAATTGAATAGCCGGTGCGGTATTTTAATGCGCATCATTCCTAGGTGCTGTCACCATTATTGGCAAGCATAATGGATTCGATAAAGTTTTGCGAATCCCAAAACTCGCTTAGCTTGCGAATTTATGCCATTTTCATGATGCAGTTAACTTGCAGATTGGCTCACACTTGTGCGTCATGGAAACATGGTGACAGTAACAGTTTCTGACAATGTATTTGCAGCATTTCATCTACAACTGATGACTTCTCTGTCCGACCCAAATTCACTAGAAGAAAATATCTGCTCAAGCTCTATGCCTGCTCCCTCTGTGCAGATGTATTAGTTCAACCTCACCAAACTGTTTGTGGCAGCAGGTAGCTTTTCGTTTTCACAGATTTTATCACTTCCAAAGTTTGGAAATTGTGAGGCTCAGTGCTAATTGACTCTGTATTTTGGGTTTTCTTTAGGGGGTGCAAAGCTTGCATCGATAATAAGTTTGGTTCAGAGAATATAATCAAGTGTCCCATGCCTCATGATGATATTGATGAGGAGGACTTACCTGAGGAACCCTGTCAACAAAACGGTCTTCATAAAGATCAGGTTCTGCCAGATTCGGCCAGCAACAGGGTTCTGCTCAGAGAAAAATGCTTCTGTCCTCATCAAACCTTTGGGTGTGATGATACTCCCACATGGAGAAAACTAAAGGTTAGTAGTCTATGACATATATAGGACCTTTCAAAGATACCATAAAACCTCTAATTGAATGCCATGGCACTCTATTTTTCAACCATTCCTCTATAGTGGCGGTCTATTGGAGGCTGCGTTCAAATAGAGACTAACGGTGTATTTTTCAAATGGATCGTCAGAATTTTGGGAAGATACATTTAGCCCTTTTATGAGCAAAGTGAATGTTGCCTATATTTTGCCCTCTTTTTCCGGTGGAGCGGTGCACCTTTTGGATGCAATAAATCTGCCAACTTACCTCCAACTTCTCAAAGATCTCTTAATAAATAGGCATTGAGAAACCGAGAAATATCTCTACCAGTTGATATCTATTGCTTGCAATTAACCTGCGATGTATCATGCTTTGCACTTTGTTGAAGCTTTCCATTTTTACTTCATTCTAAATTTGAAGACATACTTTTATTTTATATTTATAATTACCATTGTTGCATAAAAGCTCATTGCGCTTATCGCTATGTTTGCTACCATTTGCAGCCAAAACTAGCTTTTATGTGCAATGCAAGTGAAGCTATGAGCATCGATACATTGTAAGCCGTGTTGAGATAGCCGCAAAAATGCTATTAAATAACATGTTATAAATCTGCATATTTATAGTTTATATAATAATAATCTATTAAACTAGAAATTCCCCTGTCATACAGCCTACGACCAGAGTGATAATGGAAAAAAGAAAGGGTACTGCTGGTTGAGAAATGCAATATTAGCTGTCAAATGGTTCTGCAGTGCAATAGGATAACTGCAATGGTAGCTGTAATGTACTGGGTGTTATTATGTACAACAAACAGCAATAATGAAAGGAAAAGATTATACAGTCAAACATTGATAACTCAACTTCACGGGACCGAGTGCAAGTGTTCGAGTTATCAGAGCGTTCAAGTTATCAGAGCACTGCCATAAGTCCATGTGTTTATTAGTAGATACATGTACATATACAAACTATAATATAAATCAAAAGCATGAATGGCTTGTTTCAAATTAAATGCTTCTAATGTGAAGTTTAAAAAACTTTATCAGAAAGTATAGAGATTTTTCTACCACTTAAGATTTGTTTGCTGTTTTATGTGATGTGACTGCCAGGACGTTTTCAGATTAAAATTGGCAAAACTTGATTGCTGTTTAAATACTCAGAAAAAAGACATCTTTTTCTTTTGAGCGTTTTAACCAAGATCAATTTTGCCGATTTTTCTTGAAGTTTATGTGAAGGTTACCTCGCTTATCCTTGCCTTCGAAGGACCATCGCTAAGCGGATGTTTGGTAAAAATCAAATTTCACCAAACCTTTGGAAAATTCGTTGACAAAAATATTTTGCCGATGATGGTAATAACAAAGCCTACGAACTACTAAAAGTTGAGGTTTACCTCTATGGCTTGGAAAAAGTGATATTCTAAAGCGATAGCAACCGTCTCGGTAGCCGTTGGGCAGAAAACTGTTCGAGTTAACAAAATTAAGGTCGAGTTATCTAAAGCAATTCATCATTGCGTGGGAACGAACCAAACAAAACCGTTCGAGTTAACCATGTGTCCGAGCTATCCAAGGTCGAGTTATCCATGTTTGACTATGTTTATATCTCTCCCCTGCAATAGGAGAAATGCAATATTAGGATTAAAATGAAAAGCCGTTGTGTTATATACATAGTTTAAAAGTTGGTTGTGTTGAATGTAGGATGGTTTTGATAGTGATCTGTAACAGAAAGTGAGCATCGGCATTCACGTGTGTCTATAAGTTTTCTGCAAACTAAAGCAAAATAAAAAATTTTTTTGTCATAAAGGGGCATTGTAGTTCAGCCCAGCTTGTACATAAGATGTAAAGAAATTTGGTTATTGTTCTAGATAATTTAATGGAACCTTTTGGTAATTGGACAAAAAAACTTGGCTGATAAACTGTGTACCACATTTTCGTACAGGGTAAGTCGGTCTACGCCTCAAACGGTCTACTCCTCAAACGGTCTACGTCTCAAACGGTATACGTCTCAAACGGTCTAGGTTTAATACAGAAACCTTTGGCAATTGGACAATGCCATAGACTGGTGAAATGTGCACGTTTTTCTCGTTAAATGCGCATGGTTTTATGATTCTACCATCTGTTGCACGGCTTTATTAATCCTTTTAGTTATGTATAATCCGATTAGATGGGTAAGTGTTAGGATATTGTCGACACTTTTCAAGGACTTGGTAACATATTTAAATATGTTTATATGTGTTTTGTATCATTATTATACTTAAACGACTCCACAGAAAAATGGTTAAATTCTTTGATGGGATTTCGGTACAAGGGTATGGCCATCGATGGATACTTTTCGGGAGTTGTGTGCACATATGCATTTATCATAAAGCACCCAAACACTCGCTTCACTCGTGTTTGGTAATGGGATGATACAAATATACATTCATGGACAAATGACATAAACGAGCCATACTTGTTTTACATGCAGAAACAAAAAGTAACGTTTTTAAAACAAAAATATTTACAGTTTGCTCGGATAGCTGCGTTCTGATTGTTGATTTCGATGGAACGAACATTTTCTAGTTGTCCAATACTTTCCACAATATCTTCAACTTCAACTTTTCTTCTGCTCTGCTAAACAATTTGTTGGTAGAGCAAAACTTTTACGCATCGCATTTATCACAATTGCAACGCGTAAAATTTGCCCGTTAAACGTAGCCTTTGGTCCAAAACTTGCAAATCGTTTTTTATATGCATGTTCTTCGAAGTATTAAGACCCCGTTAAACAAAAAACTACTATTAGCCTGAGACAGTAATTATTTCTATGGCATTGCTTTCCAAGTTAATCTACCATCATAAATTTAAACCGTTTTTTATATATGTAGGCTACTTCGAAGTAGAACGACTGCGTTAAACAAGGCACTGCTATTAGCCTGAGATAGTTAGTAATTATTTCTATGGTGTTGCTTTCAAAGTTCACCTATTATCACAAATCTAAACCATTTTTTTTATATATGTAGGCTACATCGAAGTATCAAAACTGTGTTAAACAATGAACTATTATTAGCCTGAGACAGTAATTATTTCCATGGCGTTGCTTTTAAAGTTCATCTACCAACATAAATTTACACCATTTTTTATATATATAGGTACAAGTACTTCGATGTATCAAAACCGCGTTAAACAAAGAACTACTTTTAGCCTGAGACCGTTATTGATTATTTCTATGGTGTTGCTTTCCAAATTAAAAAAAAAACAAAAAGCTTTGCAGTTGGGCAACGAGAGAATCGATTGCTATTAATGTAAACGATTCATTATTAATACGATTTTGTGGACACTTCTACTGATCACTCGATATTATGGGTTCATGAAGATCAAAGATAGTCAAAGTGGCGGTCAAATGGAGGTGGCATTAAAATAGAGGGTGGCACTCTACATATTTTTCAACCTTTCTCTCGTAGTGACGGTCAAATAAAGGTGGGTGGCATTCAATTAGAGGTTTTACGCTATATTTCGTTTGTTATAAAATGAAAGGCCAGAAATGTGGCTACAAAAAAAGAAATTTATTTGAAAATCTATAAAAAGGAACAGCTGCCAGAGCCATGTCGCACAAAGTATATGCTCACTTATATATAAGCCTGCTTTCGGGTTCTCTATGCGTAAGGAGCAACAGTTGGCGTTCAGATTCCAATCGCGTACTCTTAGCAATTGTGAAACTATGGTTATCTTTATAGTGGTATGAGTACATGATGGCACTCAAGCCATCTTTGTTGACTGCTTTTTTTGCCATAGCTCTGTTAAGGCCTCAACTAAAGCCATAACCAACTGAAGAAAAACTTGTGAATGGCACAAATCTTGACTGGAGCACACAAAAGTTTAATTTGATTAAATCATGCTAAATTAATGCAATATCATTCGTAACAACACTGTTTATTGAAAAACATCATTAAAGACTACTGCTAAAATGTATGCGATTTATATTGCACACGGCATAATAAATTTGACTTGTCAAATAAAGGACAAATGATTATGAATCATGGCTGATTGATCCAGAGTGTTTCGCAGTGTCTGTTGCAAGGCTAACGAGTTTCTCCTCTCATATTGACTCCAGTACCCTTCAGCATTCAGGCACTAGTAGCTGTAATTTAACTATCGCTGTATGCCTGACCTTTGCCATGTCTGTCATAATTCAAATGCCAATCCTATCTTATCTAGCGGATTAGCACAACATAGCTTAGCTGTGGTTGTTAGCAAAATGGTGGTTGTTTATATAAGGTACATTGTACATTAGGAATGCTTTAGGCTTCATGATTATTACAATAGCGATGTAGTTTGTCTCCAAAGGAGGGCGATAGTTACTACTTGTAAAGCTACTTATAAAGCTAGCATATGCGCTGTGTCGGTAGTTGCCAGCAGTCAATGCAAGAGTTCAGCGCTGTTCAACTTCTGCAAGGAGCCTCAGTCAAGACCTTCCCAAAATGCACTGTACCGTTAAGGTCAACACTTTCGAAATGGCATAGCGAGCGGCCAGTTTTATGCGATCGTCATGACGCAGCTTTATGTGAGCATAAGCCGCCGAGTCTAGCGACGCAGGTGTTTTGCCGCGCGAGATTACCGCCAGAGTCGCAGTCGATATGAGAACTATGTTTTCCTCACTATCCATGTACCCCATCCTGTCACTCTTCTAGTTCACAGCCTTTAGTTGACTGAAATCTCTTTTAAAGACGCTGTAGGCGTACTGCATGGCTTTACAGCTGGTATTGATTATTTGATATTTTGCAATGGAAGCATCCACTAGCACCTGTGATGATCACATAGGTATCTCAGCTACTGAAACTAGTCACTATGTATATGCCTTCATACATTCACTACAACTAGCCTCACTACATGTACCATGCAAGAAGGATCCTTTACTGACTTCCTCTTAGCATATGCTCACCAGAATGGGTGAAGCTTGCTTGTTGTGAGTAACAACATTGATGGACCACATTGTGACTATGGTTCATAGTATTGAGTCAAGACGCAGTTCCCTAGTCATTGAACTAAGTAGTGAACATATCTGAGGTAGTTTATTCCAGTAGAAAACAAGGTAAGTGACAGTAGTTAGTACTGTCATTCAGGCAGCTGAGTAATGTTTAGAATGAGCATCTAACAGAAGTTATATCTATGGTGAATACCCTGGGTGTAACCTTCTGGTGTCACACATCGCTCATAACTTGTACTAAAGGAAGCTTCTCCTATTTCACAGTTATTATTATTGTCTAAAGGCTAAGTTGACACTAGAAGCTTTAAAAGTTGAACTTGCAGTTGCAGCTAGCAGAATGAACAAAGCTAGCCAAAAATACAGCTTCTTGGAAGGTACTCGCTACATAATATCAGGTTTTAAAAATATCCTTTAAGTATCTGAGGCTATAGTAAGAGTACCATGATGCTTAAACGAAAGTCTTTGCTGTAATGGATCACGATTAAGTGATTAACAAGCCAATACAAAAATGCTGACCATGCACTGCAAGCTTCAGTAGAGATTTCAATGTAAATGAATTATCACTATTATAGAGCCACGCAATTGATAGCTAGCCAGTAACTAGGTGTCTAGTGCCTCTTTTCTCTTGCCACCTTGCCATGACAGCCATGCATCAGTCACTTCAAACAATGATCACGATATGGTGGCATATGATATCATATGCGGGCATATGATGCCACATGCGTGCACACTAGTCATATAGCTGGTTTTTGTTAGCGGGCTTAACAAATTGATGTGAGCGCAAAGGATCTCGTTGCTATTGGAAAATTTTGAAAATTTCATGACTGGCGAATAGCGATAGTCATGAAGGGAGGGGGTATCCAGTCAGAAGAAGATTACTCCATCGTATTGCTGTTGAAAGTTGTAGTTCTCATGAGTAGTAGGTTGAAGTGGGATGAAAAGTTTTGGATTTACTTGTTAGTCTGGGATTCACTTGGATTCACAAGTAAGGGATTCACAGAGTTTCTTTCCTCCCATCATACTGGTCATCGGAGGTTATGTTCCTCTTTGTCTTTGTAGCTAATTGAAATCATATGCATTCCAATTTTCTTAAGTTCATGGTGTAGGTCTGTGATTGCTATCTTCTTATAGTTAAGAGAATCAAGTTTTAACTATTTCACTGCCAGCCATGTATAAATTTAGCTTCCGGCCTACTGCCAGCCATTTTACTGAAAATTGAATTTTTTGCTGCATGATATGTATACACTTTTTTCAATTTCAGCACTATCTAGAGCATTTTTTGGCACATATTCTATGGTGCCCACATGTTAACAAACAGAGCTTTGCAAAAAAATTCAATGTATCTATATTATGTGCATCGCTGAAGCCATATGAAGCTACGATCATCGCTACAAAGCTGTTATAATCCTTTAGAATGTTTCTTGCTTGTACAAAACTATTACTTTCACAACCACCGGAGTCAGTGCTGTCACTTTCATTGCTTGAGTATTTAATTAATTCTGAATCTAAATCAACTATAATGTCATCAACAAAAGCTATTATATTTTGAACACAGGAGGTGTTTGTTATTTCTTTGCCATTTGTATCACAGTAGGGAGTCATTTCACATCTAAAAAATTTGATGGTCAGAAAAAAATGTTCATTTCCGACTTGGACTTTCCTGATCAAAGATTATAAATTGCTTTGCAAGTATAGGCTAATTTTTTAGAAAAATGTTCAGACAACACTGTCAATGCTTTAGAAGTACTAAAGATCGTTGGTTATGTTGCCACAAATCGATAGTATTCAGTGACTACACAGCGACTGTAAAGTTCGCAAAAATTCGTTCGCGGCAGTTGATTTCGCGTAAACTCACGTAAGACAGAGAATGGGTTAAATATGGTCAGGTTCTAACAAACATTAGATGAACACTGTTGGTTTACAATAGACCAATTGATAGCTCATTAAGCGCATGCCTTGTGTTGAGAAAACAACTCTCAATTGTGTTCAATAACATGCATTGTATAGAACCCTAGCATACTGAGGGCAAAAAGAATGGTTTGTGAGCCAGAGATGATAGAGTTAGTGATATTTCCATTATCATTGTCTAGTTAAGTTTATTGTAGCAGAAGAGTTTGATAGGATGGGTTCACGGTTAGACACTTGTCTTGGAAATCAACAAAATGTTCTTGAACTGATCATCTGTCATCAAGTTCTGATGAAATGAACAAAGATTAATCCATGAATGCCTCATCAATTTTTAGGATCATGTGCTGATGTGTGGGTTCACCCCTGTTCACTGTGTCAATGCCGGATGTCCAGAGAAGTTTGCTAAAGAAGCCCTCGATAGACATCTAGAACATTGTCAGTTCCAGGTTGTTGCCTGTCGCTTCTGTGGAGAGAGATACAAGCGTAATCAACTTGAAGTATGTAATGAAATATTCCGCAGTTTATTGTTATCCATGATGGCAGGTAGTTTTACTTGTTCCATTTGTAAGGAAAGGTGTTCTTGTTACTAGTTTTATGTGAGGGTAGTACTGATTTTGATGTGCTTATATGAGATTGTGTGCTGTTTGCTGTTGATAAACATTTTTACTGAAATTTAAGGTATTGAATAATTCTTCAGTAAGGAGGTAAGATATGATAATGATAATGTTTCTTGAAGGAGGTGTGACAGCATCGATCTGTTCATTTTGTGAATACGAATATGGAGCAGACGAGATTTTATATCCGAGTAGTGTTCTTGTAAAACCATTGTTGAATGTTTAGTGTGTTGCTGTACATTCTGTCGTGTGATTTAACAAAGAACTTAGAAAGTTAGTTCATGCGTAAAAGTCACCAAACATCCAACTATTTACCTTATCTCATACGCCCCTATTTTCGTCTTTCTCTTGCCTCAATTCTATTTGCTGGCAACATATCAGACCTCTTGTTCAAATAAACTGTTTTGTAGCTAAGTAGGTAACTATCCATGCAGCCAACTGATAATAAATTTCACCATTATAATAACATTTTCATATTTGACATTGTTGTAGAATTTTGTTTAAGATGACAATATAACTGCATAAATTGAAACCTACTGCTAATATGGGTCTTGATGCTTAGACCATGAACTTAGTTTCCTCAGGGGTCAATTGTTAAAGAACTTAGTCCAATACGTCGAGTGACAGTCACTATGAGCAATATTATATATCTACTGCAATGTATTAGAAGTCCAGCTGGTTGTCGCTATTCAGTTTTTCATGTCAGCTTTATTTAAATCATATTTTAGAGAAACAGACTGAAACTTATTCATGTTTAACTGTACAAGAGTTATGAAAATCGTCCATTGTTCAACTTCTTCTGTCATGTACAGTTGTTTTTAGATGGCTTATCAGTAGAGGCTACACAATGGGTACACATGGTACATTCAGATTCCACTGAAATGTAAAAGCATTATGGTAGTTCTTGCATTGATTGGTTACACAGGAATATGCTATAAGGAAGGCCCGTCGTTTTGACAGTGGATATGGGCTTGTCTGTTAATGCGTTGTTAAATGTCATAGCATGAGTTCTTCACAAATATTTAATGCTTGTAGGCTACGGATAATCTAACACATTTTTGGCTTCCTTTTGCTTCTAAGTAAATCAAAGCGTGCGCAAATTATTATAGTATAAAACTCATAAAATGCTATGTCACACCTCCATTTTGAAAACAGCTTGTCATGGAAGTTTGTCATACAAATTTGCCATACCTTTTAAATGTCATTTAAATTACTATTTAAATGCATTCAAATTTTCGTTTAAATGCATTTAAATTACCATTTAAATTCATTTATCAACATCATCAGCAGTGTTGTGAGTTTTACCACCAGAGTCATTTGGTGTGCGGGCTGTTGTTCACAGTGACATTTTCAAACGATTATTGTGTGGAAGCTATCAAGTATGCTACAATTTGGTGCGTGCGGGACAACCCTAGTGCCTCCGAAAATTTGTAATAGTTTCATTCGTTTGGGGTTGAAAATTGTCTTCACAACACTACTGATCACTTTGGAAGACTGCTTAACGTCTCCTTACTATTTCAGCATGGTGGAACCAAAAACAGCACTTGTAAGGACTTTTTGCATTCCTTTCTCATTGTTATTTGTATATCTGAATATCCAGACTGAGCGCAGGACCTTGCATTTGCCAATAGGCAAAACTTTGGCTGGGAATCTTTTCCGATAATTCTTTTACAGTTACCCTTCAACAGACACTCCACTATTGCTCCCACTTTTAGAGTCCACTTGCAAAGTACACAAGTTCTTGATATGTGACAAAAGGTTTTAGCAGATATTTTTGTCAATGTTGAAAGTAATAATTTCTTCGACTCGATTTTGAAATAATAATTGAAAACGAGTTTTGGCGTTTTAATGTGAGTTATTTAGGAGGAATAAAATTATACTGGTTAAATTCAGCTTTTCCATTTTTAAATGAAAAAATTGACATGCTATTTCTGCTTGTATTTTACCAGGTAGATGATGCACCACTCATGGTACACAGTTTCATCAGCTAATAATTTAAATGCAATGTGCAAAACTATTCAACCAACTATTATGAACGAATTTATATGGTTCTTTTACAGGATCATTATGGTGAGTGTGAAAGAGCAGACTCACAGTGTAACATTTGTGGTACCAAATTTGAAAGGCGCAAACAGGTTGGTTCAAATTATTTTGCCTGCTTAGCATCCTTGAAACATATATTTCATAGCAATTCAATCAAGAGTCATTTGTATAGTGTTATTCTCTATAGTGAGCTGTTTATAAACTCACTGTTTGAGGCTAATAATTACTACCCTAGGACACTTATGTATTCGCCTCATCTAACTTTCGGGTTTTCGCGGAGTCATGCTCTCGCGAAAATTTCATGAGTGAAACTAAACTACATCGTATCATAACGAACGAGCGAAAACGCGGAATTAAATAGCTTTGTTCATTGATAGTCCAAGAAACAAATGGCAGCAAGTGATCAAATTGCATTATCAATCTCGTCCACACAATTCTACCTGCGGTTCACAATTACGAACTAGTTCCACATTGAAAAACATTTTCTTACTGGTGAACCGAACCTGAGGAAGCTAATTATGTTTGTTCCACTGCATTTATTTTCACATCACTATATTTTCGCACTCATCAGAGATGCAAAATTAAGTTGCATCAAAATTTTACTCTGTGTGCTACTCACGAAACTAGATACTAGCGAAATATAAGTGTCCTATGGTATTCTATAGAAAAGGGAAAATAAACTTTGTCTTTAGATGTCATAAAACATTGCATGGGAAACCTGATGAAATATGATACTGTTGAGCTAAAAACACAACGAGCCCACTTTATTAACACTTTTTACAGAAAATTAAGTTCCTTATGCAGGTGGATATTCTTTTGTTTGTCAAAGCTTGACAATCAATATAATTGAAAGTAGGCTCTACTCTCAGACGTACAACAACCTTAGCCATCCTTCAACCTCTGGATATCATATGTTGACCTTTGAAATTGTCCAATCCTTTAGAAAGTAAAACCTTTGCTATGTGCTTACTGGCCATAGAATTCCTCTGTAAATTCTTATATTCATGGAATATTATTGAAAGTCCTGGCGTCATACATAGAGTTGTTCATTTCTTTTGTTACAATTGAAAGTCATATTATCCGTATTACCGGTGTTAACCATCTCACTTAAATTTGTAATAAAACACATGTCTCTTTCTTAATAAAGGTTTGTTGATGAAATTCAGGTGATAAGAAAATATTATTTAAAATGTATTAAAGTGCAGAACCTTAAACTCTAGCTTGAGTCAAATTTCATGAGTTACCAATGCAATATTAACGCATCAAAAAGTAGTCTGGGAAGACAATTCCCAACAAGGTGTGTATTCATTAAACCTGTCAAGTTATTTATGGTAGTAATGTATAACTGAGTTAATCAAATGCACTTGCGAACATTTAACTTGACCCCACAAGTCCAAAATTAGTTTACTAATAACCCAGTAATTATGTAATTGGTAAGTTATAAAAATATTGGACACATAATTTGGTTTATTTATTTCTTCATAAAATATTTTGACGGTTATCAGTTAGTGATGTTGATTCTACGACTTTAAATATATTATTGAATTACACTTAAGTTTAAATTAAGTTAGATTATCCCACGTGCACTTTGGAAAATATAATTTTTGTTTATGTTAAAATTGGATTTCATATAAGAACCTTATAACCACATTTCTGTAATCCATGATAGTATGAATATAATAAACTTCACAAAATAACTTGAAATAATTTTGCCTGGTGAACACGATTTTTATTAAATAAAGGCACTACAAGGATGTACGGAGAACAAGTTGTTAGTTAGAGTGCTTATTGAAGATGGAAAGAATCTGATGTGCATTTCTCACTAGTATCTTTGTCTCATAGCGGGTGTTTAGTGTAGTGCAATTGTAGGAAGCTCTTAATGAATTATTGGCTAGTGATCACTATTGTACATAATCACTAACCAATCATCATTCTGTTGTTGTTTGTTGTTTTTCACGCCATGTACAGTTAAATGACACATTACACACTCTATAAATACCATTATATATTGCTATCAGAGCGGTTCCAAGAATAAAATACGATGTGTCATACGTATTCCTACTTCTGCTTTTTATGTTGCCATTTTTGGTTTTAAGTAAAATTATGCATGTTGTGCTTTATAGTTGATGGTACACCAGAGAATCCACGTGCCCTGCATAACTGCAGCAGGTAAATGCCATTTCTATGACTACTGTAAATTTGAGGCAGCAACCGTACCAATACTTAAGCAGCACATGGAGAAAGACAAGGACAAGCATCTAGAATCTTTGGCTGTTAAAATTCATGATATTGAGCAGGCAACTGCCAAAACTAAGGACATGGTGAGCATTCTATGTTATTTGTTGTAAAGTTAGGGGAGGGATTTCAATTTTACAGCTCATTGTACAGGAGATGCTCCTTTAATGTAAATTATTCGTTCCGAGAGCGTTGACGTTACAGAGATTTTACGTTATTCGATCAATACAATACTTGCCAATTCTCTAATCCATTCTGTTCCCAAACTCATCCCATTGGCCCTTCAAAAAGGTAAAAAACTAGACATAACTTTTTAATTTAATGACGGTACAGTAACTGTAGTGTTATTGTTTTGCATCGACAACTTTTCTCATTTTATTTTCACTTTCACTCGGTTTATGGTCCGTGATTACGGTAATTTTATATCAAGTTATAAGAGCGCACACTTGTATCTCAGTTTAAACTTATTTCTCATTTCTTTAAGAAGGAAAGTCCAATCTGCAAAGAAAAAAAATCTTTACTATAATAAGATGGATGTTTATCTGCCCTTTTGCATATTTGTCGCCAGGGTTAAATGTTAGGATAGAAGATAGCTTTCGGCAAAACAGCAGCTTGTAACATCCGGCTTGGTTTACCGACACTCCAACACCTGCACCGACCAATGACCTTCAAGTGTTTCTGAATAACGGCGCAGCTATATATTCTCTGTGGTTTATCGACACACCTGATAGTCTCTCATGGCGAACTTGACCATCGGCACATTAGTACGTCCTATATATAATATGGATCACCCTGTGGATCACCGAATGTGGCAAGAGAGAATGCCATATATTTAAGGCTATCGGACTCTCATTATTCAAGTCAAATTTAAGAACTTGCACCGGCTTGACACTTTACGTTTATATGGAATGTTTTAAGTAGCTTGAAGCAAAAACTTTATGTAAATTCTTTACGTGATGCGGAGTTATGCCAAGTTTAAATTATAGGAGCGTCCTCTGTATATTAGTTTAGAATTAGGAAATATATTCTAAAATTAATGTTTTTACTGTGAGGCTTTCCTCTGCAAAATCTCTTGATCAGGTGAATTAGTGGTCATGATAATAACAGCATCCGCGGAAACCATCCGTTGTGTCGCTACAGCTCAGAAGCAAATTTGATGGGTGAAAGGTGAATACATGAGATCTATAAATTTAAAAGAGAAAATTTGAAAATATGGAATTGGTTTTTTGGGACAGTATGATTGTTGCGATAGAACCTGGAAGATAGCCTCTGTTGCAAAATTATTACTCAGGAATGTAAGTTGGTTGTGAAAGCAAAGCAATATAAGAAACATGTCTAACAACCTGCAAAATAAAAACATGATTTTGGAATTCTGCGATCTTTGCCATCGTCAGTGATGCAATTCTAGCACAACGGTTTCAGTCGTAGATTTGTCCGTTTCTAGTTTAAAACAGGATGTCAGTTCTGCAGAATCACTTGATTGCCTTACCAATATTATAGTAATTTGTATATGAAGCCTCTTCATAAGGCTATCAACTAGCTAATTAGCTAGATAACTAGCTATAAAAAGTTAATTATACAAATTAGCTAACTAGCTAGCTAATTTTAGGCTATCAACCTAATTTTGTTTAAGGGGACAGCAGGCTTTTTACCTAGAGGAAATTATTGTCTTAATGTAAAGTATTCTAGCTGATTTAATCCTTCGCATTGCGCTTTTAAGAATTGCATGTGAATCTGGTTATGGTCTGCTCACTCTCTTACAGCTCTATATTCCAAGATCAAGTTCCGGATGGTTGCTTGTAGGAGACGTTTGCTCATGTTCAAGATGGTTGATTTCAGCCCATTCTTGTCATGTTGCCAGCTACTTTCCAGTCTTCATTTATTCTTCATGTTCTACTCGATAGGCTGTCTTATGCCTCGCATCAGAAAATCTGTTGGCAAACAGTTTTTGCTTACACACCACGAGTTTCATTAAAACATCACTGATCATAAACTAATGATGGCCTCTACAACTCAACATCTTTCCTTCTGTAAAATACAGGATCAAAGCTTCAGCGTTTCATGGTGACAGTTGTAAAAACTGATTTGCTCATCCTTCAGTCTATATTGATGACATGGTCTTGCTCCACCTCATTGTCATTGATATAATTATAAGCAAAGGGAAGAATTATAGCTACTCTCCAGAGCAGACAATTCCTCGACTGCAGTTACATAATACAGTAGATTAACATTTTTCATGTTCAGCAGTTCTTACGTGATCACATGTGATCACATGATCTTATGTGTTTACTAAAAAAAGTTGGTGATTCAAGTCGTATCCTGGTGTCTGAAGTTTCTATGTCACACATCTGTAATATTAGAGTGTTATTAGGTTTAGGAACCACTGTAGGGCATTGGACCATGAAGGCTTATCAAATGATATTGAAATGGCTGGTTCACACTATGTGGTTCACTCGTCGACTATGTGAGCTGTAAACTGATAGCATTGACAAAGCAACTCGGATACATCGAGAAAGCATGCAGCTGTCAAACTTTCCTGATATTTTGCTGAATGTCGACGACAGCCTGTACAATGTGAACTATTTCGCGAAGTAATTCAAGGTCATGGATAGTGTAATTTATTTTCGTCTGTGATAGTTGCTGCCGGACTAATATTTGATTCTCGCATGCGAAAGTGGAGAGGTTTTGTCTCGAAAAATGGAAAAGAAAAGGGAGAACACTACGTCACTGAGTATATGCTGATGCAAACAAACATTGTTATTATCGACGATCACCGAAGTATTGTGGGTTCCATACTCTCCAAGGTTTCTAATTTAATATTCAAAAGTGGTTTCCGTAACATCTCATAATATGAGAAGAATCAAGTTATCTGCCTTGCCAAACAGTACATAAGATGGAAAGTCTGTGCAGAAGGTTTTCATTTGGTATAGGTAACGTAGGTGTAGGTTATCTCGGTACATATATCTCAAACACTTGATTATTTAATCTAGTTTGAAGACTTGAATACCTAACTCCGACTCTTGTTTGCGCCAAAATAAGAAGATTCATAATCTACAATGAAATCAACCATTTTTTAATCAATCAATTTTGACATTTAGGTCGGCCAGGAGGCAATTGAAATCACCAAATGCTGCTACCTACAATTCTTGTACAATCGATAACGGTCACTCCCTTTAGTTTTGTGTACAATTAATTCACATATCTTGCTACTAAGTACTGTCAAGGGAAACTTTCACTGGTTGTATGTGTAGTATTGTGTACTGCTTACGGGTATAATTGCCAATGCAATTATACTATCATGCATTGACTGTTTGAAAACTGTTTGTTTCAGAGCACAAGCAACATCAAGAGGACTATCAATGCCAAGGTTAAGCCATTGGAGGTAAAACAATCTAAACACAATCATAGCTACTCATAGCATATTATTTACATTTTATGCGGCTGTATCTTTTTTCCTTTGAAATTTTTAGCTCCTCTTAAACCCCTACTTTTCTTAACACTTTTGAAAGCCAATTCACCCAGGATGTTTGCAAAGGTTTGATATTTTGATGCTGAGTTAATTTTATTAAAAAAATTGGTCATATCCAAAGCATGAAAAAGGCGCAATAGAAATATTCAGTTTGTTTAATACGTTCCGTAAGACTATAGAAGCTGACCATTTCGATCTCAGTTTATCTAAAAAAAATGTATACTCTGTTTTTTATGATTTAGTATTATCAAGAATCATGGTAACCTTTGCATTAGACAATGATAGTTGTACTCGGTGTGTCACACCGTTGTGTGGCACACCGAGTGCAACCATCTGTTTGACTGAGCTGTTAAACTTAATCTATAATACCAGTCGAAGAGTTAACGTCTTATACAGTTCGCCCTCGGGTTACGATGACCCTGTTATACTATTTTTTGTCCTTCAATGTAGAACGCCATGATTTTTTACTTTCTATACGAAACATTTCTTGCCATAAGATATCAACAAAAGTTGTTCATGAAATTAAAATTTTGCAGTCAGTGTGTTGATCACGCCAGAATCACAAATATGCTGATATGCTATTCGCTGAAATCTTTCTAACAACGAATGAAAGAGATATGATGCTTGATCTCGCTCAGTTCACTGTTATTTGTTATTAGCTATTGTGAAAAGGAAATTGGAAACAGATGGGTTATAACATTTTAGCTGATGAAAATGTTAAATTTACTAAAATTTAGCTTTAAGTATGTGTTTTGTAAGCTAAATTCATTCAAGTTCAGTTCAATTTCTGATTCAAACCTTGAGTATGAGTGGTTGAAAATATTCCAAACGTAAGTTACACTCAACAAGTTTTCATGTTGATCTGAGGTTTTAGGTAATTGGAGATGTGATTTCACATCACCTAGTTGTCAGATCCTTTGACATCAATATTCATTTTGCTCATTTAAATTTCTTTTCGGGAAGGATATCTTTGATGAAAACTTTCTGTCTGCACGCTTGTGAAGACTCTCTTATTGATGCTGCCTAGAATTGTCAGACCACCAGATTCTAGTGGTTTCATAAATTCTAGATTCCTGGGATTTCCTGGTTCTAGACGCATTCCAAAATTAATAAGTTTCAAATATCTTGGTGTTGAAACTGTCAGTGTAATATACAATAATAATTCTACCAGACATAATGGCTTCACTTACATAATTATTTCTTAAACCTTCAACTGTTATATGAAAAAAGCTTTAGGATGTTAGGGTACAAAAACCTGCCGGCACTTTTCACCTACTGATATGACTTTAGAAGTGGCTAGTTTTTGTAATGCAATGATAAAGACAAATTATGTGGGTTATAATTACTCTGGGGTAGGTGAATAATTCATTACTTATTATTTAGACCTTTCTCACAAACAGGTATGATTGTTTTCCAAAAAGAAATGAATGCATTTTTAACATATTTGTTATGTTCTGGTTTATATACTGCTTACGGGTATAATTGCCAATGGGATGATTTACTGTTCAAAAACTTTGTTTAAGAGCACATCCAACATCATGAGGACTATCAATGCCAAGGTTAAGCCACTGGAGGTAAAACAATACAAGCATCATCATAGTTACTCATAGCATATCATTTACATTATATGTGGCTGGATCTCTTTTCTTCTGAGATTTTTACAACATTGTGCCACACAACACACGTGCCACACTCTTGCCTACAATCTTTTGATACATAATTGTATCAAAAGATTCACCATGCCTTACTCTGTTGTGTCGTAGGTGCAACATATGTACAAATGTGATTACAAGCTCTTAAAAGCTCAAAAACGAACGATTAATCCCAGCCATTGCTAAAGCGCCGCAGGCTAGAATATTTTTATTTTGCTGACGTACTCAAGCCAACTTGGTTATTGATTCGACACGTGATGTTATCACGAGAAGTGAAAGGCCAGTAAAAGGCTCAATATAAAGTGTCTCTCAGCACTAGTTTATGGCAAACACTTCGGGTTCTACCGAAAAGCCCGTATCAAATAAATATGCTCGCTATGTTACAGTTTTGTTTCAGCTTGGTCTAATCATCTAGTCGTAATCTGATCATGTGACCCGTACATTTTGCCAAATAGCGCAAACTATTTTGCAGCATTTTTCGACCATCACATGTGACCAACGAGCTTGTCATGTTTATCAAAGGATGATATGCATTCCTTCTAGCTAAGGTTAAAAAGTTAAACAGTTACAGCGTTACGATGATGATAAAACAGACGCGTAAGTACAATAGACATGGTTTCATTGAATGCGTGAAGTATATTTGTGAAAATATTTCGACAAATGAGGTTGCATGAAAGTGTAAACAGAAGCCATCTTGTTCAACTATGTCCCAATTGAGCTGTTTTGGAAATGAATTCCAATCTACGGCGTTTTCGTGATAGTTGCGATTGACTGTTCGTTTTTTAGCTTTTAAGAGCTTGTATTCACATTTCCACATATTTTGCACCTACAACACAACAGAGTAAGACATGGTGAATCTTTTGATACCAAATAACTGTAATGTGAATTTTGTTGCAAGTCAACCTTTAAGATAATGGTTCAGATTTACGTGTAGCCCGAGGGGGTGCATATCATCCTCTGATAAACATGAGGAACCCACCTGTTGGTCACCTGTGATGGTCGAAAAATGTTGCAGAAGTTGTTCGGCCATTTGGCCGGAAGTATGGGTCACATAATCAGATTTATTAGTTTCAGTTCTATCTATTGATAATTGCAGACGCGCTCTCTCGTAGTAGCAAGCATCTATATTTGATAAAGGCTTTCCGGTAGAACCCGAAGTGTTTACCATAAAACTAGTGCTACGAGACGTTTTATATTTAACCTTTTATTGACTTTTCATTTCGTGCGATAACATCACGTGTAATGAAAGGCTCAATGAATCTCTCCGAATTAATCTCTTCGAAGAGATAAATGTGAAGAGATTTATGCGATGAAATATATGCAATGGAATACATGCGGAATGATGTGTGCGATATAGGGGAAAATTTGGATTTGGAAATATAAAAAATCATGAACCCTCAACCAAATGTATGTAATAAGAGAACAGGAAAAAGTTGCCAATACAAACCAATAGCGCCACAGTGACTGCACATTCACTAAATTAAAATGTTAGGTTTAGTTTTTTCATTTTAACGAGCTAAAGAGGTGAGTTTAGGAAGATCTTAGTACGGATTATGCTATTTACATTTGTTTCATGTTTTGTACCATGTATAGGATAGAGAAAAGGATCCCAAAAATGATGGGAAAATCTAACTGTGTATAGGACGCATCCTAATTTTAGTCCTAAATTTCCTATATTTTTGATAGAAAAGGTGGTGTTTCATATAAATTTTTGTGAAATAGTTCGACGAATGTCGAATGATTTCGCGAAACATTCGTCATGAATGATTGGTTGATATTACACTTTCATGTACACATCGGCAGTGTAAATATTCTAACTACGGTATTACCGGTATTTTTAAAGATAACAGTTCATTGCCATCTTTCAACATGGCGAAGACAACACAACAGAGCTATACTTCAATGTTTAAAATGGATGTGATCAAGTACGCAAAAGAACAAGGAAACCAGGCAGCTGAGCGACAATTTGGTCCGACAGAATGCGTGTTCTGTAAATGGAGAAAAGCTAAAAGTACCATCAAAAAATGCAAAAGGCAAAGAGGGCAAACTGAAGCTCGAAGGCTCACCACCCTAACCTGGAAAAGGCACTCATTAAATGGATTCAAGATACTTGTCGAGATTTCCTTGGGGGTCAGCACCATTACCGTTCGTTTACAGGCTCTAAGATTGGCAAAAGAACAAAGCATTGCAGAAATTAAAGCGTCGATGAACTGGTGCAGGAGATCTTTTGGAAGAAGTAACCTATTTATAAGACGAAGAGCTACCATTAGTCAGCGACTACCCAGCGACCACGAGTAGTTATTAATGAAGTTTCAAAGTTATGTCATCAAGAAGTGTCAAAAATACGACTAAAATGTAAGCCAGATTGGAAACGCTGACCAGACTCTACTGACATTTGACTTACCATCCGAGACTACAGTAAGCATTAAAGGTGCAAGGTCTGTCACTATGCGATCGACTGGAAATGAAAAGAATCGGTTCACCGTGATGCCTGGTTGTATGGCTGATGGCACGAAGTTACCACCGTACGTCGTTTTCGAGAGGAAAACCATGCCCAAAAACAAGTTCCCAAGTAGTGTGATAGTCAGGGTGCAAGAACAAGGATGGTTTGAAGACAGCTCACTGCCGTTCTTGTACAAATTTAGCTATCGGCCAACTGCCAGCCATTTTACCGAAAATTGCCGAATTGGTTCATGATAAGTATACGAAAAAGTTTTCAATTTCAAACTCTCTCTAGAACATTTTTGTTACATATTTTGTTTTGCCAACATTTTAAGCAACACTGTTATGCAAAAAATGCGATATATCTATATGTTGTGCGATGATAAAGCTATGTGAAGCCACTATCGCAGTGAAACTAAATGTTCCTTACTCTTACAAAACTATTACTTTCACCACTATCAGAGTCAATGCTGCTACTTTAATTATCTGTCTAATCACAAAAATCTGAATCTGAATTGGCTATAATGTCATAAACATAAGTAATTATCAGTTTTTTGACTCCCACGGGTCTTAACAAAACTTATACAAAAAATGTTCATTTTTTGGTTGGAAATTCTTAAACAAAAATTTTAAATTGCATCGTCACTTTAAGCGAGTTTTATAGAGAAATATTCGGACCACACTGTCAATATCATAAAAGTCCTAAAGACCGTGGGTTATGATGTCAACGAATAATAAAATTAAGTTACTAAGCAATTGCCGGGAAAGTCGCAAAATTGCGTCTGGGGCACTCGATCATAGAAAACGCAAAAATCTGTCTTTGGCAGCAAAGGAGTTAATGGAAGACTGGCTAAAAACAGTTTGAATGAAACGCAAAGGTGGTCTGGTAAACAGCGATCGATGCTGGTGTTAGACGTCTTCCGATGCCATACAACCAGCAATGTTAAATCAAATTTGAACTGCCACAATACAGACCTCGTCATCATTCCCGGCGGCATGACCAGTATTCTGCGACCAATGGATGTCATTGTAAATAAGCCAATTTGTTATAACAATAATTGTAATAACAGTTGCTATCTATAGTACTTATACAATCAATAACAGTTACTATCTACAGTTCTTATACAATCAATAACAGCTACTACCTACAGTTCTTATACAATCAATAACAGTTACTACCTACAGTTCTTATACAACCAATAACAGCTACTACCTACAGTTCTTATACAATCAATAACAGCTACTACTTACAGTTCTCATACAATCAATAACAACTACTACCTACAGTTATTATGCAATCAATAACAGCTACTACCTACAGTTCTTATACAATCAATAACAATTACTAACTACAGTTCTTGTACAATCAATAACAGTTACTACCTACAGTTCTTATACAATCAATAATAGCTACTACCTACAGTTCTTATACAATCAATTACAGTTACTACCTACAGTTCTTATGCAATCAATAACAGTTACTACCTACAGTTCTTGTACAATCAATAACAGCTAATACTTACAGTTCTTGTACAATCAATTACAGCTAATACCTACAGTTCTTATACAATCAATAACAACTACTACCTATGAATCCTTTATATTTCACATATCTTACTACTAGATACTGTCAAGGTGAACTTTCGCTTGTTTTGTGTGTACTGCTCACTGGCATATTCTCCAATGGGATGATCTACTGTTTTACAACTTTGTTTCAGAGCACAAGCAACATCAAGAATACTCTCAATGTCAAGGTTAGGCCTATTGAGGTAAAACTATCTAAACATAATCATAGCTACATGTACCTATTGCAAATTATTTACATTTTTTGTGGATAGATCTCTTTTCATTTTAAATTTTCAGCCCTATCTGTCTCTCTTCCTATTATTAACTTTTTTGAAAGCCAATTCACCAATTTAGGGTTTTGCTAAAGTTTACTATTTTGATGTTGGGTTAAACTTATCAAAAAACTGGTTGTAGCCAGAGCATGAAAGATTCGCAATAAACACTTTTAACGGTCCAAAAAACTATAATTCCATAAAACTGTTCAAGCTGACCGCTGTCAGATAATCGCTCATAACTTATCTAAATTTTCTTTTTGACTTTTATATTTCATTGTTTTTTATCATTTTAAAATAATGGTAAAACATTTTGCTAATGAAAATATAGTTTTATTCAGTGTGACGCATCTGTTTGATCAATGTTCAGCTGCTAACTTCCTCTATACTACAAGTGAAATAACTGAAACTCTTATAATGCTTTAGTGATGATAGCTCTAATCTCTAGGCGTAAATAAGTTTGTAAATTGTTATTCTGCCGCAGTTTAAGTTTGTTTTGAGCCTTTTTTCTATCAGTTTACTGTATCGATTTAAACTTTGAGAGATATTGAGCTCACGTGCTTGGAAGTTAGGTTCAAACTCCAAGTTTTAATTTAAGTTTTTCAAGTTCCAAATTTTAACACAAGTTATCTTTTACTTCGGAGTTTTGAGCTACACTGTAATTTGACATGTTACGATTTCACATTAACTTATCATTGCATTGTCTCTATATCAGATTAACTGCATTTATTAATAGCACTATCCATTATCCTCATTTCGGTTTCTTTTCCATGGTGAAAACTTTCCATGTCTTCAACCTTGCGAAAACTCTTTTATTCATACTGCCTAGAATCGTCAGATAAATAGGTTCTAGTGGTTTAATAAGTTGTAGATTTTTAGGGCTTCCTAGTTCTTGACATTATCCAAAATTATTAAGTTTTAGATGGACCTCTTGGTGTTACAACTGTACAGGTTTAAAGGCCAACTCGGTTGGCAGCATAGGCGTATATTTTGTTCCGTCAGTGTAATCTGCGATAATAATTCTACCAGACATTGTTTTCACTCACATAACTCTTTCTTGAATATTCAACGGTTATATAAAAGAACCTTTAATATGTACAGTATCTTTTTCGCACACTGATATTAATTAGGAGTGGCTAGTTTTTTTGTAAGGGAAAGATAAAGGTAAATTATGTTGGTTATAATTACTCTGTGGTAACTGATTTATTACTTATTATTTTAGACCTTTCTCACAATTAGGTATTATTGCTATTGTTTTCTTAACATGAATGAATGCATTTTAAATATGGTATTTGTGACCTTTTTATTTACAGAATATGATAAATGAGAATGCTATGATCATGAAGAAGCTCAGTGACCATCAGGAAGCATCAGAGACAAATGGAGATCACCTGATGAATGATATGAGGACTGTTACACAAAACTCACAGCAGATCAAGCAAGTCTCTGGAAACAGAAACATCGAGAAACAGATGAGAGATTCCGAACTCGGTAAGATATATTTTCCACAAATTCAAGTCAACCTGAAAACATACAAAACCTCCAATTACTGGCGCTTTGTTCAACCAAAACCAAAACGAGTAAGTATTTTATCTTTTTTTGAGAAAATGACTCTAATATTATCAAAACTTGCTGATTGTTACTAATGGATGCATTCAGTTGAATAGTGATATATGTCATGAGCGCCATCACGAAAGAGATTGTGTCAAATAGGAGTGGCTTTTATGTTTTGGAAATTTTGCCATTGGTAGGTTCACTCTGTGGTTACGCCTTATGTAATCTCATGTCTGTAGGACATGCTACCCTGCATATGGAAGGGAGTCACAATGTGACAAAAACAAGTATCGTCATATTTGGAAAAGGTTTCAGACAGGATTCTGAGGATCAGTGTTATTGTCCTTAATTTTTTAGGAAGATGAATTTAACCCTTTAATGGGTAAAGCGATGCTAATGTCGCCTATATTTTCCACTCTTCTTTTGGAGAAGTAACATCAATGCTGTCGACCTCAGCATTTTCGCTAAACCATTTTTCATATACCGCAAATTCCAAAGTATAAGACCAACATTGGACACAAAATTTAAGCTTTAAAATCTATCCTGGACTTGCATGAATTGAGCCAGATTAGGAGGTCAACTTGTATGGCATGTACGTGTCAAAAACAGAATTTCTAAACCAAACTTTAAACTTCGACTCGCACGCCAGGTCGGCTTGTACAACAAAATTTAAGGTCTGTTAAAGTACCAAACCGAGTTAAACAATGAACTGCTTTAAGTAAAAAACATTAATTGATACAGTTATCAATTATTTTGGTGATGCCATTTTCAAAGTTTTGAAGAAAAAACTTGCAAAGCTTCGAAGCTAAAAAACAGACTTGAATTTGACTTTGATAGACTTTGACACTCTATACACGCGTACACATTGCTATTCACTACAGCATGTATGTACACATTGCATACATATGTACTGCAGTGCCTACATACTGTAGTGAGTTGGAGCTTGTTGGCATGAATCATTACTGATCTATTTTGCACATCGTTGTAAACTCTAACGTTTAACTTTTTTGGGCAACGATTCACTGTCGGAACTGACATTAATTAAGTGTTACTTAATCGAACACTTGCAAATATCAAAATACTAACTGTGCTACCCGACGTTGCCCGGGTAATAAAATAGTCTTTGGACAGAAAATTGATTTGTATTTAACATATAACAACATTTGCCATTCCAACTTTCAAACTACAAATCATGAGAGAAGTGTTTTGTGTAGGTGAAATAAATTGAGATAGAAAATAAAAACAACTGTAAAGGTTTCCAAACTTTTTTAAACAAATGTGCATTTCCAACTTTATATAATGACAAAAGGGTTTTGTGCAGGACTACTGAATTAAAAATAAATAAAACAACTGTAAAGGTTTTCAAACCAATGTAAATCTAAAATTTCATAACTTTCAGTGGCATATATCTTTTAATAACGTTTAGTGGAACCTCGGTTCTTGAACATAATCCGTTTTAAAAGGATGTTTGAGATCTGAAACAATTTTTTCCATGAAAACAAAATTATGTAAGTTTTAACCGGTTCCAAGGCAAGAAAACAACTTTAGTAAAGTATTTTTTCAACATTTTACACCATGAGCTGTACTTGCTAAGCTTGTACTTGCTAATTTACACTATAAGCTGTACTTGTACCCAGGCGTTGCTCGAGTAATAAAAAAGTGTTTGCACAGAAAATTAATTTGTATTTAACATAATTAAATAACAACCTTTGCCATTCTAACTTTCAACCTACATATCATGAGAAAACTGTTTTGTGTAGTTGAAATAATTTGAGAGAAAATAAAAACAACTGTAAAGGTTTTCAAACTTTGTCAAACAACTTTAACTTTCAAACTTCATATCATGAGGAAAAGGTTTTGTGCAAGTAAATAAAAAAGATAAAACAATTATAAAAAGGGTGAGTTGTAAATGTGAAATAATTAGCAATTAACAGCTAAATTGAGTCTGTTTTGCTATGATTACAATAAGATATGATTCAGTAATGATACAGTTGATGCAAACTACAAAAAAAATTCCTGAATATGTTGAATTAATAATAGTAATTCTTGCATAGAAGTGTGTGTATAAAAACATCACCTTTCTACCAGCAGCTATCCATCAAAACTCTGAATATTACGATACTGGTTCGACGATATATAAAAATGAGATATCGTAGTGTCTTTGTCTGATCGAAAGTGAGAGAATCTAGAGGCCTTCCTACTCGAGATAATACAATTGTCTAAGTGAAAAGTATTAACCTTTACAGCGATTTAGCAATTGAACCTTACAAAAAGTCAGAAATAGAGGCTCACAAAAAACGCAAAAAGGCATCGTGTTTTATAGAGTTAATTGAACTTAATCGCCAAACTCTAATATCGAGAGAGTCTATTGTTGATATCGTTTTGCCGAAAACTAATTAGCCCTAATACGGCGAGGACAAAAAAAGCATTGCGTGTCATAGAGCTAAAAAGGTTCATAGAGTTGTAATTATTACATCATTTTGGTGTGAAAACAGAAAACGATGAATACATTATGTATAAAGCGGGAGGAAATCAATGAGCTTCCATGGTCTCGTGGTTAAAGCATTGATTTATCAATCTGTATTTGCGATCTTTGCGAGTTGAAGTTCAGCACGATGTAGAATTTTATTTCCAAAATTTTAATAGCTATAGCTGGAAATACCCAAACAGACGTACTTTAAGAAATATATATATATACATGGATGTATATACAAAAATATAAATATGAAAATTGCTCCACTGTGTATTTCAATATGTTTTGTGCACCTGTTACAGTACATGTAGTTAAATGATAAAGAAAAGAAACAGATGGCAGATAACCATAGCACTTTACATTAGGCTTGGTCACTTGTATTTCACTTCCCGTACTCAATGCATACATATGTCTATTACGTCGAATGGTGCTCCTGAAGAGTTCATTAAAATGTTTTAAAGTTTTCCGGTATGATTTGAAACCACATTTTGATGAATCTGATGACAATGAATTTGATTTATACATTGGTGACTCCGAATTAGAGTGTAGTTCTGATGATTGAGACAATCGGTCTCTTCAGGTACTGTCAGTAAGACCATGGCAACTACCACAAGAACAATGAACTAATTATTTGTTGTTGATGTAACCGAGTCGTCATTAGTACCATTTTGTCGACACTTTTCTGCTGATCATTGTCTATTATGGATTCACAAAGATCAAAGAATGTCAAAGTTGCGGTCAATAGAGGTAGCATTCCAATAAATAATGATTTTGTATTATTCATGCCTCTCCTTATAGGAATGTTCTATTAGAGGTAGCGTTCTAATAAAGGTAGCGTTCAAATAGAGGTTTTACGGTAATTTAATTTTTGCTCTTGAAAAACCAATCATGATGCCTTATATTTTGCTTCTAACCAATCACTGTACTGCTTGTCAGGGCTAAATTGTGATTGTTTATCACAACATAAAACAACTCCCACTTGCTCAAAACCATTCACACTGTTAGCGCAGACTAATTTTTATGTTCACTCGCAGGCGTAAGTTTCAAGTTTGCTGACAGATTTGGAGGAAAAAAGTAAGAAAACTACTGATTCCACTCTTGTTAGGTTCTTACTCTATTTTACTACGATCACTACCATTAGTTTTGGCTACTCAGTACCAGTACCAATTTGTACCAACATCTATACCAACAATTGGGTAAGGATGGGTCAAACTGCAAGTGCTACGCTGTTTAAGAGACCTAAGTGTTAAGATTATTTGCTCTCTATAATGTAATTGAGCTTTTATAATGCGAGACAGTTATTTTTAGGTTGCAGTATGACTGAAAGCACAGGTTTATTGTTGTACCAAACAAATCTTTATATATTTATTTCTCAAAGTTTGTCTAGATATCTGTCCATCGGTAGCTATTAAAATCTTGGATATTAAAACTTTGCATTCTGCTGGACTCGATCTCACGAGAATTGCAACCGCAGTTTTGCAATCCAATTTTCTAACCACGATACTACAATGGGTTTACGTTTCAACGCTCTCACTACATACACCCTTTTCCCAATTTCACAAGCTAAATGAAATTTTAATTGAAATTCTATTAACTCAATGAGATGCAATAGAATCTCATAGAGTTATTTAATTTAAACTCTATTACTTCTATGAAACACACTTCTATGAAACACTTATATGGCTTTTCGGGAACTTCTATTTTGTAAGGCTCAATTGCAAAATGGGTAAAAGTCAATACTTTTTAGGCTGACAATTTTTTCATCTCAAATAAGAATAGCCTCTACATTCTTAGTCTGATATGTCTTTTTTACATTTTTACCAGTATCGAGAGGTACCAGTATCGTCGTATTAAAATTTAGATGTATTTCTTCTGCTGGAACAGTAAACTTTTTTATATACACATACTTCAATGCAATGAATTGTTATTAATAATTCAACCTATTCAGGATTTTTATTTTGTTTTCTCTGTTCATATTAAAAGTATCTTTACCAAATCATCTTTCATGGTAATGGTAGCAAAAAAGACTTAATTTAGCTATTACTTAGTAATTATTTCTTATTTAAACACTTTTATAGTTGTTCTATTTTGTTTCGTAATTTATTTGACTTGCACAAAACATTTTCCTCATTATATGAAGTTTGAAAATTATAGTTGTTTAACGTAATTTGAAAACCTTTAAAGTGGCTTTATTTTTTTTCATAATTTATTTAAGCTGCACAAAACACTCTCTCATGATATAAAGTTTGAAAGGTAGAATGGTAACCGCTGTTATATGTTACACAAAAATAAGTTTTTTGTGCAAATACTTTTATTACTCAAGCATTCATGTAGTTAACAATATGAAGCCGTTTCCTTAAAGCGACAACATTATTGTGATAAGAAAAATATGAAAGCTTATCAGACTCTGCAACAACATAACCTTATTGTAACAGTTCTATATTTTTGCACGCCTCACTTTAAACTAAAAATATATTCTTAATCAATGAATCACATAAACTCTCACAAATAGCTACGTAATTTGGGTGCAGTTGGAAAATTTTGGGTTTATTTGAGATTGTAATTGTACCCCATTGCAGCATGGGGTACAATTGAGTAATGCTAAATCTTAAAGGTGCCTAACTGTTTCAAGATCAAATATTTTGTACTTTATACCAGAATGATCTGTTCTGCATTATCTATCCCTAGCTTTCGTTTAGCATTCCGCTAAACAGCAGAAACCAGCTTTGATTACCTTCTCATAGCTCAGGTTTTTGTTTTACCAGATCGAGAGATAGTTATAGAGTCCCACTCGCAAAACATTAGACGTCACAACGAGTTGAAAAATGACTCCGAGAAACGTATGAAGGTATGAAGCCTTGTTAAGGGCATTCTTAAATGTATCTAAATATCCGTCAGTTGAAAGGAGGGCAATTATTTAATGAAATCCTATTTAGCTGTAGCTCAATTTTCTCAGATACCGTGTATGGTTACATGAGATCTAATGTATTTGGTGTAACCCATAATACAACGGACTAGTCAATCCAGTTGATGAAACTATTTCATATATTTGGTTACCATAATCTTTTTTGATTATTCTTTCTGGTTAAGTAAATCATTCATTTTGTGACTAAATAATTGTCTTCTGTGGTAGATACTAGAGCTCAGTCTTGGATTACAACTAATTCCTTATTTAAACTAATTATAAATATAAGTTATCTGAATAATATATTCTGCTTATTTAGATAAATGAGTTATCATATTATCCAGAAAATCACTCATCCAATCTCATGAACTACTTCAATTTCGTCATTAGGTTATATTAGTTTGTGTAATCAAAATTATTAATTAAGATTTATAATTTTATAATTTAAATATATATAATTTTATTAAAAATAGAAGTACAGCCGCTGCACTAATAAAAACATTATATGTTTTTATAGACAAATACCATGTATGGTTACATGACATCTAATGTTTTTGGTGAAGCCTGCATTATAATGGATTTGACAAACCAGTTGATGAAACAATTTTATTTATCTGGCTACCTGGGTTAAAAGGATCTTTTCTAATTAATCGTCCCAATTAGGTAAACTGTTCATTACATGTTTGAAAAAATCTCTTCTGTGGTAGATATCAAAACTCAATATTGAATTAAAACTAGTCTATTATTTAATTTAATTGTGAATAAAAGTTACTTAAATAATATATTCAGCTTATCTAAACAAATGATTTACGGTATTATCTAGATAATGACTCATCTAAACTCCTGAACTACTTTCAGTTAATCATTAAACTTCTATTAGTTTATGTAATCAATGAAATTAATTAAGATTATGCTATCGGTCTCAAAATGTGCTGAAATTTTGACAGACAAATACCAAAAGTTTAACTATATGTATTTCAATACATATTCTATCAAATGACATGAAACAGCTTGCCATTTAGTATATACAGCAGATGCTCTGATCATAAACTTCTAATTACGAAAATCCTATTGACTATAAGGAGTTTATGTGAAGTTTGTCTTTGTATCACATTTGAAAATTCCATATATTGCAAGGTTTAAAGATCTTAGGTTTCTGTGTTTAAAGATTTGGTTGTCTGTGTTGGTGTCTGAGTCTGTCAAATGTTTTCTTTATATGGATAGCACCTACTTCAGAAAAATAAAATGATTAAAAATTGCTGGTGAAACTTTGAAAGTTTCACTGGTTGAACACTTCATGCCTACCTGAATGGTAACGGAGTCGGTAGGGGAAAACTTCTGAGTATCTTCTTTGTTGTCACGAGAGGAGAATATAATGAGCTTTTGACCTTCTCTTTTAAATAGAAGGTCGCCTTCATTTTGCTTTCTCCAAGTAACCCGCAACTAAACAAGCATGAGACATTTCTTGTGAGTTAATATTAGAGTAACAGCGATGTAAAGTAGACACGCTACTCCTCATATATGGCATCATATTTCCTATATTGAACTAACTACTCCTCATATATGACCTCACATCCTTTATATTGAACTAACCACTAGTCATATATGACATCATATACTCTATATTGAACTAACTACTACTCAGATATGACATCATTTACTCTATAGTGAATTAACTACTACTCATATATGACATCATATCCTCTATATTGAACTAATTACTACTCATATATAACATCATATCCTCTATATTGAACTACCTACTACTCATATATGACATCATATCCTCTATATTGAACTAACTACTACTCATATATGACATCATATCCTCTATATTGAACTAATTACAACTCATATATGACATCATATCCTCTATATTGAACTACGTAGCTACTACTCATATATGACATCATATCTTCTATATTGAACTAACTAGTACTCATATATGACATCATATCCTCTATATTGAACTAAGTACTACTCATATATAACATCATATCCTCTATAATGAACTAGCTACTACTCATATATGACATCATATCTTCAATATTGAACTAACTACTATGCATATATGACATCATATCCTCTATATCGAACTAACTACTACTCATATATGACATCATATCTTTTATATTGAACTAACTACTACTCATATATGACATCATATACTCCATATGGAACTAGTTACTACTCATATATGACAACATATCATCTGTATTGAACTAACTACTACTAATATATGACATCATGTCTTTTATATTGAACTAGCTACTACTCATATATGACATCATATCCTTTATATTGAACAATCAATAACAGTTACTACCTACAAATCTTATACAATCAACAACAGCTACTACCTACATTTCTGGTACAATCAATAACAGCTACTACCTACAGTTCTTATATAACCAATAACAGTTACTACCTACAGTTCTTATACAATCAATAATAGTAATTCCCTACAGTTCTTATACAATAAAGAAAAGTAACTACCTACAGTTCTTATAAATCAATAACAGCTACTACCTAAAGTACTTATACAATCAGTAACAGTTACGACCTAGAGTTGTTTTACAGTCAATAACAGCTACTACCTTCAGTTCTTATACAGTCAATAACAGTTACTACCCAGAGTCCTTATACAATCGATACCAGTTACTACCTACAGTTCTTATACAATCAATAACAGTAGCTACCTCCAGTTCTAATGCATTTAATAACAGTTGCTATCTACAGTTCTTATACAATCAATAACATTTACTACCTACAGTTCTTAAACAATCAATAACATCAACTACCTTTAATTCTTTTTTGATTCACATACTTTCCTACTATATTCTGTCAAGGTGAACTTTCACCGGCTTTATGTGTACTGCTTGCGGGTATAATCACCAATGGGATGATTGACTGTTCAAAAATTGTTTGTTTCAGAGTCTAAGCATCATCATGATGATTGTTATGGCTATGACAATGGTTTTGGCAATGGTTTTTAAGGTAAACAAAGCTAAACATATTTGTATTAATAACAAAAACAACTACTACCTACAGTTCTTATACAATCAATAACAGCTACTATACCTACAGTTCTTATACACTCAATAACAGCTACTACCTACAGTTCTTATACAATCAATAACAGCTACTACCTACAGTTCTTATACAATTAATAACAGCTACTACCTACAGTTCTTATACAATCAATAACAGTTACTACCTAGAGTTCGTATACAATCAATAACAGCTACTACGTACAGTTCTTATACAATCAATAACAGCTACTACCTACAGTTCTTATACAATCAATAACAGCTACTACCTACAGTTCTTATACAATCAATAGCAGTTACTACTTACAGTTCTTATACAATCAATAACAGTTACTATCTACAGTTCTTATACAATCAATAACAGCTAATACCTACAGTTCTTATACAATCAATAACAGTTACTACCTACAGTTCTTATACAATCAATAACAGCTACTACCTACAGCTCTTATACAATCAATAACAGTTACTATCTACAGTTCTTATACAATCAATAACAGCTAATACCTACAGTTCTTATACAATCAATAACAGTTACTACCTACAGTTCTTATACAATCAATAACAGTTACTACCTACAGTTCTCACACATTCAATAACAGTTACTACCTACAGTTCTTATACAATCAATAACAGTTACTAACTACAGCTCTTATACAATCAATAACAGCTACTACCTACAGTTCTTATGCAATCAATAACAGCTACTACCTACAGTTCTTATACAATCAATAACAGCTACTGCCTACAGTTCTTATACAATCAATAACAGCTACTGCCTACAGTTCTTACACAATCAATAACAGCTACTACCTACAGTTCTTATACAATCAATAACAGCTACTGCCTACAGTTCTTATACAATCAATTACAGCTACTACCTAGAGTTCGTATACAATCAATAACAGTTACTACTTACAGTCCTTATACAATCAATAACAGTTACTAACTACAGCTCTTATACAATCAATAACAGCTACTACCTACAGTTCTTATACAATCAATTACAGCTACTACCTAGAGTTCGTATACAATCAATTACAGTTACTACCTACAGTTGTTATACAATCAATAACAGTTACTACCTACAGTTCTTATACAATCAATAACAGTTACTACCTACAGTTCTTATACAATCAATAACAGCTACTACGTACAGTTCTTATACAATCAATAACAGTTACTACCTACAGTTATTTTACAAACCGTAACAGTTACTTCCTAAAGTTCTTATACAATCATTAACATCGACTACTTTTAATTCTATTTTGATCGTCATATTTTGCAACTAAATACTGTCAAGGTGAACTTTCATCGGCTCTATATGTATTGTTTGCGGGTATAATGACCAATTGGATGATTGATTGTTCAAAAATTGTTTGTTTTAGAGCTTAAGCATCATCATGAGGACTTCGATGGCTGTGGCAAAAGTTTTGGCTATGGGTTTTACGGTAAACCAAGCTAAACATATTTCTATTAATAACAATAACAACTACTACCTACAGTTCTTATACAATCAATAACAGCTACTACCTACAGTTCTTATACAATCAAAAACAGTTATTACTTACAGTTCTTATACAATCAATAACAGCTACTACCTACAGTTCTTATACAATCAATAACAGCTACTACCTACAGTTCTTATACAATCAATAACAGCTACTACCTACCGTTCTTATACAATCAATAACAGTTACTACCTACAGTTCTTATACATTCAATAACAGCTACTACCTACAGTTCTTATATAATCAATAACAGCTACTACCTACCGTTCTTATACAATCAATAACAGTGACTACTTACAGTTCTTATACAATCAATAACAGTTACTACCTACAGTTCTTATACATTCAATAACAGCTACTACTTACAGTTTTTATACAATCAATAACAGCTACTACTTACAGTTTTTATACAATCAAAAACCGCCACTCCTTACAGTTCTTGTACAAGTGATAACAGTTACTACCTATAGTGCTTATAAAATCAATAACAGCTACTATCTACAGTTCTCATGAAATCAATAACACCTACTACATACAGTCCTTATGCAATCAATAACAGCTACTACTCACAGTTCTAATAGAAGCAATAACAGTTACTACTTTTAGTTCCTAAACAATCAATAACAGCTAGTACTTACAGTTCTTATACAATCAATAACAGCTACTACTTACAGTTCTTATACAATCAATAACAGTTACTACCTACAGTTCTTATACAATCAATAACAGTTACTACCTACAGTTCTTGTACAATCAATAACAGCTACTACTTACAGTTCTTATACAAGCAATAACAGTTAGTGACTACTGTTCTTACACATTAATTAACAGTAAGTACCTACAGTTCTTATAAGTCTCATAGTAACTTCTACCTACAGTTATTTTATAATTACTAGCAGGTACTACCTACAGCTAAAATACAATCAATAACAGCTAACACTCACGGTTCTTATACAATCAATAACAGTTACTACCTACAGTTCTTATACAATCAATAACAGAGACTACATAGAGTTCTTATACCATCAGTAACAGTTACCACCTAGAGTTATTTTACAGTCAATAACAGCTACTACTTACAGTCCTTATACAATCAATAACAGCTACTACTTACAGTTCTTATACAATCAATAACAGTTACTACCTACAGTTCTTATACAATCAATACCAGTTACTACCTACAGTTCTTATACAATCAATAACAGTTACTACCTACAGTTCTTATACAATCAATAACAGTTACTACCTACAGTTCTTATACAATCAAAAACAGTTACTACTTACAGTTCTTATACAATCAATAACAGTTACTACCTACAGTTCTTATACAATCAATAACAGTTACTACCTACAGTTCTTATACAATCAATAACAGTTACTACCTACAGTTCTTATACAATCAATAACAGTTACTACCTACAGCTCTTATACTATCAATAACAGTTACTACCTACAGTTCTTATACAATCAATAACAGTTACTACCTACAGTTCTTATACAATCAATAACAGCTACTGCCTACAGTTCTTATACAATCAATAACAGTTACTACCTACAGTTCTTATATAATCAATAACAGCTACTGCCTACAGTTCTTATACAATCAATAACAGTTACTACCTACAGTTCTTATACAATCAATAACAGCTACTACCTACAGTTCTTATACAATCAATGACAGTTACTACCTACAGTTCTTATACAATCAATAACAGCTACTACCTACAGTTCTTATACAATCAATAACAGTTACTACCTACAGTTCTTATATAATCAATAACAGTTACTACTTACAGTTCTTATACAATCAATAACAGTTACTACCTATAGTTCTTATACAATCAATAACAGCTACTACCTACAGTTCTTATACAATCAATAACAGTTACTACCTACAGTTCTTAAACAATCAATAACAACTACTATCTACAGTTCTTATACAATCAATAACAGCTACTACCTACAGTTCTTATACAATCAATAACAGCTACTACCTACAGTTCTTATACAATCAATAACAGTTACTACCTACAGTTCTTATACAATCAATTACAGTTACTACCTACAGTTCTTATACAATCAATAACAGCTACTACCTACAGTTCTTATACAATCAATAACAGCTACTACCTACAGTTCTTATACAATCAATAACAGTTACTACCTACAGTTCTTATATAATCAATAACAGTTACTACTTACAGTTCTTATACAATCAATAACAGTTACTACCTATAGTTCTTATACAATCAATAACAGTTACTACCTACAGTTCTTATACAATCAATAACAGTTACTACCTACAGTTCTTATACAATCAATAACAGTTACTACCTACAGTTCTTATACAATTAATAACAGCTACTATACCTACAGTTCTTATACATTCAATAACAGCTACTACCTACAGTTCTTATACATTCAATAACAGTTACTACCTACAGTTCTTATACAATCAATAACAGTTACTACCTACAGTTCTTATACAATCAATAACAGCTACTGCCTACAGTTCTTATACAATCAATAACAGTTACTACCTACAGTTCTTATATAATCAATAACAGCTACTGCCTACAGTTCTTATACAATCAATAACAGTTACTACCTACAGTTCTTATACAATCAATAACAGCTACTACCTACAGTTCTTATACAATCAATGACAGTTACTACCTACAGTTCTTATACAATCAATAGCAGCTACTACCTACAGTTCTTATACAATCAATAACAGCTACTACCTACAGTTCTTATACAATCAATAACAGCTACTACCTACAGTTCTTATACAATCAATAACAGCTACTACCTACAGTTCTTATACAATCAATAACAGTTACTACCTACAGTTCTTATACAATCAATAACAGTTACTACCTACAGTTCTTATACAATCAACAACAACTACTATCTACAGTTCTTATACAATCAATAACAGTTACTACCTACAGTTCTTAAACAATCAATAACAACTACTATCTACAGTTCTTATACAATCAATAACAGCTACTACCTACAGTTCTTATACAATCAATAACAGCTACTACCTACAGTTCTTATACAATCAATAACAGTTACTACCTACAGTTCTTATACAATCAATTACAGTTACTACCTACAGTTCTTATACAATCAATAACAGCTACTACCTACAGTTCTTATACAATCAATAACAGCTACTACCTACAGTTCTTATACAATCAATAACAGTTACTACCTACAGTTCTTATACAATCAATAACAGTTACTACCTACAGTTCTTATACATTTAATAACAACTACTACCTACAGTTCTTATACAATCAATAACAGCTACTACCTACAGTTCTTATACAATCAATAACAACTACTATCTACAGTTCTTATACAATCAATAACAGCTACTACCTACAGTTCTTATACAATCAATAACAGCTACTACCTACAGTTCTTATACAATCAATAACAGTTACTACCTACAGTTCTTATACATTTAATAACAACTACTACCTACAGTTATTTTACTATCAGTAACAGCTACTACCTACAGTTCTTATACAATCAATTACAGTTACTACCTACAGTTCTTATACAATCAATAACAGTTACTACCTACAGTTCTTATTTAATCAATAACAGTTACTACCTACAGTTCTTATACAATCAATTACAGTTACTACCTACAGTTCTTATACAATCAACAACAGTTACTACCTACAGTTCTTATACAATCAATAACAGTTACTACCTACAGTTCTTATACAATCAATAACAGCTACTACCTACAGTTCTTATACAATCAATAACAGTTACTACCTACAGTTCTTATACAATCAATAACAGTTACTACCTACAGTTCTTATACAATCAATAACAACTACTACCTACAGTTCTTACACAATCAATAACAGCTACTACTTACAGTTCTTATACAATCAATAACAGTTACTAACTACAGTTCTTATACAATCAATAACAGTTACTACCTACAGTTCTTATACAATCAATAACAGTTACTACCTACAGTTCTTATACAATCAATAACAGCTACTATCTACAGTTCTTATACAATCAATAACAGTTACTACCTACAGTTCTTATACAATCAATAACAGTTACTACCTACAGTTCTTATACAATCAATAACAGTTACTACTTACAGTTCTTATACAATCAATAACAGTTACTACCTACAGTTCTTATACAATCAATAACAGTTTCTACTTACAGTTCTTATACAATCAATAACAGCTACTACCTACAGTTCTTATACAATCAAAAACAGTTACTACTTACAGTTCTTATACAATCAATAACAGTTATTACCTACAGTTCTTATACAATCAATAACAGTTACTACCTACAGTTCTTATACAATCAATAACAGCTACTACCTACAGTTCTTATACAATCAATAACAGTTACTACCTACAGTTCTTATACAATCAATAACAGTTACTACCTACAGTTCTTATACAATCAACAACAACTACTATCTACAGTTCTTATACAATCAATAACAGTTACTACCTACTGTTCTTATACAATCAATAACAGCTACTACCGACAGTTCTTATACAATCAATAACAGTTACTACCTACAGTTCTTATACAATCGATAACAGTTACTACCTACAGTCCTTACACAATCAATAACAGTTACTACCTACAGTTCTTATACAATCAATAACAACTACTATCTACAGTTCTTATACAATCAATAACAGCTACTACCTACAGTTCTTATACAATCAATAACAGCTACTACCTACAGTTCTTATACAATCAATAACAGATACTACCTACAGTTCTTATACAATCAAAAACAGTTACTACTTACAGTTCTTATACAATCAATAACAGTTATTACCTACAGTTCTTATACAATCAATAACAGCTACTACTTACAGTTCTTATACAATCAAAAACAGTTACTACTTACAGTTCTTATACAATCAATAACAGTTATTACCTACAGTTCTTATACAATCAATAACAGTTACTACCTACAGTTCTTATACAATCAATAACAGCTACTACCTACAGTTCTTATACAATCAATAACAGTTACTACCTACAGTTCTTATACAATCAATAACAGTTACTACCTACAGTTCTTATACAATCAATAACAGTTACTACCTACAGTTCTTATACAATCAATAACAGTTACTACCTACAGTTCTTATACAATCAATAACAGCTACTACCTACAGTTCTTATACAATCAATAACAGTTACTACTTACAGTTCTTATACAATCAATAACATTTACTACCTACAGTTCTTATACAATCAATAACAGCTACTACCTACAGTTCTTATACAATCAATAACAACTACTATCTACAGTTCTTATACAATCAATAACAGTTACTACCTACAGTTCTTATACAATCAATAACAACTACTATCTACAGTTCTTATACAATCAATAACAGCTACTACCTACAGTTCTTATACAATCAATAACAGCTACTACCTACAGTTCTTATACAATCAAAAACAGTTACTACTTACAGTTCTTATACAATCAATAACAGTTATTACCTACAGTTCTTATACAATCAATAACAGCTACTACTTACAGTTCTTATACAATCAATAACAGTTACTACCTACAGTTCTTATACAATCAATGACAGTTACTACTTACAGTTCTTATACAATCAATTACAGCTACTACCTACAGTTTTTATACAATCAATAACAGTTACTACTTACAGTTCTTATACAATCAATAACAGCTACTACCTACAGTTCTTATACAATCAAAAACAGTTACTACTTACAGTTCTTATACAATCAATAACAGTTATTACCTACAGTTCTTATACAATCAATAAAAGCTACTACTTACAGTTCTTATACAATCAATAACAGTTACTACCTACAGTTCTTATACAATCAATAACAGCTACTACTTACAGTTCTTATACAATCAATAACAGTTACTACCTACAGTTCTTATACAATCAATAACAGCTACTACTTACAGTTCTTATACAATCAAAAACAGTTACTACCTACAGTTCTTATACAATCAATAACAGCTACTACCTACAGTTCTTTACAATCAATAACAGCTACTACCTACAGTTCTTATACAATCAATAACAGCTACTACTTACAGTTCTTATACAATCAATTACAGCTACTACCTACAGTTCTTATACAATCAATAACAGTTACTACTTACAGTTCTTATACAATCAATAACAGTTACTACCTACAGTTCTTATACAATCAATAACAGCTACTACTTACAGTTCTTATACAATCAATAACAGCTACTACCTACAGTTCTTATTTAATCAATAACAGTTACTACCTACAGTTCTTATACATTCAATAACAGCTTCTACCTACAGTACTTATACAATCAATAACAGCTACTACTTACAGTTCTTATACAATCAATAACAGCTACTACCTACAGTTCTTACACAATCAATAACAGTTACTACCTACAGTTCTTATACAATCAATAACAGCTACTACCTACAGTTCTTATACAATCAATAACAGTTACTACCTGCAGTTCTTATACAATCAATAACAGTTACTACCTACAGTTCTTATACAATCAATAACAGTTACTACCTACAGTTTTTATACAATCAATAACAGCTACTACCTACAGTTCTTATACAATCAATAACAGTTACTACCTACAGTTCTTATACAATCAATAACAGTTACTACCTACTGTTCTAATGCAATCAATAACAGTTACTACCTACAGTTCTTATACAATCAATAACAGTTACTACCTACAGTTCTTATACAATCAATAACAGTTACTACCTACAGTTCTTATACAATCAATAACAGCTACTACTTACAGTTCTTATACAATCAATAACAGTTACTACCTACAGTTCTTATACAATCAATAACAGTTACTACCTACAGTTCTTATACAATCAATAACAACTACTACCTACAGTTCTTATTTAATCAATAACAGCTACTACCTACAGTTCTTATACAATCAATAACAGTTACTACCTACAGTTCTTATACAATCAATAACAGCTACTACTTACAGTTCTTATACAATCAATAACAGTTACTACCTACAGTTCTTATACAATCAATAACAGCTACTACTTACAGTTCTTATACAATCAAAAACAGTTACTACCTACAGTTCTTATACAATCAATAACAGCTACTACCTACAGTTCTTTACAATCAATAACAGCTACTACCTACAGTTCTTATACAATCAATAACAGCTACTACTTACAGTTCTTATACAATCAATAACAGTTACTACCTACAGTTCTTATACAATCAATAACAGTTACTACCTACAGTTCTTGTACAATCAATAACAGCTACTACTTACAGTTCTTATACAAGCAATAACAGTTAGTGACTACTGTTCTTACACATTAATTAACAGTAAGTACCTGCAGTTCTTATAAGTCTCATAGTAACTTCTACCTACAGTTATTTTATAATTACTAGCAGGTACTACCTACAGCTAAAATACAATCAATAACAGCTAACACTCACGGTTCTTATACAATCAATAACAGTTACTACCTACAGTTCTTATACAATCAATAACAGAGACTACATAGAGTTCTTATACCATCAGTAACAGTTACCACCTAGAGTTATTTTACAGTCAATAACAGCTACTACTTACAGTCCTTATACAATCAATAACAGCTACTACTTACAGTTCTTATACAATCAATAACAGTTACTACCTACAGTTCTTATACAATCAATACCAGTTACTACCTACAGTTCTTATACAATCAATAACAGTTACTACCTACAGTTCTTATACAATCAATAACAGTTACTACCTACAGTTCTTATACAATCAATAACAGTTACTACTTACAGTTCTTATACAATCAATAACAGTTACTACCTACAGTTCTTATACAATCAATAACAGTTACTACCTACAGTTCTTATACAATCAATAACAGTTACTACCTACAGTTCTTATACAATCAATAACAGTTACTACCTACAGCTCTTATACTATCAATAACAGTTACTACCTACAGTTCTTATACAATCAATAACAGTTACTACCTACAGTTCTTATACAATCAATAACAGCTACTGCCTACAGTTCTTATACAATCAATAACAGTTACTACCTACAGTTCTTATATAATCAATAACAGCTACTGCCTACAGTTCTTATACAATCAATAACAGTTACTACCTACAGTTCTTATACAATCAATAACAGCTACTACCTACAGTTCTTATACAATCAATGACAGTTACTACCTACAGTTCTTATACAATCAATAACAGCTACTACCTACAGTTCTTATACAATCAATAACAGTTACTACCTACAGTTCTTATATAATCAATAACAGTTACTACTTACAGTTCTTATACAATCAATAACAGTTACTACCTATAGTTCTTATACAATCAATAACAGCTACTACCTACAGTTCTTATACAATCAATAACAGTTACTACCTACAGTTCTTAAACAATCAATAAAAACTACTATCTACGGTTCTTATACAATCAATAACAGCTACTACCTACAGTTCTTATACAATCAATAACAGCTACTACCTACAGTTCTTATACAATCAATAACAGTTACTACCTACAGTTCTTATACAATCAATTACAGTTACTACCTACAGTTCTTATACAATCAATAACAGCTACTACCTACAGTTCTTATACAATCAATAACAGCTACTACCTACAGTTCTTATACAATCAATAACAGTTACTACCTACAGTTCTTATACAATCATTAACAGTTACTACCTATAGTTCTTATATAATCAATAACAGCTACTACCTACAGTTCTTATACAATCAATAACAGTTACTACCTACAGTTCTTATACAATCAATAACAGCTACTGCCTACAGTTCTTATACAATCAATAACAGTTACTACCTACAGTTCTTATATAATCAATAACAGCTACTGCCTACAGTTCTTATACAATCAATAACAGTTACTACCTACAGTTCTTATACAATCAATAACAGCTACTACCTACAGTTCTTATACAATCAATGACAGTTACTACCTACAGTTCTTATACAATCAATAACAGCTACTACCTACAGTTCTTATACAATCAATAACAGTTACTACCTACAGTTCTTATACAATCAATAGCAGCTACTACCTACAGTTCTTATACAATCAATAACAGCTACTACTTACAGTTCTTATACAATCAATAACAGTTACTACCTACAGTTCTTATACAATCAATAACAGCTACTACCTACAGTTCTTATACAATCAATGACAGTTACTACCTACAGTTCTTATACAATCAATAACAGTTACTACCTACAGTTCTTATACAATCAATAACAGCTACTACCTACAGTTCTTATACAATCAATAACAGCTACTACCTACAGTTCTTATACAATCAATAACAGTTACTACCTACAGTTCTTATACAATCAATAACAGTTACTACCTACAGTTCTTATACAATCAACAACAACTACTATCTACAGTTCTTATACAATCAATAACAGTTACTACCTACAGTTCTTAAACAATCAATAACAACTACTATCTACAGTTCTTATACAATCAATAACAGCTACTACCTACAGTTCTTATACAATCAATAACAGCTACTACCTACAGTTCTTATACAATCAATAACAGTTACTACCTACAGTTCTTATACAATCAATTACAGTTACTACCTACAGTTCTTATACAATCAATAACAGCTACTACCTACAGTTCTTATACAATCAATAACAGCTACTACCTACAGTTCTTATACAATCAATAACAGTTACTACCTACAGTTCTTATACAATCAATAACAGTTACTACCTACAGTTCTTATACATTTAATAACAACTACTACCTACAGTTCTTATACAATCAATAACAGCTACTACCTACAGTTCTTATACAATCAATAACAACTACTATCTACAGTTCTTATACAATCAATAACAGCTACTACCTACAGTTCTTATACAATCAATAACAGTTACTACCTACAGTTCTTATACATTTAATAACAACTACTACCTACAGTTATTTTACTATCAGTAACAGCTACTACCTACAGTTCTTATACAATCAATTACAGTTACTACCTACAGTTCTTATACAATCAATAACAGTTACTACCTACAGTTCTTATTTAATCAATAACAGTTACTACCTACAGTTCTTATACAATCAATTACAGTTACTACCTACAGTTCTTATACAATCAACAACAGTTACTACCTACAGTTCTTATACAATCAATAACAGTTACTACCTACAGTTCTTATACAATCAATAACAGCTACTACCTACAGTTCTTATACAATCAATAACAGTTACTACCTACAGTTCTTATACAATCAATAACAGTTACTACCTACAGTTCTTATACAATCAATAACAACTACTACCTACAGTTCTTATACAATCAATAACAGCTACTACTTACAGTTCTTATACAATCAATAACAGTTACTAACTACAGTTCTTATACAATCAATAACAGTTACTACCTACAGTTCTTATACAATCAATAACAGTTACTACCTACAGTTCTTATACAATCAATAACAGCTACTATCTACAGTTCTTATACAATCAATAACAGTTACTACCTACAGTTCTTATACAATCAATAACAGTTACTACCTACAGTTCTTATACAATCAATAACAGTCACTACTTACAGTTCTTATACAATCAATAACAGTTACTACCTACAGTTCTTATACAATCAATAACAGCTACTACCTACAGTTCTTATACAATCAAAAACAGTTACTACTTACAGTTCTTATACAATCAATAACAGTTATTACCTACAGTTCTTATACAATCAATAACAGTTACTACCTACAGTTCTTATACAATCAATAACAGCTACTACCTACAGTTCTTATACAATCAATAACAGTTACTACCTACAGTTCTTATACAATCAATAACAGTTACTACCTACAGTTCTTATACAATCAACAACAACTACTATCTACAGTTCTTATACAATCAATAACAGTTACTACCTACTGTTCTTATACAATCAATAACAGCTACTACCGACAGTTCTTATACAATCAATAACAGTTACTACCTACAGTTCTTATACAATCAATAACAGTTACTACCTACAGTCCTTACCCAATCAATAACAGTTACTACCTACAGTTCTTATACAATCAATAACAACTACTATCTACAGTTCTTATACAATCAATAACAGCTACTACCTACAGTTCTTATACAATCAATAACAGCTACTACCTACAGTTCTTATACAATCAATAACAGATACTACCTACAGTTCTTATACAATCAAAAACAGTTACTACTTACAGTTCTTATACAATCAATAACAGGTATTACCTACAGTTCTTATACAATCAATAACAGCTACTACTTACAGTTCTTATACAATCAAAAACAGTTACTACTTACAGTTCTTATACAATCAATAACAGTTATTACCTACAGTTCTTATACAATCAATAACAGTTACTACCTACAGTTCTTATACAATCAATAACAGCTACTACCTACAGTTCTTATACAATCAATAACAGTTACTACCTACAGTTCTTATACAATCAATAACAGTTACTACCTACAGTTCTTATACAATCAATAACAGTTACTACCTACAGTTCTTATACAATCAATAACAGTTACTACCTACAGTTCTTATACAATCAATAACAGCTACTACCTACAGTTCTTATACAATCAATAACAGTTACTACTTACAGTTCTTATACAATCAATAACATTTACTACCTACAGTTCTTATACAATCAATAACAGCTACTACCTACAGTTCTTATACAATCAATAACAACTACTATCTACAGTTCTTATACAATCAATAACAGTTACTACCTACAGTTCTTATACAATCAATAACAACTACTATCTACAGTTCTTATACAATCAATAACAGCTACTACCTACAGTTCTTATACAATCAATAACAGCTACTACCTACAGTTCTTATACAATCAAAAACAGTTACTACTTACAGTTCTTATACAATCAATAACAGTTATTACCTACAGTTCTTATACAATCAATAACAGCTACTACTTACAGTTCTTATACAATCAATAACAGTTACTGCCTACAGTTCTTATACAATCAATGACAGTTACTACTTACAGTTCTTATACAATCAATTACAGCTACTACCTACAGTTTTTATACAATCAAAAACAGTTACTACTTACAGTTCTTATACAATCAATAACAGCTACTACCTACAGTTCTTATACAATCAAAAACAGTTACTACTTACAGTTCTTATACAATCAATAACAGTTATTACCTACAGTTCTTATACAATCAATAAAAGCTACTACTTACAGTTCTTATACAATCAATAACAGTTACTACCTACAGTTCTTATACAATCAATAACAGCTACTACTTACAGTTCTTATACAATCAATAACAGTTACTACCTACAGTTCTTATACAATCAATAACAGCTACTACTTACAGTTCTTATACAATCAAAAACAGTTACTACCTACAGTTCTTATACAATCAATAACAGCTACTACCTACAGTTCTTTACAATCAATAACAGCTACTACCTACAGTTCTTATACAATCAATAACAGCTACTACTTACAGTTCTTATACAATCAATTACAGCTACTACCTACAGTTCTTATACAATCAATAACAGTTACTACTTACAGTTCTTATACAATCAATAACAGTTACTACCTACAGTTCTTATACAATCAATAACAGCTACTACTTACAGTTCTTATACAATCAATAACAGCTACTACCTACAGTTCTTATTTAATCAATAACAGTTACTACCTACAGTTCTTATACATTCAATAACAGCTTCTACCTACAGTACTTATACAATCAATAACAGCTACTACTTACAGTTCTTATACAATCAATAACAGCTACTACCTACAGTTCTTACACAATCAATAACAGTTACTACCTACAGTTCTTATACAATCAATAACAGCTACTACCTACAGTTCTTATACAATCAATAACAGTTACTACCTGCAGTTCTTATACAATCAATAACAGTTACTACCTACAGTTCTTATACAATCAATAACAGTTACTACCTACAGTTTTTATACAATCAATAACAGCTACTACCTACAGTTCTTATACAATCAATAACAGTTACTACCTACAGTTCTTATACAATCAATAACAGTTACTACCTACTGTTTTAATGCAATCAATAACAGTTACTACCTACAGTTCTTATACAATCAATAACAGTTACTACCTACAGTTCTTATACAATCAATAACAGTTACTACCTACAGTTCTTATACAATCAATAACAGCTACTACTTACAGTTCTTATACAATCAATAACAGTTACTACCTACAGTTCTTATACAATCAATAACAGTTACTACCTACAGTTCTTATACAATCAGTAACAACTACTACCTACAGTTCTTATTTAATCAATAACAGCTACTACCTACAGTTCTTATACAATCAATAACAGTTACTACCTACAGTTCTTATACAATCAATAACAGCTACTACTTACAGTTCTTATACAATCAATAACAGATACTACCTACAGTTCTTATACAATCAATAACAGCTACTACTTACAGTTCTTATACAATCAAAAACAGTTACTACCTACAGTTCTTATACAATCAATAACAGCTACTACCTACAGTTCTTTACAATCAATAACAGCTACTACCTACAGTTCTTATACAATCAATAACAGCTACTACCTACAGTTCTTATACAATCAATAACAGCTACTACCTACAGTTCTTATACAATCAATAACAGTTACTACCTACAGTTCTTATACAATCAATAACAGTTACTACCTACAGTTCTTATACAATCAATAACAGTTACTACCTACTGTTCTTATACAATCAATAACAGCTACTACCTACAGTTCTTATACAATCAATAACAGCTACTACCTACAGTTCTTATTTAATCAATAACAGTTATTACCTACAGTTCTTATACAATCAATAACAGCTACTACTTACAGTTCTTATACAATCAATAACAGTTACTACCTACAGTTCTTATACAATCAATAACAGCTACTACTTACAGTTCTTATACAATCAATAACAGTTACTACCTACAGTTCTTATACAATCAATAACAGCTACTACTTACAGTTCTTATACAATCAAAAACAGTTACTACCTACAGTTCTTATACAATCAATAACAGCTACTACCTACAGTTCTTTACAATCAATAACAGCTACTACCTACAGTTCTTATACAATCAATAACAGCTACTACTTACAGTTCTTATACAATCAATAACAGTTACTACCTACAGTTCTTATACAATCAATAACAGTTACTACCTACAGTTCTTATACAATCAATAACAGCTACTACCTACAGTTCTTATACAATCAATTACAGCTACTACCTACAGTTCTTATACAATCAATAACAGTTACTACTTACAGTTCTTATACAATCAATAACAGTTACTACCTACAGTTCTTATACAATCAATAACAGCTACTACTTACAGTTCTTATACAATCAATAACAGCTACTACCTACAGTTCTTATTTAATCAATAACAGTTACTACCTACAGTTCTTATACATTCAATAACAGCTTCTACCTACAGTACTTATACAATCAATAACAGCTACTACTTACAGTTCTTATACAATCAATAACAGCTACTACCTACAGTTCTTACACAATCAATAACAGTTACTACCTACAGTTCTTATACAATCAATAACAGCTACTACCTACAGTTCTTATACAATCAATAACAGTTACTACCTACAGTTCTTATACAATCAATAACAGTTACTACCTACAGTTCTAATGCAATCAATAACAGTTACTACCTACAGTTCTTATACAATCAATAACAGTTACTACCTACTGTTCTTATACAATCAATAACAGTTACTACCTACAGTTCTTATACAATCAATAACAGTTACTACCTACAGTTCTTATACAATCAATAACAACTACTACCTACAGTTCTTATTTAATCAATAACAGCTACTACCTACAGTTCTTATACAATCAATAACAGCTACTACCTACAGTTCTTATTTAATCAATAACAGTTATTACCTACAGTTCTTATACAATCAATAACAGCTACTACTTACAGTTCTTATACAATCAATAACAGTTACTACCTACAGTTCTTATACAATCAATAACAGTTACTACCTACAGTTCTTATACAATCAATAACAGCTACTACCTACAGTTCTTATACAATCAATAACAGCTACTACCTACAGTTCTTATTTAATCAATAACAGTTATTACCTACAGTTCTTATACAAACAATAACAGCTACTACTTACAGTTCTTATACAATCAATAACAGTTACTACCTACAGTTCTTATACAATCAATAACAGCTACTACTTACAGTTCTTATACAATCAATAACAGTTACTACCTACAGTTCTTATACAATCAATAACAGCTACTACTTACAGTTCTTATACAATCAAAAACAGTTACTACCTACAGTTCTTATACAATCAATAACAGCTACTACCTACAGTTCTTTACAATCAATAACAGCTACTACCTACAGTTCTTATACAATCAATAACAGCTACTACTTACAGTTCTTATACAATCAATAACAGTTACTACCTACAGTTCTTATACAATCAATAACAGTTACTACCTACAGTTCTTATACAATCAATAACAGCTACTACCTACAGTTCTTATACAATCAATTACAGCTACTACCTACAGTTCTTATACAATCAATAACAGTTACTACTTACAGTTCTTATACAATCAAAAACAACTACTATCTACAGTTCTTATACAATCAATAACAGCTACTACTTACAGTTCTTATACAATCAATAACAGCTACTACCTACAGTTCTTACACAATCAATAACAGTTACTACCTACAGTTCTTATACAATCAATAACAGCTACTACCTACAGTTCTTATACAATCAATAACAGTTACTACCTACAGTTCTTATACAATCAATAACAGTTACTACCTACAGTTCTAATGCAATCAATAACAGTTACTACCTACAGTTCTTATACAATCAATAACAGTTACTACCTACTGTTCTTATACAATCAATAACAGTTACTACCTACAGTTCTTATACAATCAATAACAGTTACTACCTACAGTTCTTATACAATCAATAACAACTACTACCTACAGTTCTTATTTAATCAATAACAGCTACTACCTACAGTTCTTATACAATCAATAACAGCTACTACCTACAGTTCTTATTTAATCAATAACAGTTATTACCTACAGTTCTTATACAATCAATAACAGCTACTACTTACAGTTCTTATACAATCAATAACAGTTACTACCTACAGTTCTTATACAATCAATAACAGCTACTACTTACAGTTCTTATACAATCAATAACAGTTACTACCTACAGTTCTTATACAATCAATAACAGCTACTACTTACAGTTCTTATACAATCAAAAACAGTTACTACCTACAGTTCTTATACAATCAATAACAGCTACTACCTACAGTTCTTTACAATCAATAACAGCTACTACCTACAGTTCTTATACAATCAATAACAGCTACTACCTACAGTTCTTATTTAATCAATAACAGTTACTACCTACAGTTCTTATACAATCAATAACAGTTACTACCTACAGTCCTTACACAATCAATAACAGTTACTACCTACAGTTCTTATACAATCAATAACAACTACTATCTACAGTTCTTATACAATCAATAACAGCTACTACTTACAGTTCTTATACAATCAATTACAGCTACTACCTACAGTTCTTATACAATCAATAACAGTTACTACTTACAGTTCTTATACAATCAATAACAGTTACTACCTACAGTTCTTATACAATCAATAACAGCTACTACTTACAGTTCTAATGCAATCAATAACAGTTACTACCTACAGTTCTTATACAATCAATAACAGCTTCTACCTACAGTACTTATACAATCAATAACAGCTACTACTTACAGTTCTTATACAATCAATAACAGCTACTACCTACAGTTCTTATACAATCAATAACAACTACTATCTACAGTTCTTATACAATCAATAACAGCTACTACTTACAGTTCTTATACAATCAAAAACAGTTACTACCTACAGTTCTTATACAATCAATAACAGTTACTACCTACAGTTCTTATACAATCAATAACAGCTACTACCTACAGTTCTTATACAATCAATAACAGTTACTACCTACAGTTCTTATACAATCAATAACAGTTACTACCTACTGTTCTTATACAATCAATAACAGTTACTACCTACAGTTCTTATACAATCAATAACAGTTACTACCTACATTTCTTATACAATCAATAACAACTACTACCTACAGTTCTTATTTAATCAATAACAGCTACTACCTACAGTTCTTATACAATCAATAACAGCTACTACCTACAGTTCTTATTTAATCAATAACAGTTATTACCTACAGTTCTTATACAATCAATAACAGCTACTACTTACAGTTCTTATACAATCAATAACAGTTACTACCTACAGTTCTTATACAATCAATAACAGTTACTACCTACAGTTCTTATACAATCAATAACAGCTACTACCTACAGTTCTTATACAATCAATAACAGCTACTACCTACAGTTCTTATTTAATCAATAACAGTTATTACCTACAGTTCTTATACAATCAATAACAGCTACTACTTACAGTTCTTATACAATCAATAACAGTTACTACCTACAGTTCTTATACAATCAATAACAGCTACTACTTACAGTTCTTATACAATCAATAACAGTTACTACCTACAGTTCTTATACAATCAATAACAGCTACTACTTACAGTTCTTATACAATCAAAAACAGTTACTACCTACAGTTCTTATACAATCAATAACAGCTACTACCTACAGTTCTTTACAATCAATAACAGCTACTACCTACAGTTCTTATACAATCAATAACAGCTACTACTTACAGTTCTTATACAATCAATAACAGTTACTACCTACAGTTCTTATACAATCAATAACAGTTACTACCTACAGTTCTTATACAATCAATAACAGCTACTACCTACAGTTCTTATACAATCAATTACAGCTACTACCTACAGTTCTTATACAATCAATAACAGTTACTACTTACAGTTCTTATACAATCAATAACAGTTACTACCTACAGTTCTTATACAATCAATAACAGCTACTACTTACAGTTCTTATACAATCAATAACAGCTACTACCTACAGTTCTTATTTAATCAATAACAGTTACTACCTACAGTTCTTATACATTCAATAACAGCTTCTACCTACAGTACTTATACAATCAATAACAGCTACTACTTACAGTTCTTATACAATCAATAACAGCTACTACCTACAGTTCTTACACAATCAATAACAGCTACTACCTACAGTTCTTATACAATCAATAACAGTTACTACCTACAGTTCTTATACAATCAATAACAGTTACTACCTACAGTTCTTATACAATCAATAACAGTTACTACCTACAGTTCTTATACACTCAATAACAGTTACTACTTACAGTTCTTATACAATCAATAACAGTTACTACCTACAGTTCTTATACAATCAATAACAGCTACTACCTACAGTTCTAACACAATCAATAACAGTTACTACCTACAGTTCTTATACAATCAATAACAGTTACTATCTACAGTTCTTATACAATCAATTACAGCTACTACCTACAGTTCTTATACAATCAATAACAGCTACTACCTACAGTCCTTACACAATCAATAACAGTTACTACCTACAGTTCTTATACAATCAATAACAGTTACTACCTACAGTTCTTATACAATCAATAACAGTTACTACCTACAGTTCTTATACAATCAATAACAACTACTATCTACAGTTCTTATACAATCAATAACAGTTACTACCTACAGTTCTTATACAATCAATAACAGCTACTACCTACAGTTCTTATACAATCAATAACAGTTACTACCTACAGTTCTTATACAATCAATAACAGTTACTACCTACAGTTCTTATACAATCAATAACAGTTACTACTTACAGTTCTTATACAATCAATAACAGTTACTACCTACAGTTCTTATACAATCAATAACAGCTACTACTTACAGTTCTTATACAATCAATAACAGCTACTACCTACAGTTCTTACACAATCAATAACAGTTACTACCTACTGTTCTTATACAATCAATAACAGCTACTACCTACAGTTCTTATACAATCAATAACAGCTACTACCTACAGTTCTTAAACAATCAATAACATCAACTTCCTTCAATTATATTTTAATTCACAAATTTCGGTAGTAGATACTGCCAAGGCGAACTTTCACTGGCTTTATGTGTACTGTTTACGGGTATAGTCACCAATGGGATGATTGACTGTTCAAAACCTTTTGTTTCAGACCCTAAGCATCATCATGAGGACTGTGATGGCTATGGCAAAGGTTTTGGCAAAAGTCTTTAAGGTAAAACAAGCTAAACATATTTGTATTAATAACCATAACAACTACTACCTACAGTTCTTGTTTAATCAATAACAGCTACTACCTACAGTTCTTATACAATCAATAACAGCTACTACCTACAGTTCTTATACAATCAATAACAGCTACTACCTACAGTTCTTATACAATCAATAATAGTTACTACCTACAGTTCTTATACAATCAATAATAGTTACTACCTACAGTTTTTATACAATCAATAACAGCTACTACTTACAGTTCTTTTACAATCAATAACAGCTACTACCTACAGTTCTTATTTAATCAATAACAGTTACTACCTACAGTTCTTATACAATCAATAACAGTTACTACCTACAGTCCTTACACAATCAATAACAGTTACTACCTACAGTTCTTATACAATCAATAACAACTACTATCTACAGTTCTTATACAATCAATAACAGCTACTACTTACAGTTCTTATACAATCAATTACAGCTACTACCTACAGTTCTTATACAATCAATAACAGATACTACCTACAGTTCTTATACAATCAATAACAGCTACTACCTACAGTTCTTAAACAATCAATAACAGATACTACCTACAGTTCTTATACAATCAATAACAGTTACTACCTACAGTCCTTACACAATCAATAACAGTTACTACCTACAGTTCTTATACAATCAATAACAACTACTATCTACAGTTCTTATACAATCAATAACAGCTACTACCTACAGTTCTTATACAATCAGTAACAGTTACTACCTACAGTTCTTATACAATCAATAACAGCTACTACTTACAGTTCTTATACAATCAATAACAGCTACTACCTACAGTTCTTATACAATCAATAACAGCTACTACCTACAGTTCTTAAACAATCAATAACATCAACTACCTTCAATTATATTTTAATTCACAAATTTCGGTAGTAGATACTGCTAAGGCGAACTTTCACTGGCTTTATGTGTACTGTTTACGGGTTTAGTCACCAATGGGATGATTGACTGTTCAAAACCTTTTGTTTCAGACCCTAAGCATCATCATGAGGACTGTGATGGCTATGGCAAAGGTTTTGGCAAAAGTCTTTAAGGTAAAACAAGCTAAACATATTTGTATTAATAACCATAACAACTACTACCTACAGTTCTTATTTAATCAATAACAGCTACTACCTACAGTTCTTATACAATCAATAACAGTTACTACCTACAGTTCTTATACAATCAATAACAGTTACTACCTACAGTTCTTATACAATCAATAACAGTTACTACCTACAGTTCTTATACACTCAATAACAGTTACTACTTACAGTTCTTATACAATCAATAACAGTTACTACCTACAGTTCTTATACAATCAATAACAGCTACTACCTACAGTTCTAACACAATCAATAACAGTTACTACCTACAGTTCTTATACAATCAATAACAGTTACTACCTACAGTTCTTATACAATCAATTACAGCTACTACCTACAGTTCTTATACAATCAATAACAGCTACTACCTACAGTCCTTACACAATCAATAACAGTTACTACCTACAGTTCTTATACAATCAATAACAGTTACTACCTACAGTTCTTATACAATCAATAACAGTTACTACCTACAGTTCTTATACAATCAATAACAACTACTATCTACAGTTCTTATACAATCAATAACAGCTACTACTTACAGTTCTTATACAATCAATTACAGCTACTACCTACAGTTCTTATTTAATCAATAACAGTTACTACCTACAGTTCTTATACAATCAATAACAGTTACTACCTACAGTCCTTACACAATCAATAACAGTTACTACCTACAGTTCTTATACAATCAATAACAACTACTATCTACAGTTCTTATACAATCAATAACAGTTACTACCTACAGTTCTTATACAATCAATAACAGTTACTACCTACAGTTCTTATACAATCAATAACAGTTACTATCTACAGTTCTTATACAATCAATAACAGCTACTACTTACAGTTCTTACACAATCAATAACAGTTACTACCTACAGTTCTTATACAATCAATAACAACTACTATCTACAGTTCTTATACAATCAATAACAGCTACTACCTACAGTTCTTATTTAATCAATAACAGTTAGTACCTACAGTTCTTATACAATCAATAACAGTTACTACCTACAGTCCTTACACAATCAATAACAGTTACTACCTACAGTTCTTATACAATCAATAACAACTACTATCTACAGTTCTTATACAATCAATAACAGCTACTACTTACAGTTCTTATACAATCAATTACAGCTACTACCTACAGTTCTTATATAATCAATAACAGTTACTACTTACAGTTCTTATACAATCAATAACAGTTACTACCTACAGTTCTTATACAATCAATAACAGCTACTACTTACAGTTCCTATACAATCAATAACAGTTACTACCTACAGTTCTTATACAATCAATAACAGCTACTACTTACAGTTCTTATACAATCATTAACAGTTACTACCTACAGTTCTTATACAATCAATAACAGCTACTACCTACAGTTCTTATACAATCAATAACAGCTACTACTTACAGTTTTTATACAATCAATTACAGCTACTACCTACAGTTCTTATACAATCAATAACAGTTACTACTTACAGTTCTTATACAATCAATAACAGTTACTACCTACAGTTCTTATACAATCAATAACAGTTACTACCTACAGTTCTTATACAATCAATAACAGTTACTACCTACAGTTCTTATACAATCAATAACAGTTACTACCTATAGTTCTTATACAATCAATAACAGCTACTACCTACAGTTCTTATACAATCAATAACAGCTACTACTTACAGTTTTTATACAATCAATTACAGCTACTACCTACAGTTCTTATACAATCAATAACAGTTACTACTTACAGTTCTTATACAATCAATAACAGCTACTACCTACAGTTCTTATACAATCAATTACAGCTACTACCTTTGGTTCCTTTATGATTCACATATTTTGCTACCAAACAATGTCAAGGTGAACTTTCACCGGCTGTATGTGTGGTGCTCACTGGCATAATCACCATTGGGATGATTAACTCTTCAAAAACTTTGTTTCAGGGCATATCCAATATCAAAAAGACTATCAATGCCAAGGTTAAGCCTTTTAAGGTAAAACAATCTAAACATCATCATAACTACTCATAGCAAATCATCTACATTCTATGTGGCTAAATCTCTTTTTTTCAGTTTTGGCTGTTTATCTTTTGATCGTTAACACTTTTGGAAAGCATTTTCACCAGGGTCCTTGCTAGGGTTTAGTATTTTGATCTTGAGATAATTATATAAAATACTGGTCAAAGCCAAAGCATGAAAAAGCCACAATAAAAATGTCCAATAACTTGATAAAAATATGAAAGCTGACCGCTGCCAAATAACCACTTGTAATTTATCTAAAATTACTTTTTTTACTTTGTACTGTTTATCAGCATTTTTCATTATTTTAAAATATTGGTGAAACATTTTGTTAATGAGAAAATAGTTTTGTTGTGTGATGCATCTGACTGATCAATGTCGAGTTGTCAACTTCCTCTATACTACAAGGGAAATAGCTGATGAATTTAAACGCTGTAGTGGTGATAACTCCAAATTCTAGATGTAAACTAATTTTGAATGGTAATTCTTATGGTTTATGTCAATATTGGGCAGTTTGTTTTCAGCTTGCGGTATCGATTCAAACTTGGAGAGATATTGAGCATGCTTGAAAGTTAAATTAAAACTCCAAGTTTTAATTTAAGTTTTTTTAAGTTCCAAAACTTAAGTTATACTCAACAAGTTATCTTTTAATTCTGTTATTAAGCTTTAATATGTTAGGGTACAAGAACCTGCTGGTACTTTTCGCACACTGATATCACTTTAAAAGTGGCTAGTTTTTGTAATGCAAGGATAAAGACAAATTATGTCGGTTATAATTACTCTGTGGTAGGTAACTAACTCATTACTTATTATTTTAGACCTCTCTCACAAACAGGTATTATTATTGTTTTCCTAATGAATGAATACATTCTGAATATAGTATTCGGGACCTTGCTGTTTACAGAATATCATAGATGAGAAAGCTATGACTGGGAAGAAGCTCGGTGATAAACAGGAAGTGTCAGAGACCAATGGAGATCACCCGATGGATGCAGTGAGAACTGTTGCACACAGCTCACAGCAGATTGAGCAGGTTTCTGGAAAAGTTGGAGTGATTGAGAGACAAATTGGAGATTCCGGACTCGGTAAGTGAAGTTATTCATAAATTGAAGTCAGCCTGCAAATCTACATAACCTCCAATTACTGGCAATTTGTTGAACCAAAAACGGATAGTTTTCTCTTTTTGAGAAGACAACTCTAAAATTATCAAAACTTGGTTATTTTCACTAGTGGATGCACTCATTTGAATAGTAATATATGTCATGATAGCCACTACAAAAGAGATTGCGTCATCATCTAGGAATGATTTTTATGTCTTGGATATTTTTCCATTGTTAGGTTCAGTCTGTCATTACGCCTTTTGTAGTTTTACATCGATAAGACATGTCACTCTGTTATGGAAGGGAGTCACGTTGTGAAAAATACAAGTATTTTTACGTTTGGGAAATGTTTCAAATAGGAATCTGTGCATCAGTGTTATTGTCCTCAATTTTTTGGGGAGATAAATTTAACCCTTTATGGGTGAAGCAATAATAATGTCGCCTATATTTTGCACTCTTCTTTTGGAGAAGTAACATCAATGCTCTCAACCTCAGCATTTTCACTAAACCGTTTTTCATATACCGAAAATTCCAGAGTATAAGCCCAACATTAGATACAAAATTTTAAGTTTTAAATTCCATCCTTGACTTACGTGAATTGAGCCAGAGTAGGAGGTCGACTTATACGGCCTCCCACTCTGTATGGTAAATGTACATGTATATGTCAGAAACAGAATTATTAAACCAAAACCTGTACTCCGGAATTTAAGGTCTTTCAAAATATCAAACTGAATTAAACAAAGAAATGCTTTTAGTAAAACATATTTACTTGATACAGTTATTAATTATTTTGATAAAGCAACTTTCAAAGTTTTGAAGAAACAATCTGCCAAGCTTTTGAGCTAAAAAGCAGACTTGAATTTGACTTTGACAGACTTTGACACTCTGTACCCGCATACACATTGCTATTCACTACAGTATGTATGTACACATTGCATACATATGTACTGTAGTGTCTACATACTGAAGTGAGTTGGAGTTTGTAGACATGAATCATTACTGATCTATTTTACTCAATTGTTGTAGACTCAAACGTTTAACCTCCTGAGGAAACAAATCACTGTCAAAACTGACATTACAAATGCATTAATTAAGTGTTACTTAATCAAATACTTGCAAATATAAAAATATACAAATATATAAAAATTGCTGCCGCAGGGAATTCCAATTTGTTTTGTGCACCTGTACATGTAAAGGAAAAAAACAGATAACACTAACAAGAAGGGGACATAACTGTTAGCTCCTCGTAAAAACCATTTCACTAAAACCTACTATTTATGATGTTATTATAAATATATCCTTATAATCAATGTTTTTGAATATTTTCTTACCTAGCAATAAAAGTGTTAAAGCTGCAGTGTGCGCTCAGACGATATGATGTAGCATTCAACACTGGTCCGACCTTGTTAATTTGCCAGCACGCTCATATTTTAGCGCTTCACGTCGGGCTTGGTCACTTGTACTCCGCTGCACGTACTTGATGCATACATACGTCTAATACATTGAATGGTGTTCCTGAAGAGTATTCTCATCGTTCATTAAAATGTTTTAAAGTCTTCTGGTACGATTGTAAACCACATTTTGATGAATCTGAAGACAATGGATACGAGTTAGACATTGGTGACTTCGAATCAGATTGCAGCTCTGATGATTGATACAGTCGGTTTTCTCAGGTAATGACAATAAGACCATGGCAACCGCCACAAGAACAACACAAGAATTAATTGTTATTGATGTAACTGAGTCATTATTAGTTCCATTTTGTCGACACTTTCCTGCTGATCATTTTCTATTATGGGTTCATGAAGATCAACAAATGTCAAAGTAGCGGGCAATAAAGGTGGCATTCTAACAAAGGATGGCGCTGTATTATTCATCCCTTTCCCTATAGGGGTGTTCTACTAGAGCTAGCGTTCAAATAAAGGTGGCATTCAAATAGAGGTTTTACGGTAATTTAACTTTTCCTCTTGCAAAATCAATCTCGATGCTTTATACTTTTGCTTCTAACCAATCACTGTACCGCTTGTCAGGGCTAAATTGTGATTGTTCATTACAACATAAGACAACTCCTACTTGTTCACAACCATTCACACCGTTAGCACCGACTGATTCTTATTTTTACTCGCAGGCGTAAGTTTCATATTTGTTGACAGATTTGGAGGGAAAAAGTAAGAAAACTACTGATTCCACTCTTGTTAGGTTCTCAGTGTATTTTACTACAATTACTACCATTAGTTTTGGCTACTCAGTAACAGTACTACTTTGTACCCACATCTATACCAACAATTGGGTAAGGATGGGTCAAACTGCAAGAGCTACACTGTTTAAGAGACCTCAGTGTTAAGATTCTTTGCTCTCTATAATATAATTGAGCTTTTATGATGCAAGAAAGTTATTTTTAGGTTGCAGTTTTACTGAAAGCATAGATTTATTGTTGTATCAATTAAATCTTTATATATATTTCTCAAAGTTTGTTTAGGTATTTGTTCATCTGTAGCTATTAAAATGTTGAATATTAAAACTTCGCATTATGCTGGACTCGAACTCACAAGGATTGCACCCACAGTTTTGCAATCCAATTTTCTATCCATGATACTATGATGTATTTACGTTTCAACACTCACTATATACACCATTTTCCCGATTTCACAAGCTAAATGACATTTTAATTGAAATTCTATTAACTCGATTAAACGCAATAGAATTTCATAGAGTTATTAATTTAAACTCTAGTACTTCCATGAAACACGATGGTTTTTCAGCTTTTCAGTAACTTCTATTTCCGGTTTTGCGTAAGGTTCAATTGAAAGAATCGGTAAAAGCCAATAATTTCTACACTAACAATGGTATTTTTTTGAGTAGGAATAGCCAGTACATTCTCTCTCCATTCAGTCAGACAGAGACAGTCCGATATGTCATTTTTACATTTGTACCAGTATCAAGAGGTACCAGTGTCGTTGTATTCAAATTTGGATAGAATTCTTCTGCTGGAACAGTAACCTTTTTATACACACGCATGCACGCACGCGCGCACACACATTTCTTAGCAACGAATTGTTATTAATAATTCAACCTATTAAGGATTTTTATTTTGTTTTTTCAGTTCATATTAAAAGTATCATTACCAAATCATCTTTTATTGTAATCGTAGCAAAGCAGACTTAATTTAGCTATTACTTGCTAGTGATTTCACATTCACATTTAAACCTTTTTGTAGTTGTTTTATTTTGTTTCTTAATTTAGTTGTCCTGCACAAAACATTTCCCTAATAATATGAAGTTTAAAAGTTACAGTTGTTTGACAAAGTTTGAAAACCTTTAAAGTTGTTTGATTTTTTCTCTTAGTTTATTTAAACTGCACAAAACACGTTTCTCGTGATATGAAGTTTGAAAGTTAGAATGGTCACTGCTTTTATATCTATATATATTTCTCAAAGTATGTCCGTTTGTCGTATATCTGTCGGTTTTGTGGTTATAGATCTTAAAATCTTGATTTTTCTGCAATCAGATTGATTGGACTCACGACAAATTTCTCATCGAAGAGGGTTTTATCCGGATGCTCTACCACTGATCTATAGCGCCATAGCAATCCTATGCGTTTTTATATACGTTTTCACATAATGGATATGCCATGCGCGTGCAAATTATAAATTAGTCTGGCTAAAAAATAGCTATTACAACCTTGCCATTAAAACTGCATTTGAACTCATGACAATTTTAACGGATAAACGCGTGCTATTTATTTTAACCTTGCGTCCACGAATTACGATGCTACCGTTCAGGAATATTTTGGGACCTAAGTATATGCAATGCGATGCTTCTTTGTCTTTTTTAGTTAGGGCTAACTTATTTGACCCCACGATATCGACTATAATTAATCTCAAACTTAAAATTTGGCATATTCTGAACTGATTATATACGTTATCGAAAGATATACGCCGCTGAACTTGCCATGGCGAGTTATCTGTATCCGTTATACAGTATATCAGGTATCCGTTACAATAAAAACATCTCGCAATGATAAAACTGATATTAAAAGTTTGAGGTTTACTAAAATACATACTAAAACTTTTTTCCAGTATGTGTTTAGTAAACTCAATTCATATAAGCTAGATTCAGCGCTTATGATACCGTATACGTTTGTCTCGAACGTAAAAATATTGTAATGTTATACTATCTTCCATAACCACTAAACTCACTGAGGTTTTTGTAGTTACTTATAGTTACTAAGGTTAACATAGTATTTTGGCACTATTTTAATGATGATGATTAGTACCTATAGCCTACGATATTAGCCTACATGTCAATTTTTGCATGCAAACACTGAAATGAACTGAAATCATATAATTGTATATCAATTAATTTTGGATTCTAATCGTAGCAAAATAGACTATATTTAGCCATTACTTGCTAATGATTTCACATTTACATTTAAACACCTTTACATTTTTAATTTTTTCTTCTAATTTATTTCAACGAAACACTTCTTTCATGTTATGAAATTTGTTCGAAAACCTTTAGAGTTGTTTTATTTATTTTTAATTTAGTTGTCCTGCACATGACCTTTTCCTCATAATATGAATTTGAAAGTTACAATTGTTTGAAAAAGTTTAAAAACATTTACAATTGTTTTTATTTTCTCTCTTCATTTATTTCAATGACACAAAAAACTTTTCTCATGATATGTAGTTTGAGAGTTAGAGTGGCAAATGTTGTAATATGTTAAATAAAAATAAATTATACTTAGTTATACTAAATTGTAAGTATATTTAAATAAAATAAACTATATTATTATCTTATTTACTAGATAGATTTTTATTGTATTCATAGCTAATCATATTATATTTAGCCATTACTTGCTAATGAGTTTACATTTTTATTTAAACACATTTACAGTTTTATTTTTCTTCCTAATTTAATTCAATAAAACACTTCTTTCATGATATGAAATTTGAAAGTTATAGTTGTTTGAAAAAGCTTGAAAACCTTTACAGTTGTTTTCTTTTTCCTCTTAATTCATTTGAGCAGCTTAAAAATATTTTCTCATGATATGAAGTTTAAAAGTTAGAATGGCAAATGCTGTATACAGTATGTTATATAAAAATAAATTTTCTGTCCAAAGACTTTTTTATTACTCGGGCAACACCGGGTAGTACAGCTAGTGTTAAATGAAAATAAGTTTTTTGTGCAAATACTTTTATTACTCGGGCATTCACCTAGTTAACAATATGAAGCTGTGTCATTAAAGCAACAACATTATTGTGATAAGAGAAAGATGAAGGCTTATCAGACTCTGCAACAACATAACTTTATTGTAACAGTTCTATATTGTTTGTAGGCCTCACTTTAACTAAAATTTATTTTACTAATCAACAAATCACGCAAGCTCTCGCAACTAGCTACTTAATTTGGGTGCAGTTGGAAAGCTTTGAGTTTATTCTGAAATGTAATTGTACTCCATTGCAGCATGGGGTACAATTGAGTAATGATAAATCTAAGAGGTGACTAACTGTTTCAAGGTCAAATATTTTTTACTTTATACCAGAATGATCTGTTCTGCATTATCTATCACTAGCTTTCTTTTAGCATTCCGCTAAACAGCGGAGACCAGCATTGAATACCTTCTCTTAGCTTAAGTTCATGTTTTTGTTTTACCAGATCAAGGGACAGTTATAGAATCCCACTCGCAAAACATTAGACGTCACAACGAGTTGACAAATAACTCCGAAAAACGTATAAAGGTATGAAGCCTTGTTAAGGGCATTCTTAAATGTATCTAAATATCCGTCAGTTGAAAAGAGGGCGAATTATTTAATGAAATCCTATTTAGCTGTAGCTCAATTTTCTCAGATACCGTGTATGGTTACATGAGATCTAATGTATCTCTATATTTAACTAAGTACTACTCATATATGACATCATATCATCTATATTGAACTAACTACTACTCATATATGACATCATATCCTCTATATTGAACTAGTTACTACTCATATATGACATCATACCATCTATATTGTACTAACTACTACTCATATATGACATCATATCCTCTGTATTGAACTAACTACTACTCATATATGACATCATATCCTCTATATTGAACTAACTACTACTCATATATGACATCATATCCTCTATATTGAACTAACTACTACTCATATATGACATCATATTCTCTATATTGAACTAACCACTACTCATGTATGACATCATACCCTCTATATTGAACTAGCTACTACTCATATATGACATCACATCCTCTGTATTGAACTAACTACTACTCATATATGACATCATATCCTCTATATTGAACTAGCTACTACTCATATATGACATCACATCCTCTGTATTGAACTAACTACTACTCATATATGACATGGTATCCTCTTTATTTAACTACTACTCATATATGACATCATATCCTCTATATTGAATTAACTACTACTCATATGTGACATAATATCCTCTAGATTGAAGTAGCTACTACCCCTATATGACATTCTATCCTCTATATTGAACTAACTACTACTCATATGTGACGTAATATCCTCTATATTGAACTAACTACTACTCATATATGACATCATATCCTCAATATTGAACTAACTACTACTCATATGTGACATAATATCCTCTATTTTGATTTAGCTACTACTCATGTATGACATCATAACCTTTATATTGAACTAACTACTACTCATATGTGACGTAATATCCTCTATATTGAACTAACTACTACTCATATATGACATCACATCCTCTGTATTGAACTAACTACTACTCATATATGACATGATATCCTCTTTATTTAACTAACTACTACTCATATATGACATTATATCCTCTATATTGAACTAACTACTACTCATATATGACATCATATCCTCTATATTGAATTAACTACTACTCATATGTGACATAATATCCTCTATTTTGATTTAGCTACTACTCATGTATGACATCATAACCTTTATATTGAACTAGCTACTACTCATATATGACATCATATCCTCTATATTGAACTAGCTACTACTCATATATGACATCATATCCTCTGTATTGAACTAGCTACTACTCAAATATGACATCAAATCCTCTATATTGAACTAACTACTACTCATATATGACATCATATCCTCTATATTGAACTAGCTACTACTCATATATGATATCATATCCTCTATATTGAACTAGCTACTACTCATATATGATATCATATCCTCTATATTGAACTAACTACTACTCATATATGACATTATATCTTCTATATTGAACTAACTACTACTCATATATGACATTATATCCTCTATATTGAACTAACTACTACTCATATGTGACATAATATCCTCTAAATTGAATTACTTACTACTCATATATGACATCATATCCTCTATATTGAACTAGCTACTACTCATATAGGACATCATATCTTCTATATTGAACTAACTACTACTCATATGTGACATAATATCCTCTAGATTGAAGTAGCTACTACCCCTATATGACATTCCATCCTCTATATTGAACTAACTGCTACTCATATGTGACATAATATCCTCTAAATTGAATTACTTACTACTCATATATGATATCATATCCTCCATATTGTACTAACTACTACTCATATATGACATAACATCCTCTATATTGAACTAACTACTGCTCATATATGACATCATATCCTCTATATTGAACTAACTACTACTCATATATGACATTATATCCTCTATATTGAACTAACTACTACTCATATATGACATTATATCCTCTATATTGAACTAACTACTACTCATATATGACATCATATCCTCTATATTGAACTAACTACTACTCATATATGACATTATATCCTCTATATTGAACTAACTACTACTCATATGTGACATAATATCTTCTAAATTGAATTACTTGCTACTCATATATGACATCATATCCTCTATATTGAACTAGCTACTACTCATATAGGACATCATATCTTCTATATTGAACTAACTACTACTCATATGTGACATAATATCCTCTAGATTGAACTAGCTACTACCCCTATATGACATTCTATCCTCTATATTGAACTAACTACTACTAATATGTGACGTAATATCTTCTATATTGAACTAACTACTACTCATATATGACATCAAATCCTCTGTATTGAACTAACTACTACTCATATATGAGATGATATCCTCTTTATTTAACTAATTACTACTCATATATGACATCATATCCTCTATATTAAATTAACTACTACTCATATGTGACATAATATCCTCTATTTTGATTTAGTTACTACTCATGTATGACATCATAACCTTTATATTGAACTAGCTACTACTCATATATGACATCATATCCTCTATATTGAACTAGCTACTACTCATATATGACATCATATCCTCTGTATTGAACTAGCTACTACTCATATATGACATCATATCCTCTATATTGAACTAACTACTACTCATATATGACATCATATCCTCTCTATTGAACTAGCTACTACTCATATATGATATCATATCCTCTATATTGAACTAGCTACTATTCATATATGATATCATATCCTCTATATTGAACTAACTACTACTCATATGCGACATAATATCCTCTAAATTGAATTACTTATTACTCATATATGACATCATATCCTCTATATTGAACTAGCTACTACTCATATAGGACATCATATCATCTATATTGAACTAACTACTGCTCATATGTGACATCATATCCTCTATATTGAACTAACTACTACTCATATATGACATCATATCCTCTGTATTGAACTAACTACTACTCATATGTGACATAATATCCTCTAGATTATAAGTAGCTACTACCCCTATATGACATTCTATCCTCTATATTGAACTAACTACTACTCATATATGACATCATATCCTCTATATTGAATTAACTACTACTCATATGTGACATAATATCCTCTATTTTGATTTAGCTACTACTCATGTATGACATCATAACCTTTATATTGAACTAGCTACTACTCATATATGACATCATATCCTCTATATTGAACTAGCTACTACTCATATATGACATCATATCCTCTGTATTGAACTAGCTACTACTCAAATATGACATCAAATCCTCTATATTGAACTAACTACTACTCATATATGACATCAAATCCTCTATATTGAACTAACTACTACTCATATATAATATCATATCCTCTATATTGAACTAGCTACTACTCATATATGATATCATATCCTCTATATTGAACTAACTACTACTCATATATGAAATTATATCTTTTATATTGAACTAACTACTACTCATATATGACATTATATCCTCTATATTGAACTAACTACTACTCATATGTGACATAATATCCTCTATATTGAACTAACTACTACTCATATGTGACATAATATCCTCTAGATTGAAGTAGCTACTACCCCTATATGACATTCCATCCTCTATATTGAACTAACTACTACTCATATGTGACATAATATCCTCTAAATTGAATTACTTACTACTCATATATGATATCATATCCTCCATATTGTACTAACTACTACTCATATATGACATCACATCCTCTATATTGAACTAACTACTGCTCATATATGACATCATATCCTCTATATTGAACTAACTACTACTCATATATGACATTATATCCTCTATAATGAACTAACTACTACTCATATATGACATTATATCCTCTATATTGAACTAACTACTACTCATATATGACATTATATCCTCTATATTGAACTAACTACTACTCATATGTGACATAATATCTTCTAAATCGAATTACTTGCTACTCATATATGACATCATATCCTCTATATAGAACTAGCTACTAGTCATATAGGACATCATATCTTCTATATTGAACTAACTACTACTCATATGTGACATAATATCCTCTAGATTGAAGTAGCTACTACCCCTATATGACATTCCATCCTCTATATTGAACTAACTACTACTCATATGTGACATAATATCCTCTAAATTGAATTACTTACTACTCATATATGATATCATATCCTCCATATTGTACTAACTACTACTCATATATGACATCACATCCTCTATATTGAACTAACTACTGCTCATATATGACATCATATCCTCTATATTGAACTAACTACTACTCATATATGACATTATATCCTCTATATTGAACTAACTACTACTCATATATGACCTCATATCCTCTATATTGAACTAACTACTACTCATATATGACATCATATCTTCTATAATGAACTAACTGCTACTCATATATGACATCATATCCTCTATATTGAACTAACTAATACTCATATATGACATCGTATCCTCTATATTGAACTAACTACTACTCATATATGACATCATATCCTCTATATAAAACTAAATACTACTCATATATGGCATCATATCCTCTATATTAAACTAAAAACTACTTATATATGACATCATATCCTCTATATTGAGCTACCTACTGATCATATATGACATCATATGCTCTATATTGAACTAACTACTACTCATATATGACATCATATCCTCTATATATTGAACTAACTACTACTCATATATGACATCATATCTTCTATGTTGAACTCACTACTACTCAAATATGATATCATATCCTCCATATTGTACTAACTACTTCTCATATATGACCTCATATCCCCTATATTGAACTAGCTACTACTAATATATGACATCATATCCTCTATATTAAACTAAATACTACTCATATATGACATCATATCCTCTATATTGAGCTACCTACTGATCATATATGACATCATATGCTCTATATTGAACTAACTACTACTCATATATGACATCATATCCTCTATATATTGAACTAACTACTACTCATATATGACATCATATCTTCTATGTTGAACTCACTACTACTCAAATATGATATCATATCCTCCATATTGTACTAACTACTTCTCATATATGACCTCATATCCCCTATATTGAACTAGCTACTACTAATATATGACATCATATCCTCTATATTAAACTAAATACTACTCATATATGACATCATATCCTCTATATTGAGCTACCTACTGATCATATATGACATCATATCCTCTATATTGAACTAACTACTACTCATATATGACATCATATCTTCTATATTGAACTCGCTACTACTCATATATGACATCATATCCTCTATATTGAACTAACTACTACTCATATATGACATCATATCTTCTATAATGAACTAACTGCTACTCATATATGACATCATATCCTCTATATTGAACTAACTAATACTCATATATGACATCGTATCCTCTATATTGAACTAACTACTACTCATATATGACATCATATCCTCTATATAAAACTAACTACTACTCATATATGACATCATATCCTCTATATTGAACTAACTACTACTCATATATGACCTCATATCCTCTATATTGAACTAACTACTACTCATATATGACATCATATCTTCTATAATGAACTAACTGCTACTCATATATGACATCATATCCTCTATATTGAACTAACTAATACTCATATATGACATCGTATCCTCTATATTGAACTAACTACTACTCATATATGGCATCATATCCTCTATATTGAACTAACTACTACTCATATATGACATCATATCCTCTATATTGAACTAACTACTACTCATATATGACATCATATCTTCTATGTTGAACTCACTACTACTCAAATATGATAACATATCCTCCATATTGTACTAACTACTTCTCATATATGACCTCATATCCCCTATATTGAACTAGCTACTACTAATATATGACATCATATCCTCTATATTAAACTAAATACTACTCATATATGACATCATATCCTCTATATTGAGCTACCTACTGATCATATATGACATCATATCCTCTATATTGAACTAACTACTACTCATATATGACATCATATCTTCTATATTGAACTCGCTACTACTCATATATGATATCATATCCTCTATATTGAACTCGCTACTACTCATATATGACATCATATCCTCTATATTGAACTAACTAATACTCATATATGACATCATATCCTCTATATTGAACTAACTACTACTCATATATGGCATCATATCTTCTATATTGAACTAACTACTACTCATATATGACATCATATCTTCTATGTTGAACTCACTACTACTCAAATATGATATCATATCCTCCATATTGTACTAACTACTTCTCATGTATGACCTCATATCCCCTATATTGAACTAGCTACTACTAATATATGACATCATATCCTCTATATTAAACTAAATACTACTCATATATGACATCATATCCTCTATATTGAGCTACCCACTGATCATATATGACATCATATCCTCTATATTGAACTAACTACTACTCATATATGACATCATATCTTCTATAATGAACTAACTGCTACTCATATATGACATCATATCTTCTATATTGAACTAACTAATACTCATATATGACATCGTATCCTCTATATTGAACTAACTACTACTCATATATGACATCATATCCTCTATATTGAACTAACTACTACTCATATATGACATCATATCCTCTATATTGAACTAACTACTACTCATATATGACCTCATATCCTCTATATTGAACTAACTACTACTCATATATGACATCATATCTTCTATAATGAACTAACTGCTACTCATATATGACATCATATCCTCTATATTGAACTAACTAATACTCATATATGACATCGTATCCTCTATATTGAACTAACTACTACTCATATATGACATCATATCCTCTATATAAAACTAAATACTACTCATATATGGCATCATATCCTCTATATTAAACTAAAAACTACTTATATATGACATCATATCCTCTATATTGAGCTACCTACTGATCATATATGACATCATATGCTCTATATTGAACTAACTACTACTCATATATGACATCACATCCTCTATATATTGAACTAACTACTACTCATATATGACATCATATCTTCTATGTTGAACTCACTACTACTCAAATATGATATCATATCCTCCATATTGTACTAACTACTTCTCATATATGACCTCATATCCCCTATATTGAACTAGCTACTACTAATATATGACATCATATCCTCTATATTAAACTAAATACTACTCATATATGACATCATATCCTCTATATTGAGCTACCTACTGATCATATATGACATCATATCCTCTATATTGAACTAACTACTACTCATATATGACATCATATCTTCTATATTGAACTCGCTACTACTCATATATGATATCATATCCTCTATATTGAACTCGCTACTACTCATATATGACATCATATCCTCTATATTGAACTAACTAATACTCATATATGACATCATATCCTCTATATTGAACTAACTACTACTCATATATGGCATCATATCTTCTATATTGAACTAACTACTACTCATATATGACATCATATCCTCTATATTGAACTAACTACTACTCATATATGACATCATATCTTCTATGTTGAACTCACTACTACTCAAATATGATATCATATCCTCCATATTGTACTAACTACTTCTCATGTATGACCTCATATCCCCTATATTGAACTAGTTACTACTAATATATGACATCATATCCTCTATATTAAACTAAAGACTACTCATATATGACATCATATCCTCTATATTGAGCTACCCACTGATCATATATGACATCATATCCTCTATATTGAACTAACTACTACTCATATATGACATTATATCTTCTATATTGAACTCGCTACTACTCATATATGATATCATATCCTCTATATTGAACTCGCTACTACTCATATATGACATCATATCCTCTATATTGAACTAACTAATACTCATATATGACATCATATCCTCTATATTGAACTAACTACTACTCATATATGGCATCATATCCTCTATATTGAACTAACTACTACTCATATGTGACATAATATCCTCTATATTGAACTAACTACTACTCATATATGACATCATATCCTCTATATTGAACTAACTACTACTCATATATAACATCATATCCTCTATATTGAACTAACTACTACTCATATATAACATCATGTCATTTATATTGAACTAGCTACTACTCATATATGACATAAATGATATAAATATATAATATGCTATGATATATATATATAACATAGATGCATATATATATAAATGATATGACATTTATATATATATTTATATATATATAATTGATCTTTGTCAATCTCTGCAGTATCTAACTCCAATTTTATATGCTGACGACACAAATTTGTTTTTTTCTTTTACGTAAATGAATCTTACACTAAAATTAATTCTTATCTTCAAAGACTGAGCCACTCGTGTCAAGTAAAAAAACTAAGAATTAATTGTGAAACAAACAGCTTACATCGTTTTCAAAAACCACCAAAACAGATTTAAATGTGAACACATATTAAATTTAAATTATAAAAATATTGTTGAGGTTGATGAAATTAAATTTTTAGTCATTACAATTGATAAGAGTGTGAGTTGGTCCTCACACACACGCAATTTACTGATTGACTTAAGCTAATACTCATATATGACCTCATATCGGCTATTTGCATGTTTTCTAGCCTGACCCTGACAGCTCGTCCTTCAGAAAACCACAGACAGAAATGAACATTGCGTCAGGCTGCCCACAGTTTGCTCTTCACAGTGAAGTGGAATCCAGTAATTTTCTTATATCTGACAGTATTTATATCAGGGTCAAAGTGGAGCCTGGTGGTGATATAATTGTCTAGCAAGGCGGGGAGCCCCCACCTCCCATGCATTGTCTCCCTTACTCATGCTGGTACCTTGTCGAGGTGTAGGGGCTTAATGGCATCCATAAATGCAAAAGTCATATTTTGTGTCTATGGATGTCTAACTAAAGCCAGCATAAGGCATGGTATCGGGATGGGGGGCTCCCTTCTCTTTGAAAAAAGATTTTCATTAACATGAGGTAGCAGTTTACCTTAGCACACATTCACTAGCACCAATAGCTTTACTTATCATCTTAGGATTATTGTTTACACCATTCGCCACCTGTTGATCAACCATTGGTGAGTTTTTATTTGATGCAATTAATATATCTCTCATTAGGATTTGGCTGAATGACATTTATTTTAAAATTTTGACTCATACTTTTCTACCTTATGTCCTCCAGGCTTTGAATATGCTAAGACCAACACCTTTTGCTTTTCACCAAACACCGCTCTCATATTATGTTGGTCATCTTTAATGCTTCATTTATTCAATTTAATTCTTTCAATTGCTTAATCAGGTACAAATTATTGACATGTTACATATTATCAACATGTTACATATTATTGACATGTTACAAATTGTTGACATGTTACAAATTATTGACATGTTACAAATTATAGACATGTTACATATTATTGACATGTTACAAATTATAGACATGTTACATGTTATTGACATGTTAGATATTATTGACATGTTACATGTTATTGACATGTTACAAATTATAGACATGTTACATGTTATTGACATGTTAGATATTATTGACATGTTACATGTTATTGACATGTTAGATATTATTGACATGTTACATATCATAGACATATTATTGACATGTTAGAACCTATCAACATATTACAATATTTAGATTTCTCCTACTGTTATTTATGCGTAGTACATATATTTAAGCAAGTGTCAGTGTTTAAAGCTATTGGTGCTAATAAAATGTAGGAAGGTATAGCTACTTTCCCATTTTATTGTGTGCTAGATAACCTGCTACCCTGGTTGTCGCCACTAAATGTTTTTAAATTATACTATTTCATTTATTTTATTGTGTTATAAACTTCACTTTAGCTCTGTTTATGTTTTTCTACTATTTGTAACTTTTAGTGGTGACAAACAAAAGTGTTAAAAGGTACTAGACTAGCCCCACCAGCTCCACCGTCTTCAAGCACTTTCTATTACATGTTAAACTATATAATTTGTGTTATATCGTTTTAGCTTTTCCATGCGATAGCTACGTAGTTGGAGAATAGATATTGGTGTTGTTATTCAATGTTTTTACAAATGCACATGTATGAAATTACTTTACGTCTTTGTCAGCAAGTTTTTCTTTCATGGAAACTTGTTCCAACATATGACAGTTGTGACACAAAACCATCGCTACATCTGACGGTCACGACACAAGACCGTCGCAACATCTGACGGTCATGACAAAAGACAGCCGCAACATCTGACGGTCACAAAACAAGACAGTTGCGACATATGACAAATGTCATGCTTCACTTCATTTAGCATGACACAATTTCCATTTCATGTCAAAGTTTGACCGTACAAAACTCATTGAAGTATTTTCATGTTACATTCTTCTTGTGCTTTGGGGATTCGTCATCACCTACTCCAACTATATTGCTACTATTAGATTATATGCTCGTTATTTAGAAGTCTAACTCAATAAATGTATTTTTGTTCTAATCGCAAATCATAGTAACGCATAACTTCAAATCCAAAAGCTGACTTGACTCAATTCTGACTTCTTTAGCCTAACCTGTGGGCCACCCGTTATTGTAACTTTTGATGCTCATTTTTTGCTGTGACTGCGTTCCCAGCAGTAGTCACAACGGTAGCATCCTTTTCCAACACTTCAACCAGAGAGTTTTACAGTTTCCTGTTTTGTTTTGTATAAGATTTGAAGTTATGATTATTATGTATTTCATCATGCCGATTATAATCTTTTTACATTGCTTGTTGGTGTTTGAAAATATATAACAAAACTATAACTTTGTTTTGACTGGATGTCATTTAAATATAGTTTGAATTATGCTAAAGTAGAAGTTATCTGTGGGTAATCCCTTGAAAGTCGAGTGCGATGTTTGCTTAGATTAATGTAAGCAATAGATGTGCGTGTCCTTTTTAAGAGTTGTGCAAACAAAAGCTCTGGGATCTTTGCTTACCATGTCTGAACCCAGTGAAAAGCGAACCTCGAGGACTAGAGACATAGCCAGTTGTAGAGAAGAATGGCATTAGATGCGAAGTTTATTGAAAAAGATTTATTGCAGCATGCAAAAGGTTCCTCACTTTGAATATCAGTAACAACAGATAGAAACCATGGTATGAAGTAACAGCTGAGATTACAATGAATTTGACACAGAGTTTGTTTGAAATCTAGCACTATGTATCAAACAATAAAATATTGTTCAATTGGATACCATGAAAATATAATTCAGCAACTCATAGTATTGCATTAAATAAAATAATGCGCATTTAAAAATTTTGTTGTTTACTTAGAGCTGTGAATAGAATAAGTTTGCATATTTGAGTTTCTTTTGACACAAGCTCTGAATTTAAACACCCATTGCCCACATACAATTGACATGACACGACCTGTCAATCAAACTAACCTATTGACCAATCAGCATCCAGATACGACAAGGCTTAGCAACCGATGTTGCTATCCGCTATGACCTCCGACAAGCAACAATAGTGAATGTTGTTTTGAACGTTAATTTTGTTTCTATTTTTATCGTTTATTTGACTATTTAAAATCTTGAAACGATGTCAATGGGGTCTTTGTGACTCCGTTGACATCGTTTTCGACTTTGTGACTTTATTTGAATTTCAATAAAACAATTTCTACAAAATGCTGACTCCATACAATAAACAGAACAAACATTAACATACATACATGTACTTTATGCTAAGGGCAGAAGTAATCATTATTCCAACAGTCATTTTTTTATCTGAATGAGAAAAATAGCTGGTCACTTGAAACACACATATAAATAATTGGACACAAGTACATTAAAGAGAAATAAATATTGTCAATATATTTTGGCTATATACATGTATATATATGTTTGTTTGTGAATATTATTTATTGAGGGTTTCATGTATATCCAATATATTTAGCTCTAGCGTTGAGCCAGCATTCTGTTCACCACTGCTGGTGGCCACTGTCTTGTATGGCTTGGATGCTAAGTACCCAAGTGGTGTACTCCTCATAGCGGCGAGAAGCTCAATGTCCCTGTTCAGCAGCTGAACTTTTCTGAAATAAAGTGAAAAAGAATGTATTATCACACTTTGTAAATATTTTAGAGATTTAACATTAAAATTTTATTACTATAAGGAACACCTTTTCAATTCATACTTGAAGAATTGTTGACTATTTATTCATAGCATTGTAACTAAAACACATGTGTTTTATTTATAAACACAGTGTCTTCAATAAAGTGTTGAAACTCACTACTTTTTTTCAATTTTATACCTATTGTCAGTTATTTCTGCAGTCAGTGGGCGTTTCTTTCGGTCTTCATTTACCAGCCGACTGATGATCATGGAGGACACTGGCTCTGCAATGATTTTTCTCCCCCTTAGCCTGTCCCATTCCTGCGGTTTTGAAGTGCAGGCTGGTTCACTGGGAACTTCTTGCAGGCCACTGGTTAGCGTGTCTGTCAACTTGAGAACTAGTCCCAAGACATGGACACATTCTCCTCCAGCTATAAAATTTAAATGTCTTATGAAATAATGGGCCTCAATTAAATTCAATCAAAAAAATTAAATGTATCAATTAATGCACATCTTGACAGTAACATGCAAAAATAATATCAATAGACATGTTGCATAAAATTCTTAAAATCTCCCATTTGCCATATCAGAAATCGTAAAAAAAATGGTCAACTTACAAATTATCTGGTCTAATCTTGACAGGTGCTGTACCTGGTATAGATCGGACTCATGGAACGAAAATGAGGCAGTCAAGGTGAATATTACTAAAACATACACTTATTTTTGTAAAAATTCAAAAGTTAATTTACCCCGCTTTACAAGAACAGTGTGCATCAGTGACCTTCAGCGGCTTCTCATTATTTCGCTGTGACCGGTATGTTGTCACCTTTACAGTACTTTCTTCATCAATTTTTTTCAACAAACACATTCACTGATGCAAAGAAGCTTTCATTTGCATACTTTCTTACTTGAATTCGTTGCCTAAGAGTTGGAATATACGGTAAAAAGCTTTCACCAAAATCACTCGGTAAACAACGTAAACTTCGTGTAGCCGCCATTTTAGTTTATGCTTGTCGGGGGTCGACTAGTTGCTTGGTCATGTGACGAGTGGGTGGAGCTACTCTGGGAACCGGCGTCATGTCAATTGTCATCCCATACTCTTAACACTTGAGAAAGGACAACTCCATACCTATAACCACAACTACATGTAAGTTTATAGCTCGATACAAATTCTGGAATATATTCTTTATTTTACAAACCCGTCTAGATGAAATGGGGATGTTGAAAATGACCTTTTTTGCATACTACGTAATGGCTATTAGACACATTTTGGAACATTTTTGAAAATAATAAAAGACTATAAATGTAGAAAGAAAATAGTGGAACAAACAGTGTTGTACAGGATCGAAAAATTCATTTTAGGGCTTTTGCTATCAAGTTAAAATTGAATACAAATTTGTTTGTTTGCATCATTAGGTTGCCACTTGATGCATGGAGCGTAGCATATACATGTTTTTCTAGTTGTCCTAGTCTTACCACCTTTTAGATTTATCTCACCTTATGTTCATCATGATGAAAAGACAACTTCATACCAATTAGGGCAACTATCATTATTTTTTGTTGATAATTTTGTATGATTGTCTTACCTTCTATAAATTTACTCAGACCAATTTACAAAGTATCAAATGACAGTTTTGCCATACCATCTTAGAGCTAATGAGTATGTTTTTGGAAATTTTTGTGAGAATCATATGAATGTATATGTGCGAGAGACATATTATGTTGTATATCACATGATACCTTTTGCTATACAAGTTCTGCTACACAGAAGCATGTCACTCCATCTGAGAAATAATGTTTCTCAGAAAGCATATTTGATGTCGGTTACAAAATTTTAGACAATACATTAGCTCACTTACAAAAATTCAACCAATTCTAAATATTTTGGAACATTATTATATCAGCTTGACTATCTTGCGAGGTGAAACTAACTTTGACTGCTGCTTATACCCAAAATGTTTATTATCTACCATGTACTGGCGGTAAGTCTTAAGTACTTTTATAAATATTAGAAGATAATTTATTGTTCATAGAGTTAACTCAACTGCTAATATGATGCTACTTATGCATAGACGTGTGTGCGTGTGTGCGTGTGTGCGTGTGTGTGTGTGTGTGTTTATTTCATCAAGCAGACAAAAAATATACACAGATTTAAGTTATAATAATAAAGAGCAGAAAACATATAGTCAGGTGTGTAAAAAAGAGATAACCCGATGAGATGATGATGGGGCCCATTGCGAAATGGCAAAGCCAGCAGTACGCGAGCCTGAGTCAGCAGCACAAAGCAAGACTACAGCGATCACCCTACAGAGTGAAGATAGAGCCTCAGCTCCACCTTAAACTTTCCTAGGGATTTTATTTGCCTTAAAATAGTCGGCAGCTTATTCCACAGCGCAGGTGTAGCAAAATTATAGGATCTTTGACCAGCAGATGTTAGATGTTTGGGAACAGGAAGTGATAGTAATTGATGACGAGCATGGTAATGTGATAGTGATACAGAGCTACTAGTGTGAAACAATTTATGAGCTTGAATGAGTAATTTATACTTATAAAGTTTATCTACAGTTAATATATCTAAATTGACAGGTCTTTTGTTGGAAACACAAAAGACTTAAGTTTAATTATACGCAATAGTTTCTTTTGAAATATGATTAATCTTTTTAGATATATTTGCGGTGCATTCCTCCAAGTTTCCATTGAGTAACATAATTTTGAATGAATAAATAAATAATGGAACATAACTAAAATTCTTTTTGGGACATACCCACTCAAACGATAAAAAATTCCTGAGATGGGTCGAAAATCCAATAGAAGTTTACGAATGTGGGCGGACCAGCTCAAGTTTTTATCAATTGTGATTCCAAGGAATTTGAATTTATCTACTGGTTTAATTGGCATGTTATCTAAAGTGATATTCAGATTGAAAGTTGATTTGTTTTGATAGGTTTTAAAAATGGTGTAATACGTTTTTTCTGTGTTGATAGTTAATTTTGAATTGTGGCACCAAACACTTAGTTTATTCAGATCAAAGATCACTTTATGAATAGTCTCATTCAAGTTTTTTGAACTCAAGAACAAAGTTGTATCATCAGCATACAGTAAGGGGGTTAGGTAGGATAAACTATTATGGAGGACATTTATGTAGAGCAAGAATAGTGTAGGACCCAGCACAGAACCTTGTGGTACACCACATATTATGTTACTAGAATTTGAGTACGAATCACCTATTTTTGTAACTTGAGTTCGATGAGTTAAATAATTTTGTATCCAATTAATTGTGGACTGACTAAAGTTAAACTGCTCTAATTTCTGAAACAATATGTTGTGGTCGATGGTATCAAAAGCTTTTCTAAAATCAATAAAAATTCCCAATACACATTCTCCTCTATTAAAAGATTCTAGTATTTGGTTGGTAAAAATTGTAATTGCTTCCGATGTACCTTTGCCTGGTCTAAAACCATATCAATTTTTGTAACGCAATGCTCTTGACTTCAAATAATCAACAACTTGCTGATTCACTAGCTTTTCCATGATTTTACTGCAAACTGGCAGTATTGAAATTGGGCGAAAGTTACCACATTCATTCAAAGAACCTCCTTTGTACAAAGGTATTATCTTAGCTTTTTTCAATTTATGAGGTACTCTTCCGCTTTCTATTGATTGATTTAAAATTTGACATAAAGGATCAGCTATATTTTCAGAGACTGATTTGATAAATTTCACTGATATTTGGTCAAGACCGGAGGCTTTATTTTTATTAACAATTGCTATCTCCCTTAAAAGCATGGTTTTGTCGAAGCGATGGAATTCAAAAGCTGCATCTGTCATACTGGTACCAATGGACAAAGTATGATTTTCTACTGAATACAACGATTCACTGTCAACAAAACTGGAAGCTAACCTACTACCAATGGTACTAAAGAAATGATTAAGTTCATTAGCTATTTCGGTATCAGTAGTAGCTATTTCAGTTGGATTAGAGAATTTAACTAATTTGGAAGGCAGCTTAATGTTATCAGTCTTACGTTTTCCGAGCAGCTCACAATTGATAAGCTTCCAAATTTGTTGAGAGCTCGTACAATTACTAAAGCTTGCAAATAATATTGATATTTGGAATTCCTTAAGCGCATGCCCACATCATTTCTCAATTTATTATATTTATATTTCAGTTTTGAATTTAATGGATTGGACTGAAGCTTTCTGTGTAGAGCATATTTTTTTATGCTATTCAAAAGGTCTTTACTCATCCATGGCTTTAAAAAATGTTCACTTTTTATATGATGAATCTGTAAGATGTCTACAATCCTGAGCACATTTGGATAACTTGTGTAAAAAAGCATTATAAAAACAATCTGTATCTTTTGAGTATAACTCATTCCAATCAATAAGCTTAAGCTGGTCATTCAGTTTTTGATAATTAATGATAGTGTATGGCGTAAGAATTTGCTTGGAGATAAGATTCTCAGTCTTAAAATCATGTACATTGTATGAAAGGAAATGTCGGCAAATGATCGCTGAATTCAGCGTTCATAACTCCAGAAGTTACAGCGTGACCACTAAAACTTGTCAAAATATGATCTAAACATGTCCATTTGTTGAAAGGTTTATAGTAATGAGTTGGAATAGTAATAGTGTTGTAGAAGCAGTATGGTATGGTGCAAGAAAATTAATGTAGTCATCATTAGAGAAGTTAAAAAAATCACTGTTAATATTGCCAGCAATGATATGGTTACTTGCGTGTGATGAAGAAATGTAGCGTTCTAGGTCAACAAGAAACTCAGCAACACCCGCGCTGGGCTGCCGATAGACAAGCGTCAGAAACAAAGGCGAGGCAGAAGCACCAAAGTCGAATCTGACCGAGTAACATCAGACCCAGCAAGAACCACGACAGGCAACAATGTGCTGACAATGCCACAAATCCTTAAACAGTTTGAGCGCTAAAAATAAAACGTTTTTAGAAACAATGATGAAAATGAAGATTTATTGGCACTAGTACGTAATTTATGTTTATGGCTAAATGATTGTGCTAGCTAAGATGGCTACTAGACGTGCTCAGAGCGTGAACAGACCTACAGACCATCTTGTTGAAGTGCTAGAGAGGATGATGATGGGTTTGCTAAAACTGCCTGCAAAGCAATCAGTCACATAAGCCAGCTGCTGCCATTATGACAGAGAAAGAAAGGTTGACTCAAGACCAACTAGAATGACCCTATGACTCTGGAATATGGCTCAAGTAAAGACTCAAACTGCGACTGATACGGAGCTGGCTTGAATGCAGGCAGTGCCCAATACTAAGGTATCGCGCATGCGGTGGAACCGGCTAAAGATCATTCAGAGCTAAAAGACCATGAACTCTGGCAGCTGCACAGAATCTAACTCTTTTTTCAAGTGTGACCTGACTTGGTGTTGGAGGCTCGGACATCCTCTCACGTCTAACCGCTGCGGTGTGCGGTCAGCCCACTAACCAGCACAGGAAAGATCATGTAGCAAGCACACGCTCTTGCTTACTTTGAAAAGAGAACGATGATTTGACAACTTCGCCTGACTTAGTACTGGGTAAGAATGACAAACGCAGCAACGAAACTGACCAGGAGTTTTGAAGTATGCCAGGGAGCAAAGCACGGAAGGATAAAAATGGCTGGTGGCATACAAAAATTTTATGCGGGACGCCTTTGGCAAAAGTCGGTCAACGACTTCTAATCTACTCTAGTAGGAGCTAGTGCACTACATAATCAGACATTTTGCTATATGGGCCTGCTGAAGCAGATATATACAGAGCAAAAGGCACAGTTTAAGAGTCAGTTAATGACTGAGCTTCGCAAACTCTGGCGGGTGGAAAAGACTCACACCACTTCTTATCACCTGCGAGCCAACAGAATTGTGAAAAGGAATAAGTAGCAGCTAGGAAATTTACTCCAAGCTCTGCTGCTAAAATGAGGTCAGAAAGAGAGAGACACGTTGCTCCTCTAAATGATGAATTTAGCAAAAAAATATGAGAAGCCATCCTATAACAGAGAAAACAGGGTTTGGCTAATAAACAAAAGAAGGAAAAGTAGAAATAATCCTAGGCTATAGACCAAGTTTGTGGGGCTGTAAAAGTCATAAAAGCTTAGCCCAACTCTACATGCCTGATAAAACAACACGGACAATCCTCTGTTTAGAGTGAGAGCAAACTAAAACTATATCATGCCTGTTTGGAAAAGCTGAGACGAACACCAGCAACCATCGAGTTTTGCTGAAGCGCTAATATGAAAGGAGCAAGGCCAGAAGGAAGGACACCGATTCTGAGCTGAGAGATGAACTTGAGTTGGCCAAGCTGAGGGCTAAGACTACAAGCAACCCCGTGTTCAGTAATAAACTACGAGCTTAACTAAAATAACTCCAGAAAAAACTTGAAGAGGAGCGACCCGATATTTCGAGACAGCTAGCCAGGCTCTGAGCTCAGAGCGAGCAGCACTACATATTATTCATCACAGCCCTCTTCAAGCTCAAATCACTCGGCTGACATCAGAATAAGGAGTGGTCGTGGCTATCTACTGTGACAGCCAACCCGACTGTGCAATACAGAAGTCAAGTAATGGTGCCAATATCAAAAGCTGAGTAGGCCCGGGTCATTTATGCTCGCATATCATGAAGAACAAGTACTCTACTGGGCATCTACTGATCCTTACACTGAACTTAGACCAAACACTGCGCTGTAGGTACTTACAAAAGTGTCGACATGGCTCAACCAGATAAGATGTTTTAGTCTTTTTATGACATGCTAAGCTAGATAAAACCATTAAAAAGACAGGGTAAGAAAGGAGGCCAAAGGAGGAATTTTCCTGAAAAAAGAGTAGATGACCTGCCAACGTTTTAATGAAGCCGTGTAAACCTAAGGTAACGCGACACCAAGCCCCTCATAGAGCCGCTCAGGAAGTCAAGTAAGTCAGAGTAGGAGCAAGCCTACTCAATAGGCCTATTGATTCATTTAAACTAAAGGGAATGCCACGATGCAGGATTGTTCCCGGAACCAATCTGAATCGGTCAAGTGGCCAAACCGGCCTACAGTAGACAGCCTGTCTGCTAAGTTGAGGAGATGTGCCAAAAAGCTCTCAGCCGAAACTGAGTCATTTTTAGAGCAAAGATAAGCTTGTTAAACTGTTCAGCAGCTGACAAGCCTCTGCATCATTTCCAGGAAGTACGAGTTCATCTACTACTAAAAGACAGTCACTGATGGTACAAACAAGCCTTGATGACTGATACGGCCTGATATAGGCCAAAAAGCTGCAAGAAGACGACTGAACCTTTGCTGAAGCAGAGGCACGTCACCTGGTTTGTGGCGCCTGGCAGTACAGGCTCTGGTCCTAAGTAATCTCTCATCTTTATACTGAGTCGGTGGCTCCCAAGGCCTTCTCTAAAGAGAAAAGCGTGGCGACTGATCACCGAGGCGGGAGCCGGGTCAAAGAGAGAGAAGTGATACTCGAAGCAATCGATGTCACTACTAGTTGAGCCCTGACTTGGCACTTGACCATGACATAGTATTATTACAGAAGTGGTAATACTTGTGGCCAAGGGTTGGTTGCCGAGCCAACCACGCTCCCCGAAGAGAGATGTTAAGCAACCAGCAGGAGCTATAAAAAAACCACAAAAGCAGCCAAAAATAAAGTGCGTGGAAGTCTCCCCATGTTCTGTTACTTGTGTGTTTATTGCATATTTACATGTACCATTATGTACTCGCTAAAACATATATATCTTTATTGCCTCTCACTTGAGTGATTTGCTTACTCATAGAGCAAATAGAAGAACTCAATCGGTTATTTTACATTTTGTTACAAACTTTGCTTTGACTTATGAAATATTTTTTTATATACAAGTAGCCTGACTTTTGGGTTAGTTAATAAAATACAACATAAATGGCTGCTGGAGCATAAGACACATTTTTAGTAAATTGATAAATTTTTGCAAGTGTAAACTTACATATGCCGGTTTTGCATTTTTAATCAAAATCGTAAGAAAGTTACAAAAAACGGTACAACTCACAAGTTTGGGTTAATTTTGCGTTTATTAAATGATATGCAAAATTTTTGCATATTTTCTGCATACTTTTTTCATAGATGAATGCTCTTTGTGTTCTTCTGTGGGTTAAGTGTTTAGTACTCTGTTTTCTGATCAACAGGATGGGAATTCACGCAAGGACTATTAATGGTGTCACAAACAAAATTCTTTTTAATTAATTTACCATTCTAACTCGTAAATGAAAGTGTTTGTTTATCTCGGTGTGGGTTACAATTATGTTTGTGCCATATCTAAATGTATTAATCTCAAAGTTTGTGTGTCTGTTATTCTGTACTTTGGTTTGTCCAACTATAGCTACTAAAATACTGAAACAAAGAATTCGTATCGCAAAAGCTTTGATCCCGGAACCTCCCTTTGGCGAGGCAAAGACCTTACCAATTAGGCTACATAAGATTGATAGACTCATTGGGCAATATATGTCACTATGTGGGTAAAAATACGTTGACGCTCTCCATTACAGCGCAATGTAATTTTATGCTTACTCTCACCGCTTTTGTTAGTAAGAGTCATAGATGACTAGCTTACTCAAACTAGCCATTGGCAATGTGCCAGAATAATGGCAACTGGCAGGCAACTACATTACTTCTCATTGCTTTATAAGCTGTTTTTTAATACCCGTGCAATGCCGGGCATTGCGCTAGTGTACATACCTATAATATTTGTAGCATTTTTGGGGAATCTGGGCAAATATTTTGCTTTTAGTAGTATGATCATGCTAGATGAAGTGTGAAACTTGCTTATTTTAACTAGCCAACCATAAAAATGGAAGGTGTAATAAGTGTGTGTGCATTAATTCTACTGTAGAGAAAGTAGGCCGTGTGGCATAGTGGGTGGTACTGTCTGGTACGCGGGTCTATAATCTGTAAAATGGTAGTTTGAATCCCACAAGGACTATTAGCGGTGTCATTACGGGCATGCAGTCACAATTTTCTTTTTGCTATTGCAAGCTGCCACTGGTGCCAGCAACAAAACAGAATATGGTAGATGTTAGCCTATAAGTAAAAATACTCGGAAAAACTTTATGAGACTGTGTGTTCCTAAACCTAAAGGATCTGTTCTGTTTTGATGGTTACAGGTAAGTTTACTTCTTCTCTATACAGGCCTTAGTGAAGTGATACACAAGGAGACCATTGCACATGCTGGGTGAGTCTGATGCTTACAAAGCGCTTTAGAGAAATATAACTCATGATGCAAGTAACTCTTTGTTTCTTCCGGCAAGATCTGTCAACGGTTTTGACAAAATTATGTTCTTTATTAAAAAGAGCTATTAATAACAGCTCTTTGTATGTGCTGTTAATAACAATTGCTTTCTATGTGCTTAATGACAGTCTTAACAGTATTAAAACTGTTTATAAGCACATAGAAATGAATGTACGCAAAGAGATAATAAAGTTGATGTGATATGATGAGCCGATCATACCATGATGTATTAACCACACCCTCATGGCTGCTCCCTTGAGAGTCTGGTCATAGTATCGGGTGTAAACTCTGCAATCATGAAAAGGGTACTGAGAGTTTACAGGGAAAGAGAAGGTACTGAAAGACAGGGAAAGCGTATGGCAAAATAGTAGCAATTGTCCTAGTGTAAGACATCGCAACACTCCAACAATTAAAAATTGATCTTTAAAAATTTCACTGTTAATTTTGCGTTAGCTGTGAGTCTGCAGTAGCAATATCACTAGGCAAAACATTGTGGCAAGGTACTCAGCAACTCATGTTCACATGAACTGTATTTTTGGTAATCAAACGGTAAAGCTGTTTTGGTAATTTCGATACAGACCAACCGAGCCGACAAGGAGAAGAAACCAAACCAGCCAAAAAAGAAAACATCTGCTGGCCCCGCAAAACAAAGGGGTAACACAAAAAGATACACAGGCCTCATCAGCACACATCACCTAAAGTCCTCAAATGATATTGTTATATTTAATGTGTATCACTCTGTTTTACACGTTACTATTATTGATTGAATATATTTATTCGCTCAATTTTAAATTACTGGATCTCTTACGTGTGGACAAATAATTGGTCAAAGAGATCCTTTACTAAAAGCCAAGACATCTTTCAGTATAAAATGAAAGCTGATGGTTTTATGTTGTCTACAAAACGCCAGTGGCTATCCGGTTGCTCATAGGTGTTACCTTTGTACAATGAATTTGGGGAGAATTTAATCTGTACTTTTTATGAAGGCTAAAACTACTTTGAACTATGGCACTTTTTGCTGGCTTTTACTGATGGCTTTCCAAATGAAAGTGAGCATTTTATCATGATTGTCAAGCCATTATTAGTTAACAAGGACACTAAGCTCTAGTATATACAATATCATGCTGTATAATCTAGCATTTTTTGCATATCCCACACAAAAGTAATTCACTATAAATTGAACTTTTAGGGTTTAATTTTTTTGTTTCTAAATTGGGTGAAAAAACAAACCTTTCTTTTTTAGGTTGCGATTTGGAGAATTGAGAAACTTTTCTAGCATTAATAGATCGAGTGGCATAAACCATTTAGCTGAAGACCGCTACATTCCAGAAAACATAGTTTACTCCAGTCTATCACAGATCAGAACAACAAATGGCTCTGATGATGTTCTAATTGCAGGATCAGATGGAAAGTTTGGTTACATCAACGGAGTAGAAAGGGAAGCTCGATTTTTAAACATTATCGGATTTGTTCAAACCAATCGCTCTAGTATAATCGTTGCAGACGCCTTTAACAAATGTTTGCGCTATATTGATAGAGATTCGAAGTTGGTAACTAATTTTACCGGAAAATGTACAGAAAGTGGATACAATGATGGTGCTTTTGATGTGGCCGTTTTCCATATTTTATTGTCATTGCTCCATGGTAGCGGAACTTCCGACCATTTACTATTTGTTGCTGAGAATATCCGCACATCTCCTCAAATTAGATTAGTGAATCTAAAAGAAAGAGTAGTAACTACACTGGCAGGATCTAATACAGTACTGCTGGAGGTTATAGGATTAGTAATTGACACTATAAACCCTGAATACCTTTTAGTACTCGGTGTAAAGTCATTGCTGAAACTCCATATTTTTCAACAAAACCAACCACCATTTGAGTTTCTTTATGAATATAGTTCTGAAGATTTGAATGATGGAAGTTTTCCAGAAGCTTCTGTTACGCAATCTGTCGGAATTATTGATATTGGAAGCGGAGTATATGTGACAGGTGCTGGTCGTTCAAGTGGAAGACTGAGAGTTGTTGACACTGTTACACAGATCTTCTCTTCTATCTGTGATAAAAACATGTCAGTCTTATATTATGGGTCTATTAGTGAATGCTCATTGCCAAATCCTACAGGATTAGCACGAATTGGCGATGATATTTTTGTTGGAACCGACGAGAATATATTAAAACTCAATGGTAAGTAAGCAAGAGGGGCGATTTCAAATTAATCGCTATAAAAACTTGTAGAAAGCTTGCTGCATTCATGATGATTACTTCTAATTTTGATCACTGCTAAATATAGTTGAATATAACATTGTTTGCTATTTCTAGGGGAGATGGGGGGCGTTTGAGAAGGGGTCTGTCTCTTTGCAATTGCTGTATATAAAATTAGTAAATAACTAGGAAATAGTTGACTAAATTGAGAAGTTTAATGTTTTAAACTTATATATACGAATTATAAATATTTTTCTGTGAGTTGCAACTGTTTTTGATGTCAGGATGTTTGTAAATCAAAATCAATAAACCTGATCACCCGTTAAAACCCTCCGGTGCCAAAGTCAAAGTGCGATTATGATGACTGTAGTTGCAAAAGACCAACAGAATAGAGACACATAATGCTGCAACTTGAACACAATAGCCGATATTACCTATTGCAACAATAACTAGTGATGTCATTTTGCTCATAGTTTTCTTCTGAGCTTTTCAATCACAATCAAGTTTTATTAGTCTTTAAACATTCTGGCAGTCAGATTATCTCAAACATCAAAACATTTGCAAATGATAAAAAAACAGATACTTTTTGATGAAATCTACTAAGATTTTGTGCAAGTACATCTTTAATATGAAACAGCTTTATAAAGCCCAAATATAACATTGCTTCAACCTGAAATAGGTGATGAATGAATTGTGCCTAAGTTATACAGAGTTTGTACTTGCAGTTATCTACTCTTGCGAAGTAGCGTCATCACCTATTTCCAATGGCACATTTACAAGAAATGATTCTAATGTTACATATGAGTGTGATGCTGGCTACGAGCTAGTCAGTGGTGAAAAAGTTCACAAATGCTCTTCTAAGAGAGAATGGAGTGGAGTGCTACCAGTTTGTTCCAGAAGTTCGCATTCATATGAATTCTCATGTACCTTTTTAGTACTTTTGGATGACATTTATGCCATTATGCTACATGCATGTTATTATGTTTGTTTTACATAACCTTTATTTTATATACTACATGTAGCTACAAAAAACAAACATTTTATTTGTTAATGTTTCAGAAAAGTTTAACTGCTTGGTAAAGCTGCCAAAAGTAGAAAATGGTGCTTATCTGGAGAATGATAGCATAGCTACATTATTCTTTGATGAAGGCTATATGTTGAGTAGAACCAAAGATATCTTGATCTGCAATGAAACCCGACAATGGAATAAAACCATCTCAAACTGTATTCAAGGTGACTAAACGTAAAGTTCAAACTCATGGAACAAATTTAAAGCTTTGTTGCCACACTCTTAGCACCAGCCATACTGGCACTCAGAGTTTGCCATAATGTTGCATGATTTACTGTCCTGTATGATAGAAGAGAGCTTTTTTGCTAATAACTATTTGTAATGACAATTATCTGATGAAAATGGTGCTGATGTGTCATACATTTTCACTTTGTGGGATTTAAATATTGTGGCTTAGTGGTCATTGACACCTTGACACTTGCAAGTGATAGGTTGGTGTTCGATCACCACAAAAAGCTGTGGGCGCTAGCCGGAATGCCATATAACCTTAAAAGTCTCTCCGCAACTGGATGTCTCCAGTTTTCGATGTTCGCTTCTCTTTAAATTAAGACATGTTCAGTCTAGATCATAGATCCATTGTTTATGTAAAAAAGTTGTTTAAAACACCCACAGTCTTTGCTTGCAGTAAGCTAAGCAGAGAAATATTAGATCCTCCAGGGATTGTTCACATACAAATATGTTTTTGTTACTATTTAACTCATCGATAGAAATATAAAAAAAGTTTTAGTGCAAGTTTTAACTGTTCAGGTACCGTCAAGTTCTCATGAGATGTCCAGGGACACAAATAATTTTAGCAGTTTTCTAAATCAGCCTCTGAGTAATATTTCTTTAATGAGAGCGGTAAGACGAGCTGGTATAATACCAATTTGTATAGAAATAGTGAAGGATACTTATAAAAAAATCCATAAAGTTCAATTTCCTATTTATGATTAAACTTGAAAATGATTAATAAAATATAAATATTCCCAAAGATTAACACATTGCTATGTTTGAAGTTGTCTACTCTGTATAAACAAGATAAATTTGATAGTAAAACTAGATCGAGACGTGATAAAATTTTCTACCTTGAAATTAAATCGATTTACTACATAAACTTTATTAAATTACTCATTTCCAGCAAACAGGTTTAAAACATAAACTTATTTGACTAATAATCATTTAATATTCTCTTTACCTTGTTACAAAAATAAAAATACTTCCAATTTTTAAATGTTTCTCACTTTTTTAATATAAATTTCAAGACCACGGTTGATTAATATTAAATCAGATAAATGTACATTTTTTTAGTTGAGGCCGTAAAAAGTGAGTGTGAAGGAGTATCTTTTGTTAAAGGTCTACAAAATAGATGCCCAAGTAAGTACAACTTTCACCTCCCTTTCTCTCTTTTCTCACACTTATGATGGTCAGCAAACTCATATTAAATTTGTTTTCTCTGTGATATGTCTATATATATGCATGTACGTTCATTATGTTGTCAAATATTATTATATCCCTGTTGTTTAGATTATGCATTTTACCTTGTTTTATATCTTAGTTTTAATTGGTTTATTATATTGTTTCCTACTGGACTAGGTGTACTCTATAGTCTATTTTAAGATAATTTTACACTTTTTTACACAATTATCACGTATACACATTGGCAAAAACAGTTCAAGGCCTTTTATCTGACCTGATGTCAATATGATCAAATTGTGTTTTCTGTGTGGTTAAGACTGTGGCTGTTGTAGTTTACTTTTAAAAATGGTTTTGTGTCCAGTGAAGCTCTCTACGACAAACAGAACTATTTGGCTGTGTATCAGATAGCGAACCGGTAGCTTCTAATGGCCACAGCTTTGTGTGGCTGTCTGATCTGAGGGCAATCAACTGGTTTATCTGACCATAGCAGCCTGTCGTGGCTGGCAGTCTTGAGACAGCATTCATGAAGGTTAATTGCTGGAAAGTCTAGCAATATTATTTGATGACACCCTGGCAATGATAGAGCAGGTAGCTCAGTCATAGAATCTGGTTGTTTCAAGGAACCTCTGAAGGGTTGAGTTTATAGACAATCTCAGCGGAATTCAACACACAGTTTCTAGAAAAGTAGTGCATCCAGAAAATAAGGAGCTACCGCCACACAAACATTCTCTCCTTTTCTCTTTGTCTTTCTTCTCTCTCTTCAGTTGTTTTTGATGATGGGACTCACTCAATTAAATTCATCCTGTGTCTATTGTATAAATTTTATCAGCCCTTTATTTAACTAGCTATGTTCTGACATTTTTCTGTGTTCTTCTTGATTTATGAATGATCCATGGGTAGTAAACCATGCTTTTCTATATTTTTGCTTAAACCACTTAGTGATGTAGTTGCAGACAAAATACTAAACACTGCTTTAGTTAATTATAAATTCCAGCAAACAAGCCAAAAAAATGACCCCAAATTTTAAGCCTAAATTCTATCCTCTACCTATACAGCGGTCATTTTTTTCATTACAAAAGATCTAGTAAAATTCAACTTCAAAAAACTTTCACAAAACAATACCATGTAATATGATATATTTGGATTTATTTATAAAAGAGCGCAAGGCTAGTATTCTTATTAAACATGAGACGGATCAAATACAAAGTTCCATTATTAACCATTCAAGTTGCCATTGTTTTTTTAATTTAATAGTTTGTTGTAGTATCTGCTCACAAGCTCATACTTGGATAATTGATTTTTATTGATCCTTCTTTGTATATGAATTATGATTATTGACAGAAGTCTGTCTTGTGGCAAGTCTTTTTTTGTCAAAAGTGTACACTTTATCAAAGGTTTCAGCTTCGTTCAAGTGGTTAGGCAGGTCGATACAATAGTGAAGTATTATTTTCCATGTTTTGTCGTCTTTAGTGCTTATTCATAAAAGTGAAACTGTACTAACCTGGTATAAGCTTTCAACGCTTTCCAGCAAGATAACACAATTGGTAAAGTGCAAACCAATTATACAACAAGCAACAAAAGTTTAACAAAGTGTAAAAAGACAACACAAATATAAGCAATGCACCAATATCTTTGATCATCTTTTATTTTTCTTTCTGAAGAAAATTGACATATTTCTGCTATGAGAAGATAATAAACAAAAAAGGGGTTGTTTATACAACAAGTATAACTATGCAAAATATTTTAGTTAAAGTATAGATCAAATTTTCAGTGCCATAAAGAAAAATACAATATTTGATTAATAATTGAGAGTTTGAAGATTTCGAGCTCAACAATGTGTCTCTTTGGAGAGCATACCATAAAAAACTTTAGCTCATTCTTAGAGTTGATGTTTATTTTATATATAACTTAGCTAATCTTATACTAATTATGCTGTCAAAGCAAAAAATGAAATACATTTCTTAAGTTCCCATACCATTCCATTTGATACCATTTATGAGTTTCTAAGGGATAACGAAGCAATGCACCCCATATGGTGCTGCAATGCCATAATGGAAACTGTATCACTCTCATTCCATCACGATTCACTGTCTCTATTTGGAAGCAAAGGAACTGCTTGATGCATCGTCTTTAGGCCATAAAAAGTGACCTTGGTGTTCAAAGGCATCACTCTTTTGGGTGCTTATAGGCCTTGTTTTTCTGCTGCTTCACAAGGCAGCGCACAACCAATGCTTTATTATATTGCCCTATAGAAAACATCTACAGAAACCTATGGAAAGGTCATCCGTTGGAATAAGACATGCTGGAAAATAATGTAGATTTGCAATTAGTCAAAATACGATTTTTTGTAACAAAAATAAATCATTTATGACATATCTTGGAGCTAGATCATAATAAATGTGTATACCATAAATAATATGGCAAAAGATAAGCTGATAATCAAAAGCAATGACATATTTTGAGTCTACAGATCTGCTATTGCAAAACTGGAGCAGAGTCAATAAGTTCAAGATGTCATTGACTCTGCTTCAGTTTTGCTGCCCACACATAAACTTCAAATGGGTGGATTTCAATCTTCAAGATTTTGTGACAAAAGAAATCATTTCAAGTAATTACAAACCTACACCATGTTCCAGCGTGTCTGATTTCAACGAATGATTTTTTCAAATCTTCGCCTTTTCTCACTCTGCTTACGCTAAATGTTTATTTTATGTCGCTTGAAGGTTTTAAAATTTTGTCATGGTTTGTGTCCTCGATTTTTCCTTAACATTTACAAGTTTTCAACGCATTTCAACTTACGTGATATGATCAATTTGGGTACAACCACTACCAATTATCTGGCAAGTATCATTGTCAGCCGCTTTAACAATCTTCCACCTAATATCCGTTCTCTTAGCAGAGAAATGCATTTTAAAGACTATTTGTCAAACTATTTATTCAATTTTAGTTGCCAACTGTTGCCCTTTTTTGTCTTATTATTGTTGTATGGCATAACTTTGAAAGCATTTCTATTTGAAGTGAAATGATTGCTAGTGAAATTATACATATAATATCTTCTATAAATTATTTTATATAATATAAGGCTGGCAGACTAGACCAGGGAGTAAAATTAGATGCCACTCAAACTGTTTGTGCAACAGTGCTAGAACATGGCAGCAGTGCCTAAGACACTAGACCACTGCTGCTATCAATGGCTATGGCCACCGCTGTTATCACAATTAGGTTTAGATTAATGTAAGGTTTTGTATTTCTGTAGCTAATCTTTTTAATCTTAATATATTATTATTGTAGAGGAAAGCATTATTGTGGTTGCTGCTGCCACCCTAGTAACACTAGCTTTGATTGCTGTTGCAATTTTTCACTACCGTAACAAGAAAGAAAAACAACTAGCTGCCCTTGCAGCAAGTCAGAAACAGAATTCTAAACAAAAACAATCATTTGAAAAAAACAAATCGAGACACCCAGAGAATTTGCTAATAAAAGTTCATAAGAAGCCATTGAACCAAGCTACTCGAGAAACCCGTGATGGCTTTCCAATGGTCAAAGTCAATAACAGTGGAAGTTCTAAAGATGTGATAATGACAAAACAGAGTCGTACCAGTGCTCCTCCAACGAGTTACACCAACACGCTTTCAACCGTTAATCCTAATTTAATCGATGTGGGTACAAGTGAACATAGTGCAACAAACGCTGCTCAAATTAATAGACACTCTCTTTCAGTAACCAGCATATCAGAGCAGCCTAAGAAAAAAGCAAAACTAAAAAAACGCGGTTCTGGCAAACCCCGACGTCATAAATCCTCAAGTCTTGGAAGACGTAGTCTGTGATATTTTTTGAGATAGTCTTCTTCTGTAAATGTTATTAGAATGTGTCCAAAATTACATATCTTAATATGGTAAAGCTTAAAATCTCAGTACATAGTACCTTTAAAGTTGAGACATAACTACATAGAATATCTTTACATTTAATAATTGCTGTGAAAGATCAAAGTTTTTAAACAGAAAACAGTGGAAGAACTCTTAAAAATGGCAACGAAACTCTGTAAAACAAAATGTTTATATACTTGGACGAGGCATGGTCTGAGTTTCGCAAGCTTTAGGGTAAAATCATTTAGTTATCAATAGCGAAAATTTCTTATATGATCATTTTCTATAATGGGACCGTAAAATGCTGCCCATTGCACCCTTTACTGCTGCCTGTTTAATATCTGGTATAAATGTATGTAATGAAAAATTTATAATCTATTACTATTTTTAGTTGAAATCAATATGGCAGACCTTGAATGTGTTTTTTGTATAGTGTTCAAACAATTTTGCTAAAATAAAAAATAAAAATTGATAATAATAAAAGAATCCTCTCAGAAAATAAACATTAATAAGGCTTTGAATAGAGTTTTTTTATAACAGGGTTTACAATTTTTTATAAGTTTATTTTCCATGAAATTAGCTAAAAAGCAAGAGAAAGCTACATTTTTACCTTTAAAATTGATGTTTACACAAGCTGAATAATAGTTACTTCTATCTCCGCTCCTAAGCCTGTGTAATTGAAAAATGAAAAACCATCTATGTATATTTGCTGCGCTGAAATGAGTTGTTCTCATGGACAGATTACAGTTTCCGTTGGAATTTCTTCTATCTGAAATCTTCCTCATTTGAGATTCATTTCAGAGGCTTACAGATTTGATCCTTATAGAAATTAAATTTTTCTTAGTTTTGTAGTTTTTGTATGACATAATGGACAATGTTTTGCTTGAAATGAAATTATCCTCAATATAGTAATATATATATAAATATATATATAAATATATATATAAATAAATAAATAAATATATATATATATGTATATACATATATATATACATATATATATATATACATACACTGAGCGGCATAATCATGTCGCAGGTGTTGTGTATAGAAGTCTATGTGATGAGTATGGCCACAATAAACCACAAAACTGGTGGGAAGCTCCTGGTAAGGTCAATGAAAATGACCGCGCTAAGATCCTCTGGGACTTCTACATCCGAACTGACAAGCATGTCCTAGCAAACCAACTAGATATAGTGGTGGTAGACAAGGAGAACAAGAGGGCTACTATAATAGATATAGCAGTACCCAATGACTACAATATAGCCAGCAAAGAAAAAGTAGAGAAATATCTCCCTCTTGGAGAAGAGATTGAAAAATGCTGGGATGTAAGAACAACTGTAATCCCAGTAGTCATTGGGGCACTGGGCGCAATAACACCGGCGCATAAAATGTGGCTTGCCCAAATACCAACAGCAATCAATTCAGGTGAGTTGCCGAAAAGTGCTCTACTGGGAACAGCTAAGATCTTGAGGCGAGTGCTCAAAATCCCAGGTCTCTGGTAGGAGACCCGAGTTAGAGCAGCAACTACCACCCATACGCATTAACCGGGGTAAGGAAACAATAAATTATATATATATTTTTGTATAATATATACATAAAATATAAAATATATATAAAATATATATATATGTCCATATATATATAAATATACATATATAAATATATATATATATACTGTATATATACTGTATATATATATACATGTATATATATATACTGTATATATATACTGTATATATATACTGTATATATATACTGTATATATATACTGTATATATATATATATATATTCATGCATATAAGCATACATATATGTGTGTATACGTATATATATGCATATCTATACGGTAGTGTATAAATATTTGTATATAGATACGTAGATATATTTGTGCATGGTTCATCGATGTTAGGTTATAAAACAAAATGGTAGATCTATTACCTTTTTGTAAAACCTTATCTACATGTATTATTATATGTCTATTATATATTATCTATTATTATGCTATTAAACCATCTTTATATATTTATGAAACGATTTATATGTATATAGATATTGATGAAGTATTTCAAGTACGTATATATATATATATATATATATATATATATTAACATATACATATTAACATATATTAATACATATATATTAATACATATATAATACGATATATATGATTTATTGGGCTATTTGAAAAAAAAACAGTAAAGTTACACTCTATATCCAGACAATGATGTAAAAAGTAAAAAAAAAAGTAACAAGAACTTTACAAATACTGGGAACAAAGTGAATAATAGTACTAATATCAACAGTCTAACAAAATGAGCTTGGTTATTTCAAAATATCATATATATTTGTTCATCATGTTAAGTTATTAGTCATCATAATCACTATCAGCATCCTCTGCTGCTGCTGCTTCATTGTTGTTGCTGTGCACACATTTGCAAAGCTCTGTATAAGGCAGCTTTGCCTTGACGCAAGCACATCTGGTACCTTTGCAGTTAGACTTCTTACACTTGCATAGAACTAATTGCAAAATATCAGGTATGATTCCAGTATGCTACTTGACTGCATACTCCTTGTTTTCCTTACTCAGTATCCACCCATGTAATGAAGGAGATGGCGCATTGATAAGCGGTGTTGTTGCCTTCTTCCATATAGTTGCTACATAATGCACACGATGCACATGTTTTTTCAGCGACTGACGGCAGAAAGGGAGAAATTAATTAGTATCAGACTTAGCTATGAATAGCCTGTACCTTAGCTGGTTGATGTCTGCCCCATGTTCTAGGGTGCCATCTTTCTGGCGATAGAGTCTGCACATGTAGGTCTCACAGAGCAAATAAAGTTGTCCCGAAACTTCAAATGGTTCTCCGAGTCTTTCCATTACCTGGTTACAGCCAACATCTGTTTTGATGAGTTTCCAATGATTCTTGTTTTTTTCATCACAAAAATTGAAACTGCATCACAGCCAGAAATAGCATGTAAACCTATCAGGCGCTCTCTTAGATTATCTCCGAGCTTAATAGCCATTGAACTCACATCAAATAGCCGCTTTTTGTTCATCTATCCAGCGAGAATAACCAGTCAGCAATTGAATATTCTTAGCATGGGCAAGTGTTATGATCACATTATTAGCACTATTCATTACAAGCATTGCTATTAGCCATCAGTATAGTGACTTAAGTTTTTAACACTTGTTACTAATTGGTTGGCGAGGCCATTTTAAAAGGACTTTTAAAGTGTGCAAGTTTTGCACCCTCTCACCTACACACATCATAATGAACATTATATTATTATATTATATTACTATATCTCACATACTTTAACTGGGGCACATAACAGTCTTACTAGTGTTTGGAAAATATCTCGCAATTATTGGCACAATTAAACGAATAAACCAAATCAACTGACAAAATATCTATCCGTTTGTCGCTATCCATATATCCTACTCTATAATATTAGAACAATGGTGCCTCTTAGACAACGACGTAAACAACTTCTGCTGTTGTTATTAGGCCTATCTCACTTTCATGGATTGTACATTAGAAGTGGACGTGAGAAAAAAATGATTCTTGTCATTTTAACAGTAATATTTTAAGATTCTTATATATAGGCCTAGTTTACTTTATGGTAGTTTTTTATCTTAATATATTAAGTATTTACCTTCTTAAGATAGTCAACCTGCGCAATGATCAATTACCAAATGTTGGTTTTCAACTGAGTTTATTTGGAAATTTTGTGTGTTGTGGTGCGCAGGACTGGATGTGCTTTTACTAAATATAAAAGTAATTCAGTGCTCATTTTAATGTTTCAATTGTAAAAAATTAGCAAAAGTTGCTGCTGTACATTGGTGAACATATACAAAAAATTTACTAGCACTAAAATTGCATTCTGAAAAAGACCAAACAATTGATAATGCGCGCGATAAAGTTATGATAGAGAACGTCTAGGGTTATTGCTCTGCATGAACATGCTGAGCAAGCTCTAGCGCAGATTAGGGCCACGCACTGCAATATCACACTAAATATTGCCTAGCGTGTTTGCACCCTTATATTATATTTTATTATTGTGTTTGCACCAATTATATTTTATAGTTTATAAAAGTTACAAACCAAAATTTGAACTTTAAGTTGTATTGCAACTTTTTTATGACCCGCTATTATTTATTACTCTTATTGAACAGAATAACTCTATTGAGAGAAACTCTTATTGAATGAAAAGAACAAACCATGTTAGGTTTAAAGAAAATACTAAAGATATCAACTTTGTGTCTTTTCCTGACTGATGTAGTGAGCAAACAGCTATGTATAGTTCTTAGTAAATTCTTTAGATATTATTGTACAAAATAAAGCAATAATAGTGTTGTAACAAAATTACATACATTTTAACTTCTTGAAAATAAGTAAAATTTTGGTTGGTTGTGGCTAACAACCAGTAAGATGATGAGAATATAATATGATATAAGATATACAAATATAATGCTGGTAGTCTTTAGATAGTACAATTGGAACTTTGACATCTATTGAATCTCTTTCTGGAATTTCGTCTGGACATCTGTTTGTAGCAACTGCATAGTCGTCAGTGTTATTGTACCATAGCTATTTTTGACTATGTTGTACTCGGCTAAAACATTATATTTTAATGCTTGTTTCTTTCTGTACATATAGAAGTCATAGGCTCCCTGATAACCATCAAAACTGCAGCCACCATTAGGTATATCACCTTTATATGCATTCTTGCAAGCCTGCAATCAAGCCTCTATTTCTTCAACACAACAATATTCCAACATATGTTGTAACATTTGAACAAATACATTACTTTTTACACTAGAACCATTTTCAAGGTACTATTTTAGAAACTTTTTTAAACAAACAACAGCTATATTATGGAAGGAAAGCTGGTCAAAATTTAATACGGAACAAAAAATTAAAATATTGAAACATAAACCAAAAAGTTTACAAGTTACCAGATCTGAATCAAAGTTATTTATGCTATCTCTGCTTCCAACATTACTAATTGCTGTCTCTAAACTTTAATCTATCAATCTTTATTTTACTTTGAATTTTCCTATATATTTTAGCTTTAAATATTTAATTTTTACATACATTATGTTATTACATAACACATAAAATATGTACCGGTCTTTATGGTTACCCAAAACCAAGTACAAATAGGCGCTCTTACAACGTGAATAACCTGTTCCAGGAAAGTTTACGTTTTAGAGATTTTACGTTATAAAATCAATAAAATACATGTAAACTGCCTAATACATCTCAAGGTCTTTTTCAACTCACCCCTCTGTCCATGCAAAATGATAGACTTGATTTAATTGTGCTAAGTTGTGTACCGTAACTGTAGCACTATTGGTTTGCATCGATAACTCTTCTCCTCTTCAAGATCAATGTCACTAGTTCTATAGATTATGATTGCTATAATTTTACAACAAGTTGATGCATGGGTACTGCACATTTTCGACATTTGTTTACAACGATTTCCTTATTTTTTCTAAACAGCCAAGTCTATTCTGCAGAGTAAAACTAATAACAACTATTTTGTATGGGTACAATAAGACAAAACAACAAAATATTTTAAATATAAAAAGCGGTTCTACCTGGCCATTGTCTATCTGTATCCAGGGATTCAAAGTTAGAGTATAAGATAGCTTCCGACAATACTCCAACTCATGACATTCAGATTGGTAGACTGATGCTGTAACACCTGCACCAATCGATTGCCTTTGTATTTATGAACAATTTCACAGCTATCCTATTCTCCTTTTTGTTGACATATTTAATGTACCGTTATGACAAACTAGAATGTCGCGAAAGTTATATATAACGCCATATGCGCAGCGGTTTTTTTCAATAAGTGCGACAAGATAAACTGACATTAATATTAAATTTGAAAACTTGACACTTGGAGGAAGAGGAAGAATAGAAGGAGGAAGAGTGAGGAAGAATAACTTCTCATAAATTGTTTATGTTATCTGGAATTTACGTTATAGGAGTGTCTACTGTACAAGTACCTGACAGAACTTTAGTAAAAAGTTTCTAATTTAAGAAATTCTATCAGAATTAGAAAATTTTTTATCAACATTTAGTTCCCAATTTTGTTAATAAAATGGCATGTTCCAGTTTTCTCATCATTTTTTATATTTTAGTAAAATATTTGACCGATTTCTGTATTAAGCTGTCTGGTTGCAGATTAAATTATAGTAAGATATTATTGTACTAGAAATTCCACTGTCATACAGCTCACGACCAAAGTGATATTGGAAAAAAGAAAGGGTACTGATGGTTGAGAAATGCAATATTGCATTTCTCAACCATCAGTACCCTTTCTTTGAACTGACTGCTAATATTTATTAGCAGTCAAATAGGATAACTGCAATGGTAGCTGTAATGTACTGGGTGTGGGTGTTATTATATAAAACAAATAGCGATAATGAAAGGAAAAGATTATATGTTTATATCTCTCCTGCAAAAAGAGAAATGCAATATTGGCCAATATTAGAAGTAAAATGCACTGATATTATTAAAATAACCAATATTATTTATATAGTAATAATATAAAACCAAAGCACAATTTTTTTTACATTTCAAAACGGCATAGCCAACAATATCACGAAGTTGTGATATTTATACAGATTTTTAGAGAATCTGTACTACGTAGTCATTGTTCCGTAGTCATCCAAACTTATAATCAATTATTGTAATAATCTCATAAGAAACGTTAAAAAAATATCGTCGTCATCTGCTTTACTGACACTGCGTTGGACATCAGTTAGAATGCAAAAGTATTCAAATATGTCGGCAAATGAAATTGAAAATGAAAAAATTGAAATCGGCAAGAATGAAATGATTTCTGTACTCCTATGTTAATTGCCGAAACCTTCAGCAATTCGACAATGCTATAGACTGGTAAAAAGTGCACATTTTTTTTGTGAAACGCGCAAGACTTCATCGTTCTATTCTCTGTCGCCCGGCGCTTCAATTTCTGGTCTTAACTTTTATTAATCCAAGCTTTTCAAGCGTTTTGTGGCGACTTTCGTCCAAAGAAATCTGTCTATTTGTGTAGAATCCGATCAGATGGGTTAGTTTTAGGAATTTGCGGTAACCTTTCAAAGGCTTGGTGACATATTTAAATAGGTTTATATGCGTTTTGTATCATTATTATACTTAAATGACTTTACTGAAAAATAGTTAAGTTTGTTGATAGGATTTTGTTGCAAGGGTTTGGTGATGACCGGTAACAGAAACTTTTCGGGAGTTGTGTGCACATGTGCATTTATCATAATTCTCCCAATCAATCGTTTCACTCTTGTTTGGCCGTGGGATTACATAATTATTCATTAATGTCATCAGTTAGATAAATATATAGTAGATAGTACACCTGCTTGCAGAACTAAAGATTCAGAGTTCAACTCTAGTGTAACGAGGAGTTTTCATTCCAACACTTTAATTGCTTGACTAGATTTACAGACGAAAATTTACAAACACTGCAATTTATGTGTATAGATTCAATATACAGAAAATTTGTATTAGTGTTTTTTATAAACCAACAGTTCAACCTGAAGACCTGAAACAATCAGGTCAGATACGAACAACTACCGAGACAGGTTGTAACATTGTTGTCAAGTGTGTTGTCAAGTGTGAATATTTATCCTAAAAATTAACAGTCACTTGCCAAACAAAGCTGGGTAAATTTTAACACATGTGAACAAAATTAAACAGATGTTTTATTGTATTTGACATTTCTATTTTTACTTTATACAATATATTTACATATAAGAAAAAAGTGTTTATATACATTTTTTTGTGATACGTGAAATCATATTGGCACATTCAGAAACTCTCTGGTAATGATAATGAAACTGTAAATGATTTATATAAGCCTTTTACTCTAAGTTATAAGCATTTCATCAACTTTTTCAAAAAGTAATAGATTTTCTTATCCAATTTTAATGAGTAACTGCCAAAAAATGTCACATACGTATATATATATATATATATATATATATATATAAATATATATATATATAAATAAATATATATATGTATTATATAAATATATATATATATTTATATAAATAAATATATATTTATATAGCAATAAATAGATTGGTTGATTAGAGTAGTACCTCAACTCAATTGAAAGTAAAAAATAAAACAAATTTATTCTGTTTACATTGACTGGTAGAAACAAATTATTATGCAATTTGTTTGCCGTAACCCAAAATCCTTTTTGTCAAAACAAAGTTTTGGTTTTCTCACTTTAAAATTTTTTAAGTTTTTCTATAAATGTTTTATATACAACACGCATTAGTATACATCAGATTTTGTTAGTTTCACAGAAAAAATATTGCAATAAACATATTACCTTTTGCACAAATTGATATGTTGCCCACCTATTTTCTCTCAGAACAGTTGTGAATTCTGTCACCAATTGTTATAGTTTGTGCCTGTAGTCACACCGATATAAAACACTGTATTTATCGGCTTGATATGTACCTGAAAAATCTCTACTGTTTAAAAAGCAGTAATAACTAACTGCAAACCAAAGTTAGGGTGACTTACTCGGAGTTTTTTAATTTTTACGTGATTTACGCTTAGTTTGCCTAACTTGGAAACAATTTTTTGCTGACTTCAAACTTATTAGTTATTATTAGACTTTAATCTATTAGTGTTGGTAAAGTGCATGCAAACCTTCAAATTACCAACGCTTAATGCTACTAGCTGTTAGACATTTAAACTTTGAAAAAACTATTGAAGAAATACTTTGCCGACTTCAAGCCTCTGAGTGTTTGTCTAGTTTATTCAAATACTGAAGCTAACAAGGCTTATTTTGTTAGCTTTTAGAAACAGCAATATGAATGATTTTGCAACTACTAAAGAGTAAACCAGCCCAAGCATAACCATACACTTTATCTATCGTCTGTAATAGTTTTAAGTAACCAAGTTTTAGTGTAATTGATTAAAAAATGCTTAGAATTAACGTTCTACTTTCACCTCATTTTTTTCCGCGAAAGTCGGATGTTTTGGTGTTTAGTTTTGTTTTGTAAATACGGCACTTCCAAATTACGATGTCCCTGTTTCATGGTTGCTTCGTCTTATAATGTAAAATATATTGTTTTTGTCAACTCGGCACAGCATTTCTTCTGCCATAATTATGTTATCAACACAAATGTCTCCTCACATTCAAAGTTGATGGTCAGTATGCTAAATGCATCAGAATAATTGAGACGTCAATACGCTAATTGCCAAAATCTTTTCCACAAGGCCTGATGAGTATGCGATACTCCATCTCCCAGTTCAGCATTTTTCATGTTTTGTAAATACTTGATATTACCTGAGTGAAACAGAAATGAGTAAAAAAGTAACCATTAAATACAATAAGGCTAAGGCACTAATGCCAAGGCACACTAAGGCTACTGTAGGGAGTTATAAGTTACTATACCATTTTGTTACAAATTTTTAATACGTACCGTATGCTTATAAAATTTTGATGTTTTTACCAGTAGGTGTTTGCATTAGCCAAATACTATGGGTTTTTATACCTGATGTATTTTGGCAAATCACTGGGCCCAGATCCAAGAAGATGTCAGAAATACAGTCTGACACTACCAGGACTGAGCTGAGCCCTGACCAGGTCAAAGACATGCCCATCGGTAGAGTCACGAAGTCAGCCATCGGGTCGGCTGCCGAGTCCACCTTGTAACTGAAAGGCGGGCTTACCACATTGTAAGAGCCATATAAAAAAACTCCCAAGCAACGATGGACAGAGATCCTTGGCAGTCTCTTGCATGCTGTTTACTTGTATGGGCACACATTTGAATTGTATGGTATCATATATATGTTCTTGTTACATTAATGCCTGGGGTTGCCAAGTAATAAAAATACTTCGTCAGAGAAAATATATTCATTTAACATTTAAAACATTCACCATCCAAACATTAAAACTTCATATCCTGAAAAAGTATTTTTGTGTAATTATAATAAATAAAGAGAAAAACTAAAACAACTGCAAAAGTGTTTAGATATCAAATTATTAGGAAGTAATGGCTAGAGAAAGTAGGATGTGTTACAACAAAACAAAAAAAGGAAATTGATACTGGTGTGTGTGTGGGTGTGCGTGTGGGTGAGTGCGTGGGTGAGTGTGTATGAGTGAGTGTGTGAGTGCATGTTTGTGTGTGTGTAAAAATGGTTTACTGTTCTAACTATCCATCAAAATTTTGAATATGATGATTCTTGTACCTCTCGATACTGGTACAAACGTAAAAATGAAATATCGAAACTAAAAACACTAGCGAAGCCTACTAGGGTACTTTGTCTGACTGAGCAGAAAAAATGTTGAGGCAAATAGTACTCTAGAAGGTTCATGTAAACATTTATTGGCTTTACAATTTTTTTGCGAATACGCCTAGCTAAACCTAAAAATTAAAGAATGAAGTGACAGTCGCACTGTAACAGAACAATTGAAAATGAAACGGCACAGCTGAAAATTAGGTTTAGAAGCTAAAAAAAATGAGACTACACTATTTTTTCGTAGGTTTTATCAGGAAGTATTAGTATTTTTCTGTCTTTTGCAAATGTTGTTGTTTGAGGTGATCTGATTGCCAGATCATTGCCAATGACAGTTGATTGCAATTACAACACTGAGATCAATCGAAAGTGTTATTGTGATGTCAATAATTGTAAAGAGACCGACATAGTAGAAACGCCACATCACTTTGATATCAACTATTGCAATGATAACAACTAATGATGTAACTTTGCATGTACATGTATATCTTTTCTGAGCATTGCTTTTACAATCGAGTTTAATAAATTTCAATCTTGAAACGATCTGGCAATCAGATCACCTCAAACATTAATAACGATTGCAAATAATATTAAATTCTGATACTTACTGATAAAATCTACCTGAGAACAATTGAATAATAAAATTTAATTATTCAACGTTCTCAAACAAATTCATTTTGTTAAACTATGTAAAACAGTCAAATGAGAAAACTAAAATGATGATTAAAATTTAAATCCAATTCAAAAAAATCTATTTGGGAAGAAAAAAACTTTATTACTACGCTAAAAGGACGACGCATAAAGGAAACTGCTGGTTCTATTTACCCTTTCTCATCTCTTTCTTCATATAAATGTAGTATTAACGACACAAATAAACGATAAACAAGGATCAATATTGCAGAGAGACTACATTCAGATATGGTTTGGAGTACAAAAACTTTACAGACACAAATTATTAAAAAACAAAATTGCAACATATTTTAATAATTTGTATAAATTTGAACATTGAGCAGCAATAATTGTGGATAGTGGAAACTGACTGCCTTTCTTTGACCCCGACTCATGACCTAAATCAGAGTATATATGTAGGTACTTTACCTTTACATTGACCCCGATTCATGACCTAAATTAGATTGTGGAGGTGCTTTACTCTTACATTGACCTAGTTTCATAACCTAAATCAGAGTATGGAGATGCTTTACCCTTATACTGACCCTGATTCAGGACCTAATTCAGACTATGGAGTTGCTTTACCATTATATTGACCCTAATTCATGCCCTAAATCAGAGTATGGAGGTGCTTTACCCTTACATTGACCTACTTTCATGACCTAAATCAGAGTATGGAGGTGCTTTACCCTTACATTGACCTACTTTCATGACCTAAATCAGAGTATGGAGTTGCTTTACCCTTACATTGACTCCGATTTATGGCCTAAATCAGATTATGGAATTGCTTTACCTTTACATTGACCACAGTGCATGACCTAAATCAGACTATGGAGTTGCTTTACTCTTATATTGACCCTAATTCATGATCTAAATCAGAGTGCGGAGTTGCTTTACCCTTTGCAACAAATCTAGGCCAAATCACTGCAAACTTGGAAGAGCTTTCTATTTCAACCTTTTGCAAACTTTTTTACTGAAACTTCAATAATCTCTTTTTGATTCAGCAAATTTTCACTGCATTTTTTTCCAGCTTTTAGCAATTTGGAACAATTGATGATTAACATACCTCAATAAATGTAAACACTACAAAATTCATTCTAAAAATGTGGGACTTAAATTTGAACCTTAAATGTGTGCTACTTTAGCTGGTATTCTCTTTGAAAATCCAAAATTACTTATAGCCACACTTTAAAGATTAACACACACTAAATCTTAGTGAATTTTATCAGAAAGCATCTGTATTCAGTTACCTTTTGCATTATTGTTTATGATGTTTAGGGTGATCTGACTGCCAGAATGTTTCATAATATAATTGGACTAAAATTGACTGTGCAAAAAGTATGTCTATAGCTGCAAAAGGAGGGACACAAAAGAATCGCAGTGCTGCAACTTGAAAATCATAGCTGATATCAAGTATGGCAATGATATCAATTAGTGACATCTTTTCATCATTTTTTTTCTGAACATTCCAACCATGATCAAATACTTTTTTATATTAATCTTGAAACATCTTGGCAGTCGGATGACTTGAAAGATAAAAAACTATCACACACAATAAAACAATACCAAAACTTTCCAATAAATATACTAAAACTTTGAGCAATTTCATTTATTAAACGACCTGTATCTATATATACATATATATATTTCTCAAAATTTGTCCGCGTGTATGCCGTATGTCTGTCTGCATTCTAGCTAAAGCTATTATTAGAATAACTGCAGCTGGACAACGATGCTGACGCAATGTCATAAAGTACCATCATTCGAAACCTAGCAGCATACTGCAATGTTTCATTGGCAACGTGCCAGGCTAACTGCTGGAAAGTTACAGTTGTTTGATAAAGTTTTAAAACCTTTACAGTTGTTTTCATTTTTCTCTTAATTTATTTAAACTACACAACACATTTCTCTCATGATATGTAGTTTGAAAGTTAGAATAGTAAATGTTGTTATATGTTAAATACAGATCACTTTTCTGTCCAGACTTTTTGATTACCCGGGCAACGCCGGGTGGTACAGCTAGTTATGTTTATATTTGAGGATGTTTGTGTTATACAGTAATCAAGATTTGCAATTATTTCAAATTTACGGTCAAGTTGTTTTGATTTAAAACTTTAGATAACCACAAAGTAAAAATAGCAATCAATTAAAAAGCCCTATGTCAAGCATATGTCAAGCATATGTCAAGCATATGTCAAGCATATGTCAAGCATATGTCAAGCATATGTCATGCATATGTCAAGCATATGTCAAGCATATGTCAAGCATATGTCAAGCATATGTCAAGCATATGTCAAGCATATGTCAAGCATATGTCAAGCATATGTCAAGCATATGTCAAACATATGTCAAGCATCCAAAAGGTTTTACTATTTTATTGATGCCGCTGGAGTAACCAAGATAAGTTCTTCCTTCTGCATGCTAATGGTTAGATGTACTAAAACAGAATTCCCTTACTAGGTATCTAATATACATGCCTGAGCTACAGTTTTCCACCAAAGAGTCATTCAGCTTCACTAACTTTTGGATTTTAGTTGGCAACTTTTAGTCTCATGGTACAAGTTGCAAAAATCTTGCCATTAGATCAACTACTAAAATGCCAGTTTCATTGGACCAAGGTTTATAATTATGCAGTTGCTTTTGCAGAGACTGAAATCAGATAATAAATATTTCAATGATAAGCTTTGCCACACACAAAAATGCTAATCAAACAAGTAAGTAATCTACCAAAAATATGTAAAATGTCATAGTCACTATGAAAATCTGGAAGAATATAATTAATTATGTACAAAGAAATTAACAAGCCAAAGCGAAATCAATAATGAAAACAATGAAATAGTTTTCTCAGTCATTTGTCATCAGCCATCCTTATAGGGTAACTTTTTATTGTACAAAAAAAGAAATTTTTTCAATCATTCTTTTGATTTCAACTTTGATGGTCATGTTCTTTTGTCGCGACTCGCATCTACATCTATCAGTCGTATCACAAAATAATGAATATTTTAATTTAAATGTTATTGTCTGTTGTAACAAATGAATATAAGTACACTACATTAGAAAGTCTGCTCAAGTTATCTCATAAAGCCATCCTATATTACTTAAATTATTTTTGCTGATTAGCTTAGCAAATCATTTCATATACCAGGGCTAGGCTAAAGATGCTCGTGATTTGATATGCATTCGTCATGTCATGGCAGCAGCCAGCAGTATGATGATAGTTAGATTCTTTTCTATATGTACCAAAATTGATGATAATGACTTCTGAAGGTAGCCTTATGATTTGGAAATGTTGTCCAAAATTTGGTAGACATTTTCCATGTTACTGTAGCAACCAGAAATATGCAGATGGACAGATTAGCCTGCATCCGCAACTTCCGTCATCTTTCTTGGCTTCTTTACATATTCGAATGATTTGGTAAAGTTGTGTGAAATGCTTTATGCATTACCAATGTTGCTGTAGGAGCCAGCAATATGTGGACAAATGGATATTTTTCCGTATGTGGCTTTCATCCAAGCTATTGACTTCTCGTCAAGTGCTACTGATTCAAAATAGTTTCCCAAAATGCTCTTGCATTATCAGTTTTCATGCAAAATCCGGCGCTGTCTGGATGACTAAATCATTTTTACAATGTATATGTGGCTTACAGCATGGCCAGTGACTCCTCGTAAAGTTTTCAAGATGCAGGTAAATTTTCCAAAGCGCGCTGTGCATTACCAATCTTGATGTTGCAGCGGGCAATGTCTGGATGATTTGATCCTTCACCATATGTAGCTTTCATCAAGGCTAGTGACTTGTTGTAATGTTTTAAAGATTCAAAAACTTTGCCCTGAGCGCTGTATGTATTAGCAATGTTTGCGTAGCAGCTAGCAAAATCTGGATGATTAGATCCTTCACCATAGGTGGCTTTCATCTTTCCTAGTGACTTCTCGTAAAGATCCAATGAATCAGAAAGTTTACCTAAAGCGTTATGTGCTATACCAAGGCTGTTGTAGGTACTAGCAATAACTGGATGAGTGGATCCTCTTCCATATGTGGCTTCCATCATTTCTAGTGACATGTTGTAGAGTTTTATAGATTCATCAAATTCGCCCAAATCGCTCTGTGCATCACCAATTTTGCTGTAGCAGAGCGCAATATTTATATGGTTAGAGTGTTCTCCATATATAGCTCTCATCATTTTTAGTGACTCCTCATGTTTAACCAGTGATTGGTTATACTCCCCCATACAACCTAATGCATCTGCAATGTCCCCGTAGCATGAGGCGATATCAGGATGGTTAGAATCTTTACCATACAAACTGATCATCATGGACATTGACCTAATACTGTAATTAAATGATTGCTTAAAATCGCCTGAAGAGCGGAGAGCTATTGCAATGCCTTTGTAGCTTTTCGCAATGTCAGGATGGTCTTTTTCTTCATACATAAATTTCTTCATGTCCAATGATTTCTTGTGGAATTTCAATGCTTCCTTTGAGTCACCTATAGACGAGTGCAGTTCAGCAATACTAAAGTAGCAGAGGGCAATATGACTATTGTAAGTTTTTCTTCCGTATACAGCTTTCAGCATAGTTAATGAACTTTCGTAATATCCACTTGCTAGGTTAAAATCACCCAAAACCAAATGCGCTAAACCGATGTTATAGTAGCCAATAGCAACATCAGGATGGTTACATGATATGAATTCATGCAAAGGTCTTGCATCTTTGCCATTGCCACAGAGCTGGACTATGTCAGACATACTAATCTCATTATACACTGATAGATCCATTTGCAAAGACCTTTTACCGTAGTCAAAAGCAGACTTGTAGTCCCCAAGTGAATGGTATAGAGCAGCAAATTGGGTGTACATTGCCGATGTATCTCTGTGCCTTTGTTCCTCATCATTGTCATTCTCAGTTTCAGCCTGCAAAGCAATCACAGCACATAACAATACCATATATTTTTTGGCCCACCTGATTTCTATAAAGTCACTGTCTCGTTTGCAGGTCTGAATTATTGTTGTTTAGTTCTTTCTAACTAAACACGCTAAAATATTTACATATTTACATTATTATTAATCTATTTAACAATCATCTACATGCATGGCTGGTGTACTATCCCGTAAAATAGTGACACTTTACGCTAATGCGTTTGAGCTATTTTTACACCAGTTCCAACATCTCTCTTTTACCCACTAATATAAACCGATATTTATGCTCTCAGCCATGCTTCAACTAAATGTTTACCTGACTTTAACATTTGCATGTGAATGTTTCACTAACTTTAAAATTTTATACAAAAACAACTTGCTCAGTTTTATGGCCATAAAAAAAGTTTGGCATGGGTAGCTTAAAATATTGTTGAAAGGTTGCAAAATTTTTACTGCTTATAAATAATAAACACGCTCGCTGCAGCTTCCGTTGGAGATTTGAGCTATTATACAAATGCACAGTTTGCAGTACTTTGTGGATTTAGTTAAAATAAAGAGCAGAAATCTGTTCGTTATGAAAAACTAAATTAAGAAGTGTGAGCTCAAACTGTTGATTATCTTTTTAAAAAGATGTTTTCTTCTTTTGCTTTAAGTTTTACTTAATTTTTGCTCCATTGGTAACCGATGTAAGAAATTTTTGAAGAAAATCACTTTGCCCAGTTTTTCAACTCAAATCAAAAACATGTTAAGATATTTGGGCCCACTTTCTGAAGCTTATCTTCGAAGTCTATGTAAAACCGTAAATATTTGCTGAATTGAAAAACAACGCTACACTAATGAAGATAGACCAAATTTATTTCACCAATTTAGCTTAGTGCAATGGAAAAAGCATCCCGAGAGTAATTATCCCATTTCAGCTATGGGATGAAATCCAGAAGTTGTTATCATTTTCTTGCAGCAGTAACTTAAAATAAAATAAAATGCTTATTTATATGTGACCAAAAGCCAAACATACCAAAGTAATATAAGCTTTAGCCTTGATATAATCTCCAGTCTCTTGGTAGCAGCAGGCAGAAAGAAGATACCATAGGCGCTTTCTTGGCGATGTGAGAATTAATTTCTCAAAGTATTCTAAAGCTCTCTTATAGCTTTCACATCGAAAGAGAAGGTATGCACAAAATTCAGTATTTTTTTTGTCATCAGCAGATAGGGTCAAACTTTGCAGGTTCTCAAGTATTTCATCTGCACTTGTAGATTCTATTGAACTTCCGGCAGCTTCACTGAGTAGATTTTTGGCAGTACCATAGCGGCCTAAAAAGTAGAACACTTCTGCTTTAGTAAGAAGATGCTCCCTATTTTTAGGCACTTTGATTTTTTGTAGAAGCCTTTCAATACATTTCTTGGTTTCCAACTTGACTGCAGAACTTCTGATGTATTGTTTTATTGGATAGAGAAGACAACCGAGGATAACAAAGGAATCAGTAGGCACTGTGTACTTTTTTTTCGGTATAGCATGTGGATCATGGTAACATTGCATTACCTCTGACTGAGTTTTTTCAGTGAGGTAAGCTGAAGTCCGAATATATATTGAGAGAGCGAGTATAATCTTTAAATACTTGTAATTTGTAGCAGACAGTATGCCACTGTTCTTTAGCTGATAGTATGTGTCCCATGGATTGTCGGAATGAAGATTTAAGCACATCTTCAAGTTGTTCGCCAAGAGAGTTGGGTATCTAAAAATATCTGTCTTTACATGTACATTCAGGTTGTTAGGAGGCTTAAATTGAACAAAGTTTGGGATAAAATCGAACTTGTTCATATCTTTTTGAAATGATTTCAATCGTCTTTCATGAGCCTTGGGATTACATGTTCTTTCCCAGGTTTTCCTCTTTGCTAAAAAATTGTCATAGAGCTGGGATTTACCAGTCATGTTTTCATTGGTGTACATTAAAACAGTAGAGGAGAGCATGTCTGACTTATCTCCACACGTGCCATTAATTCTCCACACGTCTCCACACGTGCCACGGTGTCCAGTTTTGGACACCCTTCTAAACCACTTCCTGTAGGAATGTTACCTGATATTTTAGTTATTCCATCTATTCGAAGTCCAATTGTTTTGTTGCTTGAGAAAAATGCGCTTTTGTTGCTTTTTATCTCTTCTATATCAAAGCACTTCAGAGGAGTCTCACGAAAATTTCCGATTCGGAAATAGCTTTCAACAGCCAGTTTTTCAAAATAGCTTGAATGTTGTTCCACAATAAACGCATATTCTAAATCGGAGTAAGGAGTTGCTTCACCCTTAGCGACAGAGCCAAGGCCAATCACTGCAAACTTGGGAGGAGTTTCTGTTTCAACATTCTGCAGGCTTTCGATGGAGGCTTCAAGAATCTTCTTTGATTCAGCAATAATACCCTTGCTGCATTCTTCGCTGGCTTTGAACAATTTTTTACTAAAAGCTTCACCCTTTTTTAAATTTTGCTTACTGAGTATATCATCTACGCCCAATTTATCAGCCAAAGATCTTAGACTCTCAAATTGCTTTTTAGTTTTCTCTCTGAAAGTTTCTAAACTCATTTTGTTCTTCTCCGTTTCATCATTGTGCTGATCAAAGCTAAGATGATGCTTTCCATTGTACCAACTTTTTTCTATTTCATAAACCAATCTCTTCCTTTCATGATTGGGGTCTTTTGTGAGGCAGAAGTTTGCTAGTCCATGCGCCTGGTGAATATAAACATGTGAACCGCCAATAGATTAAAGGTAGATACTATTCAGCCAATACATATTGTTATAAATAAAAGAGGAAAATTACTGCGAACAGCAATTAGTTGAGACAATCTGCAAATTGGAACATAAAAGTAATATGATAACTAATTTGATAGGAACCATTGTGTGAAAACCATGTACTAGACCAGGGGTTGGCAACCCGTGACTCAGGACCAGCATGCGGCTCTTTCTACCTCTTGCTGCGGCGCCCTCTAACTTTGGATTTTTTCCCTTTTTCCTTTTTTACCATATGCTAAGTAATTTATAGAATTATGGAAGCTTTATCACCAGACTGTGTAATACAATTTAAAAAATTGTAATTATGGTTATAAATCAAACATTGTCGCTTGTTATGCGTCATAGTTTATGTTATATTATTGTTAGTACCTCATCACATGATCGTCACTTGGCTTCAACTTTAACATAAAAGTACACAAAAATGTATTACCGGATTTGCGTGGAGGACCAGATCGCTACGAGATACCTTCTGATATTATGTCAACGAACTGGGTTGAACAATTAGAAAACTAATAAGGCTGGCCAACCACTTAGGTCCGCAATATCATCAGCAGCACTACTGACAAACAACAACACTAATTATACAGGTAGTACACTTTATAAGAAATTATGCGCCAAAAAAACTGCCAAAATTATTTGATTGGTTTTAGCAAAAGTTTAATTGCATTTTTCCAGCAGGTAAATCATTATACATGCCACAAATCTCTATGGTGCAAACATAGTATAAAAGCATTAAAAGCTAAAAAAAATTTATATATGGTATTCATTTTTTAATTTGAACAATCAAAGGGAGTTTCTGGCCCCATTTCTTCTGGCTTCTTTTCAATGGAAAACTGGTGCAAATGGCTCTCTGAGTGAAAAAGGTTGCCGACCCCTGTACTAGACAGAGTTCACGACTCCTGTACCAGACAAAGTTCACGACCCCTGTACTAGACAAAGTTCACGACCCTTGTACTAGACAAAGTTCAATTCAAAATTTAGAACCCAGCCAAGCATCATCTCAGAAGTTATTTTCCAATCAAACATTTTGTTAACAAAAACACTGTAATCGAAAATAGAATATTTATTTGATAAAAGCACTCATGTTGATGCTTTGAATAGTAAAATGATTACATAATTACATCATGACATAATTAGAACTTACAATTTAATTACAAGCTTTAAAATTTGTAAAAGAGTGTATAACAGAATTTTTTTCAACTTTCTGCTTTGCAAGAATTCGATGAAATGAACAAAAATACTATTTACTTGTAGACGGTTTACCTGCAGGTAGTCTCTCCAAAAGCCAGATTTTTCTGCCTTCTTTTTGTAGTCTTGAGTTAATTGTTCAGCGTATGAGAGGTCAGTCATTTCTGTGTTGCCAAGTCTTTGTTACGCGCTCCAAAAGGACTATTGAGATAATACAAATAATTATCCATAGTTATATGAAACACTGGCATTGATGAAACTGATTTAAATTCAAATTTTGTAAGAAATGGCTATAGTCACAATTTAATGTAAACTTATTTTAATTATGAACTATACATCAACACTAAATATCAGCAATTGAGCTGGAAATGCCATTAGGCAATAGTTTTTAATCAGCTTGTGGTAGATGGTTTACATGAATTTCTGAGACATTAGGTTAGCTATTAGCCTTGAATTTAAGAAATGTTGATTTGATGCAGTGCGTATCGGCATATATAAATGTTAAGTTCTACCTATGTTAAGTTCTATCATGCCGTAAGTGGAATAGTAACTACTAACTTTATAATTTTCCAAAACAAATATTATATATATATATATATATATATATATATATAATTTGTTACTGAAATATATATATTTTTTTCTCAAAGTTTGTGTGTGTACTTGTCTGTGGAACTGATAGTTCAGATATAGCTATTAATTTAGCACCACACCCAGGCGTTACGTTGCCCCTGCTAAGAAATAATTTTCATAAGGTTTAATTTTTACCGTAAGTCCTCATGCTCAAGCCACGCGGCTTGTGCTCGCAAACAGATGACTCACAAAGGAAAAAATAATCCTCCAACAAACCGCCTGTGGTATCTAGCCGCCTTTACCAACAAGCCGCATATGGCCATAGACCACAGCTAATGACTGAAGTTTTGTTGTCCTTGACCCCTTTGGGAGCAACGGTGTTGAGACGGGTTTTGCTATACCCCATCCTCTTGAATAAACATACAGGCTACATCAGTACCTGTTAAAGGGAATTTTTTTACTTCTAAGTTCGAATTAAAATGCCTGAACCCTTGCATGCAAGAACTTACTTGCCATGTCTCAGCTAGATTTTTATTGCGCTATTAGAGGGCTTATAAGCTACACTGTAGGTTTTTTTGTGTGAAGGTTTAGTACTAGTGGACATGGTTGTATTAAGTTAAGGAGTTCAGTCTTGCTGCTGCTAACGATGTGAAATAACTAACCGCCTGTGGCTTGCTGCAAATTGTTTGATGTGGTGAGTTTTGCACTCAGTTTAGTCCATAGTTTATGCTTCGATGACAGCAGGTATTAACTCGCTCCCAACCGCTTGTCTCTCACTCGTGTGTCACGAATTCATCTCGACTTAGAGCAATAAATTCTTCTTTAGTCTAAAGTATTCCATAAACATGACCTCTTGAAAATAAACGATTCGGTCGCCAAAACCCCGTACATAAACGTAAATAATGAATGTGATTCTATGGTTATAGCAGGGGGCTGAGCAGAGACCGCATTTATCAAGAAGCCGCCCTGAGCCCCACGTAAGTTTTAAAAGTTTGGCCTTTAGCCGTAGTCTATGACCTTGAACCAGAAGCCACACCTAACGACAAGCCGCGCGGTCTCAGCATGAGGACTTACGGTATACATAGAGTCAAGGCCAATTCTTTTCACGTTGACAATTATATTTTCTCCATGAAAAAAGCCTCCACATTCTCTCTTCTTTCGGTCAGAAAAAGCCAGTACGATATCTCATTTTTACATTTGTACCAGTATCGAGAGAACACTCTACCACTGAGCCATACAAAACGTAATAATCCAATGTGCTATCATTATTGATATACTGTAACCACATGCTAACTATTTCAGCACTGCACCCACACATTACGATGCCCCGAATAAAAGTATTATTTGTAAGGTTCAATTACTATATATAGTATCAAGGCCAGTTCTTCTCACATGAACATGTTTAGGAAGAGCTTTGGCATTCTCTCCCTGTTCGGTCAGACAAAAACAAAATGATATCTCTTTTTTTGTACTAGTATAGAGATGTACCAGTATCATCGTACTCCAAGTTTTGATGGATAGCTTCTGGTGGAACAGTAACCTTTTTTTATACACACACACACACACACACACACATTTCTATGCAAGAATTGTTATTATTAATTCAAGATATTCAGGATTTTTATTTGGTTTTCTCAGTTTGTATTAATTGTATCATTACGGAATCACCTTTTATTGTAATCATAGCCAAACCGTCTTAAATTAAATATTACTTGTTAATTATTTCAGATTTATCTCGAAATCCTTTTATAATTGCTTCATTTTATTTTTTATTTGTTTTGTGCAAAACATTTTCCTCATGATATGATGTTTGAAAGTTACAGTTGTTTGACAAAGTTTGAAAACCTTTACAGTAGTTTTTATTTTCTCTCATAATATGAGAGAAAGTAAATAATATTATTATTTCAACTACACAAAACACTGTTCTTATAATATTATTTCAAAAGTTAGAATTGCAAATTTTGTTATATGGTGTATAAAACTTAATTTTTTGTGCAAAGACCTTTTTATTACCCGGGTAACATGAAGATAAAATGAAGATGTAGAAATGACCACTAGAAAACACTTCACTAACAATTGTTCCATATGGTGGGAACAAAAGAGTTGTTAAAATTTAGTTTACTCCCACAATCGTCAGGTGCGTGTGTTTACTAAAAGATCTGCTCTTCAACTGAAAAAGGTCCATGGTGCCAATAAATGGACATAAAAAAGAAAGTTTGGGATAATATTATTTTTTTCTTAGAACATATTCACTGGCGTCTACAGGTGGTCACAATCTCAAACAAACTGGTATAATGCAGGATTTGACTATTGAACAGGTACTCTCACAGAAAAAGTGAATTATCACGTCCAACTTTCTTAGAGCGTCAATTCCCTAGCCTATAGCCAATTGGTAACCATGTATCAAGCAAGCATCAAGATAAGAGAATTTCGGCAATATTAAACATTTAATTTCAACAATGGTTAAAGAAAAATTACGTTAATATAGGCTAATAGGAAAGTAACAATATTTAATAAAAAAAGTGCAAATAATGTAAAAGAATATAAAAATACAAAAAGTGAATCATAAAATATTTGATTGTGTAACATTAGATCATAGAATATTACATGATTGATAGGCCTACAACAGTATAACCTATTCTCTTAAATCATTAGTAGACACTTCATGATGTTCAAAACTATCTACACGTAGGTCAGATTTTTAATGTTTTTAGTGACATTCTTAGGATGAGTAATGAGCTGCGTCAAAGTCAAAATATGATTTTTAAAAATTATGTTTTCTAAGCAAAAACTTTATTCAAATCCGTAAAACTTAAAGATGTTATAAAATACTAGAATGAACAATGTACAACTCAAAAAAATCTATTGCAATCATTTTGGCAAAAAATGCCTACTTTTTTAATGCATCATCGACAAAGATTAGTGCCCAAATATTGCTCAAATGTGTACAGAAGACTGAGTGTAAACCACCCACTTTTTACACCTTTCACTTGAAAACATCAATTTTTCTAAAGAGGCGACTTTCTGTGCGACGTTTAATATAGTGTGCCTGTAGATGGACTTTGTTTTATAATCTAAGTATAAAACATAGCCCGCTGCTAATTGCTATTTACTGATTTTGAGAAACAAGTAAAATGGCATCGGTAAAACGATATGCTTGTGAGTCTCAGCCTAAACTACATGCAGCGCGTACAAGTTACAGCACCCTATGGAGATAAATTGTTGAGGCATTGGCCAAGGTAAAGACAGCCTCAATTTTTAGAGCTTCCAAGAAAGTCGTCACTATGTTGAACTGCAGCTGGCCGGTGAGTCTAGCTTATATAAAAATGAAGAGCAGGATCCCGGACACTAGAATGGCACAGTTGTTCAATTCAGACACCAAAGAGGAAGACCTTGAAAGCTTTGTGGAGAAAAGGTGAATATTTTATTCAGTAAAGTGAATTACCCTCGGCCAGACTTTGTTGTAGTTTTAAATGTACTAAAATGCCCATCAAAATAGGGTGAGCTTTTAAATGGGTTACGTACGGAAATAGATGACTGAATTTTGTGGTTTTGTGGTAACGAAAAACAATTATTTTGTTAAGTAAGCTCACCCTATCACCATACTTGTTGTTACGTATACGTTTAAAAAACATCTTCGTACATATCAAGCCCTATGCATTGTTTAAATACAGAAATAAATTGCAGAATCACAACTACATCTTGTAATAAGGAGTGTCATATGCTGCAGCAAAGATGCTAAACTATAGTTATAAAAAACTGGCAAAGATAAAATGAATATTGCCGGTTTCTGACAAATATGGTTCAAGTAAAATGGTTCAGTATTTAAACGCCAGCAGCTTTAACCTTGACATTAAATCAAGGTACAAAACTATTAATATAGCTACTCGAGTCAACTGCTCTGTGACTAAATGCAGTCACAATGTTCACAATTACCGAGTTTCTAAAATATAAATCAGAATATTGCATTAAGTAGTTTAAAAGACACATAATGACCGGCTGTAGAGACAGAAACTATCAGAACCAACTAATTAGTCAATGGCTTAAAAGGTAAAGATTTGGAGCTAGACAGATGTGAGACTGCCATTATGGCCTTATAAACAAGATAAGCAATAACTTGGTTTAGGAAAGTCAATCACTTACGCTATCATGATATTTGGATATTTATGAGGTGCAGCTAAGCAGATAATGGTTATCTAGGTCATGTCACCAGCAGTCATTTCTTACTATCAATGATCTAGATAAGAATACAATGATGCTATGTATGATCAACTAGTCCAAAGCTCACCAGACTATCAAGGAGTCCTACCTTCAGCAGGAACAATGACCTTATGCTAGGGAGGTGTGAAGGAATAAAAAGGGTGATATAACACAACATCTAAATTCCCCTTAAATCATAGAAGAAGTTTCCTCTAAAACAACTTAAGCTTGCAGCATATAGGAAACTACTCGTTTGATAGAACATAGTTATTTTCCGAAACATGCATATTCACATATAGGCTACTCGGTAATTTAAGTTTTTAGTGATATTATGAGAGTTCTATGAAAAAAGGACTGACTTCACTAATTAATCTTCATGAGCATCCAGCCATTTTTAGGCAAAATATTTCTCTCTTAACCTTCCCTAAAACTTTCAGAGAACCCTACAAACGTGATTATTGATTTTGTTGATTTAGTAGTTTCAGTATTTATCTATAAAAAATCAGATACCATAATTATTTATTCACTTTTAACTTTGGATACTTGTGAGTCATGTTACTTTACAAGGTTGTGCAGGTGAGTGGCTGGTGCATAAATAAGATATAAGATAAATGAAAAAATGACTCAAAAGTTACAATAATTCGCCTATCTTGCCTACATGAACTTTCTAGAAGAAGTAGGATACTATGACACTGATCATGAGATTAAGTTAACTAATCCCTGAACCTCCTGTTCATCAAACACACTACATTTTTTCTTCTCATCTGACTACTCTTATCTCGATAGAGACATGGTCCATCCAACCAAACTTAATTCCAGACTTTACTAGATAGAGAGATCTAAAAATACCTAGTCTATAGATTTTAACTTGGTTATAACGTTTGGTGTGATGTGCTTAACACTATAAACCAACCAATATTCTGCACATACTAAGAACACTGTTTTGTCACAGACTGCCATAGCATACCAAGCGGGCAGGGAAGCGACAATGCATAATGCTCATCGTACAACTCAGTGATCCTACATCACAAAATCCTTAAGTGATAAATGAACTATCAATGCGTACCAGGTTTTTTGCACAAGTGATTGAGTTGTTAAATTTGCAATTACCAAAATACTCAAAAAGCTATAACACAGCGTTACTTTGAGAAAAATAATCCACAGAAAAGTGAAAGTTACTAGAAGATATGTATGTAATAGGCCTACCAGTAGACTTAAAATATGTCAGTGTCTAACAGAATGTAAGTTTCATCTGAATTGCCATACAACAGAAGATTGGTCAAAATGAATCTTGGCAGCAGTGATGCCTCAAATAGGTTTGTTGTAATCTTTATCTGCGCAAATACTCATAAATCAATGAATGATACACAAAGTACCATTGTAATAAAAACTTAAACGGTTTCATCAGCTGCAGTAAATATAGCATTAGTTTACTCAGAAAATACAGTACAGCCAAAAAAGCCAAATTCAGGTATTGCTTAAAAAAAAATTTGTTCATAATCCACGAATAATGGAAATACCTTTAAAAAACATGTAGAGCCAACATACAAATGTTTATGCTGCTCACAGCTGAGTGTTTCTCAGAGATGGTAAAGTTTCCCTTCTAGAACAGTATGATGAAATGTTTGTTAAGCTTTCTCATAAACATGCCACTAGTTTGCAAAACGCAGCCTTAGATACACACATTTCGAAATTGACAACTTGGTTTGTACTAACCTTAACTAAGTTTTACAAACTTGAGGCTAATATTGTTATCTTTGCGTTAGTGCAGGCATCCATAGCAAAGTATTTTTATCTAAAGAGTAATGCCCAGTCTAAGGTACCAACATGACATGCCTTTGAGCTTTGAATGAACGAGATCTGTAATATAACAGTAATTATAAAAGCCTGATGTAACCTGATTCCATTTACCTTTGTTGTTAAAATTTTAGCAACGCATAAAATAAGAAAAGTTGGTTGAGTACTATTCAAGTTTTTGAGCTGCGCTTGATAATAGAAACTGCATAATAGGACATGTATTTATCTTATCTTTTTGCATTGTTCTGAAGATGAAGAAAGGGTTAAGTTAAGGACACCAGAATATAGCATATTAAATACGTATGTCAAAGCCAAAACTTCACCTAACTTTACAAAATCCAGAAATGTTACAAACTATTAGTTTATATGCTTTACAATCTATGTAAATCGCTTTGAAAATTTTAGAGACAAATAAACAACTACACAATGTGTCGTTAAAAAAATAATACATATCATAGACACTACTAGCAGGCAAATGAGAAATTAATAATATAAAAAACTAATAGGAGCAGTTATTTTAGGCAACAGTCAGTGTGTGCGTAAATGACACGCATTAGTTAAAACTATCTTAAAGCAATAATCACTGCTTGGAATCAAATAAACATCTTAAGTTTTTTGCTGCAAGTGGGTTATGTTTGTTTTCGGTTGGGGGTCAGCTACAACCCTGACATTTGATGAGGTTACAAAACTATAAACAATAATGGAACGAGTCAAAAGAGCTTTTATGAGTTGCTGAAATCACATTCATCAAATGCACAAGTAGGCCTAACATTTGAGCAACTTTCAATTCACACAATATTATTTAACTAAGTGAAATCAGAACAAAATCTCTTTCATGAGCCATTTCAGGTCACCCAATCGAGCTACCTTTTGCTTTATTATAAAAAGTACAATGATACTACCACAATATACTATCAATTCTAGCATTTGTTCTGCTCTAAAATTCACCACAAAGACATCACAAGCATTCGATTTCAGATTCTCAGCCAGCCAAGTCAACAATCTTGTGCCAAATCCTCAGTATTTTATATTTTAACCTTGACATAGACTGAGTAAGTTCATATCAAGGTTACACTATAAAGTAATACAACGCAGCAAAATTTAGCAACGAGTTCATACTACGTATTTACTAATAACTTAACTTTCTCTTAGAGAAAGAAAATATTTAAGTTTTATTAAACAGCATTTAATGCCTTTTAATTGATTGCGCATGGCTATCACTTATTGTTGTCATACTGAGCTAAAAATAACTTTTTGTGTAAAAAGTCGCAGTTTTGATCAGCTCATTTTACTGAATAATAGCCTTGTGTTATTCTATTAATCATTTCAACATGGTTCCAAGACCTTTAAAAAATGTTGTTTCATAGTATGTTTTGATGCATAATAGCACTTCATTATCATGAAATTTGGTTAGCAGTAAAACAGCAAGTCAAACCTGTAAACTTGTTTTCGATGTAACAGTAATGGTCTTAGCATTAAGAGCTGTTTACCACAATTTACCCATCTCACAATTATTGCATCTACATCAATATCTCTTTATCTATCCACTCTTCTATTCTCTTAAACTTGTTATTAAAGAGCCCGGCTACCACAGCTGATCGGAGCTTCATCCCTGAAGATGTCTGCACAAGACAGGCAACTCACATACATGTATCTAATGAAACAACTCCAGACTGATGGCTAGCACACAGACTAGTCAGCAAATACTAGTTATGGCATTATTCCAAATAGCTGGAGATCTAACGATTAATATAGCACCTTTGGCACCCCTGTTGCAAAAATCTGCCCAGGTGGAACTTTGAAATCTAGGACTGAAGCTACAGCAAAACTCAAACTCATTGTACTACTTTGTAGTAAGAATCTTATCTGACAAAGTGAAACTTTCCTTGAAACCTTTTCAATCAGCAAAAGCCTATGTAACTGCATGTTTCATATTCTGATCTCTCAATAGTGCTAACCAGCATATTAGAATCAGTATTCACAACGACAGCCCAAGTGGAACAAATAAAAGTTTTCTTCCTTCATTTTGAAAGCGCTTTTGATTTTACATTTTTGCGATGGAACCACAATTTCGTATTTTGTTTGACTTGTAGCAAAAAGCATAGCCCTTCAGATAATTGTTTCATATTGTAATTTATACATACATGCTTATAAATAAATGACAACAGTTTTAATTTAGCAGCATTCATATGCATTGTTATTGTTACTAAGTGATGGCTTTATAAACTTCTACCAAAAAGGACGCTTATGCACACCCTTGAATTACGTGTATGCCATTTTCTCATAGGATGGGTAGAAACAACACTATTGCTGCATTGCTGTGTCTGCATGGCGATACAAACAACAGAATGAACCAATCAATTGATATTGATGTAGGTGCAATTGAGTCATCACTAGTACTGTTTTGTGGAAATCTGTCTACTGATCAATTGCTATCATGGGTTCACAAAGATCAGGAATGTCAAATTTTAGTGGTCAGAAAAAAGTGGTGGTCAATTGAAAGAGGTAGCCAATTGAAGGACGTCGCTTTATATTCTAACCCTTTTTGTCATAGGGGTGCTCATCGACCACACCACATTTTTTTCTCTTCATGCAACTGCACTTACCTCAATAGAGATGTGTTCCACCCAACGAAACTCAATTTCAGACTTTTCTTCACTAGATTGAGTGATCTAAAAATATATAGTCTACCAAACTTAGCTTAGTTGTAACCTTTGGTTTGATGTGCTGAACCCTATTTGCTGACAAATAATGTGCCCAAATTAAGCGCATAGTATTAGCACACACTGCCAAAGCATACCAAAAGAGCGGGGAGCAAAAATACCTTATGCCTATGGTACAATTCAGTGATCCACCATCACAAAATCTTCAAGTGATAAATGATTTGCTAATGAGCACCAGGTCTTTTGCCATAGTGACTGAGTTGTTAAATTTGCAATTACAAATAGATCAAAAAAGCAATAATAAAAAGTTTCTTTGAAAAAAAAAATCTACAAAAAAGCCAATGTGCCTGTAATAAGACTACTGATTGACTTAAAATATGAAAGTGTCTAACAAGATCTAGTTTTTTTCTGAATTGCCACAAAACGATAGATTTGGTTGAGATAAATCTTGGCAGTTGTGGCATCCCTAATAGGTTTGTTATAATCTAAGTAAACATCAATAAAGCAAGGGTTGATATACAAAGTACCATTGTACCAAAACCTAAAAAGTGTCATCAGCTGGAAAAAATACAGCATTAGTTTGCTCAGAAAATACTGTAAAGTCAAAAAAGGCGAAGTACTCAGGCATTGCTTCAACAAGAGCTTTGTTTGTGAGCCACAAATTATGAAAATAGTTTTAAGAAGCATGTAGAGCCAACATACCAATGTTTGTGCTCCTCACAACGGTGTGTACTTCAGAGATGGTAAAGCTTCCTTTCTACAACATGTATGATGAAATGTTTGTTAAGCTTTCTCATAAACATGCTACTAGTTTGCAAAACGCAGCCTTAGATACACACATTTCGAAATTGACAACTTGGTTTGTACTAACCTTAACTAAGTTTTACAAACTTGAGGCTAATATTGTTATCTTTGTGATAGTGCAGGCATCTATAGCAAAGCAATTTTATCTAAAGAGTAACGCCCAGTCCAAGGTACCAACATGACATGCCTCTGAGCTTTGAATAAACAAGATATTTAATATACAAGTCATTATAAAAGCCTGATGTAAAATGATTCCATTTACCTTTTTTATTAAAATTTTAGCAGCATATAAAGAAAGGTTGGTTTGGTACTACAACTAGTCAAGTTGGGAGCTTAGCTTGATAATAGAAACTGCATAATAGGACGTGTTTTTATCTTTTTTTTGCATTGTTTTGAAGATGAAAAAGGATTTAGACAATGACACCAGAATATAACATATTAAATATGTCAAAGCTAAAACTTCGCCTAAGTTTACAAAAGCTAGATATGTTGCAAATTACTAGGTTAAATGCTTTACAATCCATGGGAATCGCTTCAAACATTTTAGAGACGAATAAACACTTAGACAATGTGTCATTAATAAAAATACTGCATATCCACAACTCCACAACGAACGCAAGGAACATTGCACCTTAAGCACCCCTGTTGCAAAAGTTTGCCCAGGTGGAACTGCACAATCCCTAAAAACGTCTGAACAAGACATGCAACTCACATACATGTATTTAATGAAAATAACTCTAGACTGATGGCTACCACCACAGACTAGTCAGCAAATACTAGTTTTGGCACTTTTCCAAATAGCCGAAGATCTAACGCTGAACATAGCACCTTTGGCACCCCTGCTGCAAAAATCTGCCCTGACAAAACTTTGCAATCTAGGACTGAAGCTACAGCAAAACTCAAACTCATTGTACTACTTTGTAGTAAGAATCTTATCTTAAAAAGTGAAACTCTCCTTGAAACCTTTTCAATCAGCAAAAGCCAATATGACTGCATGTTTCATATTCTGATCTCTCAATAGTGCTAACCAGCATATTAGAGCTAGAATTCACAATGACACCACAATTGGGTATAGCATTATCCTTATCAAAGCTTCCATAATCATGATTTTTTTTTACATATTTGAAGATTTTAGAGTTGACACTGCTACTATCATGTGAATTATTATTTTAGTGCTCAATCAAACAACGGCTGTCCACCACAGGAAAAAATAAAAGTTCTGTTCCTCAGTTTTAATAGTCGAGTCACTTAGTGACTGTTTCTTTTGATTTTACTTTTTTCGATATATGATTTCGTATTTGTTGGACCTCTAGCAGAAAGAAGTGCCCTCTAGATATTGTGGCATTTTTTATATTGTAACTTATAAATAGATATCTTAACAAAATGTATTTTGAATTTGACCGCGTTAAAAGTTTTTTTTAATTGTTACTAGACAATAGCTTTCTAAACTTTATCCAAAAAGGGTGTTTATAGACACCTGTAAACATATACTGACTGGTTTTTAATTGAATAGTCTGGCTACCACCCTAGAATAGTCAACGATTGCAAGTTATAGCACATGCTCAAGTAGCTGCAGAGCTAATGTTGAAAAACTATTTTGTTTCTAAAATCTGCCCAAGTGGAACTTCAATCTGCAGCTTAAAACCCAAACTCTGTTATTATCTTGCTTTACAAAACAAGATTGTTACTTTGAAGTAACAATCTTGTTTTATAAAGCTAACCTCTCTTTGAAACTCTACTTGCTTCAAGTGATGGTTTATTCTATCTCACAGACCAAAAACAACCATTCTCATACAGAGCGGGAATCACAACTTTTCTTAGAATACAAAACTTTAGTCAAAATGAAACTGAGTGAACTTACATTTGGCTGAGGTTATCTTATAGTTGAAGAGAATGACACAAATGAGTGTGATAAGCTTTTGTAAGTTGGTAACTTCAGTATTCATGTAACAAAAAAAAACAAATACCATCACTAATAAATCCAGTTTGACCTTGAATACGTCCTGGTCCCATTACTTGACAAGAGGGTGCAAATGAGTGATTAGTGCATACAACTTCATAAAGGTATGAAGTAAATCAAAGGTATGAAGTAAATCAAAGCTGACTTGAGAAAAAATAACCCTTTTACCCTGGCAAAGTGACTTTACAAAGATAGATATAATTCTATAACCCTGCTCATGAGTTTAGGTTCTGTAATCTCCAAAACTGTTTATCAAAACTCCAAACAGTTTATCAAACAAAGTTTATAATCACTCTATGTGTGACTGCATTTGATTTTACAATAAATTTTGTCCATCAAGGTGAACTTGATGTCAGACTTGTTTTGGTTAAATGCAGTGATCAAAAAGTACATAGTTCATCACAATTACTCTACTTTAGATTTCTATAGCTAATGCTATAGAGAGACACATTTTGTGCTTACATAAAACAATCACAAGCACATCATGTTAGTACAGATCTTTAAATACACCAATTTGACATGAAAACCACAGCATAAAATGCTCTATTTCCAACAGAATGATCGAAAATTGAAAAGTGTGTGAGTACTGACTGGTCTGTCAATGTGTGTGTTAGTTTTATGCTTACAATATTGAATAAGTTGTTTTGAAAGCGCCCTTTTAAAATTTCTGCAATGTGGATGTAATAGAAGAAGTAAAAATGCACTCTGCATTACATCAGAATTTATGAAACTTAATGACTGGTGAAAGAGTGTAATCGTTTTACAAAATATTTACAAACCTGATATATTCACAGTAGAAATATACTTAGACTGTCTATGAAACAGTTTTAAACAACTAGGGCAAGTATTTCTTGAATGGTTGTAAAGTGAATAGATGACAAAAAAATAGTACGCATTTCATCTCAAAGTTGCGAACAGTTTATAGATAATAATCAAGGCTTTCAAAATTTTGCGTCGTCTCTCTTAACCTGAGTTAAATCACCTTATAAACTTTTACACATCTATAGAATAAACACTATACTGCTTGGTAATTGAAAATCTTCTCAATCAAGACAACTATGTCTTGCAAAAATCAATGATCCAAAATCTATTGTTTCTATAAACAACACATTTTTGTATGGTGTTTTTTGTCTACCGTTGTTACAATGTCTTTTAATTTAAACCCAAAACCTTTCTTTATTAAATGAATTATTGTCATTCACGTTAAAAGGTTTTTGCTAATGATAACTATATTTTGCATGATACAAATCAATACATGTCTATTTTTACAGAGCTGTACTTTCAGTTTGTTTTATACTCACATTATGTTTCAAAATTCTGCATTAATTTATTCCAGCATTTCCAAAGTGCTTTCACAACTCCTTAACATTTCTAACAGCAGAATAAAGCAGCTAGCAGTTATACGATTATAACTAGAGCGCAGAGAGTTGTACTTTCATTAAAAAAGCAATTTGTTCATCTTTGCCATCATTTAGTTGGCTGTAATATCAACTAAGACAGGTTTTATTGGTCATATTCTATTTTTGAAAGAGCTCTAATGATACATAGTTGATTTAGGCTACACAGACTAAGTAATAACAGATCAAAAGCTAAAGAAACACATTTTATGGGAAGAAGTGTGGCCATTAGACAGTTGGCAAAATAGGTAATGCAGCCGTTAAAGGGTTAATAAGCATTATCACTGAACAGAAAACAAAAAAGTTAAATTGCCCAACAACTGCTTTACAGCCAAAATTTAACTTTACAGCCAAATTTCTAAGAATTTGTTTTAGGAACCATCTTTTTAGATAAGCCATTGATATTTAACACATCTTAAAGCATAGGTTAATTTTGTTGGGTAGCAGCTACAACCTTGACATTAATTTGGGTTAGAAGAGTATAATTACTAGCTGTAGGAATCAAGAGCTTTCTTATGAACAGTGTCCTTAAAGTAATAGTCAATGAAGTTTGATATAATCTACAAACCCATCTCTTAATCGGTTCAAAGATAGTTGGTAGTTTAACTACACTGCACCCAACTATCAAACATGTAGTGGTTCTTAAAATATTAGTTTTGAAATTTCATAAATCTATTCTGATTAGTTTGTCATGTGAAATTGTGTTTTGATGCATGATAAAGCTTCAAGATAATAAAACTTAGTAAGTGGTGAGCCAAATTGTGGCTTAGAAACTCTTCTCAAATGTTACAGTTAGAATCTTGGCTGTTCAGACCAATTCTACCACTCTCACAACCCATGTTTTTGCATTACTATCTTCTTATCTATTCTAACTTCTACTACATTCAACTTCTTAACAAAGAGTCCAGCTACTACAACTGACAACAGATTCAGCCCTATATACATCTGAACAATATATACATATACATGTATACATGTATACATGTATACATGTATACATGTATACATGTATACATGTATACATGTATATGTATGCACCCTATATACATGCACCTCACATATCTAATTAAGTGAACTTGAACCTGATAGCTAGTTAGCCACAAACTAGTCAGCGATGCAGATTACTGCATCTTTTTAAGTAGCTGCACAGCTAATACCTAACAATGCATCTGGAGCACCCTTCAGTGCTGGAGTTGAACTACACGTATATAAAAAATCTAACCTATTACAGCAGGAAAACTCTAACTCCATTCTACTCCTTCGAAGTAAAACCTTTATCCTACAAAGTCCTTAACTCATAGCAAGTGATACTTTATCTTATCTCAAAGACTAAAAACAACCGTTCTCCTACCAAGTAGTAATCACATCTCTTCTTAATACACAACGGTGCCGAGCCAATGCGAGTCAGAGCAGAGCTATTTAGCTAACGAGCCAGATAAGACACACCAAAGAACGCAGTAAAAAAGGCTTCTTGAATAAGTGCGCTTTAACCACAATTGTGGAGTTTCAAGTTGTTGAATTGAAATGGTCTAAGCTGTCATGATGTTGTGAAAAATGCCAGAAAACTCCTAGCTCAGCAAAACATCCAACAACCCTATGGCTCCAGTGCTATCTGTGCCGCAAGAAAATAACTCGGTCCTGCCAGGCTGTAAGGGAAAACCTTTCACACTGCCAGGCCAAAAGGAAAATAGCTTGGCAGCATCAGGCTGAAAGAAGAGGAGACTGGCCCAACCAAAACGACAACCAGTGACGCACTCGCTGGTTCTAAGAGGACTGACTGGGTATACACCGGAGAAAAAAAGAAGAGCTTTTCTACAAATAAAAATAAAATCAACAGCCATGAAAAACAAAGCAAGAGAAAGCCTTAATGCAAATGGTTATGTGTGTGTTATGCGCATATTTTAAACTATTATCAATATATCATTCCACATAATATTATCTTAGCTAAAGTTGAAAAAGTGGCTAGTTTTGAGTAGAGCAGTGAAGGGTTATTGAGAATCTTTTACAGTTGTATTTCCCATATTTTTGAGCAGTTCTCACATAGCAACTAGCGTTCCATTTTTACTGAAACTTACTTTTTAGTTTCAAATTTGCCACACACAAGATTTTATTTTCAAAAGAGGTGCATACATAGCTCATATATTCTTCCTGTTGTAACATTGTTTAGACATTAGCCACAAGATATACATCAATTATTTACATTAAAGGCAATTGGTGGTGTAAAGTAAATCGAGCATTTGACGCTTTACATTCAAACTGATAACCCATCACTTCAGTTACTGTTTTTTTCCGTGTTATCATTGAATTTTTTGGGTGCACAGGAATTGTTAGCAAACTTTTTTCAAGTCATACATAAAAGTTATGAGTTGTCGTCAAAACACAAATTTGAAATTTTTTTATTATATTCGATAACAAAGAAATTTCTTTATCTGGCGTTGAAAACGAATCCCCCTTGGTTTACCGAATTTTTAGATTTTGTGAATATAGCCCTCTAAATGAATCATCTTGATAAACCTGTCAGGAATCTAAATTCCTATTCATAAAAACAATCATAAAAACTGCTAAGCAAGACCTGGAAGGCAATTAGAAGGCTGGAAAGAAGCATTTGGAAGTAGTGTTAACTACATGTAAACCTGACAAGAAACTAGAAGACTGACTTTTTAGCAATCAATTATTTAATAAAGCAGCTCATAAGACAAATAATATGTATTACTTTTTACGAAGCATTATAATAAAATATATTAAAGAAACTTTCATCTCTTCTAGAGCTTGCTTTCGAAATGACTCCATAAATTATCAAAAAGGCTGGCAGATTTGACCCTGTTCAGGTTATTACTCAATATTGTACAGGCTTCAAACAAGTTGATATTCTTTATCAAAGAACTTTGTTTAATTAAACTTAATTTCACACTAATTTAATAGATATAAGCGATTAGCGGTATTTAGAGGTGAACAACTAAAACTACCCACTGATAGTGTCTAATGTAGCTAGTCGGTCACTAATTGCTCACAGGATCAAGGTCTACGATGTCATTAAATTGATGTAACACTTTAGTAGACGGTGAAACAGCAGTAGAACTGCTCATAAACTTGTTTATGAGCAGTTATGTTCAATAACAGTTATTGCATAAGAAACTGCTTGTATAATTCTTATCTCTTTCTCACAAACAATGTATCAACCATGCTATCCGCTTATCTATCTATTCATCTTGTTTCCTCACATTTGATCAAAGGTTTTTTTGAGTTAAACAAACGCTGTAAAACCAATACAGGATAAAGACTTTCAGCTAGACCAAGTATTAAGCTAGGTGATGAGTGAACTACAAACAATATACAGTGATCTGTCAATATATGAACTAAATTCATTCCATTGTTGGCATCGTAAGGTAAGGATGTCATGTAGAGGTGTATGAAAAGCCATAGTAATTATTTCATGCAAACATCCCTTACCGAAATTCATCAAAATTTTATATATGTCCTGCACATTGTAATAACTTGTAACAAAATAATATGTTAGCCAACCTAACTACAGTGTATTTAGTAGTTATGATCTGCAATAAAATTTAAAATTACAATGTTCTATAGGTGCAGTTTGTACTCCAGGAAGTTCTTACCTTTGAGAAAACCGTATAAATTAAATGTTGAATTTACCTTAAACGAATGTCTTAATAAAGACATACTTAAAGTTAAGTCTTAGTATGCATTTCATTCAACGTCGACCTCTTCATTGGATAAAATTTTATCACCTATTTGTTTCTGAAGAGAGAGGATCATATACACTTAACGAAAAAGATTTCAGTGATATGCTATTTGCGAGAAAGGTTTCAGCAAATAGCATATCAACATTTTTGTTATTCCTACGTTATTCAGCACGCCTACTGCCAAATTTAAATTTCAAGAGAAAAGGTTTTGTTGATATCATATGGCAAAAAACCTTGTATGACGAGCAAAAAACAAACAACATTTTCCTGTTCTAAAAGCAAAACGAAATCAGATAAAAAGGTCATCGTAAGCCGAGGGCACACTGTGAATGTAATCACGTTATAGGAAATAAAAAAAATGTTGCATTGTTTATAGCAGAAACCACTTGCAACTATTTCACAGACAACTACGTGTTGAAGTGCCAAGCTTTGAGCATTTGGCATGAGTTTTGGGATAAGGTGCTACAATTAGATTTTACTGAAGGCCAACTTATCGCACGCCATAATACTGTAGCCCGAAATAAAAACAATGAGGAGTTATATGACAAGTTTGCAGCTGAACTATGAAAAAGATTTGAAGTAGCAGATGAGATAACAAATTCAGTATATCTCAACTATGGAGAGCATCAATTGTTACACTACAACAGTAGAAACAATAGATGGAAAGCATTTGTACCTACTATGTCACTATTACTACCAAAGTCAGGATACTGTTTTTCAAACACTTTAGACCAGAAAATAACTATCACCATTATCACCTATCAGAGGCTTTTCAGTAACTTTCCCAGATGACTACTAAGCAATCATAACATCAATACTGCAAATGCGCTTGTAAAGCAATTTAGAGAATGGAGAAGACAAATGCAATTTTGCTTGATGAGTAAGCACATTCAAACAAGTGTAGCGAATTGGGAAATAAGACATAAAAAACTAGAAGCTATAGAAAGCAGTTTGAAGAACTGGTAATAGAAGAAATAATAGAAGAAGGTAATAGAGAAATGGTATGACAATCACAATTTGCAAGTTAGTATGGTGCTTCAGAAACAAACAGCAGGTGTTCAGATGGTCCATTATCTTGCAACGGACTCGACAAAGTTGCAAACTGTGCGGTGCTTGAAGAACCATCATCTGACCAACTTGTTTCACATTTACCGGTACATAAATTACCATTTTTGTCTCTTCGGTAAAGTAATGTAAGCATCTGCTAAAACCATCAGGTATAATTACACTGGCGCGGTTTATTTGATACAATAAACTTCTTCTGCATCTTTATAAAGTCTCCTCAGGCAAGTATGACTTGCTTAGAACCATTTGCTGTGCCAGTATGTGAGATCCGAGAATAAAAGCAGTTTCTTGGAATGTACAGGTCTTGCTCTAAATTACCTACACAACTAGATCAATTTATGACCAAGTATTAGGAGACACCATTAAATGTCAATATACAGATTTTAAATTGCTTAAACATTGCTTTTTTAGCTCTTAAAAACTTTGTGCAAAAATATTGCATGCAAGTTTTCAAAAATATTGAAACTCCACTCAATCCTCGATTCTTTTGAAATTGATTAAACTTTTGAAATTGAATACTAGCGAGCTGATTATTGCAATAACTGATTATTCCTGTACTATTACTGATTACTGGGAGCCTTTACAAAATCGTATTTGAGTCTTATGTATTCAATAAGAAGTAATCTTGGAAGGATGTAAAACTGGAGTAACAGAAAAATATTTTCAATAGTATTTGAACTCATAAGCATGTTTTTAAAAGGAATTTTTTCTCACACATTATCTACTTGCTTGAAATGCTTTTGTATCAATTGAAAACTTTTACCATCCTAGCTAGATGATTGTTTTCAATTGAATGGTTTGACGATGAGCTTGCTCGAAATATTTAGTAAATTGTAGTAGAAGGTATCAGCACTTTTTTATAATTTGTGATAGTTTCTTATGCTAATGGTGATCTAATAGCCAGAATGATTTAAGTGATGAAAACTACCACTTCAAGTGACTAACAACTAGTGACATCATTGTATGCACTTTGTTTTCTGAGCGCTTCCACGACGATCAATTTTTTTGACTTTTATTTTAGAAAATTCTTACAATTAGATCATCTCAAACATTAAAAACAATTGCAAATGATTAAACAATACCGATACTTTCTGATAAAATTTACAAGAATTTTGGGTAAGTTCATTGTCAACTATAGATCTTTTTTAGTCATGTTGAGTGGCATTAAAATAAAAATGTACTTAAATTTAAATATCAGCCAATAGTTGCTGTAATATATTTAGTAACTTGTTGAAAATAAATCTCATTTGATAAGAATTTTTTTATAGATCTATACCAAAAAATAAACAAATAAAAAATATGATGAAAGTGTATTTTTTGCGAGTATGAAATAAAACAGACTGAGTTTTGTCCCTATAAACCTATGGCTAACAAAACTATTTCTTATGGACTATTGAACTATTGTCATTGTGTTATATTAAACTATTAGTTCAGTATACATTAGTTATCTGGTAGAAACCTCATATCAGACCTAAAACTTTTACACCTTAGACCAGACACCAACACTGCCAATTTACATTATAGGACAGAGTTATGCAAAAAGAGATTTTTCTTTCAATAACCATAATTTACTTAACTTTATTATTCTTTGTTTGTGCTTTTTTGTCTCAGTTTTAGTCTAATTTGCTTTAAATGGTATTTACTAGCAATAATAAAGTTAATATTTATCTATGTTATATTAGAGAACAGTTTTATCACTAAGTCAAACTCTATGAAAACAGCAAACAAAGTTTAGTTGGTGTAAAAACATAAATATTGTCATCCTCGTTAAGGTTTGGCTTGGCAAATTACTTTTTAATGGAACAATTGATTTTGGGCTGTTGTAAAACATGCATGTAAATTTTAGCTAGATGTATAAAAAGTGCTGCTTTAATTAACCTTGAATCTTTTTTATTCCTGCCAACTGGTAAAACAAAAAACTATATATGGCTATAAATAAGCTTGCATTCATATCAAACTTTATAGTTTTAAATGTCATCACTTTATCAAATATGCCTAAAATTGTATTTATATACTAAATAATAATAGCAAAAATATTATAGTTGTCACAATAAAATTACGATGTTACAAGATAAAAACATATTAAACTATAAAAATACTATAAAAGGATATCTAAATATATTATCAATTAAACCTGACAACAACCTTGTGTAACGGTAATTGAACTATTTTAGCCACACGTTCATTTTGAATTCGCCATTTCTCTTTAAAAAAGAACTTGCACAAAAAATTCATAGATTTCATCAAGAATGTCTGTATTTTAAAAATAAATTGTGATTGTTTTTGATGTTTGAGAGGTTTTAGCCGCCAATATGTTTTAACACTTAAATCGATAAAGCTGGCTTACCATTGAAACACTCAGAAGAAAACTATGAGCAAAATGATGTCACTAGTTGCTATCATTACAATAATTGGTATTGGCTATTGAGTTCAAGCTGAAGGGTTACGCCTCTCTATTCTGCTGAGCTCTTTTCAAGTATAAAGGTCATGACCTATGCGCAATCTGAATGTTTTAATTACATGTATAATCAAGGTTTATCGATTTTAATCTTGAAACATCCTGGCAATCAGATCACCTCAAACATCAAATATAATTGTAAATGATAGAAAAATGTTGGTACTTTCTGATAGAACTTACAAAGAACTTGCTGCATGTTAATCTTTAAAAAATCAGAAATAGCTATTAAACTGGCTGCAGTAAATATTTTGAAAGCTTTGAAAGTTGGTTTAACATTTTTTATAAATTTACCGTCATGTGTTTATAACCCGTTTTTAAATCCTCTTAATAAATAAAATTTAACTTTTTACACAAAACTAAAAGTCAAGCATTTAAAATAACAGCTAACAAACAAGCAAAATATACCCACTCGAGTCCTTGGATTTTTGCTTGGTTTATAACTCCTGTAGGTGTACAACTTCTGTAGAGGTTGCTTTAAGAAGAATAAAGACTATATGCAGATTGCAGAAATAACAGTGTTATTTCTTATTAACAGCTTACTCTTTATATTATCAACTTCTATCGGCAAGTTACTTGTCGATAGAATCTTGGTTATTTTTCAAAGCCTTATTTCTAAAAGATGAATAAATTTCCTCTTTTCTGTATGTTCAAAATAAATTTTTTTAGGAAGCACAACTGACAATTATAAACAAAGATTTCAAGTTTACTATATACAGTTTGTTATTAATCATTATTAAATGAAAAAGTACATTATTTCTATGTTAATGCCCAAATCTTTTTATCAAAAATCTTATACTGCTGCCATTTTTCTGAATTAATGATTTGGCTTTTTAATACTTATTTTAACTATAATCAAATTCAAATGTTTAATAAATACCATTCAAAAGTTAATAAGATGACACTTTTGTTTAAGGAATATATTTAGTTGTTTTATCAAACTCCAAAAAACGATGTTATTTTATTCTTTACTATGTTTAAATCTTAAAAAGTTTTGTAGTCACTTGTAAAGAAGTTCAGGACTAATGGAAGTGTTTTTGTTAATAAAAATGAAACTAAACACAATTTCATATTTGTTAAACTGGCTAAAATTAGACAGTAAAAGCAATTAGACATTTGCTCACAAGAAAACTTTTATTTAGCAAAAATTGATTACAGTTAAAGATTTGCAAGAATGCTGGTTCATACGTCATCTTCATACTTTTTATAAGTGTACAATTTTCTCTTTAATGAACATTTGATATACAAATAACAAAGAGCTTTGTTTAATTCTACAACAAAATTATTCACTGAACATTAACTGCTCTAATGTTGAGATTAGCCACAAATGGGTCTACTACTTGTACAAGTTTCAAACTTGAATGTACAGCTGTTTAAGTTACTTGTATCAAGCTGTACTTGTACATAGCACATCCTCCAGAGGGTTACTCGCACTTAATATTTAATTCCAAATCATACAATTAATAATCTTTTAAATATTTTGCATTGATGGCATCATTTGCATGTTCAATTTTGCTGAGGTTTAACACAAAATTATATTAAGGTAGATTGTTGATAATAATTGTTTCATTCGTAATTTATTGGTAATGTTTCTGTGAGCTTGTCATTAGCACTGTGCATAAATACATGTATACTGGCAAGTTAAACAGTTGCAAGTACCAAACCTATCAATCTAAGCCTCTTAGATATATATATATATATATATATATATATATATATATATATATATATATATATATATACATCTACATGTACATCAGATAAAGAAAAGCAGATCTTTCAGTAATTCATTTCAATTTTATTATGTATTTATATATAAACTACAATAATGTTCATGTATATGCTAAAAGTCAGCATGAAGTGTGCGATAATAAAGTAGAGCTACTATAAATTTGGTAAAAAATTTGTTAAAATTTGACTAAGCATGCAAATTACTAAAAGTTTCATGTTACACAAAAGGTATGTAACACTCATAAGATAAAATGCTCATCAAATAAAATCAAATAGTCCTTACTGAGCATTTTATCTGATGAGTGTTACACACATTTTGTGTAATATGAAACTTTTAATAATTTTTATGCTTACCAATAATCAAATTTTAAAAAATTTCTCACCGATTTTATATATAAACTATATATAAAAATATCAAAGTTTGTGTGACGGCTCTTCTGTGATTCTGTACTTTGGTATGTTCAGATATTGCTATTACAATCTTGAAATGAGAAGCTCACACTGTGCTGAATTTGAACTCATGAAGACTGCTCCCATGCATTAACAACCATTCTTCTAATCACAAGTTTACGGAGGTTGTTGCTATTTTGATGCTCTTACTATATACCATATACCCTTTTTCCAACTTTACACACTAAATGACTTATTAACTAAAAATCTATGAACTTTATTAACTCTGCGAAACATGATGCTTTTTTATTCTTGCCATATTAGAACTAAATTGTTTTCCCCCAAATGATATCAACAAAAAATTCTCTCGAAATTGAAATTTGGCGATTGTATCTCAGTTCAGCGTCATCCGTTAAGGTAAAAATGGGTTCGCAAACAAATAAGTGATAAAATTTTAGTTAAAGGTTTACTAAAATGCATACTAAAACTTCCTTCAAGTATGTGTTTAGTAAACTAGATTTAAGATAGATTCAGCATTTATGATACATGCCGGTTTTGAAGGTAAAAACTCTGCACATAGAACATTGCAATATTACATTTTTTCAAAGATCGTAACCAAAAAATGCACTTAAGTTATTGTACGTAACTAGAATCACTAAAGTAAAATATTTTTTGTTACTATTTTTTAATTATGATGAATTTGATGATTTTTACCAGGCAGAGGTTGCATTAGATAATTACTATGGGTTTCTATACCAACCTGTATGTACATTTATGCGATAGTTTTGCTTTATTTTGCAAACACTGAAACAAACTAAAACATATAATAGTATATCAAATAGGTTTTTATCGAATCATAGAAAAACATGCTATATTTAGCCATTACTTGCTAGTAATTTCAGTTTTACATTTAAACACCTTAACAGCTTTGTTTTTTCTCCCAACTTATTGCAAAAAACATTTCATTCATGCTATGAAATTCAAAAGTTACTGCTGTTTTCAAGAGTTGCGAATCTTTTACAATTAGTTTCTTTTTTTCTTAATTCATTTGAACTACACAAAAACACTTTTCCCAAGATATGAAATTTCAAATTTCCAATGGTAAATGTTTTATACATTAACTAAATATATATTTTCTGTCCAGAGACTACTTTATTACCCAGGCAATGTCGGGCATCTACCTAGTAGAAATAATTTATTATATACTAGAAATTTCCTTGTCATACAGCCAATGATCAAAGTGATATTGGAAAAAAGAAAGGGTACTGATGGTTGAGAAATGCAATATTAGCAGTCAAATGGCATTGCAGTGCAATATGATAACTACAATGGTAACTGTAATATACTGGGTGTGAATGTTATTATATACAACAAACAGCAACAATGAAAGGAATAAATTATATGTTTATATCTCTCCTCCTGCAATAGGAGAATTGCAATAACGGCCAATATTAGAAGTAAAATTCACTGATATTATTGGAATAACCAGTATTATTAATATAGTAATACAGTAATAATAAAAAACCAATGCACAATTAAGTTGAAATTTTAAAACCTCATGGCTAATAATATTAAAAAGTTGTGATATTTATATAGAATTTTAGAAAATCCTTTAACGACCGCGGGGTTACGATGGAAAAACCATTAACATACCAGGCAATAACTGGCGCGGTTTGAGCTTTTGACACGATCGCATAGAAACTGAAGTAACTTACATCAACATTGTGGCAGTTACATAAATTAACATGCATAGGAAAGCTGAGGAATTTCTCTACAAGCTGATGTTTCTTTTATGTAACTAGTTTGCAAATACTTACCAACAAAAGTCTCAATTTGTTGAAGCTATGATTTTTTTATTTTTGTGCGTCACTTTCAATTGCATTTTTCTAATTGATAAAGGTAATTGACAATGTTGTATAAATAATACTTGCATAGATTCATTTCTTCACAACAATTGACAAAAAGAACTGGTCATCAAAAAGCATTGAAAGTGTAGTTATGAGCTCTGTTGCAATGCAGGAGTGCTTTTCCAAATTTTCAGCGCATGACCATAACGACTCTCGAAAAATAGAGGCTTGACATGTCCGACTAAACTTGGCTACAACTCGCATACGAATGGGCATGTATAGCTATAAATGAATATGCATTTGAAAGCTTAGAAGTTTTTCAACAGACAGCCATTGTAAATCGGCTGTTAACACTTTAGTCAAAATTCTGGTTTGACAAAATTGTCACCTCTCTATCATAAAATATAAACTACAAATGCATTTTTAGTAGCAATATCTCTCGAAAAACTGGTTTATGATAAGCATCTGCATGGTGTCATATGTTTACAAAAGTTTGCGAACAAATTGGGTTGTCCAAGAGCATCAAAAGTTGAGTTAAGTGCTTCTGTGCATTGCGGGAGCAGACCTTCGAAATGCTCATAACGCCATGGCAATAGGTAGTGCAACTGTAACCCGACATGGCTCCTCAAACTCTGCTATAACTCTTGTGCAAATTGGCCCAACATTGCAAGCAAATATGCATCTGAAAGCTGAGATATTTTCCTCCAAGCAGCTTGCCAATACTTTGCAACTTGAAATCTATATATTCACAGTTATGATTTTTTACTGGCCAATTTATATGCATTTTTTGAAGTTAGATATTCAAGTAACAAGTTTGCATGTGAACTCATTGCACAGATTCAGGTGTGCTGCATCTAAGATCCATGTGTACTGCAAGATGGATTACCTGGGTGTGCACAAAAAGAATTGAGTGGTGAGCTTGTATTCACACATTTGGTGAAGCAGCAAAAGACAGGAAGCAACATTTATTATGAGCAGATACAGCAAATGGTGGAGAAATCATTCTGCTAAAAGGCAAAACAATCTGAGATCTGAACTCTTTTGATTAGATGGGTGCTCTATAACTCTCAACATAATCAATACACAACAAATACAATAGATAATGACATTTCAGTGAATGCATGTACAAAAGCTAGAAATACAAAGCAAGGAAGCATTTGCAGAAACTAAATAAAATACAATTTGTCAATAAATTTTTTTTGCACGATAGGGATCAAAATATGATTTGCACAAAGATAATCCACAAGAGACTCTGCTGCCAGTACCTTGAGCTTGCTCTTGCTCATCACCAATTTATACAGACAACTTATGCTCCTAGCCAGTGACAGCATCGGAGAGCAAATAACTTTATTCCAAATCTTGATCTGTTAGATGGAATATACCACAGGTGTCCTTTAGCGGATATTACTGAAGCCGCGGCCGGGCCGTAGTCTACACACACAAAAAACAACAGAGGTCGACGTAGTTATGAGCAAAAACAAAAGTAACTCACCCAAATATCTTACCACTCTGATGAGCAGCACACACAAAAACTAAACCGATCGACAGAACCACCCATCATGTCCAAATATTCCGAGTTTCAAGTCATGTCTTGCACAACTCACCTTATGGTTTATTAAAACTTGTCTAAAAGTCCCTATTAATTTGAGACTGTCCAATTGCTGTTTTTGAAATGGTCATTGCTAGCCTAGCCTAAAAGAAGGAATCAAGAAGTTAGGGAGCACTCAGCAATGCCCCGATAGTTACTGAGATGTTGAATTAGGATGTGGAATGTACTGTCTGAAGTTGAGCCGTCCTTTCCATGCCAGCAAGCTTTCATCTATAGATATGAATTTACCAGGCAGCAAAACAAAATATAACCGGTCGCATATCATGCATAACATTTTCCAACTTGAACAATTTATTGCCAGCAGGGTCTTCAGAATTGTCAGTAAAAGCAAAACTCGCTTCTATTTTTCTTTCTACTTTTAATTTTATTAAAAATCATCGTAGACGTATAGACAATAAAGGATTGTGGACCAGTAAGACAACAGAGTAGGCTTTTGGAGAATACCTATACGCGAAACTAAACCAATAACTCGCCATATATATTTATCACTAACAGGCTCCGAAGCATTGCAATGTTTTTGAAAGCCATATTAATTTGTTTCGTTGAATATTACATTTATAATGACCCATGTTATAAAAAACTTCAAAAAATTAAAAAAATTTACTTTTTTACGAATTCGAACTTATACTCCTGTCAAGCTGTCATCAAAATGTAATTACTTTGGTTTTAATTCAGCTCCTATTTGATATCTGTCATCAAAGTCATCATCTGTCATCATCTGTCATCCCTGTTTCAACGCCGGTCGTTTCACTTCCACTTTCGCAATCCAACTCACTCTGTTGACCTTCTTTTCACTTCCATTGTCTTCCCTAGATTTTTCTTACCTGAAATCCTCTTCTTCACTTCTAAACCAGTCGATGTCTTCCTCTAAAGGATATTTTTAGCAGAGCTCAAATAACCACATTCGTCCTTGTTGATCAGCTTTCCATGAAGAAAGATCAAATCTTTACGTGCTGTTTTTGCACATGCGCATAAGAGATTATTTATAGCCTTAAAACAGTAGTAAAAAATCTACTGAAATTGCTCAAATTGTTAATTTTAATATTTAACGCTGTTTTTAAAATAAATAAATGTTTTAAAAAGGTCTATCAAAAACTGAAAAATGTCGGGATTTTCGGTTTTGGTACTCTGAGACGTTGGTCGTAAACCGACAAAATTTGGTTTGGGATCGCAAAGGGACCCTGCAATAGGAGAAATGCAATATTAGAAGTAAATGCACTGATATTATTAGAATAACCAATATTATTAATATAGTAATACAGTAATAATAGAAAACCAATGCACAAATTTGTTTACATTTCAAAACGTCATAGCTAGCAATATGAAGAAGCTGTGATATTTATGTAGATTTTTAGAAAATTTATTTAACAAAACTATTTAGAAAAATAATAATAGTAACATATTGCCCATCATCGATATTGCTGGTGTGACAACACAAGGTCAACAACACTTCAATAGTCACCCAAACTTATAATTAAATATTGTAATAATCTCATAAGAATCGTTAAAAAAGAAATATCATCGCCATTTTGTTTACTTACACTGTTTTGGACATTAGTTAGAATACCAAAGTACTCAAAAGTGTCCAAAACGTCAGTTACTTTGAAATCAGCAAAAAAGGAACGATTTCAGTACTTCTACGTTAATTACAGAAACCATCGGCAATTCGCCAATGCTATAGACTGGTGAAATGTGCACGCTAATCTTTTGTAAAATGCGACTTAATGGTTCTATTGTCTGTCGCTCGGCGGTTCATTTGGTGGTCTTAATTTTGATAAAATCAAGGCTTGGCTATATTTAATAACGACTTTTGGCCAAATTAATCTGTCTATTTGTGTATAATCCGATCAGATGGGTAAGGTTTAGGAATACGTCGACAATTTTCAAAGACTTGGTAACATATTTAAATATGTTCTTATGTGTTCTGTATTGTTATTATACTTAAACAGACTCTACAAAAAATGGTTAAATTTGTTGATGAGATTTCGTTACAAGGGTTTGCGACGTTGTTGATGAATAATTTTCGTGAGTTGTGTGCACATTCATTCATCATAAAATCTCTCAAACATTCGCCCTGCTCATTTAGTCGGAGGATAACAATTCAGCAGGTACAAATATACATATTTATATCTATTAACATATTATTTAATAGATACCAATACATGTATATATATTTACATTTATTTAAGATTGTTTGGTAGATAAAACATATATATTTGTCAAATTATAATGAAGGGTTTGATGAAATATTTTGGATTACCTAATGTATATATATAAATATATATAAATATATATAAATATATATATATATATATATATATATATATATAACTCGCCATATATATATATATATATATATATATACATATATATATATAACCAATAACTCGCCATATATATTTATCACTAACAGGCTCCGAAGCATTGCAATGTTTTTGAAAGCCATATTCATTTGTTTCGTTAAATATTACATTTATAATGACCGATGTTATAAAAAGCTTCAAAAAATTAAAAAAACTTACTTTTTTACGAATTCGAACTTATACTCCTGTCAAGCTGTCATCAAAATGTAATTCTGATGACAGCTTGACAGGAGAGATTGATGTTTGAGAGATTTTATGATGAATGAATGTGCACACAACTCACGAAAACTATTCAGGACAGATAGCGCAGTTGGTAAGGTATCGGGACCGTGATCATTAGGTCCTCGGTTCAAACCCCAACAACTGCACTTTTCTGGTGGTCCTTAGACAAGACCTTTGCTTGTATAATGTCTACAACCTCTATGATGAGTGCAATAACCAAAGCCATGCCGGCTCGGACGTCGCCCGGTCAAACAAGGTCCGCGCTGCCTGTAGCTGAACCAGGACAAGACAGTGAAAAATGGGCTACTGGTTCAAAACGGATGAAATGGACTCGGACTGATAACACGGACCTCATGCAGTGCTACTTTATGAGTGAACCTCAAAAGTGGGGCTACATGGGAAGAATGCGTCAACTGTGGATAAACATGCGCCCTGAATTGCCACTAACCGCTAAGCAACTTGTAGCTCAGAGGAGTAACATAATCAAGCGGCACCTCATATCACAACTTGAGGTAGATGAAATTAGGGAAAAGTTCACCCAAGTAACCTCAACTAACGAGGAGTGCAAATCAACACACACTGTCATGGATACACGATCATGTGTTGACTCACGGGCTGAAGAGGACATGCACTTGACCCTTGACCCAAGGGTGAAAGAGCTTGTGGAAAATATCATCAACAAGATGTCAGCTGCTAATGATTATGGAAGCAGGGTACCACTACGAAGAGTTAGCAAGGCCATACCTAAGAAGCTGTTAGAAGACATTAACATGGCACTGGAGTCGATCTCAACTGGATCAATCAGTGAGACTAATGCCTTAATCTACAGAACAGCAACCGTCATCTTGGAGGAGATGGATATTAAGCCAATGCCAACAAGGCTTCAAGCCATTCCATCCTGGCAGCTGAGGCTACAAAATAAGATCAAGGACTTGCGCAAGAAAGTTAGTAGGCTCAGTGAGAGATCTAACCACAGTTTGGAGCGTCCAAAAAGGGAAGCCACAATAGAAGCTCTAGAATCTGCCAAACAGCGGCTAGTAGCACTCTCGGCACGACTGAAGCGGTACACCAAAGAGCGAGATAACAAGAGAATGAACAAACTGTTCATCAATAATCCATCTAGAGTGTATTCCCAGTTCAAAGGTGAACTGCGGAGGCCAATGTCTGAGCCTCCCCGATTTAGCACTTCAAAGTTCTGGAAGGACATCTGGGAGAAAGAGACCACTCATAACACCACTGCAAATTGGCTGAAGAGGCTTAAAGATAACCATCAACACACTGTGGCTCAGCAAGGACTCACCATCAGCAAAGACGACATTAAGTGCAGAGTGCAGCGTATGAAGAACTGGGCAGCACCTGGCCATGACATGATTCAAGCCTTCTGGTTAAAGAAATTGACATCACTTCACACTAGAATGGCTAAGCAGATGGAATACCTAATAGAACAAGGTGACCATCCAGAATGGCTGACCAAAGGACGAACTGTGCTTCTGATAAAAGATCCAAAGCAGGGGCCGATTCCCAAAAACTATCGACCAATAACGTGCTTGCCCACCACTTGGAAACTGCTCTCAGGAATAGTTGCAGACAAACTGGAAGAGAACATGAGTCACTATATGACCAGTGCTCAGAAAGGAATTGGGCGCAACACCCGAGGAGCTAAACATCAGTTACTGGTGGATCGGACGGTCAGACAAGACAGCAGGAGAAGGCAAACCAATCTTGCCATGGCTTGGATTGACTACAGAAAGGCCTATGACTCAATTCCCCATAGTTGGATACTTGAGTGCCTCAGTATGTACAATGTTCACCCTGCTCTTGTGGCATTCATCAAGATGTCAATGACCAAATGGAAGACGGAACTGGAGGCTAATGGCAAAAAGCTGGCGAGTGTACAAATTAAGCGAGGCATCTATCAAGGTGACTCCTTATCACCGCTGCTCTTCTGCATATGCCTAAGCCCTCTAAGCAATATGCTGGAGGAGACTCAATATGGGTACCAGTTTAAGAGTGGCACCAAGATAAACCACCTCTTCTACATGGATGACATCAAGCTGTACGCTAACAAAGAAAGGGACATTGATTCGCTAATACACCTCACTCAGGTATACAGCGAGGACATCGGAATGACCTTCGGTATTGAGAAATGTGGAAGGCTAATTCCTAAGAAAGGCCATTCTATGCTCACAGATGGCCTAAGAATGCCAAATGGTACCATCAAAGATATAGAAGAAGGGTACAAGTACTTAGGGATTATGCAAAGCAACATCAACCACGAAGCCGAGGTACGTCACAAAGCCATTACCGAATACAAGAAACGGCTTCAGCAGGTCTTACGGAGCCAGCTCAATGCCAAGAACCAAATCATGGCAATAAATACCTACGCACTGCCAGTAATAAGATATCCAGCAGGCATAATAAAGTGGACTGAGGAAGCCATCAAAGAAACAGATATAGCAACTCGTAAACTGCTGACCATGCATGGAGCACTCCACCCAAAATCTGATACTATTAGATTGTATCTTGATAGGAAAGATGGCGGTAGGGGACTCAAAAGTGTACAGCAGACAGTGAAAGAGGAGGAGCGAAGCATCAAAGCATATGCAGCCTCCATGGCCATCTCAGATAATTTGCTAGCTGAATTTCAATCGGCTGCTCTCACAACGGACCTACGCCCTGATGATGAGGAAATTGACTGGCATACGAAACCTCTTCATGGTGCTTACCACCAACAAATATCTAAGGTTGGCGATCTTCACCAGACATATATGTGGCTGAACAAAGGAAACCTAACGGCCAATACAGAGTCGCTAATCATGGCAGCCCAGGAGCAAGTGCTCCCAACAAGGCAACTCCAAACGAAAATCTATCACACTAGAGACGATCCTAGATGCAGACTGTGCAAAGATGCACCTGAGACCATCCAGCACATCATCAGTGGATGCAGACAGCTAGCAGGGAATGCATACACTGAGCAGCATAATCATGTCGCAGGTATTGTGTATAGAAGTCTATGTGATGAGTATGGCCTTAATAAACCACAACACTGGTGGGAAGCTCCTGGTAAGGTCAATGAAAATGACCGCGCTAAGATCCTCTGGGACTTCTACATCCAAACTGACAAGCATGTTCTAGCAAACCAACCAGATATAGTGGTGGTAGACAAGGAGAACAAGAGGGCTACCATAATAGATATAGCAGTACCCAATGACTACAATATAGCCAGCAAAGAAAAAGAAAAGGTAGAAAAATATCTCCCTCTTGGAGAAGAAATTGAAAAATGCTGGAATGTAAGAACAACCGTAATCTCAGTAGTCATTGGGGCACTGGGCCCAATAACACCGGCGCATAAAATGTGGCTTGCCCAAATACCAACAACAATCAACTCAGGTGAGTTGCAGAAAAGTGCGCTATTGGGAACAGCTAAGATCTTGAGACGAGTGCTCAAACTCCCAGGTCTCTGGTAGGAGACCCGAGTTAGAGCAGAATTTACCACCCATACGGGGTATCCGGGGTGAGGAAACAATTTTTATATATATATATATATTTATATATATTTCAGAATTTTTGGTGGTGATTTTTGGATATAGTGGTGATAGACAAGGAGAAGAGAACAAGAGGGCTACTATAATAGATATAGCAGTACCCAATGACTACAATATAGCCAGCAAAGAAAAAGAAAAGGTAGAGAAATATTTCCCTCTTGGAGAAGAAATTGAAAAATGCTGGAATGTAAGAACAACTGTAATCCCAGTAGTCATTGGGGCACTGGGCGCAATAACACCGGCGCATAAAATGTGGCTTGCCCAAATACCAACAACAATCAACGCAGGTGAGTTGCAGAAAAGTGCGCTATTGGGAACAGCTAAGATCTTGAGGCGAGTGCTCAAACTCCCAGGTCTCTGGTAGGAAACCCGAGTTAGAGCAGAATTTACCACCCATACGGGGTATCCGGGGTGAGGAAACAATTTTTATATTTAACAAGTAATAACATAAATTTTATATACAATTTAACATTTTGTAAACCTTTTGTTACCGTATCGTTGCCTGGGTAATAAAAAGTCTTAGGACAGCAAATTAATTTTTATTCAACATGTACAATGTTTACCAGTCTAACTTTTACATTTCATATTTTGGGAAAAAGTGTTTTTTGTGCAGTTCAAATAAATTAAGAGAAAAAAAAAACAACTGTAAAAGTTTTCGAAAATTTTCAACCAACTGTAACTTTAAAATTTCATATAATGGAAGAAGTGCCATGTTGAAATAAACTAGGAAGGAAAATTAAAGTCTGTCTAAATTAAAGGTGTCTAATTGTAAATTTGAAGTTATTAAGATTTGGGAGGATTTTCTTTTTATGAGGAGGTTTTTTTTTACTCTTAGAAAACTTGCTTGAATAATATACGTACACACAACACATGTGAGGTTCACCATATTTATTTCAAATAAGAATAGCAATAGTTTATAAGTGGTTCACTGTCTAGACTTACGTGGAATATTAAACAGGCAGCAGTAAGGATTGCATTGGGCAGCATTTTAATGTCTGATTATAGGATATCACCAAATTAGACAATTTTTCTATAAATAATTATATTAGTTTACAGGTTCAAACTTTACAAAATATTTGCGATGTGCCTTGTTTAAGTATATAAACACTTTTTTGACAGATGTTTTTGACCAGCTTCATGAAATTTTCAATAGTTTCAAATTTGAAGATTTTGATCTTTTACAGCTATTATAAAATGGTAGAATATTTTATAATAGGTATGTCTCAACTTTCAAAGTATTATTTACTAAGATGCAAAACTTTAGAATATTAACATATGTAACTGTGGAAACATCGTAATAACATTTACATCAGAGGACTATCTCGACAAAATTCCACAATCCATCCTCCAAGAGTGGAATATCTATGATGTCGGAGTCTGTCAGAGCCACTTTTTCTTAGTTTGTGTCTTCATAAAATGCTCTGATCTATCAGTTACTTTAATGATCAGTTTATTGATTTGAACAGCACTTGTCACACAGTGTTCATTTGTTCTCAAGTCAATTATGTTGAAACCAATAGTTCAAAACATGTTGATCTAACTGCATGAGTAGCATTCATAGGACTCTGTTTTGCCATTATGATATCTGTAGAACTCCTTTTGTTATTGACTCTGATCATTGACAGACCATTTTGGTGAACTTATTCTTATGATTTTTTGTGATTTTTTATTCGCAAGCCCTTTAAGTGTCTCGAAGGTTTTTTTGAACTGTTTGTTTTCTATAGAACCTCGTTTCTGACTTGCTGCAAGGGCGGCTAGCTGTTTCTCCTTCTGGTTATGGTAGGGAAAAAATGCAGCAGCTATCAAATAGATTGTTGTTAGGGTGGCTGTAGCTACTACAAAAATGCTTTCCTCTACAACAAAAATATATGACGAATAAATAAAAAAATTAGCTGCAGATATGTCATACTATTTTTAATCAAACTGAATTATGGGAGCAGTGGAGGCCTTGCCCTCCAAATTGCCTGACCTGCCAACAACAATTTGTGGTTTTAGATTTTCAAAAAAGCATCTATTGGTGACAGAAATGGCATCTAACTTGCTATTTCTATCTGCAACTTGGCATTTCCGCAATCATTAAAGCTTGATTGCGACTAGACTCCGATTTGTTTTGCCAAGATCACACAACACATGTTTGTGCAATGATGCTTATAAAAAACATGCACAGCCCTGGCTTGCATTGAGCTAAGCAAACATACTCATACATCATTAATACAAAAATATGAGACTTATTTTTGTCATTTTTTATCACGATTTAAAACTTTGAATATAATAAAGTTTAGTTATTGATACAATGCCTAATAGTACTCTAAGTTAATGAAGCGAAATTAACTTATTTGGCGATATATTGCAGTAAACCAAGTACCACTTTCTCAAGTGTCTGCTCGTGTCTGCCCGTGTCTGCCCGTGTCTGCCCGTGTCTGCCCGTGTCTGCCCGTGTCTGCCCGTGTCTGCCCGTGTCTGCCCGTGTTGAAAGTTATAAAATTTTAATTTTACAGTGGTTTGGAAACTTTTACAGTTGTTTTATTTATTTTTAAATTAGTTGTTCGGAACAAAACTTTTTTTCTCATAATATGAAGTTTGAAAGTTACAGTTGTTAGAAAAAGTTTAAAAATGTTTACAGTTTATTTTATTTTATCTTTTCATTTATTTAAATTACACTAAACACTTTTCTCAAGATATGTAGTTTGAAAGTTGGAGTGGCAAATGTTACTATATGTTAAATTAAAATAAAATACACTTAATTATGCTAAATTACCATTATATAAAAATAAAATAGACTTATATATTACCTTATTTACTAAATAACTTTTTATGGTAATCCTAGCTAAACAGATTACATTTAGCTATTACTTGCTAATTATTCCACATTTAAATTTAAACACATTTACAGTTTCATTTTTCTTTTTAATTTATTTCAACAAAAAACACTTATTTCATGAAATGAAATTTAAATGTTGAAGTTCGCTGAAAAAGCTTGAAAGCCTTTACAGTTCTTTTATTTTTCATCTTAATTCAATAGAACTACTTAAAAATATATTTTCATGATATGAAGTTTAAAAGTTATGATGATAAATGTTGTATATAACATGTTATGTAAAATAAGTTTTTTGTTCAAAGAATTTTTCATTACCCGGGCTACGCCGTGTAGTAGAGCTAGACAGCGTATAAATATAAAAATTTTTGCTAAGCAACCAAAGAAGAATCACCGCTAATTTGATAAAACATTGCATTGTACAATGACAAAAATAAAATTTATGACTAAAAAATAACATAAAGTGACAAAAAAATAACTTTGACTCTTTTGAATGTAAAATTTTGTTAAAAATGTTTTGTAAAAAACTTAAAACTATGAAAACTATGTAATCCTTTCCAAGGAAACAACTTTGGTAAATTATTTTTTCGGCATTTTACACCATAAGCTGTATAGTATACTGCATACTATAAATAGAAACGGGTAGATATAGATCATGCTTAACTTTAATAAAGGATTTTTCATTTATGATGAAGGAAATAGAAAACAACAGTAAACATTTTGTACATTTGGCTCTTAAAACATCAATAACATTAGCGGTTAAGATGCAATAATAAAAATGCAAAAAATTGATAAAGAAACAGCTAAAAATGCAACAGATCAGTTACATCAAAAATTGTAATAAAAAATATAAACAGCAATGGCACGTTTACTTCAAATCTTTAAATGAGAATCCTCCTCCAAAAAAATTTAAGGTAACTTGACTGGAGGGGTAATCTCCTTAACAAATTCTTTTGATAGAGGAGACGTCGTCCCAGATGGTTCCACCCTTTTTGTATAGAAATATGTACCATAAAATGCTTCTCCTTTTGTTAGCAAATGTTTCCGTGCGTTTCCAGAGCTTTAGTAATTGCAATGCGCATGCTTTGGTTTGGTTAAAAGCCACGTTTATATTCGAGCTCCGAGACAACCAAAACTCAGAATCTTCGGAAAAAACTCAAGGCTAAAATAATTAGCACGCGCATAGATTATGCAGTATTTAATGGCGCAACTGATCACAAAGTTGTCGTGGTTCAGTGGTTGAGCGTATGCATATGAACCTTGATGTTGCATATGTAGAAAGTTCAAATCTATCTGTAAACAGATTTCTAATATCCAGGTTTCAAGATCTGTTTATCATTTTTACTATTTTTATCTGTCAGATTAGTTGTTTGAAAAAGCTTGAACATCTGTAAAGTTGTTTTTTTCCTCATAATTCAGTAGAACTGCTCAAAAATATTTCGAAGTTCAAAAATTAAAATAAACAAGTTAAAGCGGTATAATAAACAAGAGTTAAAAGAGAAAATGTTGTATACAGTATGTTATATAAAAATAAAGTTTCTGTCCAAATACTTTTTTTATTACTTGGGCCACACCGGGTAGTACAGCTAGTATATACATGTATATATACATGTATATATATATATATATCTATATATATATATAAATATATATATAAATATATATATATATTTATATATAAGAAAAAAGTATATAAGAAAAATTAGAGAAATATCTCCCTCTTGGAGAAGAAATGGGGGATGCGGGAAAAATGCTGGGATGTACGAAAAACTGTAATTTCAGTAATCATTGGGGCACTGGGCGCAATTACACCGTGCATAAACTGTGGCTTGCCCGTGTACCAGAAGCAATCAACTCAAGTGAGTTGCGGAACAATGCGCTTTTGGGAACAGCTACGATCTTGAGGCGAGTGCTCAAACTTCTAGGTCTCTGGTTGGGATACCCGACTTAGAGCAGAAATTACCACTCATATAGGTTAACCAGAGTGAAAGACAAATCTATCTACATACATATATATATATATAAAATTGTTTCCTCACCCCGGATACCCCGTATGGGTGGTAAATTCTGCTCTAACTTGGGTCTCCTACCAGAGACCTGGGAGTTTGAGCACTCGCCTCAAGATCTTAGCTGTTCCCAATAGTGCACTTTTCTGCAACTCACCTGAGTTGATTGCTGTTGGTATTTGGGCAAGCCACATTTTATGCGTCGGTGTTATTGCGCCCAGTGCCCCGATGACTACTGGGATTACAGTTGTTCTTACATTCCAGCATTTTTCAATTTCTTCTCCAAGAGGGAGATATTTCTCTACCTTTTCTTTTTCTTTGCTGGCTATATTGTGGTCATTGGGTACTGCTATATCTATTATAGTAGCCCTCTTGCTCTCCTTGTCTACTACCACCACTATATCTGGTTGGTTTGCTAGGACATGCTTGTCAGTCCTGATGTAGAAGTCCCAGAGGATCTTAGCGCGGTTATTTTCATTGACCTTACCAGGAGCTTCCCACCAGTGTTGTGGTTTATTAAGGCCATACTCATCACATAGACTTCTATACACAACACCTGCGACATGATTATGCCGCTCAGTGTATGCGTTCCCTGCTAGCTGCTTGCATCCACTGATGATGTGTTGGATGGTCTCAGGTGCATCTTTGCACAGTCTGCATCTAGGATCGTCTCTAGTGTGATAGATTTTCGTTTGGAGTTGCCTTGTTGGGAGCACTTGCTCCTGGGCTGCCATAATTAGTGACTCTGTATTGGCCGCTAGGTTTCCTTTGTTCAGCCACATATATGTCTGGTGAAGATCGCCAACCTTAGATATTTGTTGGCGGTAAGCACCATGAAGAGGTTTTGTGTGCCAGTCAATTTCCTCATCATCAGGGCGTAGGACCGTTGTAAGAGCAGCCGATTGAAATTCAGCTTGCCACTCATCTGAGATGACCATGGAGGCTGCATATGCTTTGATGCTTCGCTCCTCCTCTTTCACTGTCTTCTGTATACTTTTGAGTCCCCTACCACCATCTTTCCTATCAAGATACAATCTAGTAGTATCAGATTTTGGGTGGGGTGCTCCATGCATGGTCAGCAGTTTACGAGTTGCTATATCTGTTTCTTTGATGACTTCCTCAGTCCACTTTATAATGCCTGCTGGATATCTTATTACTGGCAGTGCTTAGGTATTTTTTGCCATGACTTGGTTCTTGGCATTGAGCTGGCTCCGTAAGACCTGCCGAAGGCGTTTCTTGTATTCGGTAATGGCTTTGTGACGTATCTCGGCTTCGTGGTTGATGTTGCTTTGCATAATCCCCAAGTACTTGTACCCTTCTTCTATATCTTTGATGGTACCATTTGGCATTCTTAGGCCATCTGTGAGCATAGAATGGCCTTTCTTAAGAATTAGCCTTCCACATCTTTAATTTTAAAATATATATATATATATATATATATATATACAGTATATACACTTGTCAATAATTTCAATAAATATATTGAAATTTTTCCTATCCAGAACCAAAGTCAGAGTGCTCAACATAGAATGGAGCATTATAAATTAGTTAAGAATTAAATAGTAGTACTTATCTTTTTTCCAGCTACTGTCAGTTTCTTGCTTGCGCAATCATCAGGCTGTAGACTTCAACTGAAACAAAATGGATGAGACTTAAACAACTCTTTGAATGAGGACAGAATGAAGGTATTTCTGTTCTTTTTTAAGTGTTGGCATGTCAGGTTTTTTAATAATGTAATATTTTTTTGTGAAACACAAATTGCACCTTTTGCTTAGGCTATTATAAGATTCAGCATATTTTAGTATAGCCCAGTTCAATTTGAAGTCAATGTCTCTGTCTTTCAGTGCTCATATAATGTATGTTTGCTCAATTGTGTAGCATTTTTTTTTGGCTATTATTTATACTGGTCATTTGATTACGGTATCTTTTTTTAAAACCGGTTTCACAAAGTCCCACATAGGTCTTGGAAGTGTTGTTGTCTTGTCTTGTCACTTGTGCTTTGTATACTACACCCTTATGAAAACAGTTCTGCTTTGGTAGACAGTCGTATTTTGTTTTTAGTGTTAGTAGAATAGCTCAATATCGGGGCATTTTTGTTAAATAGTTTATGTAGGGATTTGTTTTTTGAGAGCATTTGTTGATCAAAGTCAGAAACCTTTTTTGTATGTTAATTTTTAGTTTCCACAAGTTCACAAGTGGGACACTTTTGAACTTGTGGGAACTTACATCTTTTCTCTACTACTTGACAAACTAAAGCCAAACACTGAACTCTACCGTGATGATGGACTGGTATTATGCAATGACACACCTAAAAATGTTGAAAACATGAAAAGATGATATGCAAAATATTTATAGCAAACAATTTGCAAGTAACAATTGAAGCCAACACAAAAATTGTCAACTTTTTAGATTTAACTCTTGACTTTGCAAATGGGCTCATACAGCCCATACACCAAACCTAACAACACTCTTATAGGTGTATAGAACAACCACCTGTTTTGCATAACTTAGTTTTTCCAACTTAACATAAATAAAAGACAGAACAGACTTTTTTCTAACAAAAAAATTTTTGACAAGGCGATACAACTATACCAGACATCGATGAACAACAGCGAATATAACCATATGCTTACAATTGAAATTACAACCCTAGCTGGCAAAATCAAGAGACTGACTAGACAACGAACCGTAACTTGGTGTAATCCACCGTTCAACTCAAATGTAAAGACTAACATAGGAGGCAAGTTTCTGACTTTCATCAACAAAAGCTTTCAAAAGACAAATCCCATGCATAAACTATTTAACAAAAAGACCTTAAAATTGAGCTATTTCACTATGCCTAACATTAAAAACAAAATAAAATGCCATAACAAAAGGCCACTTTCAAAGCAACTTACAGTTGAAATTAAATAATGTAATTGTAGAACAAAATTTGACTGTCCACTCAACCAGAACTGTTTTCAAAGGGTGTAGTATACAGCGCACTGACGACAAGACAATAACACTTCTAAGACCTATGTGAGACTTTGTAAAACCCATTTTAAAACAGAATACCGCAATCATAGGAGCAGTATAAGTAATAACTCATACATGAGCAAATCAAATGCCCTTTACTTTTACTTCAGCGTTTCAGTTAGCAGATGGTCTCAACTAAAACATTTAATAAAATAATTGACTCTGCGCAGCAATCTTATGCAAATATCTAAACATGGAGTGGTTTGTGAAATAAACTATATTCCTCTGGAAAACTAATGTTCTAATTTACCGCACGTAAGCCTTATAATATATTACACTAGTATGTTCTCCAGTCCCTTGCACTTTGAGAGACTGTCATGAGTAGTCAGAATATCAAATAACTTTTCGTTTAGCAGTTAGGCAGCAAAAGGGGTGTAGAGGTAGTGCGCTTGCCTTTGAAGCTGATGCTTCAGGTTTAGTTCTTAGGCAAGGCAATCATTGTTTTCAAATGTCCTACTGAGATGGACGAACATTCCTCTTATTATGGTAAAGATTATAATTATATTAAATTAATCTGCATTCATCTTAATTTATAATATGTAAACAGAGCAGTTGTAAAATTGTATTTGTAAATTATTATGTAGGCTAAATTTTGAACATGCAATGTTTTAATGGTGGAAGATAACAATCTCTACAGATATGACCTAATCACATAAGCCTTTTCAATGTGCTTATGCCAATAATTTGTGGGTACGCAATGTGAACTAATAAGTGTGTATATCATGGCTACTGGCTCTATTCACATTGAGTAAAGATTTTGTAAATAAGACTCTCAACTTTCCAGCAGAGGGATCCAGTCTATTTTGCACACTACTGTTGTTTTATTTTAGAGATTTTCGGAATGATTTATGTAAAACACAAAAAAAGTTAGAAACTATCTAGTTTGCTGAAAAGCACAAAACACATTCTTTGCTGGACAAATCAATTTACATGTATTTGAAACCATTTATATAATGTTTACGGAACATAAACAAGTGCAATATTATTTAAGCATTATTATTGTTAGTGATAACATTGTATTTGTTGTGAATTAGTATGATTTCAACCAAAAAAGTGTGTAGGTAAAATATTTTAAGTATCTTATACAATTTTGCTTTTGTTATTAACTTTGTTTGTGAAATCAACATCTAAAGTTTGTTTGCAATTCTTGTTCTAGTTAGCCAACTTTTACAAGCATAAGTTTTCCAATTACCCAAATAGCTTAAAAACTATTTTGAGCTTAAAAAATATGTTATTATTTATTATGAATTATTATAAATATTAAAGAAAATTTCTGAAAAAGACAAAATTTCTGTCTTTTGCATTTTTTATTTTTAATTTCAAGTATAATTGCAAACATGTTGTTAAATACTTATCATCACACTTTTTATCTGTAATGAAAACTGTTGAATCTTTTACACATGTATTTTTTATTTTTGTATTTAGCTGAATTCTCAGTGTTGCCCAAGTAATAAAACAGTCTTTGGATAGAAATCCTTTCTTTATTCAACATATAAAACATTTACCATTTTAACTTTTAAACTTTAAATTATGAGAAAAAGGTTTTTGGGCAGCTCAAATGAATTAAGCAAAAAAGAAAACAGCTGTAAGAGTTTTTAAACTTTTTCAAACAACTGTAAACTTTATATTTGATATGATGAAAGAAGTATTTATTAACATAAACTAAGATGAAAAATAAAACTGTAAAAGTGTTTTAATGTAAAAGGAAAATCATTTGTAGGTAATTGCTATATTTCATCTGTTTTTCTACGATTACAACATAAATACTTTTGGGATACAATTATATGGTTTTGGTTTGTTTCAGCGTTTGCATCATAGGGGTAAACTTCTGTATAGACATACAGAAACCCGCATATATTGTATAGAAACTCAAAGTAATTATCTAATGCAATAACTGCCTTGTAAAAATCCTCGAAATCATCTTCATTTAATAATAGTAACAAAACAATATGTCAAACTTAATAACTATAGGTACCTACAATAATTTTGGTGCATTTTGTGGTTATTATTTGAAAGAAAATGTAACATTACTATTTACTACATGCAGAGTTCTTACCTTCAAGACAGACGTAAAACATAAGCTCTGAAACTAACTTATACAAACTTAGCTTACTATAAACATACTTTCAGAAAGTTCTAGTGAGAATTTTAATTAACTTTTGACGAAAATTCTATCAGTTATTTGTTTGCGAACCCCTTTTGGTAAAGCTGAACTGAGATACAATCACAAAACTTTAATTTTGATAGAAATTATAGTTAATATTGTGTAAAAAAGCAAATTAGCCCTATTGCGGCAAAAAAAAACAAGCACCATGTTTTATATAGCTAATAGAGTTTAGAGAATTTGAAATAATACGTCATTTAATCTGAACAATTGAGAAAATGGTATAATTATGCGATATGATGAGAGCAATTAAACCATAAGAAAAGCATAGATCTGTGGCTAATTTCAAGATTGGAATTTGTGATTGCCATCTCTGTGAGTTCATATCCAGCAGAATGCAGACGTTTAATTCCAAGGTTTAAATAGGTATAGTCGGACAGACCCAAGAAAATACAAACAAACCCACACACACAAACTTTAAGATTAGTTTATATAGATTACTTTTGAGCTGAAGTACTGTTCCACTTGTTGTTTTCTCATTATATGGTTCAAATACACGTGAAGATGTTGTTAGAATTAGTAAATCCTCAACTTTTTATAACAAATAAATACTAAAGTTGAACATATTTAAACAGACGCGTAAAACACTGCATCTGTATTTTACAAAATCACTAAAGTCATTAACTGTTACTAAATGATGAATAATTGTGAGCTTGCAATAACCTACTTTATTTATAAAAATAGTGAGCATATTTTTCTCTTTTCTGAATCATCAACATATCTCTTTATCTATTGATTATCAGGAAGTTTGAGATTGACTTCTCCATGTGAAACACCTGGAGAAATTGCCGGAGTAGTCTCTTTTGAACAGAATGCCAACTACTGTGTACCTAAGCAAGGTGAGTGTTTAATTGTCATGAATATTGTCAACTAAAATTAATAAATATTTTCCCCATGATTTGACACTACTGTCTTAGAATTTAAAATCTTAAGTGTGATATACATTAAAGCAGAGCATTGAATAAATTTCATTTCTTTGTGAACAAGACACAACCATTGGTCATAAAAATATTTGTTGAACCATTTAACAACTGATTTATGACCCTACTGATGCAGAACTTTTTTAGATGATATAAGTATTTATGTATAACTTTATTGGCACTAACAGTAATTAAAATGAAAAAAATAGTGTTTTTATTACATGCCAAAGCAATGCATAAAACCCAAAAACAAAAGTTAGGATATACTCCAAGAATTAAACGCGACCGTTTTGTAAGTAAAATGTATCTCTTTGGTGTTCTGCTGCTGCATGAAGCTTTAATTACAAGAGTTTGAAACAACCTCAAATTACAATATCAATCTGTTTCCGTTAGGCAGATTTAAAATCTACTAGTTGCAATCAATTTCTTTTTGGCTATTTTGGATCAGTTAAAACAAATGATGCAGAAAAAAAGTAAATTGCTTTAAATGAAAAACTACATTCTACATTGCTGCATAAGGTTTATTGCAGTTACCATAAGGTTAACATTACGGTAACTCTAAGTTTTGATGAATTTATTAATTTACCTGTTTTTAATGATGAAAAGTAGTAATCCGTCTTGTAACTGAAGTTATGATAAGTATTATATAATCATTATAATCATTACACTCTGCTTTGGTAATTAAGGCTTGAGAGTTTCAAAGGTTAACATAAAGTAAAATAAGGTTAATGTTAGGGTTTAATAAATTTATTAAAATTACTTGCTTTATAACGATGAATATGAGTTATCTGCGTTACAATCTATGTTATTCTAATTGCTATACAATGATTATAATACACCAAAAATTACCTAAATTACCTCAATGTTCTAAATAAACTAGAATTGTTTTAGCTTGCTGCATTTTTTCTTTACATTGTTTGATATTGTTTGATTTTTTTCCAAAAATCTTCAATTTTTTTACCCTCTGTAATAACGATTGAAAAGGCACACTGACGATGTTGTTTATGAGTGACATCTTAATAATTTCAGTATAGTTTATTGTTAAAATTAATTTTATCTCAATTTTTAGAAATAAAATTTAGAAAAATATAAAACCATTACTGGATAATAAAATTGCAAACAAATCAATTTAGGAAGTTTTTGATAATGTTTCGAGATTAAAAATATGTAAGGGATTGTGAAAATATTGTTATATTCAGAACAAATTTCAGCAAGAAACTTTACTTTAAAACTTTTTAATGCTCTTATCAGAATATCAGCTATTGAGCGCTTGAATAAAATTTTGCAGTAAGCAGGATCTGCCACAATGTATTAGTTGGTCTACGCAAAATAACATATAAAATTTAATCGTGTATTGATAGAGGAATAATCTGAACAGCCACAACGGGATAAGACTCATCATTTTTTTTCTTTGCTGAAGAGCTGAGATTTGAGGATACAAAACGATGCAGTAAAACTGCAAAAATAAATTGTAATTAACTATTTATTGGTAGATTGACAATCAACTCAACAAAGATGAAAATTTTTTTATAATTTGTGTTACAATATTCTGTTATATAGTACAATACTTTTAACCTGTTATCTATTAGATAAATCTTGAAAATTTTTAAGTGAATGGTTTATATTTTTGTCTCATTGTTTCTCAGCATAGACTTTTTATCAATATGAAGGGGTATGTTGTTTTAGTGTTCCACATGGGCTTACCTATAAAAAACTTCCTAAAAACAATATCTAAAGAGGTAAAAAGTAAACAATCTAACTTTAGTTTCTTTCTCTTTGAGATAAGTATGTTGAAACCACTCTGAATGTGCATCTATAAAAGAAGAGCCAAAATTAAGTGCAAGTTATAACATTTTCTATTAACAATTTTACCAGAAAGGTTTATGAGGTCGTTGCTTTGTAAACTTTTTGCTAAGAGATAAACACAGTAAAGCAAATCAAATGAGTACTGAAATTAATAACAAGGAGTAAATTTCTTACACTTATGAGGAGTAGAGAAGTTTAGGTCTGCTGAGCTTTCTAACAATTTAACGCTTTTAAAAAGAGAAGCAGCAGTTGGGTTGGGGAGCCACGTTGAGGATTTCTGCATTAGAAAGGAGACAATCTTCTTCTAGTTCTGGTAAAGTTCGCTTAGCTGTAGATTAAGGTTGGCATAAGAGTTGCACTTTTTACAACAAATTGCTGCTATGAGTAAATGACTCCTGTAACAATTTGGTAATTTTTTAGACAGTCAGTTGAGTCCCAGTGCAGAGTTAGACTGCACCAGGAGCTTTTCAACCAGTTTCTTAGCTGGCTTTTCAACCAAATCATGCTAAGCAAATATTAGACCAATTTATTAATCCAAGAGTTCTTCCAGCTAGCAAGCATATCAATTTTAGCTGGTAAAAGTAATTTAAACTTGGGTATGTATTGAACCTACCAAATACTGATAACAGTATTAAACAAATTAAAAAAGATTTTGTGATAGTTTGGTTATGCTATGGTATGGGAGAACATGGTCTCCAAAGATTCATTGACATTGGGTATGCATAGACTTGTGTGACTTGATAAAAAGTTTTTTCTGACACTTAAGTCAATACTTAATGTTTGGAGTTTTCAATAACTGACCAATTGCTGCATAAAAACAGTGTTTGGTAAAAACTGTAATATTGTCATCATACTAGTTTTAAGGCCATTTTTTCTTTAATAAACTAAATAGCCCTTTAAAACTCATTGTTAAAGATGAACTTGCAAAAAACTTTTGAAAACTTTATCAGCCTGTATCGGTATTTAGTATTCATTCGCGATTGTTTTTGATGTTTGAGGTAATTTGACTGCCAGGATCTTTCAAGTATAAAATTGACAAAACATAGCAATAGCATTCAAGTTTCAGCGTTCCATATGTTTAGTCTTTAAGCCTCTTTTTGACTATAAATTTTATAATTGCACTTTGGCTTGATCTGAGCATTTTAATTGTGATCAAGTTTTGTTGATTTTAATCCTGAAACATCGTGGCAGTTAGATCACCTTAAACATTAAAAAAAATCGCAAATGATAGAAAAGTACCAAGACTTTGTAATAAAAAGTGACATTCAGCAGATAACGCCGGTTTAGCAAGAGATGATTTTTCTTATGCACAAAAGGCTTTTTTCTTTTGAACAAAACAGCTTTAGTTTGCATTAGTTTGATTTTTGTAAAAGTTATGCCCAAAATCAAGTCATACCATATAACACTATTTGCAACACAGAACCACCTGTATTTATGTAGAGTGAATATGACTGCGTGATGAAAATCTTTCTAATCGCCCCTTAGATACGAAGGAGGATAGAGCTAGATTTTAAAAAAACGAACCTTCGAATTTTGTGCAGTTGGTTCTATACATCTCACTGCCTTGTTCCAAGTGACCGTGCAGAAAGAGGTTATGTTCAAACAATTAAACGATTTTTGTAACAGCTTCAATTCAAAGATCAATCACCAGTAAATATCAACATTGGGAGTAATATCGGAGTCAAACCTCAAATTTAATTAATAGTGGTGAGGAACTTGATGAGAATAACAAGGATCATCAAGAATGCTGGGTAGACATTCCTCATTAAGGTGTGGTCACACGAGCGCTGAACCGACTTAAGTTTGGTTTAGTTCGGAATTTGTTTTACTTTGGTTCGACTAAGCCACATGTCATACATGCCACAGTCACTTTGCTTCCTAAATACCATACATATGGACACAGGACGCTGTTTCATTGGTAGTTTTTATGCATTTGAGCTAAATATTTCTATTGTAAACAAAAAGCTTTGAGGAAAATTTTTTAATTATAATTACGCAGCAGATTTATTAGAAGATCGTTCAGCTGCTCAAAATAAATCACTTGATACAAAGATTTTGCCAACCTTTCCCATCAACATAATTATATTTTTTATTAACATATGAATGTCTTTTTATGCTGAGAACATAAACAACAAAAACAGTCTTTATCATAGTAATGTGGTTTTACATAAATAAATCAGTCAACGATTCTTCATCAGGATGAGTGTGACACATTACTTCTATTCTACACAAAAGAAAACCACAAACATTCTCTTACATTTATGCAAAACTTAAGTGCAACATCTTACGTTTATGCGACACAATCACAAGTCCGGGTGAGCCTTGTTGTAAATTGCTTCATGTTGTTTATTTAACAAAATAAAAGAATCATCCCATTTCTTTTTTAACTTTGCTACCACGCACATAAGGCGACAAGTGATGCGTGCTCGCTAGAATTTTAACCAGCCAATAAGAGCAAGGGTTTGGCCATGAAATTTTGAGCATGATCGGAATGAATCGTTTTGACCAGATAGGTCTTTGGCCAAAAGATTTACAACTGACAGCGACGTCGTTTTGCGTCATTTAGTTCGTTTCGGCTCTCGTGTGACCACCCCTTTATTTTTCTCTGCTAAGTCGATAGTCAATGATAGATTATCGGGGATAAAATCAAACTTCCGGACAGTGATATGCAAAATAACTGGTTGAGTGAAGCCAGCTATCAAACAGGCACTCTTATCTCTATCTCAGCTGAAGTTAGCCCTTTTGCAGGTGTCTGTTAAGTAACACATTAGTTCCATAATCCCACAGGGCACAAACACTCAATAATTTGCCAACTGAAATCACCACATTCCAAGACCAGTGTAGGTTGAGGAAGACCAATGACCAGATAATTGGTTATGTCTATTTTTTTCTGCTGAATATTTTCCTGTTGGTTATATAGCTCTTAACCCTTTGAATTAAGAGTTATTAAAAGCTCTGAAACCTTTCAGCAGGTATATATTGACTGTAGTGTATTTATAGTAGATTTGATAAGATAATTTTGTTGCTGTGGCCTGGGGGTCTAGAACAAATGACTTGTCAACAGCAGGTATGGGTTCAACTTGCAAAAGAATCCAATGATTGGGACACGAAAGGCATCCAATTTTATAATGCACTTTTCAACTGGGCATGTCTCTATTTGTTAACATTCCATTGCTACTGCACTCAGATACTTCCAGCTAAGATCATAAATAATATTTTTGTGCAACAATGTTTTAAACAAACGTACTCAATGCCTCCCCTTACAGTAAACCAATCATACACCAAACTCAATCTTCTTCGTAATGCTCACGCATTTTATTCATTAGTTTGATGGATGAATTTTTATATTAATTATTAGTAAATCAACGATAGCCCTGATAACCTTTTGACCGATTTTGCATTTGATATAGCTAATCACAAATGCAGCGCATCATACATAAGCATTCGTTTTCCTAAATTAATATTTTCATTTTAACCAAGCCTAACATTTAATACTCAGCAATTTAAAAATATAAGAATTTGAGACTTAACAACAGACTTACAGTATTTCACAAACCCTAGAGTTAAGGGTTTTTTGTAGTTTGACGGTGTTACTATTACCCAGTGATTCATGACTGCTGATGTGATCAGACTACAAGAGCTTCTTTTTGATGCTATTTGTAAGCTTTTTTTGCTGTTTTGCTATTCTTTCTGTTCATTTCTAAGTTTTATTATATATATAGTTTCAACAACTTTAGAATTGATATATTATCATAATAAAATATTAAAAACTAATTAAACATAAAATAAATTTATAAAATAATGAACAATTACCATAGCTAGTCACAGCAAAAAGCTTTTAATTTGAAACAAAAGAAAGGCTCGATGAAGAACGACTACTGGTAAACTGTAAGTTTTCCATGGTAGATTGTGTTGCAAAGGTATATTCAGTTAATCTTTTAGTTAATTATAATTTAAAAAGCCAAAGTGTTGGCTAGCAAACAATACTCATGCTTGCTATTCATCAGATGCATTCCTTCAATGTTAATGTAACTGCAATAGACAGCCAGTGGGTTATATAGAAACTCGCTTTGCATTAAGAACTGTGGTATGTATTAAAATTGCAAGATTGTTTAATCATGATGGTAAGTAAAGGTTCAAAACCTTCAAAATAGAGCATCATTAACACTTCATTCTATAACTAAACAGGAAATAAAATCAATATTAAAGTCAACTTGCACGAAATCAGCCATCGATTGTGGTCAATGATTGGTAGATTAACAAAACAATCATATTATTCAGTCTATACATATAACGTCAGTAAAACGGAAATATGAGTCTTCACTCCTAAATAACTGAAGAATGTGATAATTAGTGATAGCAGATGATGAACTCAGTAATAAACTGCATCAAACCATTTAAATGTGAACATGATCTGCAATCGTGATTTATTTTTCTGTAAAAGTAGTCATTTGTGCAAGTCTGGGAATATTTATTAAAGTAAAGTAAAGTGAACACTGATAATAAGAGCAAGACTATAAATATAGGTAAATGGTGTGCGATGTGTATAGTAAAAGTTATTAATTGGGTGTTTGTTTGTGTGCTTTCATTTGTAATTTCTGACGCTCTGCAGATGATAGTATTTTACTCAAATGTTTTTTGTTGCGGTCTCCACAGCACTCGCTATATTTTTGGTTCCGTGGCTCCACTTCATTTGCGCTAAACATGTATTCATACAGTTCAATATTTTCAAAATCACTTTGTACTATTCAGAGATGGTTTTTCCAACCAACCATTGTCTCAAAAGAAATATGCAAATTCAGCAGCAGACAGAGAAGTTATGCTCACGATATAGTCTGGGTTCCACGTATCTGCACTACTGCTAAAGTCAGTCTGCTATAAGATAAATATAATTTTATAGTGACTCAATATAAAAAATTATCCGCAAGTAAACTTTTAAATGATTTAAGCTTTGCGCCTCATTCCATTAGCAAAAGATTCGGTGAGTTGGTAACTCAACTTCAAGATTATAAAACCAAAGTAAATGCATGCTCAACAATTAACCCATGAACTAAATTATCACTGCTACCTCTTACCAAATGGCTAACAATTGTAAACTTTATTTTAGTGCAACTGTTTTTTTATGGAAACAAAAACTCTTAACAAATTGCAGCAAGATATGGTAGCAACATGTTTCTATTGTACAAAAGCTAGTTTTTATTAGTTTGTGGTAAAGAAGCTATCAGACAATTCAGACTAATTGCATGGAAAGTTGATTGCCAAGTACCAAGTATGTAAATACACAAATAAAACTGGAAACTAATAGAATTTTCAACCAATTTTTGCACAAACTTTGTAAAGTCTATGGATTATGAAAAAAAGAAAAGAAAATATAGAAAAGTAAAAAAATTTGAAGCAAAAGCTTTAGACGGAGGAGCCAATATCTATTTTACTTTATTATATGTCTTATTTCTTTAGAGTTATCCCCTCAACAATAGTCAATACTAGCTCTTGTTGCTTTGGCATGAAATATATATTTTCCTTTTGTCTATTTATTTTTTGGAACTCTCATGAACTAAGAATTTATTTTTAAAATAATCAATACACCTTGTCATGACCCGATAAAAACTGGACCAATCATTGGAAAGGGAGGTACCGCAACCCTTTAATTCACCACACAATTGTGACAAGAATAAGCAACTCCTAGTTGTTTGATAAATATATTTGCATATACATGTACATGTAATTACACTTTGAGATACTAGTAATGTTTGAGAAAAACTGTGCATTATTTTGCCCCCATGGCAAATGCTAAGACTTTATTTAATAGTGGCCGGCTAAAACCGCCCTTTAGGGGGTGGTTAAGCAGCTCATTTTACTCGCTGTGTCACTGGACTCATCCTCCTGCCATGTCATTTATCAAAATCTCTGATTCATGAACCAACTAGCTCCCATTACAGTATTTAACAATTCTGTGGATTTGAATGAAGTGTTAGTAGCTGTTACTAAAATAATTAGCTGTTGTCTTTTCTTGTCCGCAAGACTTTGCGGAAGTACTTGATCCTGTACAGATAAAACTAAAACACTATAGAAAGCCAAATACAGTTTCCAAGTACATAGTTTAAGTGCTTTTTGAGTTTTTAATCTAAGGTTTTATTGGCATCCATCTATAGGGCAACACATACATGTATCACTAAATATCAAACAAGTACCTATTAGCACAACAATTTAAATTATATGAATTATTTTTTCAGATCGTTAAAAGTTACTTTGAGGTCATATACAGAAGTTTGCTTTTCTGCTAGTTACCACAAAACACTTACTAAACACAAAAACAGAATATTACTTGTTGTTACAAAATACCATTACTTCACTCACGAGACCACAAACATGAAAATTTGTGTCAATGAAAATTTCTGAAACTGTTGCTGCTTTCTGAAGTGTTACTGTGTGCAGTCAAGAGGAGTACTTGCTGAACATTCCTTCACCTCTTCTATGCGTAGCTCTTCCACAAAGAAGAAGAATGGTGATTCATAGCCAGTCGTCATGATGCTCGATTCAGCAGTACCAATACATTTTTTCATGCGATATCGAATGCTGCGAGGTCCTTGAGAAATGCCGTAACACAACCCATCAACTGAAAGTATACAAATCGTTCAATATGTCAATCTTTGATTTGAAAAAATCGTTTTTGCTTTCTTTATCAGGACATAATGATCCATTCGGTAAACTTACATGTAATATGTGGCAAAGGCGTTTATAAATCATTATAACTATTGAGCCATTGTAGCCAGCCATGCACTAACATTTATTAGAAGTTGACAAAGTGGACACAAACCTTTGACAAAACTGGAAATAGTAGTTTAACGATATGATTAAAATTAAAGTTGCAAATTTAAAAATTTCAAATAAAAATAGTTACTGAGTTATGGTAATAAAGCTCATAAAATCAATCAAACAAAAGCAATATATAATATTAATTAATAATAACAAGTACATGTTTAGCAAGTGCTATCACGATAAAGATAAATAAAGAGTTCAGAATGTTCAGAATGGCTTAGCTTAGTAGCTTCGAATAAATTGAGAGAAAAATAAAACAACGGTAAAAGTACTTAAACGTGAAATAATTAGCAAACAATGACTAAATAGCCTGTTTTGCTACAATAAAAACAATTTGATAATGATGCAATCAATAAAAACTGAAAAAACAAAATAAAAATCTTGAATATGTAAAATTAATATTCAGTATGACTACATAAAAGCGAGTGTGTATAAAAAAGGTCACCGTTGACGCAAAAGCTCATTAAATTCAAAGTTTTAATGGACAATACTGGTACCTCTCAAAACTGGTAAGAATGTAAAAATTAAATATCAGACTCGCTTTGACTGATACCTTCTCTGACCAAACAGAGAGAGAATGTACAGGCAAATACTAGTCAAAATAATGCCATTGTTCACACAAAAAATAATTAGTCTATACAGATTTAGCTATTGAACGTGAACGAAAAACTGATAATTGCAGTGTAAGAGCACATTTGAAATTGAACCAGCGCACTAAAAAATTACAACTTAAAAAATTGGTGATGTCAAAATATTAGCTTTTAAAATAATTTCGAAAAAAATAACATGCGTAAAAAGTAGTATCAATTAATAATGAAAAGTGTACATTAGGCTTGTGCATTTGCCAAATAGGATATACGTTAAATGATAAGAGCAATGGAAATGATAAAAATTAATCAGCTTTGTGATGAGGGGCGTGTGTTTACATACTTGTTATAGCAATCTTTGCGAGTTCAAATCCAGTACAAAGAGCATAGCAAAAAAGAAATTTGTCAGCCCTTACTTAGCTCGATCTAAATTATTTCATAAAGAAAGATAATGCGTTTAGTTTTGCTCAGTTTTTATTACAGATGGAAATTCTACTAGTCGAGGAGCGTAAAGCTATCTGCTCTGCCCAACTGAGTGAGCGTGCTCTTTTATATACAATAAACTCGCCCATTCTAGCTAACGGAATCAAGTGAAAATCGTATAACATTAGTAATAAACATAATCGCTAATTCGTTGGCAAGGTTATAATACAGCGATAAGCGAAGACATAATAGCGATGTAATATATGGACAAATTAATAACGATACAATAAAAAAACAACACAGCATGCAAGATATAATATATAAAAATATCTAGACAAATTACAATGTCATTGCCCAGTGTCCAATACATACTCCCCTCCATTTGAGATCGTGTCTAACTAATACAAAAAGGGTAGAGCAACCAACCGGGCCCACGTCTCAAGCTGCTTAACATGGTGTTCAAAAATATAATTTATTGATCAATCAAATGTTTGTTGTCAGTAGCTGACGTATCCTGTTTCTGGTATTGTGGGATGCCTTTTGTAAGTGTCTCTTTTCTTCCTGAATTTATCACGACATGGCCTGAATACGGGTGACCAACTGGACGCTGTCCTAATAAAGATGACCGGCAGTCTGGACTAGGCTCCCAGGTCGTCTGGTCTGTTGCTAGGTCATCGTATCTTCTCAATGTATTATAGACCCAATCACCGTATCATTTCGGCTTTTTTCCAGAATGCCACAAACGAGGATTTAGATTTTTTGTAGCAGTGGTGAGGTTTTTTTATGGCCTAGGGGATATTGCTAGGTGTTCAGAGTTTAGGTGGGTAGTTAATTCACCAGGGCTTTTTAGAGTGAAAGAGTTTATTTCCTCTCTAGCTTCGCTCTGGGGAGGTCCTGCATGAGGTCCAGAGTTCAAACCTTCATGCAACTTTTTTTCTGCATTGGTCTGTAGAGTTACCTTTCCCATTTTGTTGAGCTTATCAGCTGGAATCAATTGGGAAGGGAAATCTATTAATTCTCTATTAGATTGCAGACAGTTTCTTCATGAGGACCTAGCCCTCTGGGTTCCTTTCATATTTGGCCCTCGTCGAGGCTCAAGTGTTGCCGGCGCACTGGCAGAGCTTCTTAGGCAGGCAGGGTTTCAACTTGGGCTCGTTTTGAGTCGAGGTTTAGTCATGTCTTTCCACCACATAGGTGTGGTTAGGCCAGGCGACTATGACTTGGTAGGGGCCTATAAACTTAGCTTGTAGCTTAGCGTTTTCCCCCATCACTGCCTACTGTTACCAACCACACCGAATCCCCAGGTGCGAAGAGCCGTTGCTCTTCTTTGTATGCCTGCCTAGTCTCCATCTGCACCTCTCTTAGGGCCTCATGCACTTCTTCTAGCCTCTGCTGCCTAAGCAGCACATAGTCGCTGGCAGATTGCGTCTACGTAGGAGGGGTGACATTTTAACTGGTCGAGCAACGAAACTCTCTGTCGAACATCCAGAAGTTTGCCGTCTCACCTGTCAATGTAGGGTGATGCCCCGGTACGCTCGCACGAGCTGTGGCAGGAACTCATCCCATTCCTCCTGGTCTCGTTCCAACAACATGGCTCTCAGAGATTTGCCCAGCCCTCGATTGTTCCTTTCCATGATTCCATTTGCATTTGGATGGTAGGGAGTAGTTCATGCCTTGCTCGCCTTTTAGAGTTGATAGAGCTCCTCCATCAGTTGACTCTTAAATTGAGTGCCTTTGTCTGTATGGACTTGCTCTGAAAATCCCAGGAAGCAAAACACTCTTTCATCGAGGGCACTGGCTGCCACTGGAGCCTTTACCTACAGAATGGCAATGGCATTTTGTCAACGGGTAAAGTGGTCCTAGAGCACTAAGATCCACTTATTGCCCTTCGGGGTGGTGGAGAGGGGCCTCACCAGGTCAACGGCAAATTTCTGCACGGGTCGGCCAGCGTATAACTGCTGCTCGTTTTTTGCAGGTTTACTCCCTTCGTGCTTGTCGGCCTGGCACACCTCACAGCTCTGTACTGACCTGCGGACAGCGGCTGTCAGTCCGGGCTGGTATCAAGTAAGCTGGCGGTGGCTTAACGTCCTCCCCACCAAAAAGTGGCTCATGGCATGTGTCTGCCAGATAACTGGCTCCCTCATAGCTAGGGGGTACACGGCACACCATGGGGTTTGACCATGAGGGGCCACTCTCAGAGATTCTCTCAGGGGATTCTCAGAGATTCCCTCCTACAATGGCAAACCCTGAGCTCCTGGCTCTAAAACTCTAACTGTTTTGAAAGCACTTCGGTCTGACTCTGAAGTCAGACCAAAGTCACATGTTGTAGCCACAATGTACAAGACCAGCTTGGCACATTCTGGCTACAACACTCTTATCTTCGCTTTGCAGTCGAGCCAACTGGTTAGTTTGCTGAGCCAATGCCTCGGGTACCAGGGTGGCCTTGACCGACCTCGAGCTGACCTGTGCCACCGTGCGAGCAGGGTGCCGGCCCGTATGGCCGGTCGTCTCACACGCAATCCTGACGATCTCTGCTCAGCTTTTATGTGGTTCCTGGTGGCAACTAGTAGTGCCTTGGGCCATCACCTGCTCAATGTCAGGAAAATCCAGGATGGCCTCGACCGGTTTTGGGTCGACCTTGGCTGTTTCAGTGGGAACAGGGGATCAGACCCATTGACTGGCCACCTCGCGCACAGGCCTGGCAATCCCTGACAGAGCATGGTTTTTTCCTGATCATCCTAGCATCTTCCTAGTCTTCTTTGTTCAACTCTAGCCAAGTTAGGCCTTCATTGCTGTACTCTATTTAGGCACACTGTCGACAATCTTTGCAGGTATGTCTCCTTAAGCCATCAGCGTTGCCGCGCTTTAATCCTGTGCTGTCTTCCAGCTTGTATTTGAACTCACCTAGCACTTCAAGCCAATGCGTAACCTGGTGAGAGGGCTCCTTCTTGCGGCAGAGCCATTGCAGGGAGACATGGTCTATGCGAAGTCGAATCTCCTGTTCGTATAAGTACGGGTTGAAGTGTTTTACCGCTTTGACCACTGCCAACAGCTCTCTACATGTCACACGGTAATTTTGCTCCAAAGAAGTGAGTGTTTAACTATAGTGAGCAATCACTCGTACCTGGTCGCAATGCTGCTGAGACAGCATAGCTCCTACTCCGCAACTGCTGGCATCTGTGTCCAGGATATAGGTATTCTCCGGATCCGGATACCCCAACACGGGCACTGTAGTGAGACTGTGGTGCAGAGTGTCAAATGCTGCCTGCTCCTTGCTGGTTTATTGCTATGGCTCCTCCTTCCCCACCAGCTGGTGAAGGTGTTTCGTAATTGTGGCAAACCTTGGGATGTACTGCCGGTAGTACCTGACAGTACCCAAGAACCCTTGCAGTTCTCGCACTCTACGTGGAATTGGTCACCACTTTACTACATCCAATTTGGCTGAGTCTGTGGCAACCCCTACGCTACTCACTATGTGGCCTAGGTACTGCACTTTGGACTGTAGCAGTTTGAACTGTATTGGTTTGAGCTTGAATTCGGCTTGCTGTAGTCGCTGAAACACTTCTTCCAGCTGCTGGAAGTAGGTTTCAAATTCAGTTGTGATAACAATCACACCATCAAAGTACAATAGTAATGTCTGGCAGTGGAGCTCGTGCAACGCTCTCTCTATCAATTATTGAAAGGTGGCTGGGGCAGAAGTCAGTCCAAAAAAAAGGACTTTCCATTTCCACAATTCTGAGCGAGTGATGGAGGACGATTTTTCTTTGGCATCTTTGTTCAGCGAAACCACTACTATCCGCTGACGAGATCATGGGTACTAAAATATCAGCTTTCAGCCAAAGCATTTAAACTTTTGTCTATCTGGAGAAGGATATAGGCGCCTTGTTCTGTTACTGTGTTGAGCCTTTGATAATCCACACAGAACCTCCACTTTCCATCGGTTTTTTTATTAATACAATGGGTGAGCTCCACGCTTCTCCAGCCAGCTCAATCAACCCTCTGGCCAACAGGTCCTGTACCTGTCTTTTGGCCTTTGCTTCTTTTTCAAGCCCTAAGTGGTGAGGGAGTTGAAAAATAGGTTTGGTCTCGTCTATCACGGGTATGGAGTGCTCCACGAGTAAAGTTTTACCCGTATCGTCATCCTGAGTGCTAAAAGCAGACCCATACTTAGTCAGTAAGGTAGCCAGTTTTCTAGCCTTCTCTGAATTCTGGCACAAAAGAATGGCAGCCTGGTATAGTTCCTGTAGATGCTTGGAATCCGTGGCTCGGCTTCGACTCGGTTGATCAGCACAGCATAGCCTCTCTTGAGGAGAGGGGCACTGGCAATGGGAAGAGGCGTTTCCATACTAGTGTAAGTGCCTACGTTGGTTCTCAAACGAATGGTCAGGGGCTTGGGTTGAGACACCTAACAAACACATTTCTATCTGCTCCAAGCTCATTCGGGCTTGTAGCAAATGTAGCAAAGTACCTTTCTATTAGCCTAAATAGACAGAAATGTTGTGTGGTCAGCCTTCACTTGACCCCAACTTCTGTCTTAGCTGGCACAACCAATTCCCTAATTACCCGGATTTTGTTCTAGAAGAGCTTCCCTGTTTGGGTGGTGCAAGCCAATGGCTTCTCATCCACCTTCAATATGGATCGTTTGAACTCCATCGAACATTGGTGTGCCATAAAGAAGGGCATGCCAAGAATAGCGTCTTCACTAATCTGATGTCACTCTCCTTTAATCGTTCTCTGATACTCTAGGGGATTTCGGTCAAACACCTGTTTTTCCAGCAAGTTAGTGATGCATCAGGTATCCAACAAGATTAGCACTGCTCGACCTTCAATTTTACCAAGAAGAAAGTAATTGGGAGAGTGTTGGCGCCCCAAGAGGCGTGCTTGAGCAGGTTCCCTGTGCTCGAATGGGGATGCCTGAGGCTGCTCCGTTTGTATAGGTAGAGAACGTGCATGGGCAGGTATCTTTGGATAACAAGAGGCTGTTCTCTGCAAGACAAGGTGCCAAGGTACCTGAGAAAAAGGCATAGTGCTTACTTCAAGAGGACTTGTGCTTGACTATTTTAGGTGTAGTGGTTGGAACGTGTTCTGGGTAGCTTGAGGTAGAGCTCTGGGTTGGCCTGAATTTTTTGAATAGGTCTATCCAATGAGGCCTTGGCTGAATCGGTACTTCGTTAACTTTTTTTGGTTTTCACAGGGGCCTAATTGCAGCTAGTAGTGGGTGCTACTGCTGCGGCTTTATTCCGTTTTCCGACTTGGTTTTTTGACTGGGGTACCGCTTTCAGAGATGTCCCATGCCTCCACATCTACAAAAAATGACAGGCTTACTTTCTGAAGACTCTGTTGGCTTGTTTTGCAGCTGCTTGACCTGTTCCGCCAGCTGCTTTACTGTGGATGAGACTACATTCAAGGTGTCCTGTTCAACACTGTGCACTGCACCATGTCCGGTATTGGCCTCTGAGTCTTCTATTTTTTTACCACAATTTGGACGGCTCTGCCCAGAGTCTGTTTTTCTCCAAATTTGATTAGGAAAAATTCTCCTTTGGCTCATACTGCGTCTATGAGAGTTACCATGGGTACTGCTAAGAGATGCCGCGGTAGGGCGGAGTGGTTTAGGTAGTTTGAGAATAACTCCTTTGTCATGTTGCTTTTTAACGGTTCGATCAGTTTCACGTAGGCTATTTGGACTAACTGTTCAATTTCCATTGCGTGTTACCGCAGAGAGGGTTGGGTTCCTGTTTTAAACTGTTCAATTCTGCTTGAGCTTGTCAAGGAGATAGTCTAAATCGGGCTTGGATGGCTTCAAATATGGTCACCACCCCAACTGCCATTCTGCAAGACTCTGCATCTTCCTTCAAAGCTTCTCTGAGGTGCACTGTGCCGGCTCCCTCGGCCCACCTATTTGCAGCTGCGATTTCTCTAAATCTGGTAATGAAGTATTCAAAATCTCTCACGCCATTATACTCGGATGTTTTGGACTGAGAGGCCGGTTCTGGGTTTCAACGTAATCTGACAAGTTGCCCAATTAGTGTCAGCTAGTCAGTCTGTGTCCCGGTCTACACTCCTTGCCCTCATTTGAGACATGACTTGAGCTTTTCTCCGAGTGAGGAAGGCCGTTATAGATGATTGTCGCCTGGCTTGAGTGCTTATGCCTTTTTGGCAGTATCGAGCGCCTTACAGAGTGGGAGGTGGTTGGCGTAATGCCAGTCATCAACCCTTCTTTAGAGTGCTGGATAACCTGCCTACTCTGAAACACCAGGTTTCTCTACAAATGTGGGGGATAGGCATAAAGCTATCTTGACCAGATTCGGAACCCCCCGTGTTTGCCATACTATTCCAGTTTTCCTCTACTGAGGACTGCCAGAGTTTGATTTCCAAATTTCTAGATGGTATCTGCCGAGTTCGGCGCAATTCTAGTGATTTCACCAGGGTAAAGAAATTTGCCAACCTTTAATTGGCACGACGTAGATTATTACATAAAGAGAAGAGAATGTGTGTAGTTTCGTTCAGTTTTTATTACAGAAGGAAATTCCACTAGCCTAGGAGTGTTCGGCTATTTGCTCTACCCAACTGATTGAGCGCTCTCCTTTATATAAAATAAACTTGCCCGTTCCGGCTAACGGAACCGAGCAAAAACCATATAACATTAGTAATAAACAGAATCGCTAATTTGTTGGCATGGATATAATACAGCAATAATTGAAGACATAATAGCAATATGATATATAGACAAATTATTAACGTTATAAGAAAAAGAACAACACAGCATGCAAGACATAACATATAAAAATATCTACATGAATTATAATGCCATGGCCGATATATGTCCACCATAATAGTTCATTTCTAGATTTTAATGGTTATAATTAAACAGACAAATTATTATTATTAACCTTTATTATTGAAACAGACAAATTATTATTATTAATCGTTATTATTGAAACAGACAGCTTGACAAACATTGAGACTCATATACAGTCAAACACGAATCACTCAAACTTCATGAGGCCAAGTGAAAATGGTCGAGAAATCAGAGTATTCAAGCTATCAGAGCACAAGCACAAGTGCATATATTTATTAGTTGATACAGGTACATATACGAACTATATATAAATCAAGAGCATAGATTGCTTATTGCGCATTAAAAGGCTTCTCATGTAAATTTAAAAAAAATTTTTATTAGAAAGAATAGATATTTTTTATCACTTGAAATTTGTTTGTTGCTTAAGGCGATGTGACTGCCAGGATGTTTCCATATTAAAATTGGCAAAACTTGATTGCTGTTAAAACGTTCAGAAAATATGACATATTTTTTCATTGAGCGTTTTTACCAAGATCAATTTTGCCAATTTTCCTTTGGGTTTATACAAGGGTTACCTCGCTTTTTCTTGCTTATGAAATGCCACTGCAAAGCGGATGTTTGGTGAAATCTGATTTTGGTGAAATTCTAAAGCAATAAAAACAGTTTCGATAGCGATAATATAAGTCTTGATGTTACAGATATTTAGCCTTTACAGATTTAGCAATTGAACCTTAAGAAAAACTGGAAACAGGAGTGCACATTGGAAAATTACAAATTTGAAGCTGATAACGGTAGCAAAAAATAGCTTTGCAGAATTTCAAAAAATAAAAATACAAAAGGTTTATTATTTAATAATAAAGTGTTCACATTTAGCCGGTGCAATCGCGAGAATGAAACAGTGTGCATATATGGTAAAAGCTAGTAGAATGACTAGAATGGCTTAGCTCTGTGGTTCAGTATAAGAGTTTTAAGCTTGTGGTTGTAATCATCACCATTTTTCAACCAATACAAAGCGTAGCCTGTCATTTATCTTTTAATCCTAGATTTAATCACCATAGCTAGACAGACCAAATGACAAATGACAGACTTAAATAACCATATGTGTATGTACATAGATTCCTAACGCCAATAAACAGTTGTACCTAAACACATACAATACAATTTTTGCTTCAAACAGAATTTATTAAAAAATTCACAGCTGTTGCCAGATTTGGCTATCATTCTCGGTACGTAAGATAAAATAAGCAATTACATTTAATGTTATTATAGGTATTGCATATACATCTATGATCCGCAATTTCTTTTGTCATAGTGCAATAGTTATATGACAGTAAGATATAATATTAGTTTATGTTATGTGTAATAATAATTTATGTTAATTAATCTAACAATATTTTATTAAACATTTTAGTCTAAAGTAACAAAGAGTAGTTTATTATGACGTAATATTATGTATAATTACAAAAACATGCATCCTACTTTATTTATAAAACTTATAACCTTTATATCTATGTATTTTTATACATGTGTTATGTATAGTACATATATGCAAAACAGATTATATACAGGCCTATTATATTTAACATAATTATAGCATGTATATATTATATAGGTAGAAATCGTAGAAAAGAAGTTGAAAAACCAGCATAAATTCACAAATTATCAGTATCTTTACTATAAAATATTAATGTTATTTTCAATTTTCTTTTAACATAATGCAGATCATGGTGTTAATATTGAATAAATTTTCATATTTTATCTTTTCAAGTAGTGCTAAAGATTCTTTTGCTCAAAACGAGTGAAAATCATGCCAATTATAAAATTAATAATAATGTATCGTAAATTATGAAGAAATTAAAAAAAAAACTTAGTAGAGGTTTAGAAGAAATTAGTAAAGAAGCCCTTTAAACATCTTTAAAGAAGTCTGACAAGTTGAATAATTTTCTTTGAAGCGTTGCTAACCGTATAAAGGAGCTGTATAGTTTGAACTTCTGTCAATTGCGACTGCAGCTTCTATAGCTTTAGGGTTGTTGCATCCTTTTTTGTCAATCTGGAAGATCCTGGGAAAAATGAGAAAGGATTTTAAAAGTCAGTGCTTTGTTTTAATATTGCTGCTAAATGCCTCAACACAGTCTGCAGTTATCAAAATATGAAAAGAGGTAGTTTAGTTGAGCATACAAATGGCAAGCTAATTGGTTGTGATTGTCAACTGTGAAAATTCGCACAAAGATACAATTTTTCAAGCAAACAATGTTTACATATAATTGATAATAAATCTGCAATCTAATGCATGAAAACCATGAAAAACTTTTGCTCAATTTTTATACACCGTCATTCGAGCTTAAAAACATTTTATAACTTCACTACAGGCACTGTAATAAATTAGATTCAAGTACAAGCATATTTTGAGCTTACAAATTTAATTCATTTTCACAAGTTTAACCAGCAAAGTTCATACCATTTTTAAAAATTTGTTAAAATTATTAAGAAATTTCACCCTTTCACTGCCGTAGACATATAAATGCGTTTTCGTGGGACTACTGCCGTAGACGCGTTATTGCGACTTTCTCAGGCCCGTATTCCCTGGGGCGGCTGGGCGGCTGAGCGGCTGAGCCGCTCCAACTTTTTAGTAATTTTCGGCGGCTAAGTACTAAGAATTGCGATCTAAACTCATCCACTTGGAATTTCCAAGCTGGAAATTCCAAGAACGGTTGGAAATTCCAAAAACAATTGGAAATTCCAAGAACGGTTGGAAATTCCAACAACTGATCTATTAGCTACTAGCGTTCTATATTGCCTCCGTGGTGATCTCGCCAAATGAGTGAGTGAGTCTTTGTTAAGACTTGCAAACTGAACTTTATTACTTATAGTGGGAGTCAAAAGAAGACCCCCCCCTCACTTGCATTTTCACTAATTTTCAGGCTCACTAATCTAGTATTGGGTTTCCCTGCCACTAATGCAGTGAGTGAGAGATCCTTCTCTGTATTGAAGCAAATCAATACATCGAGGAGGAGCATTATGGAGCAGGCTCGGCTAAATAATCTTCTAATATTACACATATAGAAAGGTGTTGAGACCAATAAAGAATCAGTTGTGAAAGATTTCTGTCATGGTCACATTGACATAACTAGAGCTATTGCAATAAAAAAGTAATAGCTCTTGTTCTGTCAATGACCTTTACAGAAATCTGCAGTGTCACGAGTTTTATATTTTTCGTTGAATAAAGAAAGTGTTTCGCCTACTATGAACCATAAAGAATATATTTATGTAGATTTTGATGCTTATAATTGATTGCGTTTAGGCATACTTTGAGGGTTGTTGAAGGCTACCAGTAAGGCTCCACGAAGTGATGACCGAAAAAGTTTTCATGATTTGCCAGATTAGCAAAGACGCTATTCTTGGCATGCCTTTCTTTATGACACACCAAAGCTTGATAGCGTTTGAACGATTTGTGGTAGAGGTGGATGGGAAGCAATTGGCTTGTACAGACCAAACAAGGAAGTTCTTCCAGAACCAAGTGTAGGTAAGTAGGAAAGTGGTGGTGCTGTCTAGGACAGAGGTTGTGGTCCGGTGTAGATTGACTGAACAAAATTTTTGTTCATTTGGGATAATAGAAAGGTACATGTATATTATAGGGCCGCCTCTAGCTACAAGCGAGATTGAGCCTGGAGCAGATAGAGAGGTTTTGGTTAAATGTTTCGACCCAAACTCCCACCCTCTGACCATTTGTTCTGGAACTACAGTAGGCACCTACTCTAGTGTGGAAGCACCTCCTCTCATTACCGGCGCCCCTCCCCTCAAGGTAGTCTCTGCCATGACAATCACTCAAGCCGAGGCAGAGCCCTGAGTCTCCCAACATCTCCAGGAAGTGTACCAGGCTGCCAGACTTTTGTGCCAGAATGCAGAGCAGGCTAGAAAGTGGGCTACCCTAATGACCAAGCATGGACCAGTGTTTAGCACCGGAGACAACGATATGGGTAAAATGCCTCTAGTGGAGCACTCCATACCTATGAAAGACCTGATTCGGCCTATTCGTCAACCTCCTCACTGCCTAGAGCCTGAAAAGGAAGCAGAGACCAAAAGACAAGTACAGTATCTGTTGGCCAGAAGATTGATTGAGCCGGCTAGAGGAGTGTAGAGCTTGCCTATTGTGTTAGTGAGGAAAAAAAGGAAAATTGCGGTTTTGTGTAGATTACCAGAGGCTCAATTTGGTAACGGAACAAGACACCTGTCCCCTTCTCAAGATAAACCCAAAACTGGATGCCTTGGCTAAAAACCGTTATTTCAGTACCCTCAATCTCATCAGCAAATACAGACAGGTTCTGCTGGACAAAGATGCCAGAGAAGAATCAGCTTTCATCACTTTCTCGAGATTGTGAAAGTGGAAAGTCCTTCTTTTCAGACTGACTTCTGTTCCATCTAGTTTTCAGTGATTAATAGAGAAAATTTTGCATGGGCTCCACTGGCAAATGTTACTGTTGTACCTAGATGATGTAATTGTTATCCCACCTAATTTCAAGACCCACCAACAGTGGCTGGAGGAAGTGTTTCAGCGGCTACAGCAAGCCAGACTTAAGTTCAAACCGACAAAGTAAAAACTGTTACATTTACAAGTGCGGTACCTGGGCCACATAGTAAGTAGCGAAGGTGTTGACACATATCCAGCCAAATTGGAAGTGATGGAGCGGTGGCCAATCCCGCGTAAAGTTCGAGAACTGCAAGCTTTCTTGGGTACTGTCGGGTACTACCGGCAGTACATCCCGGGGTTGGCCATCATTGCAAAGCCTTTCCACCGACTGGTGGGAAAAGAAAAGCCTTGACAATGGACAGTCAAAGATCAGGCAGCGTTTGACACACTGTGCCACTGCCTCACCACAATGCCTATGCCGGGCACTGTGATGAGGCTTTTCAGGGGGTGCGGCATGGGAGCTGTGCTGTCACAGCAGCAGGCGACCATGACTGAATAATTGCTTATTATAGCGAAACACTCACTCCCTCAGAGCAAAATTACTGTGTGACACCCAGAAAACTGTTGGCGGTAGTCAATGCTGTAAAAAACTTTTGCACATACTTATACAAACATGAGTTTTAACTTCGCACGGCCCATGGCTCGCTGCGATGGTTCTGCCGCAGGAAGGAGCCCTCCCACCAAGTGGCACGTTAGCTAAAGGTTCTACCCAAGTGCAAATATGTGCTGGAACATTGCGCAGTATTAAAGCACTGCAACGCAGATAGCTAAAGCAGACAGGCTTGCACATATTGTCGACAGTGTGCCCAAATAGTACACCACGATAGAGGCCCAACTTGGCTGAAATTGGACCAATAAGACCAGGAGGAAGCTAAAATGATTGGGGAAAATCTTGCTTTGTCAAAGACCGCCGAGCTTACCTGTGAGGCGACCAGTCAACGGGTGCGACCTCCTGTTTCTACTGAGACTGCCAAGGTCAACCCGGGACCGGTCAAGGTCATTCTGGAGTTCCCTGACATTGAGTGGGTGATGACCCAAAGCACTACTAGTCATCACTAGGAACTACGCAAGAGCGAGGCAGAGGTCTTTAGAAACGTGCTTGATACGACAAGCCATATGGCTGGCAATGGCCGGCACCCTGCCCCTACAGAAGCATAGACCGTCGTTAAGTCGCTCGATGCTACCCTGGGACCTGAGGCATCGTCTCAGCTAACTAACCAGTTGGCTCGGCTGCAGAGCAAAGGCAAGAGTGCCGTAGCCATAATGTACTGAGCACTTCGGAGCCACACTGCAGTGCCTTCACAGCCTTTTGGAGTTGGGGAGCCAATGTTCAGGGTTCTGCATAGCAGGAGGGATTCCCTGAGAATCAGGCTAGATAGCATGCTGGAAGCAAGAAAGGCTCTTCATGTTCAAACCCAGTGGTGTGCCGTGTGACCCCTGGCTACGAAGGAGCCAGTTATCTGGCAGACACATGTCATGACCCATGCTGTGGTGAGAATGATGGTAAGCTGCCTCCAGCTTATATAATAGTACTGGCCCAAACTGACAGCCTCTGTCTGCAGGTTAGTATGAAGCTGTGAGGTGTGCCAGGCCACCAAACGTAGAGGGACTAATTCTGCAGAATCCTGGCAGCAGTTATATGCTGGCCGAGGTATCCAGAAGGTTGCCATCACTCTGGTAGGCTACCTCTTTACCACTCCAAGGAGCAATAAGCGAATCTTAAAGCTTTCGAACCACTTTACCCGGTGGCAGGTTGCCATTGCCATTCTGGAAGCCACGGCTCCAGTGGTGGCCAGTGCCTTCGATGAAAGAGTGTTCCGCTACCTGGGACTTCTAAAGCAAATCTGTACAGACAAAGACACTCAATTTGAAAGTCAAATAATGGAAGAGCTCTGCCAACTCTGAAAGATGAGCAAGATACGGACTACTCCTTACCATCCGCAGGCAATTTAGATGACAAAGAGAAACAATTGAGGCATGGGCAAATCTCTGAGAGCCATGTTGTTGGATCAAGGTCAGGAGAAATAGATAGGAGTCCTGCCACGGCTCATGTGAGCGTACCGAGGCACCCCCCCCCATCGTGACAGGCGAGACGGCCAAGTTCATGATGTTCAGCATGGAGTCGCGTCTGCCTGACCAGTTAAAATGTCACCTCTCTCTCACCGAGATGCAATCCACCAGCGACTATGTGCTGTGGAGGCTGCAGAGGCTGGAAGAAGCACATGATGTCCTCAGGGAGGCGCAGACTGAGACTAGGCAGCTGGACCAAGAAGAGCCACTGCTTTTCACATCGGAAATTGGGTGTGGGGGGTAAACAGGCGGTGGCGAATGGGCGAACGCTAAGTTACAAGCTAATGTAAGTTTGTGGTCCCTAACAAGTCATAGTTGCTTAGTCCAACCACATATATGTGGTGGAAAGACAGAGCCAAACCTCAACTCAACACGAGTCCAGTTTGAAACCCTATCATGCCTGCCCAGAAAGCCCTGAGTGGGCTCCGGCAATGTTTGAACCTCAAAAAGGGCCAAATATGTATGGAGCCAAAAGGGTTTGGCCCTCACAAAAAATCTGCCCACAAACTAATAAAAAATTAATGGAGTTTCTTTTCCAATTGAGTCCAGCTGATAAGCTCAACAAAATGGGATAGGCAACTTTGCAAGCTAAAACCGAAAATAAAAACTTGCTTAAAAAACTTGCACAAGGGTTTGAACTCTGAACCTCATGCAGCACATTCCCAAGCAAAAATAGAGAGGACATAAACCCCTCCCACCTAGAAAGCCTGGTGAGTTAGATATGAAGATGGACTGCGGACTTCTAGTGATGTTCCTCCAAAGCCGTGGAAAATCCTATACCCACTACAGAAGAGCTAAACCATCGTCCATCCCATACTAGACAGAAGCTGGAACAATACTGGAATTGGATTTACCAAGCAACAGAAAAAATGCCACATACCAGACAACCCAAGATCCTAGCCACAAAACCACTAGATCATCAGTTTTTGCTGACAATAAACAGTTGATCAGTCAAGAAAGTACGCCTTGAAAATGATGTCGAACAGCTTGAGATGTAGGTCTGGCTGGTTATTCCCCTCTTTTGTATTAATTAGATGCAATATTTAATGAAGGGATTGTGTGGTAGACGCCGGGCCATGACTTTTCAATTTTGGTAAATATTTCTGTATTTTTATATCTTGCATGTTGTGCTTGCTCTTGTTTTATGATATTGGTAATAACTTGTTTGTTTTACTTATTGCTACTATGTTTTCATTTTGTTGTATCGCTGTTGTAATCTATTATAGCCATGCCAGCGCATCAGCGATGCCATTTGTATTTATTGTTTTACGGTTTTCATCACTCGGTTCCATTATTCGGAAGGGGAGATTTTATTGTATATAAGGGAGCGTGCTCGCTCATTTGGGCAGAGCATATAGTGGTAAGCTCCTCGACTAAGGGATTTTCTTTCCGAAATAAAAGCGAATGAAACTCTTACCTATTTTTTCTTCTGTATGTAATAACCTACAGTAGATGATGCCAAGTAGAGGCCGACAAATTTCTTCACACCTTAACTAAACAACTGTCAATAAATGTGACTGGCTCAATTATTTTGTACTGATTTGTAAGTACTTAATACTGAAGTGCAAATTCCTTTAGAGGAGAAAAATAAAGTAAATAGTCGCTAAAACTAGCAACTATTATATAATAACAGATGATCAGCTACTGTATACTGCTTACCATTTGATACACACTTCTTGAGTGTCATTCTCTACTTTGTGCAGACCATGGGCGCCGGATGCTGTCAGTCGTAATACTGTGTCTGAAAATTGTTTTTCATACTGGAATTCATAAACATTTAAGGGTATTGTATTTTGGCTCCTGACATTGAGGCTATAGAGACGTATCTGCTTGAAGTATCCACTATACGATCTATGCAACATCCCCGCATTGCCTACAACTAAAAATTGGACTATTTGGTGCATAATTAAAATCAATAACAATACACTGCGTGTCATGATAAATAGTTAGGTGTATTGCATAGATGAAAGGAAAACTAACCAGCATCTGTTGTCTGATTTATCCTCATCTCCTCTATCGTTATACTTGATGGAGTGTTTGATACGCCACCCACAATAAAGTTGGTAGGTTGGGCATAGCTCATTCTACACTGCATCATGTAGATTTGCACCTTGTGCTCTCCGACATCATAATGGTTGTCACAGATTGCCTCAACTGAAATTTTGACACATTTGATAAATGTGCTAAACAGTAACAGAAAACGTATTAGTACACTAGTACCCTGACAGTCTAACATACCATGAGAGATCGTCTGGTGTAATAAATATAGATACAAATATTCTGATATCTATTGAGTAGTTGAGCAGTGCAGTTGTTAGAGTGTTGGACTACCGCGGCAAAAGTTGTGGGTCTAATCATTTAGTTCAAATACAAAAGTGAAGCATTGTGTTTGTCTTAATCTCGAACCTTGGTTTCAGACAAATGAACTTGACTTTTGTTGTTGTGAAAATCAATTTATGTAAAAACCTTGGATCATAAAATAAATAATAATCTTTCAAATTTCAGGTTTGATTTTACTAGTTTAAATTTAAGGTTAGCATATTTTATCTTAAATATTTGTTACAAAAGTAACTTAGGACAAAACTAAGCAAATACTGTATGCTACCAAATCTTTTTTTACAGATTTAATAGATGCATTGAGGTAACCAAAGATCAAATGTTACAAAGAGCTACAAAAATGGATTAAAATGAATGATCACAATAAAGCTTTGCTAGCTTATAGTCCCTTTCTTTGCTAAATTTCTACCATCGTAAACACTTTCAAACTCATAATAATTTCTATTACCATCCTTAACATTAATGCCATCATTGTTCTTAACAGCACTCTTCTCAATATCTTCACCATCTTGACCTTCAAGTTACCATCTAAACCATGATCAACAATATTGTTGCTAACTTTTGACTATGCTGTCATTTTAAATTTTTCAAAATTTAATATGTATATTTTATTTTTTGCTTATAGCTTCAGTTTATTGAACAAAAATTGCCAGTTAAATTTTTACAGGTTCAAGTACCATTTTTATCTACATGTAAATACTTCAACTGTGTCATTGAGTTGTATTTTGCATGAGTTAATCAATTCTGGTAGTAAAGTAAAGTCACAAACTCAAGCAAGTTCTGGTAGTTTGAGTAACTTTAAATTTGTTTGAAGGTAATATCCTAGCATGCTTGGTCCAGTACTCTTCTATGGTTTTTACTATACTAACAATACTAACAATTTTCATAAAACTTTTTCAAACAGTAACATTGACCAAATTCATAGTTAAGGTTTTCTCTATTTTAAATCTGCAATTTTTGCTATTTTAGTTAGGCAATCTCTGTTTTACCATGTTTGAAACTGTTTTATCTCTAATTTAGCCAATGTACCTTCTACTGCTATAGTAGTCTAACTGCTTTGGATTTCTAAAAACAATGTACTAATGAGCCAACAACAGTACAGGCATAACTCTTCTATTGTCACCAACTTAGCAAATTTTTTTGAAGAAACAGTTTTTGTTAACACTGTGTTAGTAAAATAGTAAACAGGAAATATGACAAATTTGAAAATAAAATTAAACAGTTTTTGAAATATATTAAATAATCAGTGTTTATGACGGTAACTGTTACAAGAAACTGGAACCTAACGCAACTTATAAAGTTTTACTAAGTCAGACAATTACAAGGAATTGTTTACTGTAAAGAAAATCAAGTGTGCCACTTTATGAAGCAGATTTCAGCTTTTAGCAAAACTTCATTTACAATAATTTCACGTTTATTATATTTATTTTTTCTTTACAGTCTTTTTTGATGTCGCATTGTTAAGAAAAATAGTTTGATTTGTGATAAGTGCTTTAAAGTATTTGAAAAAGCATGCAAAAAAGAAATGTTGAAACTGCTCTAAATGATGAAAAAACTGCAACGGTATTTTTTTATGTTTTTTCAGTTATACTTTTTAGTAATTCAGACTTTTAGTTGCGGCATCTGCTTTATTTTCTCGCGCATAAGCCTACCTCACATTTAAGCTGACTCTAGGAAACCTCCCTCAAATCAGGTAATTTACACGAGTTTGCATATAAGCTGACCCTATAAATTTTAAAACAATGTATGTCCCTATCAAAGCAAAAAGTTAAGTAAAGGGAGCAACTTTTGTGAGCATGATACAAAAAGTTTTTGATTGGTGAGGAGTTTTACTGCATTCGTTATTGATGATTATAGCTGATTATAGATGATGGGCAGCTGCAATTATAGTGAAAGTATTTATTCTTAACAGTATTGATAACGCAAGCAGCTACTCGGCTGTAATACTGGTGGTAGTTCGGACGAATCAAAACACGAACAAATTTTCAACCATGGTAGAATGAAAATGTCAAAAAGTGTTGAAATCATTCTGCAAAATATTTATGACATTTTTGTGACATCAGATGATATAAAATCTTATACTAGCTATTATGGTCAAATGTCATGACAATGTATGTTCAAAATTCAAATATAAGATTTTACCAAGTATTCAATTGTCTTGGTAACAAATTTATTTTATAGCTAAAAAGGTAATGGGAGTGGTAAACATTTTTAAGGACAATGTAAGGCATTAGTTTCCTGGGTAACCCAGACATTTCTTTGGTAAAATATTCCTAGCTGCATGTGGTTGGTAGAATGCTAGCAACCATGTGTATGGCCAAACAACAATAACTGTTGTTGCAGTCACACTTTTGTTGTGAGAACAAAAGCTTGACAGAAAAAAGCTACATGCAGCAGTTTCATTGCAACTCTTTTTTAATGAATCTTCACATGCAGCCTTTTTGAAAGTCAAATCAATCTCTACTGTAAAAAACTGTCAGCAGAAACCTACCCGCTGCATGCTTAGCGTGGTTTGAGTTGTGTCTGATGAATTTAAAGATGTAGTTGCGTCAAATTTAAGTTGATCTTAAAAGAAAGCATTTTTTTTCTCTATCAGTTGATATGTTGTTTGTTGTGTTACGCGATCGCATTGCCAAGATATTTGAAGATTAAAACCGAAAAAATCTGATCGCCGTAAAAACGCTCATGCCACCAAAACGTGCCCAGACTTGCCCAAAATGATGTCACGTGTTTGGCAACCTGTCTCTATCTCTCGTATTCGCATCGGGTATTTGCGATAAAAGTCTAGTCTTACGCGGCTCTATTGGCATATATCTTATTTTGTATTTGCTCATGTTGGCTAAAATAAAATTTTAAATCCTGCTACAGATGCATTATTATGAATGTTTCAAAGGCCTCAAATAACGAAAATTGAAAATTTGTTCTACTCACTTTCTCCAAATGTTGTGTAAACATTTGGGTACCGACTACCAATTCTACCGGTCTACGGTAATTCTGTCAAGTCACTTATGTAGAACGCGGTCTTTGTATCAGCACAGTTCTGCAACTACCCATACAAACGATATACAGCCTCCCATAAGCCCCGCCCACATTATGTCGCCTATTACCTATTGCCTACGTACTAGTTTCTTACTAGTAGTATTCTTACCGAATACTAAATAAGTGAAATAAGCAAGCCACCTCTTTGAAAAAGAATATAGACAGGGATAAAGTTTTAAGGATGAGAAGTCTGCTGCAAACTGGATTTGCCGACACCCATATACTATATCCGATTTACTACAATATTCTGCAAATCATGTTTTGCATTATCTTCAACAGTATTATTTTATTATATAATTTTTACAAGCAAAAATGTTTTCATCTCGGAATAAAGCTTTTATTAAAAATATTCATCAAGTCGTGGCCACTCACATAGTATTAGCTGATACAATAAGACAAATTCATCTACTGCAACAAACTCAAACAAAACATCATGGCTTATCCAGCACGCATTCAAGTCTCGCTTTCCCCTTTATGTCAGTTTCCACACTGACAAAGCTTCTTCGGCTGGTGGGACGACATAAACATTCTGTAATCAGTAAAACAAGTAAATGTAAACAAAGTAGATGCAATAAATATGTCATTCATAGATATGTCATTCTAAAGCGTATCTATTGACAGCTTCCAAATTGGGAGTTAAATAGATTGCGAGTGTAATTTTAAAAACGAATAAACATTAAATAAAGGCACAAGTACGCCAAGCCAACGATTCGAAGCTTTGGTTCTGGAAATTGAAGATTTGCAATGATCAATCGATTTTACCCACTTCCTACAAGTGAAAATAATTTGTAATCATGACTCTAATTTACTAAAGAAAATTCGAAAAAAATATTATAGCTAGGTAAAACGGCAGATAAGCTATGAAACGATGATTGGAGATAGCAAAGAATTATCATTTTATTAATTAGTATATGTATTTATGACTATAAAAAATATTAGAGTCTTCTATACATTTACTTAAGTATAGAAGACTCTAAGTTAATTTACCTCCATTCTGTCTTCTTCTGCAGCAAAACGCTGCTGACGCCTGTCAGCTTTGGCCATAGGCTGTCTACTCTAATCTTTTACTAAAAGTTGCTCAGATAATTCTGAATAGCGGTCGCTCGAACTTGAAGCCATTTTAAAATTATGTATAACTTAGTAATTGTTGAAACGCGTTGAATCAGTAACGAGTAATGAGAATGAATTCTCTAATTAGGAGAATCTTCGAGATCACAGGCAACGCGTTTTACGAGTGATAACATTTATTACGGCCTATATAAAAATTTCGCACGCATGATTGGCTAACGAATCGACCTCATATTTATTGCTCATGGTTTCGTTTCAGATACCTTGCTTGTGACGTCATGAAATAGGCACCCGCTGGAACATGAGCTTTTTAAAAGAGGGCCTCATTCAAACGCATATATCTCTGGACAAGGTTAGTTTACAAAAACAAAAATAGCATCAAATTGTAGCTGATGTTTTAGCCTTTTATGGGTCCTAATTTCATTAAATTGACTTTTTTGACGCAACTACATCTTTAAGTTAGCATAGTGTCTTTTCATTTGCTTTTTATCAGAAATATGCACATATAAGCTGAACCTGTTAATATAGATAAAATTTGTGTTTTAGAATGCAAATATGCGCATGTGGATTTCAAAAACACTGTACAAATTGTTTGCCTACTTGTTCTGCTGCTAGCTGCTTGACTCCAATATTCTTGAGAATTCAGCTGTTCAACTGTGATTTCACCACTTGCATTGTTTGGTCCACACTCTTCGCCATTTATCTTGATCACCCTACAATGTTAGCACGACTTTCATTGGTCAACTTGATTGGCTATGAAATTTAACTACAATAGCGTAACTACGATAGGAAAAATAGAGGGTTAGTTCATCATATTTTTTAAGATATGAACCCCAAGCACAGAACTAAACAAATTACTTTGCCATTCTATGCAATCAGTAGAAAAGAACACAAGTTCTTATGTCTTGTTCCACTGTATTACCCAGCCACTGGTACTCACCAGTATTTTCATTGTTATTCAGTTTGAGCAAGTAGTAAGTAGATTTCAAAATTTACCTTAAACACCATATTAGACTTAAAAAATAGAACAAAATCTAAAATATTAAACACGCTTTCAAAAGGCATAACTAACAAAAAATATTATTATCGCCAAGTATACACAAAAACTATATTTATTAACTGTTGATTTCAACTATTCATTTGAAATCTAAAAAGATTAAACGGTTTTAGAAGCAAATATCTAATCGAAAACATTCAGAAACTGAAGTTTACAAAACATCAGCCTTTGAAATAATTTACCATAGTTCGATTTTGGTTGGAGAGTTGCCAACTAAACTAGCCTTACCATGCTCCACATCCAGAGTCGCTGGCAGGATTGTTGATGCCAAGAACAGCACTGTATTTAATTCGCAACACAGAGTCGGATGCTACTTTGACATAGTTCACTTCCTGCAATAGTTGGCATGTTATTCAAAAGGTCGATAGGATTAGGTGGAGTTGGTGAGATAAGGACAACTCAAACAAAGATCATTCCAAACCTTTTGGAGGAAGATCTTGGGGTCTTTAAGATGAAAATTAGTTTATAAAACTCATGATAATCTTTATAATACTTAGTAGTTTGTTGCTCACTCACATATAAATTAAATTCAAGTTTTAATATATTATAAAAAAGCATGGTAAACTAATGAAAATTATTTCAAGTTTTGTTAGATTTTATCCACGTCAATTATGAACATTGTGAGCTAGCTAAAAATGAAGAAACCCAATAATATATATGATAATAGGTACGAGAGTAGCTAAATATGTTCTATATGTTCACTTTACAACAGCACATTAAATTCACATGTTGGTAGAAGCTCTCAACAAGATTGTGAAAATTTGTAGAAAACAAAAAATAATTGGTTTTTAGCATGCAAACACCTAAAGGAGTACATCGACATGCATAAAAAGGTAAAGCATCCTTTTTCTGTAAACTAATAGTAGCTCAATTGCTTGAGTAGTTGTTCAATTCTACTGATTAAAATTTGTTTAATTTTTAGCTTGCTAGTCGTAGCTTTCAATCCAGATGTTTACAATAGTAAACCTGCACCATTGATTTGGTCGTAGGAGCAATCAACGTTAGATGAATTGTTTTGCCACAGCCGATTGGTCGTGATTGGAGTACCGGGCAATGCCAAATTAAAGTAATGAGTTAAGAGAGTTAGACATAGAAAGGAAGAAGATGAACAGACAACAGTTTTCTGCTTGGTGGTAATATTTTGTTTGTGCTTTAAGTATGTGTCACCTCACACCAATGTTATGGGTGGTTCAGTCAGTGTTATTTCTATGACTCATCAGAACGGAATAAGCTGTCGAGTTAGGCAGTTCCCTTTTCTTATGGTTATCAACACATTCAAACAATAAATAACCTGGTGGAAACTCCATGTTATAGCGGAATCTGTAGGGCGTATTGAGGAAACTACCACATAGCAGAGAAATGAAGGTATAAGCTGATATTAGTACACTACAAGACAATCAGGGGAAAAAAATCAAACTATAGCATCAATATTTATTATAATAAGTAACTTTTAGTTACTTATTGTACTAAATAAAGATTTTATACTAAATAAAAATTACACTAGTTGGAAAATATTCAAATAGATTTTCACCATCCAAACCTCAATAAAATGTAATATATTTTTTTAGAATGATGCCAAGATGTACACTGCACCATGAATACAATTATACAATTATAATACTTATTACAATACAATTAATTATCATAATAAACAAAAAACATTTTGCTTCAGGTGAAGTAGCACTATACGTTTTGAACACTAGCTGCAAATTTAAAACCAATTTAAAATTAATTGTTCTAGTTTTATTGAAGGAAATGGTTTTGGCCTGTGTGCTTTTATAGTTTATTTATTACTGTTTGTTGCATTTTAGGTCCACCTGTTGAACTATCAACACTATTGCAAAGTAGTTCTTAGAGCGTTTAGATTATTAGACTATGACTAAAATTTCATTTTCAATATTTGCTTCAACATTGTCTCACCATTGTCGAAAATGATTTTTTGATTAAACAAAGAACCACAGAAGAGTTTGTACATTATTATGATATATTATTTTGAATTTTATTTATTGTTAAAAATTTGTAAATTTTAAAGTCTTCGGTGACTAAGAACATTATTAGAGCATTTCTTACGGAAATAAATATTTGTAGACCTTGAAGTCATTAGGAGTGAAACAGTTAGAATGCATGTTTACCTTCACCAGTTGCGATCCTACTGATGTGTCAAAGGTAGTATTTATATGTTCATCCCAAACTTCTTGCTTGAGATTAAATGTTGAAAGAGATTCACATGGAGTTTGACCAGCCCAACCTAAATAAAATGTAATCTATTTTTTTGTAAAATGATAACAAAATGTTTACTATAGAACCATGAACATGGGGATAGGAAATGTTTGCCAACAAAGGATCAGAAGAAGGCTAAACTTACTTGGCTAAATTTAGATTAGCTATACCACACATAAAAATTTAACCTCAATTAATCATTATTATCAATTCGCAACATTTTATTGCCGTTTTGCTTTTTCCAATTTACCATGACTTATTTTAAAAAAGTGAAAAACTGAATTCTGTTGCACAGCTGCCATCTATGTAACCCTTTTTCTAAAATGCTAAACAACTTTTGTTTTAACCATTATCTGCTGCTTAACAGTAAGCAACATAATCAAAGACAATTTATTCTTGAATAGGCTGCTGTGGTAGCACTGATAAGTAATAGCTCAATACCTATTGAGTAAAACTCATTAGTTGCTCTCTCCTCTGCTCTGTCCCATGTCACAAAATCACTATTATAAAAAATAGCTGTGTTTACCACACACTATATTACCATTTTTAAGAAATAGTTTTTGTTTGTGGGCTGATAATTCTAGGATTCAAGTAAACCACAATAAACCTTACATATATACATAATTGTTTGCAACACTTATGTTATTGTCATTGATTAGGCATGACCATAGCCTATCGTTGGTATAATACAAATAGGTTAGAGCAAACATTTTTAAAAGCTTTTTTCGCACAACTGAGTTGAATTTTCAATCTTGACCTTATCAAAAAACCTGTGTTTGTTGCTATCAAACATGGTTTAAGCTGAATGTATTCAGTACTGCAAAGCATTTTAAAAACTGAAGTAAGTTTTCTTTACAAAACGACTAGTCCAAAGCAATCAGTAAGCACTAAACAAAAAATGTTTGTTAATTATATACATAAGACTGAGCTAAGCAAGTTTTACTAGATTATTATTAGTAATAAAATCATATTGAAAATAACAAAGTATTGGTAGAATATCACAGCTGTTGTTGTCGTCAAAACTTGAGGAGATCAGCATTAAAAATTACTGAAACATTGTCTCTTTGATCCCAACAGGACCACTAACTGACTGACCAACTGACTGACTGGTAGACTGACTGACTAATAGCTTTAAAACTCTTGTTTAAGCTGCTCTCTAATTTGTGTGTTTAAATCTGTTATGTAGAATTATTCATGCATTAAAACTTATTCAAATACCAGCAATCTATGTTATAAGTTTACGTAAAGTTGTTTAGATATACAAAGTTTTTAACTTACGTTGCAAAATGTTTTTATAGTTTTAATTTTTCTTATGTAGGTGAATATGCGCACATATATACTAATAGTTCCATGTTGTTCTATGCTATTAAATATTTAAGTTTTTTAATGACTAACGGAAGTATCTTCTAGTTAGTTATTATGTATAAGTCGAAATTGCCTTACAATTTCAATAAACAGTATTCAAACTCTCATAACCATTACGGAAATTTTCCCGGGAAATTATTGACCAGAACTGTTTCAACATTTTTGTTTTTGCTAACTGCAGTCAAGCTCTAGTGTCCTGATTTCCAAATGTGACATAGAAGCGTGCTAGTTGTGCAACTAATTATTCTCAAGAAAGAGTTTTCTCTTTTCATCTGAAGATGTTATTTATGTTGGTTTTTCTGTCTTAAAACACAAAAAAAGAACTTTTTGCACAATCATTCCGTTCTGTCTGCCTTCAGTCAATTAGTGCAGGTGCTAGACTGTTAGTTAAGTTATCTGAATACCACAAGTCTGGGTGCTGGAAAAATCAAACTACTACCCTAACCTTTACTCCAGGCTTCAGGTGGACAATCAGATGGACAAACATGTACAGATACAGACAAACATACATACAGACAAACGGACAAACAGTACTCTAGGTAAATCTATATTATGGTAACAGCTCAGACTGTTAATCTCTAATAGGGTAAGCTGCTTACAAAGATAAAAGGTAAACATTACAAAAGTCGATACCATATAAATTCATTGTATGTGCTATTAAATTTATATTTATTTTTTTCAACATTGACATAGCAAGTAACTTTATATAGTTTGTCAGTGAAAATTACAATGACAAACTTTTCTTATAATGACTTACAACATCTCAAGCAAAGTATTCATAGTCTAACATTACCACTTTTTTTAAAAAATATTAAAAATATTAAAAATATTATAATATTACCTTAATAAAAGCTTACCAACTAAGTTAGCATACAAAATATTTTAGAGCAATATACATCATATATACATGTATTATAAATTTAAAAAGTTATACTAGAATATGCAAAAAATTGACTATTACCAAAATCAAGAAAAAACAGCAGCCTAAAACTAGCCTAGTATTCCAATTTAATTTTGATTTATGTTAGGTAAAAGGCCATTAGAATGATTTATGACAATAGCCACAGCAGCTATAATAATGATAGCAATAACATCAACGGCAAGGGCAACAGTGGTGATAGCAAACAATATAATAATTACAATAAAAATAGTATGATTAAGAATAATCTATATATACAATTCTGAGTTTGTGTGTATGTCAAGTTATAGCTATTAAAATCTTGAATTAAACAATTCATGCTGCAGAAAATTTTGTCTCAAGATCTCTCTCATCCCAGGCGATATAGTAAACCCCTGCACTACCCAAGACTAATAGATTTATTGGGCAATATATAGGTATGTCGCTATATGGGTAAAAATACGCTACTGCTCTTGGTTAAAGCGCAACGGCATTCTATTTATTAGTAAAAACCGTAAATAATTAGCTTACTTAAATTAGTAATTGGCAATATTTCAGGCTGATGGCAAGTGGCATTGTTTATAAGCTGAGTTTATAAGTGTGGCATTGCTATCACTCTTTATAAGCTGACTTTTAAAACCAGTAGCACTCCAGCCATTCTGCTAGTGAGTATTATGATGACAACATTACAACAAGGTTTATGCTAGAACTGATGATAAGAATAATGATATCTATGTACAATAACAACATAATAATAAGAGTAACATTGATGATAACTGTAATGATGTTGTTCACAACTCTAACACCAATCCAATATGGTAAATAGTCAAAAGACATTATTTGAAGTTTCACTCACTGGTTTCTGTATCTTCCACTTCCATAACTATTAGGCTCCTCAGTCTCACATCTCCTGAGGTTCTTACATCGCTCTCAGTGAAACCATCACATGCATCCAGCATGAGCTTTATTGCTACAGTTTTGGCAGCAATACCCCAGCATATACCATCAACTGAAATTGTACACAATATAGCTCTATGCGGTATTAATATTCAATGAGCAACAACGCTGAAAGTCTCATGTGAAGCTATTTTTCTCAGGCTGCATTTGATTTTATTGACAATTAAATGGCTTATAAAAAAAGGTTAAGATAAAATAAAATGAAATTTTTTGTAATTTTAGGTCGGCTCTATATTTAAAATTGCGCGGCGTCTGACCTGTAGTAAAATGTATATACTTTATCCTATTTGTTAAATTTAACTATAAAAACTCTTACTATCATCATAGAATACCTACTTTGTGTGAAACTAAATCGTCTGTTGGTAACGCTTCGTAAGTGTCTTCAACTAATAAATAGGAAAAAATGGAATATGATATAAAATTGAACCTTAGTAATTGACTTCTTCTTCACTCACACAGTTCTGTGTTCATCAATTACATTCTCAAGCAGAAAATTTAAGTAGAAAATTCAACTGAATTCAAAGTGCTTGTTGGTACTTGAAATAGCCGCATTCGGCCAGAGAATGTCGAGTGAAAACAAAAAGTTGCTGAGTCGAGGTGAGCTTACCTTTAGGTAAGCGTCTTTTTGCTTTAGACCATTTGCGGAGAAAGATGTACACAATTATTTCAAACACTTTTAATTAAAAATATGAGTAAAGTGCACCATGGTTTCTACTGTATGGTTATTTTACATCATGTACAGATTCAATTCTCTATTGCTGTTTTAACATATTATCTTTTAATAATGAAATATTATTAAGGTATTTTTAGGGATAAAAATGGATAAAAATAATCATTTTTCTTTGTATGGGAGAATAGTTTTTTAATTGCTAAACAAACTGGTGCTTGACCACCAAATTATTACAAATTATAATTGAACAAAAAGGTTCCACTGTAAGGTTTGTTTTATTCCTATAAAACTAAGTAAGTTCACTCAATTTGATTGTTGCTGTTTATTCAATGTCTTTACATTTTCAACAATAAAGGCTATAAGTCGAAGACAGTTTTAGCAAAGATTTTAAATGGTGAAATTCAACTTTTTGTATGATACCCACTGTGAGCTGCTCTTGTGTAAGACATATCACTGTTTCCTAGGTCAGTGTGATGCAAGGCAGCTGGCCTGTCACATCGAGCTTCATCAAATGTAAAGTACCACTGCATGCAATGAGGCTCACCATTATCCTGTGTTATTCTACCTTCAAAGTTGAAAACTAGACGGAGCCCGGTGTAATCCTTCCGTTTCGGGTAAGAGAGTACCTGTAGAGTAGTGTCATTAATAATAGTTTAAGTTCAACATCTATAATAAAATGGTTTCGGTATATTGAATGTAAGCTGAAATTACAGCATTTTATAGCAAACAATTTCATTGCGCAGTTCCATTATTTGTTCAACTTTTTCATTAAAAGTAATGAATATTTGACGATGTATGAAAAAAAGCTGAATTCAATTTTCTTTACCCATTTCAAGTCATATACATGTATATGACTTGAAACATACTAATAAAATGCAAACGGTTTGATCATCACTGTGTCTTCAACCATTGAAATGAAATGTTCAGAATTTAGTCAATATACATGTAATTAACCAGAATGTAGTTTTAGAGCAGTTTAGTTTACATAGTTATAATCAGAACAAAATGAGAAATAATTTAATATATAGTTTATGACTATAGCCTAAATTCCTAATGAGTAAAAATGCAGTAAATGATAATTTCAGATTTTTATCAATTTTCATAAAGTTTATTTTTCGAAGGGAAATTCTGTTGATAAGTTGAAGTTAAATTAAAGTGTTTGTGTATTTGTCTCAATAAGAGAAATAAAAATGTTTGTATAAATGCTCATAAAAAACTGATGCTGACTAAAAATACATAAATAAAAATTTCAAGCCATACAAATCATTTTCCTTTGGTAAAAATGTGATTAGGATACGGTATACACTTAAATCTAAAACAGTGTTTGCAGAGGTTAGCTCTAAACTTTATTGTAGGCAGACGTTCTGAGGGTAGTTTTTGTCAAAACTAAAATTGGTGTGGCTTCTGACGTTATTGGCCTTAAGCTTTTACTGGGTAGGCAGCAGTCATATAGTTGTTAGACAGACTGCAATGCTGAAACGTCACTAAGTTTCATAGCTGATTTTTTCATAGCTGATACTCCTTTTTAAAGATTCCCTGTATGCAAAGCTTATATATATATATATATATATATATATATATATATATATATATATATATATATATATATACGTATATTGAAATGTATCATACTTAGAACTAAAATCAGAGTGCTCAACATAAGATGGAGCAGTATAAATTAAAAAACTAAATAGTTCATTTATGGTTTTTTTCAGCTATTGACAGTTTCCTGCTAGTGCATTCTTCAGGCTGTAGATTTCAACAGACTTCAGACTATATATATACATATATATACATGTATATATATGTATATATACATATAAACATACATATATATTTATATATAAATATACATATATATATATACACATATATACACATATATATATATATATATATATATATATATATATATATATATACATTCAAACATGGATAACTCGAACTTCACAGGACCGAGCGAAAATGTTCGAATTATCAGAGCGTTCAAGTTATCAGAGCACTGTCACAAGTCCATGTATTTACTTATTTATTATTAGATACATGTACAAATACAAACTATAATATAAATCAAAAGCACAAATGGCTTGCTTCAAATTAAATGCTTCTAAGGTAAAGTTTAAAACGTTTTTATCAAAAAGTATAGAGATTCTTCTATCACTTGCGATTGGTTTGTTGTTTGAAGTGATGTTATTGCCAGGACATTTTTAGATTGGCATTGGCAAAACTTGATCGTGGTTGAAATGCTCAAAAGAAAAGACATCTTTTTCTTTTGAGTGTTTTACCCACGATCAATTTTGCCGATTTTTCTTGAAGTTTATGCAAAGATTACCTCACTTTACCTCGCTTCGGAAGGGCGATCGTTAAGCGGGTGTTTGGTATAAATCAAATTTCACCAAACCTTTAGAAAAGTCGTTGACAAAAATATTTTGCCGATGGTGGTAATAATGACGCTTATGAATTACGAAAAATTGAAGTTTACCTCTATGGTTTGGAATAAAGTGATTTTCTAAAGCGATAACAACCCGTTTCGGTAGCCGTTGGGAAAAAACAGTTCGAGTTAACAATGTTGAGTTCGAGTTATCTATAGCAATTTACCATTACGTGGGAACGGACCAAAGAAACCGTTCGAATTAACCATGTTTTTGAGTTATCCGTGGGCGAGTTATCCATGTTTCACTGTATATATATATATATATATATATATTTTTTTTTTTTCTTTTACAATAAGAATAGATTTTTGCAACATTGAAATTGTATTAAATTTTGGAGAAACAAAAATTACTCTACTGTCATGAGTATCAGAGTAAAACTACCCGCAGTAACACAATAAAGTTGGATCTTGTCTAACTTTGGACTTGTTTTTTAATGACCCTCAAACTAGAGCCTGTTCTACAGTGTAGATACCTAAGTATATTGAAAATTAAAACAGCAGAAGGTTAAATATTTAAACGTTTTGTGTTACCATTAATTCTCCGGATTTACTGTTATCCTGTTTAAGCCCGTAGTAGTGACGGATGTTGCTGTACTGGTCTAATACAATACAGTCTGGCTCTTTTGGTGCTGTCAATATATAAGTTTTTGATGTACATGCACTTTTCTAAAAAGATTGCATCTGATTTTATGCAATGTATACACAACATAGGTTTTTATTCTGTAAATTTAGAACATTTTATTAAATTTATTTTGTAAACCTTAAACTATTTTTTAATTTCTCTAAAACTTAGAATTTAAGCTGCGATGGCTCATACTGAAATCTTTAATTTGAATTTTTATCAGAAATAGAAGGCGACTCAACCACACTCGCACACAGACACAGGCGCAAACTTGCCCATTCATGCATACAAGCAGGCTTATGCACGCACACATGCACAAATCAACGCATCAGTAGTACATTGTAACCCAAAGTTACGGCGTCCCATTTTATGTTTTTGACGTTTTACGATATGTAGCACAGTCTTATTTCATCTTCTCGCCATGGCAAATTTTAAGCTATACAATATCAACAAAATGTTTCTAGAGATTCAAATTTTTGGCAGTTAGAGTGCTCAATGCGTCAAAATCACAATTATGCCAATATTTTCCGAATTACCTCTCATTATGTCTGCAGGAGATTCGAGACTACACTCGCTGTCTCTCTCGCCCCTTCACTCTCTCGCTCTTTCGCTTTCTCTCTCACACTCTCAGTTCAGCATTTCTTGTGTTTCGTAAATGCTTGATGTAGCATGAGTGAAAAAAATTTAAAGTTAGGGAAAATTAAGGAAAAGAAAAAAATTAATAATATTTAATAATGTTACAAACTTTCAGCGTTTAATATATTTACAATAACTTGAACTCACTGTACTTGTTTAAATATATAACTACATACATGTACATGTATATAACTTTAATTCAATGGCCATGGATCCTATGATTAATTTAGAAGTGAAAAGAAGAGTAAGAAAAGAGATGCTTGCAATATATTTCATTTCACAACTTATAAGCAACAAAATACTTACCTAAGCAGATTGTAGTGTTAAAAATGATATCATAACATTGGTCAGTACAAAAGTGATCATCAGGACAGGTTCCATTGTTGCATAAGCCCTAAATAGTAATAACAGCAATATAATGTGTTATTTTTATGATATTGTTACTGTTATTGTTTCCTATAGCATTTGAAATATATCTGCGGCTATACATCTTTTAATTAAACATATATTGTAACAATATAATAACTAATGATGAATTATGTTTCAATTAATCAAAAATCTCTTCATGTTTTATTCAATATATTACTAGTGAATGGTTGATCTGTATTTTATTAACTTGAGTTTAGCAATGTCTTTAATGAAATAATATTTAGTTGCAGGAGTATTAGCAATATTATTGAATGCGATGTGAATGATTGTAATATGAATGATAATAATATGAATTGTATTAATATGAATGATAATAAAATGAATGATAGTAATATGAATAATGGGAACAGCATTGATTGTAGTTTTACTGATAGTCAGGTTGCAAAGAACTTTGCTAGCCGTAGGAAGTAGACCACACCCTATGCTATTAGAAGAATTCAACCACCAAACACGGTATTGGAATAAAACACTATAATTGGTTTATTTTCAGTGAACTTATGGTTTGGTATTTATGGTACTTGCATGATTCAAGTTTTTACAGGTGAACTTGATGTATTTATCAGATTTATAAAAGCTAAGGAAATCCAGTATAATTGGTTTTCTATACTGTTTGTGTGACCGAATGAATTTCTCTGTTTTTACACAAAGGCCTACATATTGCACTCTAATCTAGATTTGTTCTTTTTTAAGAATGTAAAGTGAGCAGTTATTGATTTCCACGGTTTGCCAAACTGATGTCTCTCTCGATATGCCAATACTAAAACCAAACTAAACTTGAGGTTTTGTTTGCCAATATTCTTGGCATGCCAATATAGGTCAATAACTAGTGTGAAACTATATATAACTAGAGTAATGTTGCCAATTCAGTCGTGTTCATGTTTAACTAAAAAGCTAAAATGATCAGTGTTGTTCTAGAATATCGTATTTATTAGGTTTAAAAACTAAAAATAGATATAAGCCTACTTTGTAGAAACCAGATATTTCTCTCAAATTTTCAGTGTTTGTATGGTTAATTTACACAAGTGCTACAACAAACATTCTAACAAAACATCATGTTTCTGAAGAGATTAGCAAATAGAGTTGTGAGGTTTAAACATTGGCATCTAAGCAGATTAATGGTAGGTTTAATTAAACTATAACAAAGCAAGCATTTACAAAGCCAAAAAGTCAACTTGATATTGTATAGCTGTATTGGCTGTTGTTTACTTCATAAGCAATAGCATTCTGCTGTTTGATATTAATGCTTAAAATTTTTGGTTCAAATTTGCAACTTTCACATTAATACTTTTCCATTTTTTGATTACCTCAAAACACCAAAGTTAAGCAATCATTATAAAGGAACTTTGCTATTTTCATTTTTACACATGTATTAAATTTACTATCAGAAAGCATGGTAGCAAATATGTTAGTTTTTTATAATTTTTCATCCTTCGTGGTTGATTTATGTGTGTTCATACCGCTAAAGCCATTGGTAATTTGTGCAAAGGCAATCTGCTTTTACAAAAGGCTTGAAGATTACTTAATATTGACATATAGAATTGATAAGTGTAAAAGTGTTCATTCAATACTCAACATTAATTGTTCTAAATATCTCAGCAATAGCTTCCAAACCATAAAAATAATCACAAAGTAGGCCGTAGGCCCCAAGAAACTTTGCAGTAACATATTAAGTTGATCTAATAGCCTCTGCTCTCATTTAGGGACTTTCTGTCTGCACTTTCAGAAATAACTCAAACTATGCTTACTATTGTATTAATAATAATAATAATAATAACAGTAACAATAATAGCATTCACTATATAGCCTCACCTATTTTAACATTTCTGAATAGTATTTTTGTTTTCATAACAAGATATCTTTTGTAATATATAAGAATAAGTATTTAAAAAATCTTATTCCTGATAAGTTTTTGTTTGAAGATTTTTTATAACAATCTTTAAAGCTCGAATTTTGCATATTTTATGTTTCTAGTAATACCATGACTATAGGCCTATTAGGTAATCGAATCATTAGTTTTTCATTTATTTAATGTTTATATACTACAATAGATAATGTAAAATATGACCACTGTTTACTACTTCAATGTTTGCTCGTAATAATAATAAAAAATTTCAAACAATTTGAACAATTTTATCATAATTTTTTGCTTAAGGTAAAACCAGATTATTAAAAGCAAAAAAAGTAAATTGATAAGTGCATTTCAAGTATTGCACAACTTTTAATCAAGACGTTAAATGTAACTTTGAATTTGCCACCGAAAGAGTGATTCAAAGAGCGGAAATAACTTTCTTGTTTGAAAGTAACTATACAACACCCTCATGAGCTTGGAGATCAATCAGTATTAATACATGACTTGAAGAAACTTAATAGAATGTGATTTTGTTGTCATCTTATTGGCTGATTTGCCGTAGAAGAAACAAATCTCATCGGTTAATTAATTTGGTCAGCTGCATGAACGCAAAATCTACTTGTAAGCTGGTTGACTTGTTTATAAAATTAGGTGACTACTATTTCTACAAATTATCTTTAATTTTTACTTCCTTCCTGTTTTATTTCCTCAATTTAGCTTTCCAACAATTTTTACCAACTTACCAATAAAACTGTTACTTTGGAGAGATGAAGAATTTTTTAGCCCTTCCAAGTCTAAAGATTATACATGTAAATTGGTACATACAAGGCTCAAACTGTAAATTACTAGAGCAAGCTAACCTGATTTTGATATAATAACCAGCTCATTACTTTCTCTATATTGTTAGTTGATAACTTGTTCAAAAATTATGAATTATTAACTTTAAAGTTTTACTGACTGTTTTTACATTAACTAACAACAATATCTCAAATACATCTGCTCCCAAAAATCCAGAAAACGTAGTGATGACTGAAATGAAATCTTCGATGTACCAGGCTTGGTATTCCTTACTTGGGAATCTCTGCTAACAGTGCCATAAGCAGACTTGATAAGAGTTCCTTCTACATATGGGCTTCCCTCTTCTAGTTGCCACTCATCCAAAAAATAGCAAGCTCCTAGAAATATTAGCAAACTTATTGGTTGACAAATATAAACAACCATTTTATCGAAAGTTATTTTGGTGTTTACCTGAAATAAATTTTCAAATTGGGTAAAAAGGGAACAAAATATAGGTGCGATACAGCATGGAGACAAATAACTTTTTTCAAGGAAAGCATTTAGCTTCTGTCTCATATTTTTTGCAGATTTTAATTTGTATACCTGAAACAATTTGCAACTAGGTTGCAGGTATATATGTAGCGAGGCAAATTTCTTCTTTGCCTGCAAGCTAGATGATGCATGCTAGAACTTTCATATTTCTAATGTCTAGACAGGTCTTTGCTCAAATTAAACATTTTATTTGAAAAGTTTACTTTAACAAAATCAAATTTGAATGATTTCAAAAAAGTGGAGTTTGTTAAATTCTTGTTTAGCACACTATTAAATGACTGACAACTCCATATATGAGGTGTTTTCACTCAACCTGCAATTTTTTGTTAGTTATAAAAATTTGCTAGTACAGGTACTTTGATTAATAGGAGTTTGGACTTAAGTTTGGCTTTTTTTTTTAGACTAGGTAACAATTACGCAATATTATGCAATATTATGCAATATTATGCAATATTATGCAATATTATGCAATATTATGCAATATTATGCAACATTATGCAATAGTATTTAAGTTGTTAGAAACAGTTTAGAAACAAAATGTTGGCAAGATTTAGTTTGGTTATTTTGTGGTCTAAGGTGAAGGTGTGACGGTAGAATAAGAAAAAAAGCATAAAATCTAGCCACTGAAATTTTTTCTTGCATGTTTGCTTAAACTCACCTTTTTTACTGTAAAAAGGAGTTTTGCATCTGGATTCGTTGTCTTTGCACTTTACGAAGCATTCTAGAATACTTTTAGCATCAGTTTTTTAACTGGTTAAAGCAGAGCTGATAGGGAGCCGGTAATCCTTTTAAACTATTTCATAAGTTTTTCCGCAGGCTGCAAAATCTGAACAATAGCAGTTTTTGTCAGTATAAGTATTCACACATGCATCTGTAGTAAAAATCAAAGTGCAATGCTTTATGATAATTTAAATATTTACTCGCCAACCCACCTTTTCATGTGTATTTGAGCTTATGAACTTACACATATTTTTTCTAGCTTGTATCGGAAAGTATCAATATTTTTCTACCATTTGCAATTTTTTGTGATGTTTGAGATTATCTGATTGACAGAATTGATTTTAAAGTTAAAATCGATAAAACTTAATCACAATTAGCCAATCAGGAAACCACATATGAAATGCTGTCATTAGTTACTATCTTCGAGATAGTTTATATAGACTATCGTGTACAAGTTGAAGTGTTACATATTTTTATTCCGTCGATCCCTTCGCAATTATTGAAATCATAATCACACGCTTGCTTGACCTGAGCGATTTACTTGTGATAATTTTAATCTTAAAATATCCTAAAACAGTTCAAAATTGTAAAAAATTATAACACTTTTTGATGAAATTTACTAAACATTTTGTACAAGTTTATTAAGTAAATTATTATCAGGTAAATTATAAAATTAGGCTATGTAAGTTAAACAAGTTACATTATAAGCTTCGATAAAAATTGGTTAAAAAATAACTTAAAACTTAAAAATGAGATTTTATTTTTAAATTATTTCAAAAACAAGTTAGAAGCGGTGAAATGCCATGCCGGTTGTACACTAGTGGGCAAATGGTAAAATTTCTTGGCTTCAACTAAATCGCAAAATTATTTTTAGCGGTATCTACATTATTATAGTATTCATGTAAAACAATAGTAAGCTCAAGCTACTACTTATATATATTGCTATGGTGTAATAGAGTCCTCTTGTTTAGCACAAGTTAGCAGTCATCTACATGTATTCACTTCTGTTTTTGGTATTTGGAAGAATTTTGGTAAAACTTACTCTAAGGTACATGTAGCTAAACATTAGCCTGGGAGCTAGTTTAAGTTTATCGGACCATTGAAGGGCCTTTAGTTGTTAGAAAACCTAATTTTCTCTTAATAAGGCTGTTAAAGCACTGCAGGCTTCACTCTATTGATGCATGTTATCACAGGATGTTGCATCAAAGTTGCAGTTCTTTAAACGCTTACAAATAATATAACGACTCATCTTGGCATTATTGGCTGATAAACTAAAGTTATCACTGCTGTTCTGGTACTGTTATTTCAATTTCACACGTTTTTTACATCACAGGTAGTTACGGCATATACATGTAAATTGAAAATTTTGGCAACTTTTTCAAGCTTAAAAGTCTACCCTCTATTTATACGTCGGTGACATTTTTCAAGGCCCAATTTTTAATAAAATTCCAAACTTCAAAAAAAACATGCAAATCAAAATGACCTAATATGACATATAGGGCCTAAAAATGGGACAAAATGGGACAAAATATGGGACAAAGATTAGTAAAATGCGAGTAATTATACTCAACATAAGATAGATCAAACACAAAGTCCCATTCTTCACCATTCAAATAGTTATCGCTAAGATTCCTTTCTGAAATATTGTGTTTTTTGACTGGTAATGCTTTTTCGTAGTATCTGGCTACAAGCTCTCACTTCGGTAATCCATTTGACACATCCACTCTCATCCATTCACTCTTGTCTGTATAAAAATTATTATTCCTGTAAGAAATCTATATTGTAGCATTGTTTTTCTGTTAAATACTTATTATCAAAGGTGGCAGTTTTGTTTTGTTGGTGAGATGGGCCAATACGGGGGTGAAGTGCTGTTGTTTGTGCCGTATGGTTATTGCTAAATGTGTTTTCATTTAATCTTCGGTTAATTGTTGTATGGCCGATTGCACCAAAAAGCATGGGTGTTGTGTTGATGGTGTTTTTAAATGCAGTTTTCTCAGTTACGTATGCCTGCCTCTGATGTTGACTAAACTAGTAGCAGTCAAATGATTTGAGTCAATAAAGGGTGTTCGACTTATATGGCAAGTAGGCATCAGGTCAACGCACAGGTTGTTTAAACCAAACTGTAGACCTTAACTTATACATCGGGTTGACTTGTACGCTAGAAACTATGGTATTTAAAAAACAAGCAGGCAGCAAATTAATTTTCTAATGATTGAGTTTTTACAAAAATTAAAAAAGAATTTTGTTTTTTATTTTTTGTACTTAGGAACAAAGTGAGACTTTATTTTAATTAATGAATCTGCAAGACCTATATTGTTCTAGTAGAACAATTTACCACATTGAATTTGACTTGTGTATAAGTTTAATATAAACACTTGCAAAATAGTTTTTACTATTTTTCAATTTTTAAAGAAATTAAAGGTTTTGATAAGATTGCGCAGAGAACTATTGAAACTTTCCAAGCATACATGACACTCTTACATGAATTTAACTCAATGTTGGCTATAAACTCTACTTATACTCAAGGCTTTGAGTTGATCAAGTTTCAAAAATGACTGAACAACACCAGTTGGTAAGCATGAGCTGCAAACCTGTTTAGTGAGAGCTAAAAGTAAAAGAAAATCAAAGATTGAATTTTTTCGAAGTTATCTAACCTGTCACTTACCTAGAGCCTTGACTTGAGAGATGGCAGTCAGTAAAAAGACAATTAGACAAGTGCCTCTGAACATTGTTGCATCAGCTCTTCTTGATGCCTGTAAATAAAATCTAGTCCTGCAAAAAAATTCTACCTGCCAAATAGCAGAAAAATCGATTCTTTCATCTGTTCAATAATCTCTGTGAACACACTAAATACACAAATACAAAATCTAAATGTATACCGGGACATCAAAAACTTATTGATTTTGCTGGCTGCTTGTTGTTATACATGTGAAGATTATATCTTTAAACATCCTGCCAACTAAAACAGCTCGAAAGGTTTTAGGTTCATTCCTGCTTATCTCAATAGTCATGTTACTCCATGTTTGCTAAATCTTGACTCATTCTCTACATAATATAGCAATGAATATTAAAAACAAACTATCATTAGTATTTCTTTTATGTTAGCTATTCAAATGCACTGTTTATTGTATACAGAGTAATGATAATGCTAGCCTTTATCTATAAAGTCTTTGAAACATCAAAGCATGACATTTGAGTCGAATGAGTTTCATCAAAATTGAGTGAAATTTTATAGCACTTCAAAGAAGTGAACAAAATGGTTTTTAATTTGACAAAGTTTGTCCGCTAAAAGGGTCTGTAAAAGTTTGTTCGTAAAAGGCTTATCCTTTATAGACTAAAATTACTGTGGCTAAGCTCAACCTTTATAGTCTGAAATTACTGTGACTAAACACAACTTTTATAGTCTAAGATGACTGTGGTTAGACTTAACCTTTATAGACTAAGACGACTGTGGTTAAACTCAACCTTTAGAGTCTATGATGATTGTGGCTAGACTCAACCTTTATAGACTAAGACGACTGTAGCTAGACTTAACCTTTATAGTCTAAGACGATTGTGGCTAGACTCAACCTTTATAGTCTAAGATGACTGTGGTTAGACCCAACCTTTATGGACTAAGATGACTGTGGTTAGACTAAACCTTTATAGACTAAGATGACTGTGGTTACACTCAACCTTTATATTCTAAGATGACTGTGGCTAGACTCAACCTTTATAATCTAAGATGACTCTGGTTAGACTCAACCTTTATAATCTAAGATGACTGAGGCTAGATTCAACTATTATAGCCTAAGATGACTGTGGTTAAACTCAACCTTTATAGTCTAAGGTGACTGTGGTTAGACCCTACCTTTATAGTCTAAGATGACTGTGGTTAGACTTAACCTTTATAGACTAAGACGACTGTGGTTAAACTCAACCTTTAGAGTCTATGATGATTGTGGCTAGACTCAACCTTTATAGTCTAAGATGACTGTGGTTAGACCCAACCTTTATAGTCTAAAATGACTGAGGCTAGATTCAACTATTATAGCCTAAGATGATTGTGGTTAAACTCAACCTTTATAGTCTAAGGTGACTGTGGTTAGACCCTACCTTTATAGTCTAAGATGACTGTGGTTAGACTCCACCTTTATATTCTAAGATGACTGTGGCTAGACTCAACCTTTATAATCTAAGATGACTCTGGTTAGACTCAACCTTTATAATCTAAGATGACTCTGGTTAGACTCAACCTTTATAATCTAAGATGACTCTGGTTAGACACAACCTTTATAGTTCAAGATGGCTGTTGCTAAGTTCTTATTTGGTCTTTCAACACTTTTAAACCTGAACCCGAGATAAATTGGAAAAATGTTTTTCTAGAAAACCAAACACTGTCGGATTCCCTCTTTCACTTTTTTTCTGTCATTCTGGTTTATGTGAAATTCAAAGTTTTTGCTCACTCCCTAAGTTATGTTTTTAGTATAATTATGAAATTTTAAGATTATTTGGCTCTTGATATTATCTTTTGAGTCATTGCTAAAATACCAAAGACCGTTCTAACCAACTGAGACAAGAAAAATGGCTGCCATCACAGCATTAGTTTCTAATGACATTTTGTTTGAAAATGTTAGTGATTAATGAGAAAATTAAATAAAACTAATAAATTTTTTTTTCAGCAACAACAGCTTTACACTATAACTGTTTGTTTTTCAATTCCTAAAAATAAACTCACTGTATCAAGATTTATGTTCAACAGCCATTATGATTCTTCAGTTACCTCTAACACATCACATATTTGAAAAGTGTGAAAAAACTTCAATATACTTGATTTCTGTTTTTATTAAGTTTTACAAGCTTATAGCTTCAAAATGATACTCAGTGCAAAAAGTGTTTGTTCAATTCTAAGTTCATTTACAATTGATTGGAAGCTTTAAATACAGTCTAGCATCAAGGGACTTGCTTTTGTATACAGGATTAGGCTTTAGAGTGTTAGTAAGGCTATATTTAGTATAAGTTGGTTGATTGTTGTGTCATTGACACAACTTGAGCGTTTAAACTGTGGCCAATTTTTTGATTTTAAGATTGAAACATTCTGGCAGTCAGATAACTTCAAAAATCACAAAAATTGCAAATTGTAGAAAAATACTGATAGTTTCTGATAAAATCTTGTAAAAGCTTGTGTAAGGTAATTATTAAACTGTTGTTGTTGGATGAAACCCATACGAGCTATACATAGAAAGAATGCTTAACATAAGCAGAACTTGATCAAATAACTTCAGCCTGACATAGGTAAAGCTTAGAGAAAGTCAAAGTTAGCAGTTATTTTTAGGTAGTTTACTCATTTTGGTTAAAGTTATACCTGTTTTACATATACTGCTAAATGTGTGAACATAGCTAGCTTTTATTATATAAATAATGCTTAAAACTTAATTAAAAACTAATTAAAGCTTAAAGTAAACAAAGCAACAATGGTATATCACTTTGTTATAAAATTTACTCAAGCAATTATTATTTTATTGTTTTCTCTGCTATTGGCCATAGCCTATTTAAAAAACTGCTAGCTCAAAAATAGACCTTGCAAAATTTTGATATTCAAATAATAAATTATTTTGCTCATATTTAAGACGTAACAGCTGGTAGTAACCAAGGTATTATTATGTGCAGTCCATTGGGACAAGACTATCAACGCATTGATGCATCTCTTCTATTCTCAGTTCTTCTACATAAAATAAGAAAGGTGACTCATAACCCATCCTAGCTATACCTAAATCTATGTTGGGTTTACAGCGCTTCATCTGGTAAGTAATTGTGTGAGTTCCGGCAGCTATATCAGAGCAGACTCCATACATTGTAAGAAGACACATGGGGTATTCCTTAGTTTTTAGCTACGTCATGAAAATATATTTTGCAATCATAAAAGGAAACTGGATAAGAAATCCAAATATTTAGCCTAACAAATAGTGTTGTAATATGACATACTTTAGCAAAAAAACAAAAAAACAAAGAAACAAAACAGCCAAAACCATATAAAAAACAAGTATAACACTATGAAGCTATGAAGCGGGAGGAATAAAAGCAGATATCAAATAATGGTACATTATTAGGTATATTATAATATGAAAAAGTAAAAATATGTAGTATAATAGAAAATAATATAATTAAATGTATCATAGTATAATATATTACCATATATTGAATTAAAACACAATTTGGGATAATGTTAAACAAGCAACAACAAAAACACATCCCTCTTCAACACAATGAAGCAACACCCTGCAAGACAGTACAACACAAAGCAATACAGTAATAAAAATACAATAAACTACAACAAAACATAAAGTTACTTCATAGAATGTAACAAAATGTAACATTTGTACATTAACATTCAATCATAACATAGCATGATAGTATATTATAATCTAAATATGTCTTAAACTATCATATACTTTAATTTGATCCAATATAATATATCTTACCATATAATATTAAACAAACAATACATTTTAATTTTATCTAATATTGAAACTTCCTGACTCCAATGCAGAGTAACCTTACTAAAGTCACTAGCAAAGACTATGAATTAAAATAGAGAATTAGTGTGACTCCTGCTCATTCACATATACATGTAGCTAGTGGAATGTCAAATCTAATTGATTTAATTGAAAAATCAGCTACAAGTTAGGAGTTATCTACTTTAAAAGTTGCTCTAATTGCTGAGCAAGTTTCTAAATACTTTCACACTCTTAGGGAGATTGAAGTTAACTCCACAGCTTCAATTACAAAGAGAGAAGATAACTTCATTGTTCAATTTTTAATTTATTTGATTGTCAGCTCACTGCACGCATATAAGTTACAAAAACGTACAAAGCAATTTTGAATTCAATTCAGGGTATGCAACAAATTTTCAACTAAAGTAAACATAAATTAAGTCAGAACTTCTTGCATAAATTTTAAATGACAATTCAATAATAAATACTTTTACAATTTTGATTATTGAATAGAAATTTAAAAACGCGAGTTGGCTCATAATTTTGAGTTGTGTTCTCAAAAATGCTTCTAGTAGACCGCTAATAAATTGTTTTCGCTTGTTGTGTAATTTATTAAGCAAATAAATGATTTTAAGCTCTGCCATAAATATAGATAACTAGCGGAATACCTGGCGTCGCAAGAGTATTAAAAAAAGCTAATAAAACAGTGGCCAGTTAATGTAGTTATCTGCCACTTGCCATTAGTCTAGCACATTGCAAATGGCTAAGTTAAACTAGCTAGTAGTTTAAACTTATTAATAAGCGCTCCGAGAGCTAGCTTGAAAATACGTGTACCCACAGCGGTATGCGTATTTTCATCCACATAGCACCATACTTTGCATGAGGAATAAACCAATCTCGAGTAGCTCAATGGTTAAGCATTTGGCCTAATGATAGAAAGATTCTATGATCAAATCCACCATGAAGTGGATACTTCATCGTTGGCAGTTGGATCGTTGGCAGTTGGCTTTCGTAAAGTGCAGTTGTGTTTTACGCTCTCTCTCTCTCAATAGCAATTTCCGACACTAAATCGATAATATCCTTTAATTACGGGATTGATAACACACAGCTAAAGAATTTACTAGCAATCACATGCTGGATAGTGGCTCTTTTGTCACTGTGTGAAAGCTGCTAGACTATCCGGAAAAAAGCCTGGAACAGATCTGGAGACGGTGATATCTATATGAACTGCCCCAAATCGGGTAAGTTTTTCAATCTGAGCTAATTTGTCAGGCTGCAGTCCTCAATCATGGGACCAAAGAAACAAATTAAGTCGATATCCGAGACTGAGGATGGTGGTGCTCTGAAGTTGATGGACATACATGTAGATGAAAAGCTAAATCTAATTATTGGCAAAATTGGTAACATTGAGTCTCGTCTCAATCAAATTGAGTGCAAACCGTCTGATTTCTAAAAATCGCTAAATCATATTCATCTCAAAAATCAAGACATTCAGATCAAGCAAAAAGATCTAACTAAGTGGATAACAGAACTAGAACAAAAACTCAATAAACTGCAAGGATTAGAGACTCGAATAGAGGCAGCCAAATTTGCTGAAAGAGCTAAATGTGTAGAGCTAAATGGCATTCCATATCAAATTTCCGAAGATTTGAGCTTTGCTTATCGTAAAATAGTTAGTTCATTGGAGTCGGCTGATTTACCAATGACTTGTGTGGATAAGCTATATTGTATTAAACAAACCAGACGTGTAATCATCAAGTTTACTCAAACTAACCAATGTAATCAGTTCTTCCATATGTATCATAAAACATTCAAAGCCTGTCTCTGCTTGGTTTTAAGGAAGAAAAAAAGATCTATGTTAATGAAGTCCTCAGTCATTCTCAAAGCACACTGTTCTGGAAGACTCGACAATTTTAAGTCGATCATAATTACAAATTTGTATGGACCTACAATCGACGAATTTATCTGCGCAAGACGTCGGACTCGGTTGCAATGGTTATCAATTCAGAGGATGACTTGCAAACTCTAAAACTTGTTTAGTGTTAGATCACATGCTTTCTGTTTTCTAATAATTGAGTTACTCAGTAAAATGACCGACTTTGAATATAATCTAGCCATAAACTGTAAAAATCACTGTGTTGATGATATTCAGTTTAATCAGAGTTTTTTTTTAGATTAACTTTCAATACTTAATGTGAATTGTCAAAGCCTAAGAAATAAATTTTCTGTCTTTGAACAATTTCTTTATTGCTGTAATGTTTCCTTTGATATTATTTGTGTAACTGAAACTTGGTTGAATGATGACGAGGTGCAGTATTTTAAAATAAAAAATTATACTTTTTCAGGTACCCAGCAAGGATCTCTGGGAGGTGGTGCTGGGGTCTATGTGCGGGATGGCTGTTGTGTGGGGGTGTTGCCTGCCGTGGTTCTTGCTGGGTCTAATGTTCACTCGGTCAGAGTGGACTTTGGTGCCTCTGTTTTGCCTTTGTTCCTGACAGTTTTCTATCGGCAGCCCAGCGCGGGTGTTGCTGAGTTTCTTGTTGACCTAGAACTCTACATTTCTTCATCAAGCGCAAGTAACCATATCATTGCTGGCGATATTAACATTGATTTTTTAAACTTCTCTAATGATGACTACATTAATTTTCTGCCTCATACTGTTTCTCCAACACTATTACTATTCCAACTCATTACTATAAACCTTCCAACAAATGAACTTGTTTAGATTATATTTTGACAAATTTTAGTGGTCACTCTGTAACTTTTGGAGTTATAAATGCTGACTTCAGCAATCATTTGCCGACGTTTTCTTTCATACATGATTTTAAGACTGAGAATCTTATCTCCAAGCAAATTCTTACGCCATACACTATCATTAATTATCAAAAACTGAATGACCAGCTTAAGCTTATTGATTGGAATGAGTTATACTCAAAAGATACAGATTGTTTTTATAATGCTTTTTGCACAAGTTATCCAAACGTGCTCAGGATTGTAGAAATCCTACAGATTCATCATATAAAAAAGTGAACATTTTTTAAAGCCATGGATGAGTAAAGACCTTTTAAATAGCATAAAAAAGAAATATGCCCTACACAAAAAGCTTCAGTCCAATCCATTAAATTCAAAATTGAAATATAATAATAATAAATTGAGAAATAATGTGGGCATGCGCTTAAGGAATTCCAAGTATCAATATTATTTGCAGGCTTTTGGTAATTGTACGAGCTCTCAACAAATTTGGAAGCTTATCAATTGTGAACCGCTGGGAAAGCGTAAGACTGATAACACTAAGCTGCCTTCCAAATAAGTTAAATTTTCTAATCTCACTGAAATAGCTACTACTGATACCGAAATAGCTAATGAACTTAATCATTTCTTTAGTACCAGTGGTAATAGGTTAGCTTCCAGTTTTGTTGACAATGAATTGTTGTGTTCAGCAGAAAATCATACTTTGTTCATTGGTACCAGTATGACAGAGGCAGCTTTTGAATTCCATCCCTTCGACAATACCATGCTTTTAAGGGAAATAACAATTGTTAATACAAATAAAGCCTCCGGTCTTGACCAAATATCAGTGAAATTTATCAATTCAGTCTCTGAAAATATAGCTGATCCTTTATGTCAAACTTTAAATCAATCAATAAAAAGCGGAAGAGTATCTGATGAATTAAAAAAAGCTAAGATAATACCTTTGTACAAAGGAGGTTCTTTGAATGAATGCGGTAACTTTCACCCAATTTCAATACTGGCAGTTTTCAGTAAAATCATGGAAAAGCTAATGAATCAGCAAATTGTTGATTATCTGGAGTCAAGAGCATTATTTTACACAAATCAATATGGTTTTAGACCAAGCAGAGGTACATCGGAAGCAATTTCAATTTTTACCAACCGAATACTAGAATCTTTTAATAGAGGAGAATGTGTATTGGGAATTTTTATTGATTTTAGAAAAGCTTTTGATACCATCGACCACAACATATTGTTTTAGAAATTAGAGCAGTTTAACTTTAGTCAGTCCACAATTAATTGGATACAAAATTATTTAAATCATCGGACTCAAATTACCAAAATCGGTGATTCGTACTCAAATCCCAGTAACATAACATGTAGTGTACCACGAGGTTCTGTGCTGGGTCCTACACTATTCTTGCTCTACATAAATGACCTCCATAATTGTTTATCCTACCAAACCCCCTTACTGTATGCTGATGATACAATGTTGTTCCTGAGTTCAAAAAACTTGAATGAGACTATTCATAAAGTGATCTTTGATCTGAATAGACTAAGTGTTTGGTGCCACAATAAAAAATTAACTATCAACACAGAAAAAACGTATTACACCTTTTTTAAAACCTATAAAAACAAGTCAACTGTTAATCTGAATATCACTTTAAATAACACGCCAATTAAAGCAGTAGATGAGGTCAAATTACTTGGAATCACAATTGATAAAATCTTGAGCTGGTCCTCCCACATTCGTAAACTTTTATTGGATTTTCGACCCATCTCAGGAATTTTTTATTGTTTGAGTGGGTACGTCCCAAAAAGAATTTTAGTTATGCTCTATTATTCATTTATTCATTCAAAATTATGTTACTCAATTGAAACGTGGAAGAATGCACTGCAGATATATCTAAAAAGATTAATCATATTTCAAAAGAAACTATTGCGTATAATTAACCTTAAGCCTTTCGGGTTTCCAACAAAAGACCCACTTGTCAATTTAGATATATTAACTGTAGATAAACTTTATAAGTATAATATACTCATTCAAGCTCATGAATTGTTTCACACTAGTAGCTCTGTATCACTACCACATTACCATGCTCGTCATCAATTACTATCACTTCCTGTTCCCAAACATCTAACATCTGCTGGTCAAAGATCTTATAATTTTGCTACACCTGCGCTGTGGAATAAGCTGCCGACTGTTTTAAGGCAAATAAAATCCCTAGGAAAATTTAAGGTGGAGCTGAGGCTTTATCTTCACTCTGTCGGGTGATTGTTGTTGTCTTGCTTTATGCTGCTGACTCGGGCTCGCGTACTGCTGGCTTTGCCATTTCGCAATGGGCCCCATCATCATCTCTTTGGGTTATCTCTTTTTTACACACCGGACTATATGTTTTCTGCTCTTTATTATTATAACCTAAATCTGTGTATATTTTTTGTCTGCTTGATGAAATAAACACACACACGCATGCACGGACGCACACAGACACGCACGCACAAACACACGAACACGCACACGCACACGCACACGCACACGCACACACAAACACGCACACGCACACACACACTTATTTTTTATATTTTAATAGAAAATAGCTAGTGGTCACCACTTGCTGTCACCACTAGCTGTCACCACTAGCTGTCACCACTAGCTGTCACCACTAGCTGTCACCATTAGCTGTCACCACTAGCTGTCACCACTAGCTGTCACCATTAGCTGTCACCACTAGCTGTCACCACTAGCTGTCACCACTAGCTGTCACCATTAGCTGTCACCACTAGCTGTCACCACTAGCTGTCACCACTAGCTGTCAACAATAGCTGTCAACAATAGCTGTCATCACTAGCACTAGCTGTCACCGATAGAGTTTTTGCTATCGTCTACTTTTTATTCATCATTATGTATTTTCATTATTTATTGATTGTTTTTGTTGTTCTTTCATCTATTACTGTCTCTCATCCCTTATTTTTGTTATGTCTGTGGTTTCACATGTCTATTTTGCTTTCTCTAATTTAATTTACATTTGTTTAAATAAAGCTATTAGCAAAAAAATTTCAATGTAACCAATTGAAAAGTTATAAAATTCTTGATGAGTAGAGTTTCCTACTGATCAACATTTCGTCGTAATTCCAGCATAACTGTGATAGGGTGCGAGTTTACCTCTATAGCAGCCACTTTTAGGAATTAAACACGAAAATACTGTTTTCAGGTCATGCATTCTAGAGCACAAGGTGACGGCTGCTTTCAGCTGAATAGGCGCAGCTTGACTATGAAATGTGGGCTAATTTTCTCAATGGACAAATTATGAGTTCATGTAATTAATTTTGAGATCGTGTGTCTGGTTCTGCAATATAATTGCTCACATGTGAGCAAATTTACCACTTAAACTTTTTATACTAGTCGTAATATTAGCAATTTATTTTTAAAACAACTAAATTTTATGCAAAACAGTGTTTAATTGGCATTCATTAATTTTGGCTTAAAAAAAGAATAAAAAAGAGACCTCTTAGAGTTAAGAACATAGATCATGTAGCTTTGCTCGACATTAGTAGCAATTTTTTGTACCAGCTTATATATAAATCTTAAAATATGTTGATTGGTGTGTTCAGCTGTATCTATTAAAATATAGAAAATAAGTGTGTGTGTGTGCGTGTGCGTGTGCGTGTGCGTGTGCGTGTTTGTGTGTGTGTGTGCGTGCGTCCGTGTGTCCGTGCGTGCGTGTGTGTGTTTATTTCATCAAGCAGACAAAAAATATACACAGATTTAGGTTATAATAATAAAGAGCAGAAAACATATAGTCAGGTGTGTAAAAAAGAGATAACCTGAAGAGATGATGATGGGGCCCATTGCGAAATGGCAAAGCCAGCAGTACGCGAGCCCGAGTCAGCAGCATAAAGCAAGACAACCACGATCACCCGACAGAGTGAAGATAGAGCCTCGGCTCCACCTTAAAATTTCGTAGGGGTTTTATTTGCCTTAAAACAGTCGGCAGCTTATTCCACAGCGCAGGTGTAGCAAAATTATAAGATCTTTGACCAGCAGATGTTAGATGTTTGGGAACAGGAAGTGATAGTAATTGATGACGAGCATGGTAATGTGATAGTGATACAGAGCTACTAGTGTGAAACAATTCATGAGCTTGAATGAGTAATTTATACTTATAAAGTTTATCTACAGTTAAGATATCTAAATTGACAAATGGGTCTTTTGTTGGAAACCCGAAAGGCTTAAGGTTAATTATACGCAATAGTTTATTTTGAAATATGATTAATCTTTTTAGATATATCTGCGGTGCATTCCCCCACGTTTCAATTGAGTAACATAATTTTGAATGAATAAATGAATAATAGAGCATAACTAAAGTTCTTTTTGAGACGTACCCACTCAAACGATAAAAAACTCCTGAGATGGGTCGAAAATCCAGCTGGTGACAGCTAGTGGTGACAGCTAGTGGTGACAGCTAGTGGTGACAAAAATAACACCCAACTTTAAATTGCTCCCTGCAACTTGGCATGTCTTCAGCCTTTGAGGTTCCCTTACCACATGACTGAAACATGTTCAGCAAGTATCACTGAGCCATAGTTGGTGCAACAACGCTATTAAAAATACACAGCCTCGGCTTGCTGTAAGCTAAGTAGGCACCACACTCAATCTTTGAAGGATTACCCACATGCCCCCCATATCAGCCAAACTGGAATGCAAGAAACTTCAACTAATCACAAAACTTCCATTATGTAACTACAATGTTTTGGCAGCGCAAAATATTGTTATTACAAATTTCACACTCTGGCTTTCAAAAATAACAAAAATATTTAATGATCCGAAAATTAATTATTTACTATGATATTAGTATCATTGCTTACTCACTGTATAAATGAGCCCAATAGTCAGACTCTCTGTTAACCATTTTAGCAGCGGCATTAACACCCGGATGTGTGCATGTGTTACCATCAATCACAAACAACCTATAAATGAAAAGGTTTAGGAACCTGAGTGATCTGTCAAAGCATAGCGGTGAAGGCATACATTAGTACTTGAATTTAAGTTTCACACCTAAAGGATTGTTATATTTCAATAGTATTATATCAAGTTTTATTATATTATAACATGCTATACTTTATCATTTAACATTATATTACTCACAAAAGATTACAGTGTAGTGTTTTGAATGCATAAACAGTTACGCATAATTGTAAACACAAAACTTTAAATTGCAAATATTTTATTCTCAAACTATAAAAAGTTAAATCAACAGTTAAAGAGTATTGATTTGCACATAAATACATGGTTTGGTTGTAACTGAATACTGACGCATGTATGCATTTGTCTGCTCCAAAATAGATGAAAAAGAAAAAATAAAAATTAAGTTAAAAAAAGGAGCCTTGTACAGGCTTTAAATGACTGCAGTTTAAAAGCTGTTACATAGCTTTTTGATATTGATTTTTTAACTTTTAACTTTTTGTTTCTAGATTAGTTATTTCATTTTTTTCTTTGTAGCTTCTAAACATAGTTTATCATCAATATATATTTTTACATGTTTAGATTAAATATTATTTGGCACACATCTCTACTGGTACTCCACTGGTGTCAGTGTTATGCGCGGAATGACTGCCAGATGCTGTAAGTTTGAGTGCAGTGTCAGCATACTGCCTGTTATACTGATAGGTATAGACATCAGTATTCCCAGAAACCTTGATGTTAATTTTGTAGAAAGGCAGCTGCCGGAAACATCCCGTGGAGACTTTATGGACCAGCCTTGTTTGTCTAATCACTGAAATATGTATCCATTTATTACAGTTAGCAGTCAAGTAGAGTACATTTCTTTGTAGAGTTGTTGAAATTAGATATGGTAAAGGGGTGTTGGAAAATTTTCAACTCAGTCATAGAAGGAGTTGTCTTTTCTCTTGTTCATCAATTGCATTGTATCATCATTTCTAATACACGGTGGTCTTGAACCAGCTGGTGTGACATGCCCATAAGTTTACAACATACTAGGCCTTTAGTGTTTTTATAACAAGATTGGTTGGTGTAGATGGGCATTACTTATTGACTAGTGCTATATGAATTTAGGTTTTTTAGATCTGGTCGTTGACCTATGAACTCTGTTTTCAGCAGTTGAGCGTGCAGCTAGCTTGCTCAGTCCAAAGAAGCAGTCTGCTTTACTTGTAGCTGATCATGTATCTAGTTACTGAAATAATTTTTGTTACGCAGTCTCAAAATTATTTACTGAGAAGCAAATGTTACTAACTATGAAATTATATATTATATTTTTATTTAAATTGGCTTGTTCTTTTATTTATTTATGATTGTGCCTACTGTGCCTATTCATTAAACTAGGTTGGAACTTGGGTATTGATTACCTGCATCTGTTTTTATACTTCACGATGATGTTTTGCTTGAAAGTCAAGCTTCAAAGACAATAAAGTTGATAACCACCCCACAGTAAGAATAACCACGTCAGTAAAGTCATAAAAGTTTAAAGTCCCAACAATGTTTCCATACTGCTAAAACATTGATGATAGATACGATGGTAATGATTTGGTAAAAAAGTTTTAATTTCATGAATCCTCCACTCTGAAACATGCATAAAGTAAAACCACAACACGTTTACATGTCTTTATTACAATATGAGCTTTTTCTATCTACCCATATGAAGCCACAGTTACATGTTCAAAAATATACTGCATTATATAGGATTTGAACCCATGAATGGCTGGTTTACCACTCAGTGAGACACCATCTGCACTGAACTTTCACTTTCTATGAGAATATAACTATTGTTCCTACTGTCTATACATACTCTCTGTGTTTTATTGGCATGCATGAAAATCTCTCACAGCACACAAAACAGTCAGTGTAGTAGTAGTAGTAAACAATGCTTAAGACCACTAGTTTTCAACTATATAGTTTTGACCCTTTAACAAATACATTGAAAAAACAGAAAAATATAAAATGATTTATCGGCGTTTTATCATTAAGCGCTACATTTTTGTTTTATTCAAATATTAGAACTGTTTAAACTAAAACACAAAAAAACATGTATGAATTCCAAAGTGCATAAACTATTTATTTCTAAAGCTTAGCCTTGTAGACACGGCTAAATAAAAAACTAGCAAATAAAACTTTATGTGGTCTGTTCATATTTGTGCAGATTGTAATCTTCAACCATTAAAATTGAAATGTGGAGAATTTAGCCTGCATAATCGTGCAGAAATTTTTTACAGCAATAAGGTTTGCATATTTAAAACCGCTAAAATAGAGAAATAATCTAATATATAATTTATGGCAATCGATTAAAGTACTAATTAGTTACAATGTTTTAAATGAGAATTTTTGTTTTTCAGCAAATGGTCCAGTTTATTTTAAACACACACACATACGTGCACGCACACACACACACACACACACACGCACGCACGCACGCACGCACACACGCACGCACACACACAAACACATGCATGCACGCACACACGCAAACACAAACACATACACATGCATGCACGCACACACGCAAACACACACGCAACTGAATATCTAAGCTTGATCAAACTGAGTAAATTGGAGAAAACTTTATGCAGTCTAGAGTAACTTGGACAAATAATTTCAATCTTTGTTCTTTGAGTTGACTTTTGCATAACTCAGTTTTTGCTGTGACTCTTCTATTATTTTTATGTGTGAGTACTATCATGTAGAGCTAGAACAACTCATAGACTGTTTTATACTCTCCAATATAGATCAGGTTTCACACAACTCATAGACTGTTTTATACTCCTCAATATAGATCAGGTTTCACACAACTCATAGACTGTTTTATACTCTCAATATAACTCAGGTTTAGACAACTCATAGACTGTCTCATACTCTCAGTATAACTAAGGTTTTACACAACGCATAGATTGTTTTATACTCCCCAGTATAGCTCAGGTTTTACACTAACAGGTTAAAGGATTTTTGTGCTTCTTTCTTCAAGTTATGGTCCAGTTTGAATAAATTGATTGATTCATTTGAGGTCCTTTTTACTTTTTAGTTTTACATCAATTTTTTGTAATAACTCATTTTAATTTTATCAATACTAATATCTTTTTAACACAACCAAAATTATAATTTTAACTTTTAAAGACTTTTATTTTAAGTTTTTTTATGTTTAACCAAAATTGTTTTTCAACTAATTTTGTTTTTAATAATAATTGGTTACCATGAGCTTGCCTCTGTTCTTGTTTGGTCAATATCGGCTTCTTGTTAACACAGTTAATTTTGTGTATTTCAATGATCTCAAGTCTCCTACCTTCCTCTTCATTTCAGACTTTATCAAATTTTGTTTATTAGTAAATATCATTTAGTTAAGTCTCACTTGACCCTCGACCCTATGTTGTTATTGTCTCTTTTAATCAGGTTTAATAAATCAATTTTATGCTTCGTTGTGAAAAGTTGTTTTTCCTCATCAATTGTAAGCTATTTTAGGTGAACCGCTGAAAGTTGGCTTAATGCTAATGAAAATACTTACCAGCATCCTTGGCTTGGTCTCACTTTTTCTATCATTAGACTCGCTTGTCTAATAATCTTATTAGAAGTTAAAGTAATATAAATAAAGTAATATAAACATACAGTGCAGAACAAAATAGTCGGAACACAGTTGTTGAATCGCCAATTTTGTACTTAATTTGCTTTTTCAAAGTATTCTTGCATAACTTGAACACTCAAGTTGGCCAGTTTTGTATAAATTGGCTGTAAGCTTTTGGGAGAATTTCACTCATTCGCAGTGTCTACGCTTCAAAATAAAAAGTTTACTGTAGTGCATCTTTACATGGAGGAGAACATGACAATACGAGAAATTTAAGAAAATTTACACATCCCAAAGTCTACTCTGTACAACACAATCAAAGTTGTCGACAATTTCTCATATTGTCATGTTCTCCTCCGTGTAAAAATGCACAACAGTAAACTTCTTATTTTGAAGCGGAGACATTGTGAATGAGTGAAATTCTTCCAGTGAAAATCTTACAGCCAATTTATACAAAACTGGCCAACTTGAGTGCTCAAGTTATGCAAGAATCACAAACAACATGCCTTGAGAAAATACCAAACATCTTTTGATATTCATTTAGAACTTCAAAGTGTTATATTTATATATATATATATATATATATATATATATATATATATATATATATATATATATATATATATATATATATATATGTATGTATATATATGTGAGATCGTTCTTTGAATTATGATGTAGATTTGGAACTCGTAGAAAAGTGTTTTTTTGCACTGAAGATAAATCATTAATGACATATATTGGACTAATATTACAAGGAGTTCTTACTATAATAAGAGCCGTGCTTGGCCAAAACCACAGATAGAGACTGGAAGAAATATTGCATTTAACGATTGTGTTTACAATTATGCGTAACTGTCTTTTGCATTCAAACAACTACACTGTAATCTTTTGTGAGTAATATAATGTTAAATTATAAAGTATAGCATGTTATAATATAATAAAACCTAGTACAATACATATATATAAATATATACATATATATAAATATATATATATATACATAAAGGTAGAGGAATATTTCTCTATTGGAGAAAATATTGAAAAATGCTGGGATGTAAGCACAACTGTAATTCCAGTAGTCATTGGGGCACTGGGCGCAATAACACCGGCGCGTAAAATGTTGCTTGCCCAGATACCGCCAGCAATCAACTCAGATAAGTTGCAGAAAAGTGAGCTATTAGGAACAGCTAAGATATTGAAGTGAGTCCTCAAACTTCCAGGTCTCTGGTAGGAGACCCGAGTTAGAGCAGAAATTACCACCCATATGGGTTAACCTGGGTGAGAAAACAGTTTTTTATTATATATATATATATATATATATATATAATCACAAAAGTGATGAGCTTTGCACAAAGGCTAATAGTACCATACCTCTCACAGAGTGCTCAACCAAACCGAAGTGAGGAAGCGTATACTCTGGTGGTATATATATAAAATATATATACCACCAGAGTATACAAATATATATCCAGACACAGAGTATATAAATCCAGACAAATCCTCACACCTTGAATCTAGCTGCTGAGGAGGCAAAATTCCATCCATAATGATAAATATGTCAATGTTATACTGAAAGTTCTATGTATAATCTTGCTATCCACACATTTACCGCTGCCACCATGTTAGATTATTACAATTAGATAAAGAACACAGCTTTTCTAAATGCTCAACATTTAATAAGTGTCTTTCATAAGTCACACACAATAGAACATGAGTGATTAGAATCTTCTAGAACAGTGGGTGTGGTTGACAACAATATAAGCATGGGGGTAGACAACTCTTAATAATACAACAGGGACCATCCGGATAGGCTAACCAAAGGACGAAGTGTACTTCTGATAAAAGACCAGAGGGGGGTAATTCCCAACAACTATCGACCAATAATATGCTTGCCCACCACCTGAAAACTGCTCTCAGGAAGAGTTTCAGACAAACTGGAAGAGCACATGAGTTAATATATTACCAGTGCTCAGAAAGGAACTGAACGCAACACCCGATGAGTCAAACATTAGTTGCTGGTGGATCAGACAATCGGTCAAGACAGCAGGAAAAGGCATACCAATCTTGCCATGGCTTGAATTGACTGCAAAAAGGTCTATGACTCAATTCCCCATAGTTGGATACTTGAGTGCCTATGGTTGTTCAATGTTCACCACGACCTTGTGGCATTCATCAAGATGTCAATGACCAAATAGAAGACAGAACTAGAGACTATTGGCAAAAAGCTGGCAAGTGTCAAAATTAAGCGAGGCATCTATCTAGGTGACTCCTTATCACCGCTACTCTTCTGCATATATCTAAATCCTCTTAGCAATATACTGGAAAAGGATTCAATATGGGTACCAGTTTAAGAGTGGCACCACGATAAACCACCTCTTCTACATGGATAACATCAAGCTGTACGCCAACAAAGAAAGGGACATTGATTGGCTAATGCATGCACACCTTACTCAAGTATACATTTAAGACACTTGAATGACCTTTGGTATTGATAAATGTAGAATGCTAATTGTCAAGAAAGACCATTCTGTGCTCACAGATGGCCTAAAAATGCCAAATGGTACCATCAAAGATATCGAAAAAGGGTACAAGTACTTGGGATTATGCAAAGTAACATCAACCATGAAGCCAAAGTGCGTCACAAAGCAATTACTGATCACAAGAAACGTGTTCGGCAGGTCCTACTAATCCAGCTCAATGCCAGGAATCAAGTTATGACAATAAATACCTACACACTGTCAGTAATAAAATACCCAGCAGACATTAAAAAGAGGACTAAAAAAGCCATCAATGAAACATATAGTGTAGAGCAACTCGTAAACTGCTCACCATGCATGGAGCACTCCAACCAAAATCTGATACTACTAGATTGTATCTCGATAGGAAAGATAGTGGTAAAGGGACTCAAAAGTGTACAACAGACACTGAGAAAAGAAGAACAAAGCATTAAAGCCTATGCAGTCTCTATGGCCACCTCAGATGAGTTGCTAGGTAAATTTCAATCGGCTGCTCTGACAATGGACCTTCACGGAGATTATGAGGAACTTGACTGGCGCATGAAACCTCTTTAATGTGCTTACCATCAACATATATTTAAGGTTGGCGATCACCACCAGACATATATGTGGCTGAACAAAAGAAACCTATTGGCCAATACAGAGTGACTGCTCATGGCAGCTCAGGAGCAAGTGCTCCCAACAAGGCAACTCCAAACAAAAACATATTACATTAGAAACGATCCTAGATGCAGGCTGTGCAGAGATGCACCTTAGACCATCCAGCACATCAACAGCGGATACAATCAGCTAGCAAGAAATGCATACACTGAGCAGTATATTCATGTTGCAGGTGCTGTGTACAGAAGTCTATGTGATGAGTATGGCTCTAATAAACCACAACACTGGTGGGAAGCTCCTGGTAAGTTTGAGCACTCGCCTCAAGATCTTAGCTGTTCCCAATAGCGCACGTTTCTGCAATTCACCTGAGTTGATTGCTGTCGGTATCTGGGCAATCTACATTTTATGCGCCGGTGTTATGGCGCCTAGTGCCCCAATGAATACTGGAATTACAGTTGTTCTTACATCCAAGCTTTTTTGCATCTCTTCTCCAAGAAGGAGATATTTCTCTACCTTTTCTTTTTCTTTGCTGGCTATAATCGTTATATATATATTATTATATGTATATATATATATAAAAAATTGTTTCCTCACCCCGGATACCCCGTATGGGTGGTAAATTCTGCTCTAACTCGGGTCTCCTACCAGAGACCTGGGAGTTTGAGATCTTAGCTGTTCCCAATAGCGCACTTTTCTGCAACTCACCTGAGTTGATTGTTGTTGGTATTTGGGCAAGCCACATTTTATGCGCCGGTGTTATTGCGCCCAGTGCCCCAATGACTACTGGGATTACAGTTGTTCTTACATTCCAGCATTTTTCAATTTCTTCTCCAAGACGGAGATATTTCTTTACCTTTTCTTTTTCTTTGCTGGCTATATTGTAGTCATTGGGTACTGCTATATCTATTATAGTAGCCCTCTTGTTCTCCTTGTCTACCACCACTATATCTGGTTGGTTTGCTAAGACATGCTTGTCAGTTTGGATGTAGAAGTCCCAGAGGATCTTAGCGCGGTCATTTTCATTGACCTTACCAGGAGCTTCCCACCAGTGTTGTGGTTTATTAAGGCTGCATGAGGTCCATGTTATCAGTCCGAGTCCATTTCATCCTTCCCATATAGCCCCACTGTTGAGGTTCACTCATAAAGTAGCACTGCATGAGGCCCATGTTATCAGTCCAAGTCCATTTCATCCGTTTTGAACCAGTAGCCCATTTTTCACTGCCTTGGGCTACTGGTTCATTTTTCACTTGCCTGGTTCAGCTACAGGCAGCGCGGGCCTTGTTTGATCGGGCGACGTCCGAGCCGGCATGGCTTTGGTTATTGCACTCATCATAGAGGTTGTAGACATTATACAAGCAAGGGTCTTGTCCAAGGACTACCAGAAAAGTGCAGTTGTTGGGGTTTGAACTGAGGACCTAATGATCACGGTCCCGATACCTTACCAACTGTGCTATCTGTCCTGTATAATAAATAATAATATATATAATTATAAATTAATAAACCTTAATATTATATAACCTTATATATTATATAAATATATATATATATATAAATATATATATATATATATATATATGTATATACATATATATCTATAGTCATTGGGTACTTTTATATATATTCTAGTAGCCCTCTTGTTCTCCTTGTCCACCACCACTATATCTGGTTGGTTTGCTAGGACATGCTTGTCAGTTCAGATGTAAAAGTCCCAGAGGATCTTAGCGCGGTCATTTTCATATATAATGTATATGTATATAATATATATTATTTATAATATATTATATATAAAGTGTCTCAAGTTAATTGTACTTGTGCAAAATACATGCGGTAGTTTTTGTGAAGATTTAAACTTTATTAACTTTTGTAAGTGGATTTATTCAAATAGCTAAACATCTTAAGACATTACCTGATTGAAACTGTTTCTTCTTCATGTATGCGTTTCTCTCTTTTAGATTCATTTTGTCATTTTTGGCACCTAATGAAAAAACTTTTCACTGGAGCACAGCTAAAATCTTTAGAATTTTGTAATTAACCACTAAACTAAGCATATTTTCCTTAACTACTATAATACATGTAAGTACTTCTGAGTTTGTCAATCCTTATCGTGTGACATCAAAGAGCTTATTTATATAGCTTAACCTATTTAAATAGAATGACAAACAAATATCACATCAGCCTTCTGTATGATCAAATTATTCAGGATTTTAGACATTGCATCAACATAATGAGAGAACATTTTCTGTGTGATGTAATCCCTTATTTCTCAATATCTACCAAAAGAGCAAACCATAGAGCAGGTTTCGTCAGTTAAAAATACAGTCAGAAATTGAAACAGATATCACTTTAACAACCATTCAACACTGCTCACACATAAACTAACTCAGTATATTCTATCCGCAGCACTCATGATAGTAAATATCATTTGAATTGAAGCTGTCAAGGACGTAACGTCAATGAAGGTTTGCATTGAAAGCTGATAGAACTGTTGCGTATGTCTCAAAATATCTATACAAAAAGCAAACCAGGCTTCAGCTTTCGCAAGCTAAAAATTCGGACAGATATATTAAAACATGTGTCGCCACACCAACACTTGAGCCTTAATCAATACTATGGTATTTAACCAAGAGTAACCTTTAATATAAAATTACCTTTTGTAGCTGAGCTAACAGAAGTCAGGTAAAATATAGGTCTGATCATAGATTAGCTTGATAATTGATATTTTATGACGAACAGCCAGACGTATTAGTAAATAATGATATGGATGATTCTATTGTACAAATAAGAAGATATCCAATAGCATTTACAAGTTTACTTTGAAAATTGATTTAATCCTACATAGAGTAGGTCAACAATAGTTCGACCCTAAAACAACATACATTAAAAGCAGTCAGAGAAATATTTGTGTTTTTGTGGAATAGTGAAATGCACCAAAATATGTTACTTTTTTTCGCTCTTATATTCGTGCTCAAGTTTTGAATATAAATTTCAATAAAATCTAAGCGCTATGACCGATTTTTATCAATAGCTTGAGTTTTTTGTGTTTATTTTCAGTTGTGTATCACTTTTGCTTTGCCATGCCTCTAATGGTTTAATTATTTTTCAAAGTTTGAGCATCTTAGAAAATCACAAAAGTATATCAAATGATTCATTCTCTTTTATACAATAAAGCAAAGATTCTATTATTTGGTAATGCAGCACTCACCGTATATGCTTTGATTTCTTGAACATAGAATGTTTATTCTGGTGTTCTAAAGACTCTATATACAAGTTACGATTTTGAAAAATTATATTTTTTGTTAACAAGATTTTTTTTATGAGATATGCAGGCTTTGTTGCTATTGCAAAACTATAACAAATTTGACAGGCTATTATTATTAATTACTTAATATTTAAACTTATTTTCAGATCAAGATTTCTATCTATCTAAAGAACAACTACCTTTGCACAATTACAATTTATTAAATAACATTTTATTAAAATTTCCAACTTGAGCTAATTATGTCACTATATTTTTTTTTAAGTCTTCTCTTCTGATCTTTGCCTCCATTGCATTAAGAAGCACCTATTCTAATAAAGCTTGCCATGAATGCAGAATATCCTTCTAATGGCCTTTATAGGTTTAAGTAGAAAAAGAAAGAACATCTATTAGGCAATGATACTTCAACAATTATGATATCAGATTTTAACTTCAATTAGTGAGTCTAAATTTAAGCTGTTAGCTTTCGTGAACATTGCCGGTGTAGTTTACTGCTGTTTCACAATCCTTCACCTAACCATAAGCTGAGGCTAACCAGTTTCACATTTCTTCACCAGGTTATAATCTAAAGCGAAGCAGTTTCACTACTCCTCACCTAGCTAGAAGCTAAGGCTAAGCAGTTTCACTAATCTTCACCAAATTATAAGCTAAGGCTAAGCAGTTTTACTAGTCTAGATCAAGTTTTAAGCTTAGGTTAAGCAGGCTCATGAGACCTTACCTAGTTATAAGCTAAGGCTAAGCAGTTTCACTAGTCCTCACCTAGTTATAAACTAAGGTTAAGCAGTTTCACTAGTCCTCACCTAGTTATAAGCTAAGGCTAAGCAGTTTCACTAGTCCTCACCTAGTTATAAGCTAAGGCTAAGCAGTTTCACTAGTCCTCACCTAGTTATAAGCTAAGGCTAAGCAGTTTCACTAGTCTAGACCAAGTTTTAAGCTAAGGTTAAGCAGGTTCATGAGACCTTACCTAGTTATAAGCTAAGGCTAAGCAGTTTCACTACTCCCCACCTAGTTATAAGCTAAGGCTAAACAGTTTCACTAGTCCTCACCTAGTTATAAGCTAAGGCTAAGCAGTTTCACTAGTCCTCACCTAACTATAAGCTAAGACTAAGCAGTTTCCCAAGTTCTCAATTAAGTATAATCTAAGTCTAAGCAGGTTCCCTATTACTTACCTAGCTATAATCTTAGGCTACGCAGCTTCACTAGTCCTCACCTAGGTATAGTCTAAAGCTAAGTCTGTCAAGTAATGAAGCAAATAATTTATCTTCTAATAAACTCTTCGTGATTAAAATTATTCCTTCTGATTCCATCTCAAAAGCTGTTGTAGTCAATTTGAAGTTTTGAAAAGTGATTTGGTCTGTAAATGTTTTGCTGGTGTTTTTTTATAGTGAATTTTTTTAAATGCTAGTAGCAGAGCTTTACATTTGTTATAAAAAAAAGTATTTCCCAAATTGAGTCCTTGCGCTAAACTATGTGCAGATTGAAACGAGGGCATATCTGGCTTTAAATTGAACTTGCAAAAGTTGTAGTAAATTTTATTAGAATGTATCATCATTTTTTTATTATTTGCAATGGTTTTATTTTTTTGAGATGATCTGAATGCCAAGATTTTTTCAGATGAAAATAAACAAGACCTGATTGCGGTTAAAAAGCTCAACAGAAAAATACATGCAAACTGACCTCACTAGTTGCTATCATTGCTATAGTTGCAATCGGCTATTGTGTTCAAATTGCAGCTTTACTCGTCTCTATTCTGTCAGTCTCTTTGTAACTATAAATGTCAATATCACTCTTTCACTTGATATGAATATTTTAACAACTGATCAAGTTTGTGACTTTTTATTGTTAAGCATCTTAGCCATCAGACTACCTTAAAACACATCAATTACATAAGTACTCTTTCAGCTTATTCAGGTTCTTCAATACTTTGGCTTTCAAATGAGCTATCGTTTGACATGGTGAGACAGACATCGGTTGGTGTTTATAGGATTTCTTCAAAGCTCTACCGCAAAAATGTTCATTGGTACAGGGTCGAAAATTGTGACGTCACCATTTTCATATTTGGTGCTGTGTGCTCTTGCCGCTTATTTTATTGCTTGCCGCTTATATTTATTAACTACGATAATGACACTAGTGGCAGGTGAAGACAAGACAACTCCAGATAACCAATGAAGATGACAAAGGAATCAGTGTCATTAGCCCTCCATGTACAGATTATTTCTATAATAAATAACTCAGATTCCAAGCACCATACTATGTTTTCCCAATGATATTATGCACTAGCCCTCTCTTTTTATTGTGATGTTGAGGAGCACGACTGAGTCTAATTAATTTCAAGCATTGCGCAATCTTGCGAAAGTACACTTGACATGTAGTCCTAGGGCGGCGCCACTGCAGGTCACATTTTCATCAATGTGATTTCTTTACCTTTATCTACGACACTGTATTTATCGTAGCACAATTAATTAACCCTGAACATGTGTTTGTATTGGTCGGGCGTTAGCAAAATCCCCAGGCATTGTTGATTATTTAGAATACTAGTTTATTATTAGCGCTCTCTGGACTTAACAGCACCAACTGTCACAGAATAGCGCAGCCTCAATGGCAGCGAAAGGGATCAACGACCTAAGGCTAAATAATAGTTATGACATCACATTGTGGTGGCCGCAACCAAGTGTTTTTTTTGCAGGACATACTTTTGCCACCCTGTTTTACATAGTTCTACTATTCTTTGTGTATTGAATATAGGCTCATTCGATAGCCAAGACTTTGATGTATTGAAATAAATAATAAAAAAATTGTATAATTTATGTGCTTTAAACATAAATAACAAACTTAAATGATAGGAAAATACCAATACACTCTGATAAAATCTGCTTAAGTTTTGTGCTAGTTCATCTTTAAGCCGAATAAGGCACAGATCCTCACACTTTGTATTTGACAGAAAAGGCTTAAAGTTGATTTGAGAGTGTATAAAGTCGTAAGTTCCTGCGTGCTTCTTATGCAAATACCTCTTTTAGTAGTTTAAAAAAAATTAAATATCTTCTGATTTGAATGTTTCTTGATTTACCAAAATTAAACAGCTCTTAACTATGCTCTTAACTATGTCATTGATTGACAGTATCTTAGCTTTACTTCTATGAACATGAGCAAAGATTCACCATAATGCTTCTTTTCAAATTATTTTGTTTACCGATACTTCATCAACTCAGAACATAGTGTTGCCATCCGAATTTAGCTGGTTAGTTTATAAAAATACTTAATCCTTTGTGGATCATTTTAATTTTTGTGCCAAAGGGTTTAATGCGCAAATTAAGATTTAGGTTTGTGCATGCATATGAGCATGTGCGTATTTTTGTGTAAGCATGTGCACATACGTGTACGTATGTGCATGCATATGTGAGTGCAAGTGCGAATGCGAATGAGTGTGTGTGCGTGTGCATGTGTGTCTAGTTAATTCTTTCATTTAAAACCAACCTTTGCTGAAAATTACAAATACTTCTATCCTAATCATTATTTAAAACCTGACTTGTATTATTTAATAGTTGAACTTGTTTTACTAAACTTGGCATTGGTTTAAAAACTTTAAAAGAAGAATTTCCACCAAATTTAATTAGGAAAACTGTTTGCTCACACTAATTCATGTTGCATCTTTTACATCGAATTGAGAAATAATACATAACAAAGAAGGCACCAATGCATTTCAAAAGTCATATATGTATGTGTTTAAATGTAAATGAATTCAATATTTGGTCTGATTAACTGATTTGACCAGCGCTTGCTTCAAATAAAACACTAACCTGCCATTAATAAAATGTGTCATTTATAAACTATGTTATTAATAAACTGTGACATTAATAAACTGTGACATTATTAAACTATGACATTAATAAACTGTGAAATTAATAAACTGTGAGATTAATAAACTGTTCTGTTAACAAACCATGTAACTAATAAACTGCAATATTAATGAGCTGTGAAATTAAACAGCTGTGACAATAATAAACTATGTAATTAATAAAATGTTCTATTAATAAACTGTATCAATAGTAAAATGCGCCATAAATAATTGTGCACTAGCCCACATCAAAATTAGACCTTTTCCGCAGGTACCATTTAGAGTTTGTATATTTTAATTCATGCATGCCCTAACCTCAATACACACGTGATATTTGTCTAAAGAATCATGTTTAAATAAAGTTTAATGCTGTCACCATATGCATTTGAACAAAAAATATCTCTAAAAATAACAGAAGTTACATAAAAACTTAAAGAAGTGTGAAGTGTTGCTATGAACAGACTTTTGAGATAGAACCAAAATGAACTAATTTCATCACTTTATCACAAATACTTTATTAGGCAATGAACTCTTAGTTTTTTTTTCTAGTTAGTCTTAGCCTTAGCTTATAACTGAGGACTAGTGAACTGCATAGCCTTAGCTTATAGCTAGGTGAGGACTAGTGAAACTGCTTAGCCTTAGCTTACAACTAGGTGAGGACAAGTGAAACTGCTTAGCCTCAGCTTATAAATAGGTGAGGAGTAGTGAAACTGCTTTAGCCATAGCTTATAGCTAGATGAGGACTAGTGAAACTGATTAGCCTTAGCTTAGTACTAGGTGATGACTAGTGACACTGCTTAGCCTTAGCTTATAACTAGGTGAGGGCGAGTGAAACTGCTTAGGCTTAGCTTTTAACTAGGTGAGGACTATAGAAAATGTTCAGCCTTAGTTTATAGCTAGGGGAGAACTAGTGAAACTACTTAGCCTTAGCTTATAACTAGAAGAGGAATAGCGAAACTGTTTAGCTTTGGCTTTTAACTAGGTGAGGACTAGTGAAAATGCTTAGCCTTAGCTTATAGCTAGGTGAGAACTAGTGAAACTGATTAGCCTTAGCTTATAACTAGGTGATGAATAGTGAAAATCCTTAGCCTTAGCTCATAACTAGGTGAGGACAAGTGAAACTGCTTAGCCTAGGCTTATAACTACATGTAAGTGAGGATTATTGTGGCTGCAATAGTCCACACTGGCAATGCTCAAGCAAGCTAAAAACTAAAATGAAAGGTGTAAATTTACCTAATAAATAGGTCATCATGATTCTGATTATAGCACGGTGTCACGTTAACTAATTCTGTCTGACACAGCAGTAACATTAAAACAAACCACAACAACATCCGCTTCAGAAAGTTTTAATTTTTAGAGAAGCAGGATATTAACAGACGCCAATGTCAAATATAGCAAATAACTAAATTATCTGTAATCAATAAATTAAAGAAATGAATATATATTTTTTCTTTTGTTCAAAGTTCAGTATAACTATTGCTTGTGTGGATACACTTATCCTTTTTATTCAACACACTATTAAATCAATTCCTACATTTCCTCCTGTCAAGTATTAAAGGGTAGTGTATGTTTTGCTCAGTCAGATGTAAAATCAGTGCTTCTGATAGAAGACGAGATGTGTAGAAGTTTTATTGTTGTAGCTCTTTTTATGGCAGCAATCTCTGGCAGCAGTGCCTTGGGTGAGTATTAAATGACAAAGGTAACATACGTAGTAGATTTTATTTTATTTGTAGCTGTTAAAAGAAATCTACAGTTATGGATGTGTGCAGCATGAAAATTAAATGTTTCCCAAATCTGAAAAATTTGTGTGTACACGCATTTCTAGTATTGTATATACTGTTTCTGTGTACGTTGGGCTGAGTTTAGCTAAGGACATGACAGAGCAGCACACATGCAATCTTAGCTAGATGCTTATATATTAAGCATATAATGAGGTAGTTTTTGCATTACCCGCGATGGGATACCTTTTTACGTCTTTTGTACAATTAATAAAACTTTGTTTTAACTGTACAGTGATGTACTTTTCAAATACTCTGGGCAATAGTATAGCTATTGTCTTAGCCGTGCATCATGATAACCTTAGTGTTTTTCATGCATTGCAACATATTTTGTGTTAACTGTTCAGGAAGCTACCTTTTTGCATTTTATCCAAATCAGTTACTACAAAAATCCTTAACAATGTAGCTTGTACATTTATTGTAATGCATAACAATTTATTGCGTGTTCATTAATTTCTAATGGACACACAATAAATGAAGTAAATTGAAATAATTTAAGCTACTTGCTAAAAAAAGTGAGTAGTCTGTCTCTTTATTTAATAAATTTTCATGTTTAGGCTTTACACGCTGTTAGTTGTTTGAAGATTATAATTTCATTCAAATTTATTTTGAAAGGGTTATTCATATTGAGGTTGTAAATTCAATTCAGCTCATCTACATGTATATTAAAACAAAATTAGGTATCTAAGTAGCTTCAGGTTATAATGTTGGTATGCAGTTGTCAGAAAGGTAATTCATCACATTTGGTATAATAATTAATAAACTCTTAACAACTGCAAATCTATAAAAAAATTTAGTACAAATATTAATATTATATATTATAACTAATATGTAATATGCAATATATTATTTATATATATTACACAAATATTAATTTACTGCCATTCTAGCCGCTAGCTAAGAGATTACCTAAGAAATTTTTTGCATATATGTAAATAACGAATAACAAATATAATAATGAATCTGACTATGTTGACTATGTCTGCAAGTCTGTGTAAAATCTATGCTGTTCTACAATTTTCAGCCTGTTTTTATCCAAACTTTTCATCAAAACTATGTCAAATGCTTTTTGGTCACAATTTTTTTGACAAAAAAACTTCCATCAGTATTTGGGAATCACTATCTAAACACTTACTTGTGGACTTGTTTAAACCTAAACAAATCTCAAGCATGGTTGAGCTTATTGCTAACTTCGGAATAATTTTTAAAGCTAATGAGTTACAGCTGGTTGCAACAAAAGTGAAGAAAAACGTAAAGAACAAAACAATTAATCTAATTCTTTTTGAACTTGAATATCACACATTTTGAAGTCTATAAGACATAAGACGATAATAAGTCTATAAGACATGGTCACAAACTCATAGACAACGCTATACATGTTTAGGCAAACCATTAGTAATACTTGGCTGTCTTTGAAGCTAAAAACAAAAATTAAAAAGTTGTAAATTGATGAATTATCAAAGAAACAGAAACATTTGAGTGTCCATTCTTTCAAATGTAACTGCTTATTCAATTATATGAGCATAAGCCAATAAGTAAATTACAAATACAACAAAATTGTATAAGATTGTCATGCCCTCTGTATTTAGCAGGAGAGTCTAACTCTTTTCATGTTTTTAAAACTTTGATGAAAGCTGAGTTCATGAATTAAATTGTTTTGCTGCCCTGTCTCTATCTTGAACCACTAATCAACTTTTTTCAAAGCCTAATTTGTGTTGCCCTGTAAAAAAACATCTTTTTTTCAAAAATGTACAGTATATTACTTCAACATCAAATTCATTTGGTCAAGGCTTGTTTTGTAGATTTAGCTGTCTGTGAAAGACAACCTGGAATAATCCAAAAGAACTACCGATTGCCAGTGAGTACAGCTCACACTAGTGAGAGAAGTGACTCCAGGAGCCTGATTGAGTGCTTACTCAAGTGCTATAACAATAACTCTAACTGTAAAAGCTCTTTCTACAGTGAAGAAGGTGAGCAGCTACTTCTTTCAGAAAAAATAACATTGTCGCCTTCTGAAGTAGGTCGATTGTTTCAGTTAGATTATGCAACTCAAAAACCTTTACATATTTTATAATAACAAATAGAGCAGTACATGTAGAAGGAAAAATAGAGTCCCTTTTTATGCCACAAAAGACCTTCCTGTAAATATCATGTTTTTTGGCAATGTTGACCACAATAACTGGTACAACAAATATTTTTTTCTAAATTTTTTTTATAGTCAGCAACTTACTATATCTGAGAATTACACAGATTTGACCCAAACTTGCTAGACATGTAACATTCTTAAAAGCTTGTTATACGCATAATAACCTGAAGACAATGGAACAGTAGCATGAAATAAATTGAGATGACTTGATATGACTTAAAATAATTTGAAATAAATTGAAATGGCTTTCAATAACTTGAGATAAACTGATACGAATTAGGGTAACTAAAAATAACTCGATATTCTGAGATGGCTTGAGATGACTTGAGATGACTTGAGATGATTGTAAAAAGAAGCTGAGTAAATAACTTCTATAAGACTTTGTTAAATTCGATGCAACACCAAGTTTTATTAAGATAAATGTATATGTTATATAATCTACTAATATTATCAAAATCTTACACAAAAAGTTCACTTTCTAACAGTTATTTTCAGCACTTGAGCTGTTTGGAAATTAAAATTAGTTTGCATATTGAGTGCTTCTACTTTCAGAGAAATTATGCAAAAAAATTAACGTTTTGCATAACCTTCTAATTTTTAAAGGTAACAGAACAACAACGAAGTTTTTGTGAATTTGACAAATTTTTTTCGAAGCAAAACTTCTATCATTATTTAACCACTACTTTAAGCAATTTTTCTCTATATTCATATAAAACATGATGTAATATTATACCATAATATGTTATATTACGTTACAATACATTATATTATACACGTATATGGTAATGTAGCTATATCATATTGTATATAATATATATCATACAATAATATATAGCAATAGTAATATAGCATAATATATTATGCTATGTCATATAGTATCATATTATAATATGATATACTCTATTATACCACAATATATTTATTATATTGCATTAAGTTAATTTATAATATATTTATATATATGCCATATTTAATTATGTGATGTTAATAATACCAGGGTTATCCCAAGTTACATTACAATGTGCTATTTTAGGGTCAATCACACTAGTTACATTATGTATTACTATAGTGTAGATTTTTTATATTATAGTGTCTGCTATATTATTCTGCATTGTTTAACATTGTAATATTACGTTACCTATTTTATTATGACACATTATTTTATTATCCAATGCTCTATTAGACTGGGTTACTTTAAATTATGTTGCTGTACTTTGTCACCTTTCATATTGTAACATAAACATTGCATTAAGTTACAATATATTATATTATTATACGCAAGACTAGATTTGACTGGACACAAGTAGTGCGCTATTTTGTTACTGTAGAATACATCTTGCTCAGAATAAAAACATAAATACACACTATTGACTGCCTTACCTAGTGCCTAGTCTATAAAAAATTATTTTTTGATTGTTTGATGCAATATACAGTGTTTTAAGCACCCATATCTGCTACAACTAACACTAACTGTAGTGCAGTTATATGAAAAATAAACTGGGCTTTTGTTATAAAACTAAAATTCTTGTTAAAAAAATTATTACTCATTGTGAATTTAGTCAATGGCCATAAATTATAATTATATTAAATTAATCTTCATTTTGTTCTGATTTCAAGTATGTAAACCACAAAGCGGTAGAACAATGGGTTTAAATTATTATGTAAGACTAAATTTTGAGCATTTTAGTTTTTGTTGAAGATAATAATTTGTACAGATATGATCACACCACATACATTTATATTTGTTTATTTCAAGAAATATACATGCAAATAACTCGTAATTAGCAAGTAGAAATGGATCCAGCAACTAATAATACAGAAAAATTTTCCATGTTTTTAAATGTATGTTTTTTGCTGGAAAATAAATTTGTAAGTATGTACAACTTTAGCATGTATGTTCAAACTTGAACAAAAAACATAATCTATTCTGAAATATTTTAGTAGGTTTAAAACAAATAAAGCATGTTAAATCAAATAACTTCACAACATTTTAGCTTGGTTTGGCTTGGAGCTCAGAGTCCCAATCAAAATGTACCAAATGCTTTAGATTATATGGCATTAGGGCAAATGAATTAAAAAAATGTAGATAAACAAAATACTTAAAAAACCAAACCAACAGATTATCAGTAAAAAAAGATGGTTACTCACTTCACTGGTAATTTTATTTTCATATTTTTAATGTTTTGACTTTTTTGCATATACATGTTTATAGGCTAAATATCTAAAATTAAATTTACTTTTGAAAAAGAAATTTCACATTTCCTCGTTAAGCACAAATAAACTGCAAATACATTTATTATAACTTGCATGTGCATTTTAATTTATGCACTGAAAAAAATTTGTGAATATCTTTTTCAAATTTTTTATTATCAAAGTCTACTTAATGAAAAACCTGCTGGAGGGCAGACTCATCTGGGTTATCGAGTTTGCAGAGAAATAAATTCAAGATTGTTCACCCCACTTGCCACAAGCCGAAGCCTTTTCTAAAAATGAATACCGACCTATTTTTTACAGGTCCACACATTTTTATACTGAAAATAAAAACTATTGTTACAACTTAACAAATGAAATTTTATAATCGATAACAGCGATGTTTAAAAGTACTCTATTATATCCTTTTGTATCTACTCAATTGTTACATTTAGTGCAAGTTGCTACCTAAAACTTTTATTATTTCTATGCGATTTGTTAGTTGAGAAACTATTTGCTTGTATGCAAAATGTCAGCCAACCATATCCATAGCTAAGAACTTGCTGAAGAAAGAAATGCACAGCTAACTAAAAGACTTATTTGATATCATTTAAGCTGCTGGTTTCATGACAGTGATAGCTTCTGTGTTTAACATCAAATTGTTGTCTTTAGGCTCATGCTATCAGTTGACCGAAGAGCAGCCAATAGAAGGAAATCCCGCATTCAAAGGCAGCCTTGTAGCATTAAGTGGCTCATATAGTGACGTAGACAGAGATCCCCAGGTAAAACTCCAAATAAAATCTAGAGAAATAGCCAGCCTTACAAATTTTAAATACAAATAATATTTTGCAAAACTTCGCATAGAAATCTAAATCTAAATTCGAATTAGAATTTTTAATTTTTAAACCAATTAGAGGATTAACGATCAAAAAAGTTTCCAAGCTTTCGCTTTAACCATTCAAGAACCTGATAATTTTAACCTAAAAACAATTTTCTATTTATCATAAAGATGAGTATCTAGTATACGTGTAAGTATCTACATAAACGAATAAGGTTATGCTATATATTATTAGCAGCAACATCTTTAGACACTTTGACAAGCGCAAGCAAGTAACTTTTAGTTTTCAGTACATTAACTTTTAGTTTTCAGTACACAAGTCAGATCAATTTTAAAAAAATATAATTGAGTCTAAATCGGCTTGTAATGCTTTTTTGTACAGCTTTAACTATCTAATTTTGTACCATTAGCTTCCAATCAAATGATTACTGTCTAAAAAAAAGTTATTAAAAAAAAATTCAAAATATTCACTATAATAAGGGACATGCTCATCTGTTCATCTGTCCAAAGCCAGAACTAAAACTTGGAAAAAAATTTGTATCGTATGAGATTCGAACTCACAACTTTTAACATAGCAGTACAGACATACTATCATTTAAAAAATTCAATGCATATTAGCGTTTACTCGGATACAGTTATTACACTTACATTCTCTTACAACACACTTATCAGCGGGGATACTATAGTACATATAAACTTTACACTTAAGATAATCCCAAGTTCAAAACCCAACATTGGGCTACATGCATACACAGTTGAAATAAAAAAATAATACTTTCTTTGCTAAATACGCAAGTTTTATACATTCAAGTTTTAAATGCTGATTTTATAAATACATCAGAATCATTTAAAATTGACAATTTAGTAGCTGTTATTATACATTCAAAGGGATATATATATATATATATATATATATATATATATATTATAAATGCAGAGGGTGGGGTGTCTTATCCAACCTGTATATATACATACGTTATTACCTTCATGGCTAGCACTATCTTGTTGGAATATTTGACCTTGTATTTGAACAATTCCGTTGTATTTGCACAGTTCAATAATAATCAATATCAGTTTTTACTGAACATACCTGGCTGTTCGTCATAAGATATCAATTGTCACGCTGATCTGTGATCAAAGCTACATTTTAACTGACTTGTGTTAGTTCAGCTCACAGCAAAGATTAATTTCATACTAAATTTTGCTTTTGGGTAAAGACAATAATATTGATTAAAGTTCAAGTGTTGGCTTAGCGACATTTGTATTAATATGTCTGTCCGAATATTTAACTCATGAGTGCTAAAAACTGGTTTACTCTCTGCATAGGTATTCTGAGACATATTCAGCGGTCTGATCAGCTTTATTAGCAAACACTCAATTAAATTACGTCATTGTCAGCTCTAATTCAAACAACATCTCTATCATGAATGCTGTGGCTAGGATATACTGGCTCATTTTATGTGTGAGCAGATTTGAGAGGTTGTTACGGTGATATCTGTTTAATTAATTGTGCAATTATTTTTCTTTCATGAAAATTGAAGCTGTGTTTGCCTTTTGTATATGTATTTTGAGAGATATATTGCAGTTTCATCAGTTATCAAAGCAAGCCGTGAATGATTTTACCTCAGTGGCAATTCAAATTCAGATGAACTTCTCTTTCTCAAAAAACATATGTGAAAGATACTGGGTCATTATTGTTTAGAGCAAATTTTATGTGTAGAGACGTAAATATATAAAAATGTACCTGTTAATTTAACAAACCTGAAAGCTTCAAGCTGCTGGGTAATCATATAGCAGAATGATAAAGCAGTTGTGGCTGTCATTTGTGCATGATATTCTAATCTTGTCAAGCCAAATTTTGTGCAGATTACATCTTGTTACAACAATAGTATTTATTTTATTTTCAACTGATTGCTAATCATGATATTAGGATTTTTAAATCGGCAAAACCTCAATTAAAATTTGGGTTTTGTTGAAAAAAACCTCCTTTTTAAAATTCTAAACGAACTTCTTGGCTTAATATCTTAGTCTTTATTTTAGTTTTAATTTTTTTAATCAATTTTAAAGTTACGCTTTACTAATGATAAATCTTTAAGTTTTCTTAAGCAGATCTCAAATGAGGGTGATTTCAAATAGGAGAAAATATAAGAGACATCTGTAATCTGTCCAATGAGATTTGATCATTTGAAAAAAATCAAATATTGACATTATTTATTTCTCAATAATTAACCACGAGGGCTTATACTTATATAGAGCGGTAACAATGGTTTAAACTGTAACACTATGTCATAAATTTTCTCAGCTGACCAAGTATGAAGTCACATTCTCAACTTTACAGTCAGCTAATCATCAAACCCAAGTAAAAACTAGCAATTACTTGTAAGAATGAAAGCAATAACGGTAGCATCATCTACAAAATTGTTTTTGACTAGCGTGATTTATTAACAACAATAAATCCTATTTATAAAAAGCAGCTAAAGTTCCTAAAGTAGTTCTTAAATTTCTAAAAATTAAATAACTATGAAAACTTCACTTCTTCTCTAATTACTTAAAAAGTCCAAGCCATTTTGTTCGAAATATTTTTAATCGAGCTTCAACCATTAGGCAAAAAGCAGCTGTGGTCTAGAACGCTTGACCTGCGGTCAATTACAGTTGGGGGTTAAGTTCACAAATAGAATGGAATGACATCCATCCTTAAATTGCTTTCTGTCACAGAGCATGTCTCAAATTGTTGAGGCTTCTCTGCCAGGATCACAGTAGTTGTTTGTGTTGAAATGTTCTTCAAAACACTCACAGCCTCAGCTTGCAGTAAACTAAGAGGACATAATACTCAATCTTTCTCAAACAAAATTGCCTATGGACAATTTCTGATGGAATATAGGCAATAAGCCAATATATTAAATAAAAACCTAATACGCACCTATTTTGCAGGGCTTATGCAACAATGGGACGTGTCCAGATGATCACCTTTGCATTAACGGATGCAATGATGAAATTTTTAACACAACAGTCTGTCTAGGTAAGTTATTTATTAGCTTGAGAACCAAAATCTGATCTAATAATAGTGGAGTTATTTTCACTATTTCCACTAGTGTATGCTCCACTAATAATAGTGGAGCATACATGTACATTTGATGCTAAATTAAATCTAGAAATTGGACATTTTTAAAGCCAAATGTGACATATTTTGTCGCAATATCCTAAAGGTTGTTTATACACTCTTACATACTTGCAGCACCTGAAGAACATGGATGCTCCACATTAGACCAACATAGCAATATCAGGAACTACTACGGTGGCAGAAGTGATAACATAGATGAGGGTGAGCTAATGGTAAGACAAGCACCGCCAGACACACATATTTACCATGCTTAAAGGAAACATGTTTAAAAAATAATTTACATCAAATTTTAATAGATTTTATCAGAAAGTATCAGTGTTTTCCTGTTATTAATGATTGTTTTTGATGTTTAAGGAGATCTGATAGTCAGGATGTTTCAACATTAAAATCATGAAAGCGCAACTTCGACTACTATAGTTGCATAATATCAAATAGAGTGGCACAAAAGAGATGCGTAACACTGCAAGTTGAAAGTGAGACCCAATTTGAATATCAAGAGATACAGTCAGCTGCAGAAACTAATGGCATCATTTTTGGCACTTAATTTTCTTCTGATCTTTTCAACTGTGCTCAAGTTTAGTCCATTTTCATCTTGAAGCATTCTAGTGGTCAGATTACTTCAAATATTAAAAATAGAAAAGTACTGTTACTTTCTGATCAAATCTACTCAGATTTTGTGTAAGGTTATTTTTAAGTTTGGCCAAGTTTAAGATCTATATTTACCGCACTACGCTTAGTTCCTCTGGCTAAATCACTTTATGTAACCTGCGTAAAGTCCAAAAATACAACAACAAATATTACAAACTTTGCAAATATGAGAATTTTTTCAGCATTTTTGTTTGAAGTCCAAATGCTCAGATTTTTCTTTCTTCTTGTAGAAATTAGTTTTCTAAGAAAAACTGTGCATGCAAATTGTACGGTTTACTTTTGGTACACAATATAAATATTAATAATTGAGAGAACTAACTTATAATTTGGTCAGGCCACATTGTTTTGGCCAAATCAGAAAACAGAACCTTTCCAATTATGTGGTCCACGTAGGGTGATCATAATTTTCTGCAACACAAATTATCAATATTACAAGTTTCACATATGGAAGTTTAGACCTTTTCATTGCTAACATATTTCTAAACATGGATTAAAATATGAGTTTAGTAGCATGATATATCATCACATGTGTAACTATAATGTAACTGCAGATACTTATGGAAGGAGTTACACTTTAGGAAAAAAGACTGTTACACACTAACCAATAATCGGCAAGAGTTTTTGGTCATTTTCTATGACTGAAAACTAACTTTGTAAATTGGTGCTTGACCGATCTACTACAGTGATTTATTGAAAATAAATCTATTCAAATGAACGTAAATTTAATAACAAGTTTTCAGAGAAAAATTAACTAAAAATTTTCTGTTTTAGTTTGTTTAGTTAAAAAAATTAAACTTTGCAAATTTTTTAACTTTAATTAGGTGCTAATTAAAATTACCAAAAAATATAAATTAAAAAAATTTATTAGATTAAAAACAAACGTTGAATACCGAAAAATTTATGTTTAGAAATTGTGAAGTAATCGAGCAGTTAAATCTATAACGGGTTTGCAGTGATACAAATGTGCAAAAAAAAGATAAGTTTACAACTAAAAAAATTGAAAGAATTAAAAATCACCAAAACTTAAACAAAATGTAATATTATGCTCCAGGTAGTAGCTTACCCAAAACAAAAGGATTCTACAGGAATTCGGTTGATTTTAAATTTGGAGGCACGAGCAAGGGCAGATGAAGGAGAGTCTCACTGTACACAATGGTTTTTCACATTTGATGGAGTTCAGTGCACTCCTGCTACTCTGCACCACACTGACTATGGGACCAGCCCCATTTCTTACTCTAGAGCAGCTCATAGTAAGTAAATATTTAGAAAGCAATGTTTAAAAACACAGGTTTAAAAACACGTTGGCTTTTTTGCAATTTTGAAAAGCTGTAAAATAAAGCTTGACATCTATTATAATAGTCTTAAAACAAAAGATTTTTGAAGATTGACCCAATCATGTTGCAACGTAAATGTAAAACAATAAATCAGAAACAAACATTTGTTATGAGTAAATTCATTTGCTAAATAAATATATTGTTAAAATACGTATTATCAATGAGGCTCTCTTCTCATAGTGCTGCGGTAGCAATACACTTGATTCTAGGAAAAAAATGATACATTTTTTTCTACTGTATTTCCTACTGTTTCTGAACTCATCAAATCACTGTTAGAAAAACAAATTTTAATAGATAACAATTATCAACCAAACAAATGACATTTTGGTTCAAGCTTTGACCTTTTCTTGTCTAGTAACTAAGTTTTGTAAATGGATAGAGTTAACAGCATACATTGATAATATTCTGGTCTACCTACAGCATACATTCCAAAAATTATAAATCTTTTTTTATGCTAAATCAACTTGACGTAAAATAATAATGTAAAGTTTTTGCATCAGGTGACGTGAAACATTCCATATAACATAGTAGAAAGTTTGAACAAGTTTTCAGATTTGATTTGATCAAACCACATATTTCGCTTAAATTATCGTTTTGTTACTTACCGCACTTAGGAGAGAAAACAATGTATATAATTATCTCAATTATATGTACTAACATCCTGACAGTTTAATGTGTCGTGTGATATCATCAGGTGTGTCGATAAAGCTAAGAGAATAAGTAGCTTCACAAGTATTCAAAAACACTGAAAGCAGTCCATTGGTGCAGGTGTTAGGGTGTCTTTCTAGCAAGCTGTTAGTCGGAGTCTCGTCAAAAACAATATTTTATTCTGTCAATGGCTTTAGACAGACAAACATACAGACACCGCTGTTATTAAAGCTAAAAAATATTTTCCCAGTACGTTATTTAAGACTTTATATAATAATTCTTATCTTTGCAGCATGGACCTTGCTACGAAAATAACAGTAAATATTGACTTAAATTAACATTGCAAGTACCCTAAGACACTTATGTATTTGCCTCATCTAACTTTCGCGTTTTCGCAGAGTCATCCTCTAGCGAAAATTTCATGTGCAAAACTAAACTATCATAACGAACGAGCGAAAATGCGAAATTAAATACCTTTGTTCATTGATAGTCCAAAAAACAAATGGCAGCAAACGCTCAATTTGCATTATCGACCTTGCCCACACCACTCTACCTGCGGCTCACAATTACAAACTAGTCCCGAATTGAAATTTTTTTCTTATCGGTAACCAGGCCAGTATTCCCTGAGGCAGCTGGCCGGCTGAGCCGTCCCAACTTTTTAGGAACTTTTCGCGGCTAAGTACAGTCAAACTCGGATAACTCGCCCTCGGATAAAATGTAACATTTCACCTCAAACACAAGGTTAACTTGAATGGACTTGTTTGGTGCGTTCCCACGTAATGATAAATTGCTTCAGATAACTCGACCTCAACATCATTTATTCAAAAAGTTATTTGCCCAACGGCTATGGAGATGGTTTTTATCGCTGTAGAATATCACTTTATTTGAAGCCATAGAGACAAGCATCAACCTTTAGTAGTTCTTAGACGTCATTATTATCTTCGTCAGTAGCAAAATATTCTTGTTAACGACCTTTATAAAGGTTTGCAAAATATCAAGTTTTACCAAACATCCGCTTGGCCATGTCCCATCGAAAGCGTGGAAACTTCCGTATGAACTTAAAATGAAATCGGCAAAATTGATCTTTGTTAAAACGCTTAAAAGAAAAATATGTCTTTTTTCTGAGCGTTTTAACTGCGGTCAAGTTTTGCCTATTTTAATTTAAAGACGTCTCGTCAGTCACATCACCTAAAACAAAACAATTCTCAAAAAATAGAATAATGTTAATACTTTCCGATAAAAATTTTAAAACTTCACACGAGGGGCCCGGCTGAGGCCCTACATAAGAAAAACCTGTTGGGTTCTTACATCGTCCCCTCAACACCCCCAAGTGTTCATAACTAGTTGCCTAACAATAGCCGCCTCAACTTGCAACCAGTGAATACAGGCCTGCGGTGAACTGAACCTGAGAAATCTAATTATGTTTGTTCCACTGAATTTATTTTCACATCACTATATTTTCACACTCATCAGAGCTGCGAAATTAGGTGTAGTGAAATTTTACTTGGTATGCTACTTACGAAACTAAATACTAGCAAAATATAGGTGTTCTAAGGTATGCCCTTTTTTATCTTGTAAATCTACTTAAACTAAGGGAATGTAATAGAAAAAAGACAAAGGTTGTCTATACAAACAAATAATACCAAAGATACTGTACAGCCATCCAATTAAAATATCAAGGCTATTTTTTCTCTTCGACGGGCTCAAAGAATAAGTTTGAAAAAGCCATAGAAAGGTTTGGCCTATATACACACATATTTTTCATTTTGTACAGTTGAAAATCTATAACATAAATGTTTTTAGCACATATTATTTACGCTGTAGAAGAATCTATTGCATGCTTTTGTACTTTTAGTGCTGCGTGTTAATTTTGTTGTCAAGATCAATGCAATATTTTGACTTTTTTGTATAGTCAACCTAAGTGAAATTTTATAACTTATAACCTGGTGACATCTGAATGTGGCTTGTTAAACTACTGTTCAACTCACCAATGTTGTTAGTTTTAGTTTTTCTGTTCGGTAATCTTACCAAACCCAGACTAACAAATTTTTGCAAATACTTCCAGTTGACGGAATCTGCTGGGGAATTGCTGCCAAAACAGTTATGATAAAGTTGGAAGTTTCACCCTGTCTTGGTTTTTCTGTCAGCCAGGTAAAGACGTCAGACAAAATAAAAGCAAGAAGTTTAACTGTTATGGAAGTGGAGGATGCAGAAACAAGTAAGAAAAAAGCACACTAACTTTCTTTGCTTGCATCTCACCAAAACGTATATGGCTTTAACCCTGCAGTGCCAAGATTGTACCAGTATATTTGGTTTTACTTCAATCTACCTCAATTTGCACCTATATATGGTAAAAAAAACAAAAGCTGCAAATCTATATTTAATTTGGTCTAGTTTTTTTGTTATGTGACATATAATGACATGTTAGGATGTTTCCAGTTTGATAATTCTGATGTACCTAATAAGTTACTTCAAATTTGGATGAAACTAAATAAAAATGGTTCCTAAGCCAAATGACATTGCTGTAAACCAATCAACTTTGGAATCATTGTGTAGTGAAAGTATTACTCTTTCTGGACTAAGTAAAAGTTTTCCACGATTTTGTTTATAGTAGGGCAACTCCACAAAAATGTTGTGTCATATCATGTCAGAGAAGGTAACTTGGGATTAAAATAAAGATTGGTGTTCACTTCATAAACACTAAATACAACAATCAAGTTACTATTTATATATAGCTACTGGTAGACCATTTATTAGATATGATCTAGCAGCTATAAACCAGTCTAGAAGCATATTCACACTGCACCAAGTTTGATAGTTGTTGGCAACACAACTTCCAAATTGCTCAGAATCTTATCAAGAGAGTAACTCTTAAAATATTATTTTAAATATCTCATTGATTGCTTAAAAACGAAGTCACCCAATATTCTGGTAAGTTTTATGAGAATGTATTGAGGTTTTTCATTATTTGCGGTTTTTTGACGCTTGAGGTCATATGACTGCCAGGATGTCTCAAGATCAAAATAGACACATCAAAATCAAAATGATTCAAAATGTTCAAAAGATCAACATGCTTGGACAAACATATTTGCAGAAATGACATAACTAGTTGTGTGGCTGCCTGAATCTCTCTTTATTGATATCGGCTATTGCATTCAAGTTGCAGCATTACGCATCTTTCTTCTGTCAGTCTCTTTGCAACTATAGTCGTCATTATTAAACTTTGATTTGAATTTGAGCATTCAAATCATGATCAAGTTTGTCAATTTTAATCTTGAAGCACCCTGACAGTCAGATCATCTCAAACATAAAAACAATCGCAGGTTGTAGGAAAATACCCATACTTTCTAATAAAATCTACGAAAATCTTTTGCAAGTTTATTGGCAAGTAATAAATAAGATTTTTGAATGTATAATGATTTACTTTCTTGATAACATTTTCTGCATTCTGAGAGTTTTGTATGAACATTGGGTAGGTTCATGGTTAAAACTATCAAGCATGCAGCTCTGACTCAGTATAGTGGCTAACACATTAAGTAAAGTTACTTGGAACTCAACAACAAAATTTGCTTTTGCTATGTGTTTAACAGGAAAAAAGTTTTACTAGATTGCAAATGCCTCTGGGTCAAGGGGAGGGAAGGACTTAACCACAAAAAAGTCAATGATTGTTTGTGATTGCATTGGAAATGCCAATAAATAGAAAATAACGTAACAAATTTAAAAAAGGTAGCACAGTTGATGCAGAGTTTGATCTTCAAACTTCAAAAATCTGATACTGTTTTTATGCAAGGAAAAAACATTGAATAACGCTTAGCGCAATCCTATGACTTATGAGTCATTTGAGTCTGTTTAGTCAATGAGTCGTTTCAACTTACATGTGACTTCATTCCATGTAAGCAATAAGGTATATATAAAATACACATACATGTATATGGGTATATTTAAGTGCATATATGTATTCTCAGTTTCTTACACACATGTGTATTCATATACATACAATCTTGTGATTCATTTTTGTATATACATGCATATATTTTCATAAATATGTACGGGTATATATTTTTATATATAAATGAATAGATTCATATTTATAGGCATGTAGATTTTCCTACGTACATGTATATATTCCTATCAAGTGAGTTTTATCTATATATATATATATATATATATATGTGTGTGTATATCTTGTTTGTATATTTGTTATATATGAATGCATATATATACACATCTCTTATTTGTGTATTCTCATACGTAAATGTATATATTTTTATCAAATAAGATATAACTCTGCCTGTGTATATACATGTATGTATAGCTCTCATTTGTATATTTTTATATACATTATATACTTTTACATGCAAGTGTACATTCTTATCCAACGAAATAAAAGTATTTATATATATATATGTACATACATATATGTACATACATATATATATGTATACATCTATATATACATATATATGTATATATATGTATACATAGATACATATAAATGTATATGTAAGTATATATATATGTATATATGTATGTTTATATATATAAATATATATATATATATATATATATATATACATATATGTACATGCATAAATATATATATATATCCGTAGTACATACATGTACTACTGTACATATACATAGTAAATACATACATGTAGGTATATACATTTCTGCTAGTATATTTATATATACATATAGATATGTATGTCCGCTAGTATATATAAATAAATATATATATATATAATCTAGCGGACTGCCCAGAGTTGTGAAGATATTTAAAAAACAGCAATTAAATAGTGGCAGGGAATGTAGTCATTACCCTGACACATTGCCAATGGCTAATTTGAGCAAGCTAGTATTGCTTAAATTACTAATAAGAGCTGTGAGAGCAAGCTTTTGTGACATTGCACCGTAATGCCGAGTGCTATGCGTATTTTAACCTAGATATGGAATCATATTGCCTATTGAATCAATTGCATCTTGCGTAACTCAATGAGTTAGTTTATTACCTGGGGAACAGGAGGTTCCGATATCAAATCTTATGCTATACAGATTCGTCATTCCAAGATTTTAATAGCTTTAGCTGGACAGACTGACCAACACACAGAATCACAGATACACACAGACAGACTTTGAGATACATATATATATATATAAATATATATATATAAATATATATATATATATATATATATATATATTTATATATATATATTTATATATATATATATGTATCTCAAAGTCTGTCTGTGTGTATCTGTGATTCTGTGTGTTGGTCAGTCTGTCCAGCTAAAGCTATTAAAATATATATATATATATATATATATATATATATGTATATATGTATATATGTATATATATGTATGCATATATAGGGTTGATTTACAAACATGGTTAAAGATAACCCTTAAAAGTTGGTATTGTTAACATATAATTGAAGTATGGTACAAGTTTGATTGTTAATTAAAAAGCATAAAGTCAGTCCGAGCTTATTGAGACAAATTTACTTTTTAAAGTTAAAATTAGTATTAAATAGCTAATAATATTACTGTCTAATTTAAAAATACTAACATTCTTACCTTCATTTATATTAATCACATTTTATGCTTCTGCTTTATTACATAGCCCAGCCAACCTGTTTTGACAGCTGCTAACTAGATGTGTTAACTGCTAACTAAATATGTTACACTAGATGTGTAAATGCCACATCTAGCTAAACATATTTTACCACCATCTAACATTTTATTATTGCTTTATGATAAACACGTTTGCTCCATCATATAATTTTAGCCAATTTTGGTGTCAACACACAAAACACCATAACATATTATTATATATATTACTAAAAACAATGTTAAGCCATAGCTTATTTGTTAGAACTTAATCCAAAATTTTTTTTAAATAGGTATAATTGCTTGCTTTGTGCCAGTTTATAGAAATCTACTACATTTAATTCAGGTTGGGTCCAACAAAAGCCATGCTCATCCATTTCGACATTCAACCTCAGATATGAAACTTGGGAAGAACATATAAGTACTACTTTTGACACATCAGTTGAATCTCAACTCGTGAAGGTGATTATTGTTAATACTTCATCTCTTTCATCTGAAGTTTGATGTATTTGATATTTCTGTGGTGAGACAGTCTTAGATGATCTAACAAGAAAAACTTCAGTAATTTACCTCTTGGGAACTGTTCTCTGATTTTTTAGGTGTGATAGTAAAAGGACTAGAGCTAGCAATGTAAAAGCATTTGTAATTTACAAAGTCTTAGTGATGAATGAAAACCTGTTTATTTTTGTTTTAATGGTCTGATGACATGGGTTTACAGCAAAATCATCTGTCTCTTTAAATATTTAACGATTTTTATGCTGTAACTCTTTGCCAGCAAACTAAAAACTTTCTTACCAATAAACCTGCGTTGCACTTACAACTACCTGAAAAACTCAATCAGTAGATGTCTCCTAAACAAAAGTGCTGCATTTTCAATAAATCTCTTTATGAACTACTAAAACCTGTCAAACACAAGTCCCTTCTTCAAAGGAGGAAATTTCATAATATTCTCAAAAATTACCTAGTAAATTGTTTTTATATAGTTATAACTTGTTATTATACATAAAGTTTATGAAAGAGTTTTATGGATTGAAAATATAATTTAAAAATTGAAAAGTTTTTAAAAAAAAACAGTTAAGGACAAAACCACTTAGACGTCTTTTAAAATGAAAACACTGAAACATGTTCCAATTTGTAATTGTAATCAATGTTTTAATTTTCTCAAATTACAAAGTATTAATGTAGTTTGTAATTGGAAGGAATGAGGGACTATTGTTGTCAGAAATGAGACCCAAAGAGTAAAGGAAAATTAATACAAAAATTGAAGTGAGGCATATCCTTGCTTTTTATGTTTTCACAAAAACTAAAAAACTATGAGCTCATCTTAAAGGCTGATTGTAAAACATGAGAAATATTATTACCCTTTCACTTGTTATAGGAGTGAATTAATAAAAACTTATTAAAACACATTGATAGGAAACTTTACTATATACACTATTTATTTTAAGATAAACTAGAAGTTTAAGATAAAACAAAAACAAGCATGAATTGGTTAAAATTAAATCTAAATACTTATTGAAAGATAGCTCACATTAAACACCTCTCTCAAAGTCTTGCCATAAAGTGTTTTGAATGATCATTGTTCAGTTATTTCTTACCCCTACCTTCTCCCTCCAGTGGAAATGACATTTTGAACTGTGTATGACCTGTTATAGGAGGTGAATTATGTAAAGATTGCGTCTGACTCTCTGCTACGAATAAAATACAATGCTGTTCTTGGGATCAAAATTCCTACGAATGAATCAAGTTGTGGACAATGGTAAGTTTTCTTATAATGTCAAGCTTCTAATTAAAAGCAGTTCTGAAGAATGATGAGTTACGGTGAATGCTAGACTTACATTCTTGGGCTGAGCGAAAAAATGTTATAACTCCTCTCTATATGCTATATATGCTATCTCTATATGCTATATATGCTATCTATGCTACTGTATCTCTATATGCTTTATGAAATTACAACAATTATGTGCTCAGCCCACGAATTGTAAGTTACCTTTTACTTGTGGGTGCAAAGTAAAGTGTTTGAAATTGTGATAGTGGTTAAAACTCTTAGCTGCAACTTTTTAGCACATACAAAAGTATTAGAGAGAACTGGAAAAACTGAACAAAAAAAGCTAGTTAATTTTGTTAGAAACTCTGAGATTCCTCAATTTGTCAGAGTATCACTGTAGCTTAGTGGTGTAAGTGCCAACAACAGGTTGGAGTTTGATTCTTGAAAAAAGCAACTTGTGGTGACAAAAAAGACATTCAACTTTAATTTGCTCTTTGCTACTGAGCATGTTACTAGTTGTCAGGTTTCCCTTACCACTGAGTTTAGACTCAGAGATGATGAGTGCTTATAACAAGTGACAGCTATAACACTGGCTGTGTGATCTTGACTCAGGCATGTCCAGTCAAGATCATGCAGCCATTATTTGTACAACAAATATTTGCACAATTGTTTGCTTAAAAAACCTGAAGACCTGAGCCAATTGGCGCTTAAAAACAGTACAGCTTTTGCTTGCAGTAAGCTAAAAAGACACACTACTCGATCCTCAAGCAATTGCTCACACGGACAAATGCTAAACATCGGATTTGGATCTGCTGATCGACAAATGTAAAATATCAAAAAATGTACTCACAGCTCAGATACCGATTCTTGAAAACGCAATGCCTTAATTAACTTATTCATAGAGGGAATATTACATGTAGCATAAAATACATTGTTTAGTGCAGTGGTACAAAATATGTATATTTTTTATGTAAATGTATATCTGTATTTTTTATATTTATGCATATATACATTGTATTTATGCATATATATTTATGCATGCATATACAGTCAAACATGGATAACTCGAACTTGACGGGACCGAGCGAAAGTGTTCGAATTATCAAAGCGTTCAAGTTATCAGAGCACTGTCACAAGTCCATGTATTTACTTATTTAATAGTAGATACATGTACATATACAAACTATAATATAAATCAAAAGCACAAATGGCTTGTTTCAAATTAAATGCTTCTAATGTAAAGTTTAAAACGTTTTTATCAAAAGGTATAGAGATTTTTCTATCACTTGAGGTTGGTTTGTTGTTTGAGGTGATGTTATTGCCAGGATGTTTTTTTAGATTGACATTGGCAAAACTTGATTATTGTTGAAATGCTCAAAAGAAAAGACATATTTTTCTTTTGAGCGTTTTACCCACGATCAATATTGCAGATTTTTCTTGAAGTTTATGCAAAGATTACCTCACTTTACCTTGCTTCCAAAGGGCGATCGCTAAGCGGATGTTTGGTATAAATCAAATTTCACCAAACCTTTAGAAAAGTTATTGACAAAAATATTTTGCCAATGGTGGTAATAACGACGCTTATGAAATATGAAAAGTTGAGGTTTACCTCTATGGCTTGGAATAAAGTGATTTTCTAAAGCGATAACGACCGTTTCAGTAGCCGTTGGGCATAAAACAGTTCGAGTTAACAGTTTTGAGATCGAGTTATTTATAGCAATTTATCATTACGTGGAAATAGACCAAAGAAACCGTTCGAATTAACCATGTGTTCGAGCTATCCGTGGGTGAGTTATCCATGTTTGACTGTATATATATATTTGAAAAATTATTACGAATTATGCTTTTGCACCTGCTTTTAGTTAATATATATAAATAAATATATATATATATATATATACATGTATATATTATATGTATATGTTTATATACAAAGTGTATATATATATAAACACTTCTCTGTATACGAAATTTTTATTTAAAACATAAATTATTTCCAAATTACGCCATACCAGAGGTATGAAAAGTGCAGCAGCTTCTCAAATTTACTAAATGGCTTAACATTTTGTGTCCATAATATATTTCTCTTTGAACAGAAAGAATAGTAAATATAATATTGTTAAAGTAGTCAGCATAAATATTTTTGAAATGTTTTTTAGAAGTTATATGCCATTTTTTATAAAATGTAAACTGAACGGTGTTGGAAGTTTGTAGAGTGCACCCTCACCATACAATTTTAATTTGAGGGGTATACAACCCCTTTTTACAACTCTAATGCAAATCAAAAAACCTCTTTTTAGTGATATCAAATGGCGAAATTTTTGTTGTATGACGAGGATTAAAACAACTTGTTCCACATCGTGAAACAAAAGAATTGTATAACAGGGTTATGGTAGCTCGAGATGTGCTATGTATTTGTCATGCAAAAACATCGAGTCAAACCATAAAAGATTCTAAAAACTATAATTGATGTAATAAATAAACATTGAATAGGAATAAGTTAAAAAAATAATATGAAAGGATATGATACAAAAATTTGAAAGATCTTTCTTCGAATTATGACATAGATTTGAATTTGTAGAAATGCTCTGTTTTTCAATAAAATTAAATCATTAATGACATATATTGGACTGATATGATAATAGTCCCGTGTTTGGCCAAAGCCAATGATAGAGGCTAAAAGAAATACTGCATTGCACAATATTAAAACTTGTGTGCACAAAGTAATTGTATAAACTGTTAACACAAAGTTTTGTCAAACCTGCTCTTAATACAGATTCCGATACATGTTTTTAGTAATGTCTTTGACTGAAGTATTGTTATAGGTCATTCAAATTTCATGAACACACTTGACCTCTAAGGCATAAACTTATTCCAACAAACATTGAAACAAATTGCAAACATAATCAATAGATTAAATTTCCTTTGTTAATATCTTTTTCCTGTGTGTCATGATTAGTAGAAATTCACAAAATCATATTGAGTTAATCAAAATAATTTTTGAATGTAGTTTTACAAGTTATGTGAACATTAAATTATATGTAGATTGACTAAATTGTTCCAATTCGTTACTAATTCATTACAAAATTTTTCCAAACCTATCCCTTTGGCTGTACACAATGGAAAAAACTGGAGTTAACTTTTGAATTTGCTAGATTTAGCGTAACTATTGTATTGTTTAGCATTGACAATTTATACTGTTTTCTTATTTTTTCACTTTTTATGGTCTGTGATTGTAGTAATTTTACAGTAAGTTTAGGAGAACGCACAACTTCAACATTCGCGTACAATTATTTGTTTATAATATTTAGCCAGCAAAGTTCAAACTGCAAAAAAATAATAACAAATATTTTATCTGTCTACTATAAAGTAAAACCGAAAATATAATTTTACTATAATAACGATGGTGTCAACCTGTCTGTCATTTATTAGTATCTAACGGCCAAGATTATGATAAAAAATAGCTTTTGACAATACTCCAACTCGTAACATTCAGATTGGAAGACTAATGATGTGACACTTGCACCAAAGAATCAATCGTCTTAAGTATATCTGAACGAATGCTTACCTAGTTATTTTTTATGTTTTGTCGACACATTTGGTGATCTATCAAGGCAAACTAGAGTGTCATGGAACTTGTACATGTGTGCATATGTATAATAACAATAACGCTATATGTATGTCATTTTACCTCATAAGTGCAGGAGAGAGAAAGCGGCGTTTAAAGACTAACTAAAAGGTTATCACTATTGAAATCAAGTTTGAGAACTCGAATCGATTGTACACTTGACCTTTTATAGAACTTTCTACGTAGTATAAAGCAAAGACTTTCCATAATGAATTATTTGCATGATGAAGAATTTACGTATTAGGAGCTTCTATTTAATTTGTTTCATTAAACTGTAAAGAGACATTACCACATTATCTTTACAGGAAGATTATGGTAAATGGTGGGGAGTGTGGACCATACAATGCAGGAGCTGAAATAGCTGTACATCAACCGAGTCCACATGTATACTGGGGAGAGTCCAAAAGCAGTAGAACATGTGAGTGAGCTTCTAAAATAATTTACATAAAATATTTTGAAGTTCCTGTTAGAAACCTTTTGTAATGCCTAACATTTATTTAGCAATAGCGATTGATTTCATTTTTGTTGCACTAGTATTACCTAGCCTTATAGGATTAGCCCTGAACAAATAAAATAAATATATCATAAAATGGATACATTATAAACAATCATGTAACCATGGTGCTTTCAGCAACTTGGAGTTAACTTGAATATGCCACTTTTTAAATAAGTCACTTTTTGTGATATTTGAATGGTAGAGCAACTACTCCATCAAGGACATTATCAGAGTACACTGAAATTATTTGTTATAATACCTTGTGCGATTACAGCAACCTAAAGCATTGTGATTTGTGTTATTAGAATCCAATTATTGCCTATGGATTCAATATTATACATAAATGTGGAAAAAATTTAAGCGCATCCTAGACGGAAGTTTGACAGTGCCAAAATCAATGTAACCTATGAAAACTTACGGATCGTGACATAATTATTTGTATTATTAGACAATGCAATGACAATGATGGATCGTTGCCAATACCAGTATTTATCAACTTAGCAACTCAGCTGACGAACAATAGCTTTACAAGTTTAGCAGTGTTGCGCTGCAAGAAAACTAAGGTTGGTGTAAAACCACGCTGTGGAGTATGGAAAATTATGTGTGAAGACGACTCCAACTACAAGTATAATTGTGTTGTGTTTACAACACTTACATTGTATTTAACTGATAACTTTAAGAACGTACTTTTCTTCAGTTCTACCAACTAACATTGAAAGCTATGTGACTGTATTATTGTAGTATTCCAACCTCAGAAATTGTTTTCAGTACTTGCCTGTAAGTTTTATTTTTGCTTTAAACAAACTTGTAATAAATGTTTTATTTCACTATTAACACTAAGTTTATTTAATTTTTACATAGGTAGATTTATACATCAATAGATCTCTAAATCTATATATTTATATCTGTAAACCGTGGATCTATAAAACACATCATTGAGCAATGAAAAATAAAATAAAACAGAGAAATAATCTATTAAGTACATGCAACAAATAAACTCCAGTAACTACAGCAAAAAAGGAATATTTGCATGAGAACATAACTACAAAATGTCAGAACAAGCTTATATGAAATAAGATTGTGAAGATGTTCAATTGACAATCTTTGAATGCTTAGGCTCACAAGAAAGAGAAAAACACATTTGACTTCCTTTTTGACATCAAACAGATTATCACTTTTTATAAGTTCAATTATCAATTCCAATTTTTATCAACTCACAACATACTGGTTCACTAATGTGCAATTAATAGCAGGTGTTTGTCTTCAACTCCATTTCACTTTAGAACTCAATATATTTGACCAAAAAACTTATAGCCTTCGGGTAACACAAACTTTACCATGATTTCCTTGTATTATAAACATTTAATTTTAGTTCAAGCAATCTGTGACAACCAGTATGATGCCGGAGAGCACAAAATACAAATCTACATGAGTCAGTGTAGAATGAGCTATGCTCAACCGACCAACTTTATTGTGGGTGGCATAACAAACACCCCATCAAGTCTAATGATAGAAGAAGTGAGACTAAACCAAACCGCGGATGCTGGTGAGTATTTTCATTAGCATTAAGCTAACCTTCAGCGGTACTCATAAAAATAACTTCCAATTGATGAAGAAAAACAATTTTTTACAATGAAGCGTAAATTTGATTCAAATTAAGCCTTATTAGAAAAGATAAAAACAAAGCACAGTCGAGTTAGACTAAACTAAAAATAGATTCACTGATAAACGAAATTTGATAAAGTTTGAAGTGACGAGAAAGGTAGGAGACTTGAGTTCGTTAAAATATATAAATTTAACTGTGTTAAGAAGCAGCCGATAATGACAGGGGACAAGGTCACGGTTACCAATTGTTATAAAAAATGAAATTAATTAAAAAAATAATTTTGGTTAAACATAAAAAACCTTAAATAAAAATCTTTAAAAGTTAAAATTATAATTTTAAATGACGTTAAAAAGAGAATTATAATAAAATTAAAAAGAGTTATCAAGGAGAATGAATGTAAAAGCTAAAAAGTCAAAAATACCATAAATGACTAAATCAATATATTCAAGTTTGACCATTACTTAAAGAAGAAGCACCAAAATCATTTAACCTTCTAGTAGTAAACCTGATTTATAATATTGGGAGTATAAAACAGTCTATGAGTTGTGTGAAACCTAAGCTACATTGGTATTGGGAGTATAAAACAGTTTATGAGTTGTGTAAAACCTAAGCTACATTGGTATTGGAAGTATAAAACAGTCTATGAGTTGTGTAAAACCTAAGCTACATTGGTATTGGAAGTATAAAACAGTCTATGAGTTGTGTAAAACCTAAGCTACATTGGTATTGAAAGTATAAAACAGTCTATGAGTTGTGTAAAACCTAAGCTAGATTGGGAGTATAAAACAGTCTATGAGTTGTGTAAAACCTAAGCTAGATTGGGAGTATAAAACAGTCTATGAGTTGTGTAAAACCTAAGCTACATTGGTATTGGAAGTATAAAACACTCTATGAGTTGTGTGAAACCTAAGCTAGATTGGGAGTATAAAACACTCTATGAGTTGTGTGAAACCTAAGCTAGATTGGGAGTATAAAACAGTTTATGAGTTGTGTAAAACCTAAGCTACATTGGTATTGGAAGTATAAAACAGTCTATGAGTTATGTGAAACTTGAGCTTTATTGAGAGTATAAAAGAGCTTAAAGGTATGAACACACATGCTGACTTTTTTGTTGGTTCTGACCAAAATCCCGGAATGAACGAAAAACACAGAATTATTTGGTCGAAATTTACAAAATTGTCAGAGCTGTGCAAGCACGCTGAAGTCATCTGAATAGGCTTTTAATTGGCCAAACAAATTTTTAGCAAGCACAATTTTGAGCCATGGTGTCCAAACAATAAAGAAATAAAAATAGTGCAATGTAAGAAGTGCATGCTATGTACTATGTTGAATTGCTCTGTTACTTTTATTGTTTGTCATAATAAGTGTCTTGGACTGTACCAATCGCAAAAGCTCTACGCAAACGCAAATAATCTGTTTAGCCAATTAAAAGCATTTTGTTGAGGATTTGGGCTTGCATGCACAGCTTTGAAAATTCTGTAAGTTTCAGCCGAATAATTCTGTTTTTCTTCATTCATTTCGTGAGTTCGGTCAAAACCAACACAAAACTTGGCTTGTGTGACTGTACCTTGAGGGTTGTGTGAAACCTGAGCTATATTGGGAGTATCAAACCGTCTATGAGTTGTTCTGGCTAGAAGTACTCACACATGAAAATAGTTGAAGAATCACAGCAAAAGCTGAGTTATGGAGAAGTCAACCCAAGGAACAGAACTTAAAATTCATCCACTATGTTTTGAAAATAAGTTTTGTTAAACAATACATTTTTGCAGAGAGGTTTCAACTATTAAAAATTTAAGTTTTAAATGTGCTATTCTATGTACATGTAGGTCTTTTAGGATGCTCTAGACTGCATTAAATTGTTTGTAATTTACTCAATGTGATCAAAGTGTGATAAAGTTATATATATTATACATATAAATATATATAATATATATATTATATTATATATATATATTATATATATTATATTATATTATATATATATATATATATATATATATATATATATATATATATATATATATATATATATATATATATATATATATATATATATATATATATATATATATATATATATATATATATATATATATATAGAACTATATTTCCCAACTAGGAGGCTTCTATCAATATATAATCCATGTTAGGAGGCTCTGAAAAATTAGGAGGCGTCCAGGGAGCCTCCTAATTCTAGCAGTGTTTATAGTGCTTAACAACCCTATAGAAGTATTTTAAACATGATTCCCATAATTGCCTTATATATCTATATTCATATATATGGAAAAGAGGATACAACTCCAACAAAAATGTGTGATTTTCTATCAATAAATTATAAACCCTAGGAGGCTCTTATATATGGAACTAGGAGGCATATATCAATTTTAAAACATTCTTACTTTTAACTGTTTTGGTATCGTTTCAGTTAATAGCACAATCTATTTAAAAACATATTGCAATAAGTTTATGACTAAGCATCAGCAAATACAAAGAATTAGCAGCTATGTCGGATACAGTCAGTTTTGCTAATATTCATAGCTTTATTAGATTTGAGAAATAAAGTTGTATATTAACAAACTACAATACATTACAATTTATTTGCTGACCCTCTTTATAGTTTTCAAGACTGCCATTTAAGCACTCCCTTTTTTTGCAAGGTTTCTCATTGATCTGCTCTTTTTTGTGAAAATTCACAATAATTGCACATTATGGTTTCAACTGATGTTTAAGCATGGCTGTAGTAAAAGTTTAAATAAGTCTATAATCAATACAATTCATATTTTCGATGCCGTTGCATCCAGCCACAAAATAAATCTTTTTTTGAAACTTTGCATCCAAACGCAATACCTGAGAGATGGTTTTTTAGTCAAAGAATTGATTTTTTAAATTTATTGAAGTAAAGTGGCAAAAGTATAACCACAGTATATAACAGCTAGAGAGAAGTGGCTGTTATAATGTTGCTGTGGCTGTTAGGACTATTAGTTCTTCACCCATGTAGTCTACTAGAGCTTGGTAGCAGCAGAATGACTACATGTAAGGGAGCAAGTCACATTCGGTAAGTTGTTCATGTTATTTTAGTCAATTTACAGTTTATTTGCTTGAAACATACAGTTGTAGAAAAGCAGTATAAATTTTATTTAATATTGAAATAGGACTAGCGTGAAAAAAGTATGTTTCAATTATTATAATTTTTAAGGAATGTAGCACAGAACACGTTTGATATATTTTTTACATCCGTTTATGTCATCCAACTGCTGATATTGTTCTGCATAGAAAAGTCAAGAAAGGTCAGCATTATATTACCAAAAAGGAAAAAATCAAAACTTTTTGTAAAGTCCTAATTTTTGACTTTATTATTGTTACACGAATGTTCAGTTTTGTAACATCAACACAGACACGCCAGCTGACGATTAATAGTTATTTTAGTGAATCAGTTAATTCTCCAACTTTAATCTATTTTCAGTTATTATTATTATAGTTTTTGATGTTTTTTATAATGATAAGTAACGTTATTAATGTGGTTCTACCAACAGTCAAAACTGTTATTAGAATAACATGATCATAAAGTAATTGTATTATTGTTATCATGAATAGTGAGAGTTTGCGTATTTCAGTTATGATTTTGTAAGTAATAGTAGTACATGCATAGGCATAAGCAAGTAAGTGGGTATATGCAGCCTTTGAATTTTGAAACTTTTAGTATTTAGTTTGAATCTTGTGTAGTAATTGTGTAGTAATTAAGAGCTTAGCTGTTTTATAGAGCTTCAGTAGTAGGAGGCAGACATTCAAGTTTGCCAAAAAAAACCTAACCAGTGAACTAAAATGTGTATTTTGCATTCATTTTGGTTTGTATATCTGTTTATGCTACTTGAATTATCTTTTCATTTTTGTAGAAACTTGGTAAGCATTATTGCCAAGATTGCATATTTATCAGATGGCAGAGAGTATTAGACAAAGTTGGATGTTCTTTTCTAGAAAAGGTATGTTGTTAATTACACGTTGGTTTGCATAAAAAATATGTCAAAATAATCAAGGTTTCATCTACCGAAATTTATAATATTTTTTAACATATACATAATTATAGATTACAAACTATAAAACATTATATCAGTAAGGTTGTATTTTGAAATGTAGTAAAGTTTGACGTTTTGGCAAAGTCACTATGATAAGCAAAACTTCAAATTCACCAACACAAAATATACTGTACAAAGTTTTACTGTAACTAGCAAATGTATACCTGACGTAAGAATGTAACAGCATGCCCAAAAGTAGTTTTTCTTTGTATAGTTGCAAATAATCAATGACGCTTTAGTTATAGATAACTGCTGGATGAGAAGCATTGATGGCCCACACCAAAGACTGATTTGCAGACATCAAATTAAAGGTATGCGATATTGCAATAAGTTGCTGTAAAATAGCACATTATACATGCGAGCCAAAAATTAGTGTAATAATTTGATATAGCCATAGCTTCAGTAAGAAAAGTTGTTAATTTTTACAGGCATTGTATTATTTAAACGCTTACATAAACCATTATGCCACTTTTGTGTTCTATTCATCTATTATTGGCAGATTACATAATATAAATAGCGCAAACCAATCAAAGGAATGTAGCATAGCAAAGAGATTTAGTATTGCTCTTTTTAGTCTTTATGAGTCATGGTTGCAATTGCTGAGCAATTGCATAATTATATAAAATGAATAGTTTTCCATGGTTACTCATTACCACTTTTAGTTACTCAGTCAACACTGAGAGTAATTATCAGATTTGAGATATCATGTTTAGAGGCAGGAGATTGAAAAATATTTTGTTGGTTTTTACTCTTACCCTACCGTATGCGAATTTATGCTAAATCTATCAGCAACTGCCGTATGCACATTTTTGCGAATTTTCCAACAATTGCGTGGTCACCTAATTTTATTATCCATTAAAAACATAACGGATGATTTTAAAACTTTGATGGTATTGTCAGTGTGGTTTGAATATTTCTCTAATAGATTAGTCTAAGATAACCAAGCAGTTTCAAATTTTTTTTTGAGAATTTCCAAAATAAAAATGGACATTTTTTGTGTAAGTTTTGTTAAGTATCGCGCAAGTCAGAAAACATATAATTACTTACATGTATGTTGATGACACTATAGTCAATTCAAATTCAGATTTTTGTGATTACACAGATAATTAAATTAGCAGCAGTGACTCTGATGATAGTGAAAATAATAGTTTTTTAAGTGTAAGGGACATTGTAGAGCATCGTTTTAGCTTCGTAGCGATTGTAGCTTCACATAGCTTTAGCAATGCACAAAGTGAAGGTACATTGATTTTTGCATAGCACTATATGTTAACATTTTAGCAAAATAAAATATATTACAAAAAGTTTATAGATAAACTTTGAAGTTGAAACAAAATAGTATACATGCTTCATGTACATATCATGAAGCTAAATTGGCAATTTTCGGTGAAATGGCTGGCGGTAGGCCGGTAGCTTAGTTTGTACATGGGTGGCAGTAAAAGGGTAAAGCTATAAAAGAATTAGAGATACAAGTGTATGTATTTCCTTTTGAATGATTTAGTGAACTTTGATGATTCAAGACAATGAGTTTGGCGAATGATATATATATATATATATAAGATGCTGCTGAAGTTGAGCAATTCAACTCATGGCTTTTAATTATTACCTCAAAATGTTGAAAACACGCGATAGGAAGGGCCAGAACACTACTAAAACTCATAGTTACTCAAACCTGAAATACAGTAGGTTTTATACAAATTGCTGTACAATAACAAAACTGCAAAACTATTGGTTAAAATATAAATAGCAATATATATTATTATTTTTGGCCTTCGGTATCGGGCAGCATGTATTCAGTTTGTTTGCTGATGTTAACAAAAGTTTTACTAATAAGCTACATAATTTGCTCAATTATTTGTGTCAACTTTAAAATTTAAAACAAATGTAGTGTTAGCACTTTTAGAATATACTACAAACAACGCAGAGGAACTTTTTGTGGCATATGACTTGAATTTAAAAGTTCTCTGAAAATGCAACTTGTATTTGCCCATTTTAATACTTTAAAATGTCAAAGGGAGCTCATAATGAAAGCAACTTTAATATAATTTCAAGATGCTCAAAGCGGTATGGATGTTATGTTGACAAACATTAAAAGGTCACTCTGTACTATGGCTAGTAAGTATTTACATGTATTTAGATTTTGCATTGATGTTTTCAATTAGGTAGTGTAGGAAATCTATTTAAATTAGCTAAATTACCAGCATGTGCAATACCCAGCTTTGTTTCCTATCCATCCCAAACATTTTGCCAATGCTTATAATAATTCATTGCTCTTTTCAAATCTGATTTCTGAACCAAAGGTAGTTTTAGCAGTATAAGAACATATACTTCTCTTCCTATGGGTCTACTCACTTTTCTGTAGCAGCAAAGGCCATTGTTTTTAAAAGGTCTGTAAGAATTGTATTACTTATTTTGACTTCCATTGGTGCTCGTAGCAAGTATAATTTCAGTACAATTTGCATCAATAAAGTTATTATTACTTGTTTGTAAAGTATTTGGAGCAAAACAATATTTTATGTGCACAGCAAACATTTTTGCTGCAAGCTTACCAAAACAAAATAAAACGTTTATTTTTATGTTACATTTTAATTAAACATCATGTTCTATTCAGTTATTGCTGTCAGTACTATGCAGTTATTGCTGTCAATGTTCTTTGTGCATTCTTGGCACACTTTTATGTTAAACTTCCAATGCATTAAACACTTTAGAAATAAAGTGTCCAAACAAGGATGCATAACATGAGATTTGTCACTGGCTTGTTTTGACCTATATCTAGCACTCTTTAGCCAAAGGTGTCTAGCTTTACTAAAATATTTGGTAGTGAAATTGTACATAAATTCATTGCCTGCATACACATCAATCATGATGCCTATGCTCTTATTATGTGTGTTCTACTATTGCCTGCTTAGCTAATTCACTTTCTACTTCTCAATAGCCTCAGCCTCCGAATGAAAGCTATTGTTGTTATTCCTATTCTTTGTAACTTTATAATGAAGGAGGTTGTGGTTGGGCAGCTCATTTGCTTTTCACTCTATTAGAAATATTGCAGCACAAGTATAACTGCAGTAATAAAATCTTCACAGAATTGCATAATGTGGTCTTATTCTCCAAGGTCTTCTCACTAGCAGAAATGACCTATGTACTTATGCAATTGTGGTTTGTGCTTAAAGTGACTCATTCTCCTAATGTGGCATGGCTTGCTATCTTCTTGCATGCTAGTCAATTGATTAAATAGATTGTAAGAAACAAGCCAACCTCTCATTCCTACACAACCTAAAGACTTATCACATAAGTTCAACCTTCTAGCGAGAGTGTAGCCGCTAAACATTTTGCTTTTTTCACGCGTTTAGCCATTTAGGGTTTTGCAGCAGCAGAAGAACAGACTAATCATGTCACAATTGGTATATTTGTTTGTCACAATTGTTTTATATTACTTTTGCCAATTTTGTCATTGAATTAATTGTACCATATTATGGTGAAAAGGCATCATGAAAAAGTATTTTACTTCGCCTCAATACCAATGCAAAAGGTTAGACCGGTAGTGGCCATTTTTGACCTGTAGGGCGAGCCACTTTAAATACTATATCTAAGCAACTTACTCATGTCATCAAATTGCGACGGCAAACAACAATGCATAGGTTTTCGCAGCTAATTTGGATTTGGATTTTACTGCCTTAATTGCAAGATCGTAATATTGTCAAGTTAAAAAGGTCAAGAAACCCCAACTTTATAATGCTAAAAGAATGAAATTATTACTAATTTTCATAAAATGATAACTTTGTAATTATACACAAGGGTAGCTTTGTGAGATTAACCGACACACATTAAAATAGTTATGGTAACATACAGCACAGTAGCCAGCAATTGATGAATATCTGTGACTCTGTCGATGCTCCTAACTTTTGTAACTTTTTAAAAAGCATTAAAATAATTATGGATGCTTTTTATTCTGATTAGTAGTGTTAGCTGATTGATAGCACCAACAGACAGAATTATTAGTAGCCTATACTATACTGCCCTGAGCAAGCAAAACGCTGTATCTTGATATTTGTAAATTGTTCAGCACAAGCACAAACGCGTTTTGGTCAAGCCTGGCATCAGTATTAGCAGTATTTTAGTTGTTTTTTTTATTTAATATGGTGAGATATCCAACAATCTTTACTGAATTTTTTTTTCGTGAAACTTTAAAATCAAAGGAGTTATTTCACTTAGGGCATTTTGTTTGCTTAAATTGACAATTTACTAAGCTGGCACTAGGCAATCAAAACGCCCTATCACTGCAGATAGGGCCTTTTGATTGCTTAATTGGACTGATTTCTCATTGTTAGTTTGCCACAAGACCATTGGCCATGACTGGATTATCAAAGGATTACAAGTTTAAATTCTGATATTAACCCGCAATTAGTCAACAAAATGATATATGTTGCAATTCCTATTACTCATCCAGTCAACACATGGATTAAAACCCTGTAATAGCCATATTTAGCTCAAAAGTTAAGAGATGATCAAAGATCTAGGTATCCTTCAAACCAGATGTCATGAAATGAAAGGAATAAGTAAAATAGTAGTTTAAAAAAGATCAAACGCTTTTATTAAAAATAATTTAAAGCAAACAACTGAGTGCAATAATGTCAGTATTTTAAAAAAGCAAAACCTTCCAATGGACATGTAATTAAAACAAATTTTTCATCAAATCTCTGAGTCGGATCTTTAAATCGAGACTTTTGTCACTTAGATATCGTCTTGTCATAATAAATATATTATGATAAAAAATATAGCAATAAGATTGAGCACTTAGAAGTGCACTAGCTTGTATGAGCTGCCTTGAAACAACCAAATATATATGCTTCAGTTTCGCTTCCCTTTGTTTATATACTCTTTGATTACATAATGCTGCTCATAATGTCCAACTTTGTGTATGTTCAGGCCAATCAAAACGCTGTATCTGCAGATAGAGCGCTTTGATTGCCACTTTATGTGTGGTAAATGTGGATAGGGCGTTTTGCAAATTGTGAAAAGTGCTATTTCTGGTGGTCTCAGATATATGAAATTTCGAGACATGTTAGATCTCAACCTAAATTACATATAAGCACAAAAAAGTGAATTTTGAAAAACTTTTCAGATAGGGCGTTTTGCTTGCTTAGGGCAGTATAAAGTTATGATAATGTATTATTTTCATTGTAATTAACAAGTTGATGCATTTTAGTCGTAATTTGATACGGATTTAAACTAGAGGCTGAGTCATAAGTAAGTGACTGGAGTAAATGAAATCCTTTAAATTGTTGAAGCTTTAAAATCTATGTTTCAATTTTGTAGAAGAATATCGCATGAGATAAAATATTACAGCTTCATAGAATTTTAGTAATGGAAGGTAGGGACACGGGTTTGCTGAAAAACCTAAAAACAACAGGCATCTTTTGCATCACTTTTTAATCTGCATAACATCTGTTTGGGCTATTGAAATTGTTTTGCTTATTTTGGTAGAAACCTGGTCACCGCATCCAAGCACTATATCCACCAGATGGAAAATGGTACGAAGCACAGCTGGACGCTTTCTTGAAGGGGGTATGTTGCTGATTAATGGTTAGTTTCCACAAGAGCGTGCCACTTTAATAAAAGTTTTATTTCAAAAAATTTATAAGAAATAATATTACTATAAAATCTATGTTTGAATGCCATGGCACTGCATTTTTTAACCCTTCCAATTATAGTGGCAAAAATTGTCGATTGTGCTTCCTAATATATGTCCAATCTTTATTAGCTTCAACTCTATCTAAAACCTTTTTGTTATAGATTTTATTTTTCCAACACGTTAAAAAATAGTACTATTCAAAAAACTTAATGCATTCCTACTTCGTGCATTGCTAATGCTATGTGAAGCTACGATCCCTTCGAATCTCAAAAAACAATGCTCTACCATGTTCCTTACTCTTACAAAAACTATTACTTTGACCATCATTGGAGTCACTATTGGAGCTGCTACTTTAATTATATGTGTAATCACTAAAATCTTAATCCGTCAGTCATCAACAATCATCAATAATGTTATCAACATAAGTAATCATCTGTTTTCAATTCTGGATGTACTTGCGAAAGCTATAATAGCACTAAATATTTCGAAAATCAGAAAGAACAAATGTTTCTTTTTATGTTGAAAAGTCCTAAACAAAAATTTAAAATTGCTTCGTGAGTTTAGGGTAATTTTACAGGGAAACTTTTGGACAACACTGTCAATACCATAAAAAGTCTTAAAGACTGTTAGTTATGTTGTCAACGAATAATAAAATTAAGTTACTACGCAATTGCCAGGAAATTCGCAACATGCACATATGCCGGTCGTCCATTGATTTCCCTAAATGCGCATGCAGTGGTGAAAGGGTTAATAAAATATTATGTAATCTCTAATTGAATCCCCATTCATTTAAACGCCCCTCTACTAGACCTGTACTATAATAGATGACGGTTAAAGATAGAACGCCGCCGTTCAAGTGAACGTTACTTCTTTTGAAAAAAACACATAAAAAACTATATAACACACAAACTAAGCTGTGATTCAGTGATAACATATACACTGGGCGTTGAGCTTGCAAAATGCCATCGTTAACTGCTTATTCTAATGCTGTAGCATGTGCAAGAAATTTTAGCCTCAAATAGTAGTACAGATTTCATCATATTTGCTAAACCGTTTTTTCATATATGCCGAACTATCAAGGCCGCTTAAACAATAAAATTATTATCAGCCTGATAGAGTTATTAATTATTTCCACGGTGCTGCTTTCAAAGCTTTAACGAAAACACTGTAAAGCTTAGAAGTTAGAAAACTCGCTTCAATATGCATTGACAAAAGTATTAATTGCTATTGTTGTAACTGAGTCATTGTTAGTAAAAATTTGTCAACATTTTTCTATCCATCCTGTCCAAAATCGGATCCAAAGATCAAAGAATGTTGAAGTCGCAGTCAGCTGGATGTGGTTGTCAATTAAAGGGTGACACTCTAGTTTTCAACACTTCTAGAATAGCACTCGAATGAACATGGCCTTCAAATTAAGATTCTACCTTATGTCAATTTAGCTGTATTTCAGAATGTTATAATATTGGAGTTTTGGGTCAAAGTTAAAATAGCAAGCATAACTTTGCAAATATTGACGCAACAAGATTTTAGTTTTAAATAAGGCTCTGCTTTCATATATTTGCAAATCACTAATGCATGAATTTAAAAAAAGAACCCAAGGGTATATTTCTCTTTGTGTAGTAGCATCTAATCAAAAATGCATTGATTTTAAATAAGTGCAGAGTGACATACATGGATTATCAACACCGAAGAGTGATTTTCAGACATCAGATTAAATGTGGGTGATGCTATGATAAGTGGCTTTAAACTAACACAATGTACTAGAGAACCAAGCGTGATTATTTTGCTGTAGCTCAAATGCAGTAGAAAAAATAAAGGTGTCTAACTTTTCAAGTATTTCAGTCAAATTCGTTGCCTACATAAATGCTGACACTAGTCTTTGTGTTCTGCTGCTGTCAGGTTACAAAACATAGCTCTCCTAGTCAGAGGCATTTAGGTATCTAGAGCAATCTAGGCATTAGTGGTTTCAATGAACACCTGAACAATGGTGTTTAACCACATTGCTTGACCCCATAGGTCAAGTATTAGCCTAATTAATGACTCAATAAATAGCTACCCAGTCAGGTCACACTAAGCTTAGCAGCAATCGTTCTGAACACAGGCCATTGAGACTGCTCAATGAATGTTAATCCTGATCATTTCTCTAATAATTTGAAGCAAATAGAAATCCAAACTGCTCTATCGCATGCATGCAAGTGGCACACCATTTAGTTTCATAATTAGCTACTAAAGTAGTATATAGAAGTGGTCATCAAAGTACCTTCTACAGTATATGTGTGTTTTGAATAACAATACATTGGTTAAGTATTATATTACTAAATGAGAAATGACACTAACGAGCATTAATGTCCTTATTGTTCACTTGTATCTTAGAAACCATCAATTCTGTTTTGACTTGCAGCACGTAAACCAGCTTATTTAACTTTTGAATGGAGCTGAGCAATGATATGTGATTCATCAAAGCCATAGCTTATCAGATTTTTATAAATGATAATTCACATTATTTACTATTTCAGTCAGCAGAAAACGGTAAAGTGCAGAGGAAATAGCAGAATTTGACAAGTACTGGACTGAAAAATCAGGCAAACTGCCAACAAGATCAGTGTTGGATGCTAAACACTCAACGCTGCCTAACAGAAGTGTTACAGTGATTCGGGCTCGAGCCAACAACTTGCTAAAGAAGGCTGCGAGAAAAAATGCCAGCTGAATTTTTTATGTTGTTGAACCTTCTTATTATCATTGCGTTGTATTTGTCAATAAATGTGCTCTTTTTGAAGACTAAAAGAGACCAACTCCGCAGTAATGCACTTGTATAGTTATTTTGTATCAAGCAGTCTTAGCTATTATTTTATGTACAGAAAATGTGCATAAAACAATGACTATGATAGATAATACAATACCGACAATAGATATTATCTGTTGTACTGCACTGTACACTATGATGTATTATTCAAGAAACAAGCTCTAAGATAAATTATAATAATTCTTTTAAAGAAAAACTAAATATAAGGAAATATGCCGCAGCAGCCAGTCTACTGACAACTTACTGTCAAACCGACAAGCCCAAAAAATTACTTAGAACGCTGTGCTTGACTAAAAACAATCAGAAATTCACTACACAATGAGAAATATATCTTTTTGGGTCATTTTCCAAATTTAAGTGAATGTGTCTGAGTAGAATGTTCTATCAATTTCTTGACAGTTCAGGGCATTATTACTACTGGTAAAATGTGAATAATAGCACTCAGTATTACTATTGATCAATAAAACCACCCAAAGTCAAGAGATCTAAAGTTAGAAAAAATTTGGTATTGTGCTGGGTCCAGCCCGACTGATCATTGCTAACAATAAATTGCAGTAAGAAAGAAGTTTTGAAAAGCGAAAATGCCCTCAAGATAGAATGTTATTGTATTTTTATTGGCTCTCTATGTGACATTAAGTTTTTCCCTGGGTTCTACATAGGCACAATGGGCTTGTTTGGAATCTACCCAATTTATGGTGCTGTGGTATTGCGCAGGTTTTGCAACCTGACACTCCATTCCCGAGTGGGGAAATGTTTTTACTTAACGTTCTAAGAGTGGCTTAAGATGAATAGAAAGACATTGCTGTTATTGTATGTTAGATTGAGTAACTAAGTATGTTGCACAAGTAATTCATATTATTATTGTAGATAATATGCACAGCAAGCAAAAATGTGTGTGTTTCATTTTAGCAATCACAGTAAATGAGTTGCGTCCATGCATTGTTACCAACAAATTTTTTTTAAGTTTTTGTATGCAGTGCAGCAGCGATATGTGACTGAATAAGAAACTATAACATAGACCATATTTACAAATATTGAGTTACATTATTCGTTTATATTAGTGAGCAGAAAGTTATGCAGCCTAAAAGAAAATTGAGAGTTCAAAAAGCCATGATCGGAAGATTGAGGCAAACTACCAAAAATGCCAGAGCTGTATACTGTTAAAAGAAATTGGTGTTTGAAAATTATAATGATGACTTATGTCCGAGCCCACAACTTACTCAAGAAGCTGCAAAATTAAACTGGCAGCAGGGTCTTCTTGTTGTTGAGGCTTTTGTAATATCGCATTAAACTTTACGTCTGAATAAATTTACTCCGTTTGGTGACTAAGCAACGACCATTCTATGGTACTTGACTAGTTGAATTTTTTAGTATCAAGCATGGTGGCTGTTGTTGTTTTAAATACAAATTTATTGATTCCTACGTTAAAGTTTAACATACTATACAATATGTAGGTTCTAACAACAATTATTGTTGTTTTATACAGATTGTTGTTTTATTGTACAGATTATAGCAGACTCTTAGTTGATCTATAAGTGATAGCAACATCCCAAATTATATGTAAGCCATGGCACCTCTGCATTGATATGTAAGTTAAAGCAACCTCCTAAATGATATATAAATAACAGCAGCTTCCTAATTACTATATAATTCATTGTAGCCTCCTAACTGATATATAAATAGTAGCTACCAACTATAAAAAATTCAAATTATAGTAAACTCTTTTGTGATCTATAAGTCATAGCAACATCCTAAATTCTATGTAACCCATAGCAACCACTGCAATGATATGTAAGTTATAGCAACCTCCTAAATGATATATAAATAGCAGCAGCCACCTAGTTAATATATAATTCATAGCAGTCTCCTAACTGATATATAAATAGTACTGTAGCTACCAACTATATGAAATTCAAATTATAGCAAACTCTCAGGCGATCTATAAGTGATAGCAGCATCCTAAATTATATGTAACCCATAGCAGCCTCTGCAATGATATGTAAGTTATAGAAACCTCTTAAATGATATATAAATAGCAGCAGCCTCCTAATTAATATATAATTCATTGCACCCTCCTAACTGATATATAAATAGTAGCTACCAACTATATGAAATTCAAATTATAGTAAACTCTTATGTGATCTATAAGTCATAGCAGCATCCTAAATTCTATGTAACTCATAGCAACCTCTGCAATGATATGTAAGTTATCGCAACCTCCTAAATGATGTAAAAATAGCAGCAGCCTCCTAATTTATATATAATTCATTGCAGCCTACTAAATGATATATAGATAATATCTATCAACTATGGAAAATTCAAATTATAGCAAGGTCTTAGGTGATCTATAAGTGATAGCAACATCCTAAATTCTATGTAACCCATAGCAGCCTCTGCAATGATATGTAAGTTATAGCAACCTCCTAATTGATATATGAATAGCAGCAGCCTCCTAATTAATATATAATTCATAGCAGCCTCTTAACTGATATATAAATAGTAGCTACCAACTATATGAAATTCAAATTGTAGTAAACTCTTATGTGATCTATAAGTCATAGCAACATCCTAAATTCTATGTAACTCATAGCAACCTCTGCAATGATATGTAAGATATAGCAACCTCCTAAATGATATATAAATATCAGCAGCCTCCTAATTAATATATAATTCATAGCAGCCTCTTAACTGATATATAAATAGTACTGTAGCTACCAACTATATGAAATTCAAATTATAGCAGACTCTTAGTTGATCTATAAGTGATAGCAACATCCCAAATTATGTGTAACACATGGCACCTCTGCAATGATATGTGAGTTATAGCAACCTCTTAAATGATATATAAATAGCACCAGCTTTCTAAGTAATATATAATTCATTGCAGCCTCCTAACTGATATATAAATAGTAGCTACCAACTATATGAAATTCAAATTGTAGTAAACTCTTATGTGATCTATAAGTCATAGCAACATCCTAAATTCTATGTAACTCATAGCAACCTCTGCAATGATATGTAAGATATAGCAACCTCCTAAATGATATATAAATATCAGCAGCCTCCTAATTAATATATAATCCATAGCAGCCTCCTAACTGATATATAAATAATAGCTATCAACTATGGAAAATTCAAATTATAGCAAGGTCTTAGGTGATCTATAAGTGATAGCAACATCCTAAATTCTATGTAACCCATAGCAACCTCTGCAATAATATGTAAGTTATAGCAACCTCCTAAATGATATATAAATAGCAGCAGCCTCCTAATTAATATATAATTCATAGCAGCCTACTAACTGATATATAAATAGTACTGTAGCTACCAACTATATGAAATTCAAATTATAGCAAACTCTCAGGCGATCTATAAGTGATAGCAGCATCCTAAATTATATGTAACCCATAGCAGCCTCTGCAATTATATGTAAGTTATAGAAACCTCTTAAATGATATATAAATAGCAGCAGCCTCCTAATTAATATATAATTCATTGCACCCTCCTAACTGATATATAAATAGTAGCTACCAACTATATGAAATTCAAATTATAGTAAACTCTTATGTGATCTATAAGTCATAGCAGCATCCTAAATTCTATGTAACTCATAGCAACCTCTGCAATGATATGTAAGTTATCGCAACCTCCTAAAAGATGTAAAAATAGCAGCAGCCTCCTAATTTATATATAATTCATTGCAGCCTACTAAATGATATATAGATAATATCTATCAACTATGGAAAATTCAAATTATAGCAAGGTCTTAGGTGATCTATAAGTGATAGCAACATCCTAAATTATATGTAACCCATAGCAGCCTCTGCAATGATATGTAAGTTATAGCAACCTCCTAATTGATAGATGAATAGCAGCAGCCTCCTAATTAATATATAATTCATAGCAGCCTCTTAACTGATATATAAATAGTAGCTACCAACTATATGAAATTCAAATTGTAGTAAACTCCTATGTGATCTATAAGTCATAGCAACATCCTAAATTCTATGTAACTCATAGCAACCTCTGCAATGATATGTAAGATATAGCAACCTCCTAAATGATATATAAATATCAGCAGCCTCCTAATTAATATATAATCCATAGCAGCCTCCTAACTGATATATAAATAATAGCTATCAACTATGGAAAATTCAAATTATAGCAAGGTCTTAGGTGATCTATAAGTGATAGCAACATCCTAAATTATATGTAACTCATAGCAGCCTCTGCAATGATATGTAAGTTATAGCAACCTCCTAAATGATATATAAATATCAGCTGCCTCCTAATTAATATATAATCCATAGCAGCCTCCTAACTGATATATAGATAATTGCTACCAACTATGTGAAATTCAAATTATATCAATTTCTCAAATGATCTATAAGTTATAGCAACATACTTTATTACATGTAAATCAGAGCAGCTTCTAAAAGAAACAAGTTATAGCAAACTCCTAAATGATATAAGTTACGGCATCTTACTAAAGGGTATGTAAGCTATGCCATGCTATGTAATGTTTCCATTGTAACTATTACATAAGTTACAATGGTAACATTCTAATTTATGTGTAATTTGTAGCAATCTGCTAACTGGTAATCATTATTTTTGCTTACTCATTGAGGTATGAATTATTTTACCTTCAAATTGATATGTAATTTACAACAACCATCTAGACATTCTCCAAGTTTTGACAGTTTTTCTAGTATGCATATATACAAAGTATGATAAGGCGATGAATATATATTGTATGATACCATATTCTCCTAAAATTTCCATAAAAATATATAATAATTAGGAGGTGAATAAATATATATATATCTACAATGTAGATAAATTAGACCATATAGGAGGCTTACCCATATATATTTGCGTTAACTCCTAATCCCTTATATTCCGCAACCTCCTAACTGGTATATATTTATTCAACTCCTAACTCGGAAATATGGGTATATATATATATATATATATATATATATATATATATATATATATATATATGACTTCACTGATGTGCATGGCTGTGATAAACTTCATTGCTTTTGAAGCTTGACTTATAAGCCAAACATCATCATGAAGTGTTAAAACAGATGCAAGTAATCAATAGAAAAGTTCCAACCTTGTTGATTGAATAGGCGCAGTAGGCACAATCATAGATAAATAAAACAACATTACATTACGGACTAAAAATATTCTATATAATTTAATAATTAGTAATGTTTGCTTCTTAGTAAATAACTTTGAGATTTTGTGTAAGAAGAATCATTTCAGTAATTAAATACATGATCACCTGCAAGTAAAGCAGACTGGTTCATTTGACTGAGTAAGCTAACCTCATGCTCAACTGCTGAAAACAGAGCTCACACGTCAATGACCAGATCTAAAATCACGTAGCACCAGTCAGTAAATAATGTCCACCCAATCTAGCCAATCATGCAATAAAAACACAAAAGGCCTAGCATATTGTAAACTAATGTGCATGTCACACCACCTGACTTAAGACCATTGTGTATTAGAAATGGTGATGCAATTGATAAAAAAGAAAAAAGACAACTCCTTCTATGACTGAATTGAAAATTTTCCAACATCCCATTGTCATATCTAATTTCAAAACTCTACAAAGAAATGTACTCTACTTGACTGCTAACTGTAATAAATGGATACATATTTCAGTGATTGGCCAAACAAGGCTGATCCATAAAGTTTCCACGGGATATTTCCAGCAGCTGCCTTTCTACAAAATGAACATCGAGGTTTCTGATAATACTGATGTCTATACCTATCAGTATAACAAGCAGTATGCTGACACTGCACTCAAACTGACAGCATCTGGCAGCCATTCCGTGCATAACACTGACACCAGTGGAGTACCAGTGGATGTATGTGCCAAATGGTATGTAATCTAAACATGTAAAAAGATATATTGATTATCAACTATGTTTAGAAACTGCAAAGAAGAAAGTAAAAAACACTAATATAAAGACAAAAAAGTTTGAAACGGAATAAACAAATACTAAAAGGTTATGTAGCAGTTTTTAAACTGCAGTCATTTAAAGCCTGTATAAGGGCTCCTTTATGTTTTTAAACAGAGTTTTTATCTTTGCTTTTTCTTCATCTATTTTGGAGCAGACAAACATATACATGTATCAGTACTCAATTAAAATTTAAAATCAAACCATGTATTTCTGCGCAAATCAATACACTTTAACTGTTGAACATAACCTTTCATATTTAGAGAATGAAATATTTGTAACCTTGAATTATTGTGTTTACAATTATGCGTAACTGCCTTTTGCATTCAAACAACTACACTCTAATCTTTTGCGAGTAATATAATGTTATATGATGAAGTATAACATATTAGAATACAATACAACCTGATATAGGATAATTAAAATATAAAAACCCTTTAAGTGTGAAACTTACATTCGAAGTTGTGACATCATCTCTATGCTATGACATATCATTCAGGTTTCTTGACTTTCTCATTTTAGGTTGTTTGCAATTGACGGCAACACATTCGCAAATCCAGGTGTTATTGCCGCTACTGTCATGGTTAACAGAGAGTCTGACTACTGGGCTCCCTTATATGGTATGTAAGCAATAATATCCTCATCATATTAAATCATTAGTTTTTGGATCATTAAATATTTTAGTAATTTTTTAAAGGCCAATGTATGAAATTCAAAATAAGAATGTAGTTACAAAATGGGAACTTGGTAATCAGTTGAAGTTTCTTGCATTCCAAGTTGGCTGATGTGGGAGGTATGTGGCATTCTAAGTTCGCTGATAGGGTGTCTGAGCAATTCTTCGAATATCGAGTATGATATCTGCTTAGCTTACTGCTAACAGAAACTGTGTGTTTTTAAGAGTCACTAATAATTGCTCTGTGATATTGGCTGAACATGTTTCAGCTCTGTGGTAAAACAACCTTGGCGGCTGGAGACATGCCAAGTTGCAAGGAGCAATTTAAATTTGGATGTCATTTTTGTCACCACTAGCAGCCATTTTTGGGATTTGAACCCTAAAATGTTGTTTTCAGGTCAGGTGGTTTAGATCACTAAGTGAACGCTGCTTTTAGCTGAATAGGCACAACTTGACTAAAAGTGTGGGCTATTTGTCTCAATAGGCAAATAATGAGTTGGTGTACTTAATGTTGAGCTCATGTGTCTGGTTTAGCAATAGAATTGTGTATATATAAGCAATTTTACCACTGAAGCTTTTTATATTAGCCGTTATATTAGCAATTTATTGTAAAAACAAATAAAGTTCAAGGAAAACAAGGTTTAATTGGTAGTCATTAATTTTAGCCAAAAAGAGAGAATAAAAAAGCCCTCAGAATTAAAAACCGATCATGTACATGTAGTTTTAGTCGAAATTAGTAGCAAATTTTTGCAGCAGCCTATATATAAATCTCAAGGTTCATTGTTTGGTGAGTATAGCTATAGCTATTAAGTTTAGGAAATAAATATCTGCTTCATGCTAGATTTGATCTCAAAACCAATCGATCACCCAAGCAATATGCTTAGCCATTGAACTATGCAACATTGATAGATTCATTGTGCGATATATGTTGCTATATGGGTGAAAGTACGCATACCGCTCTAGGCGCAACATGATTTTAAGCTTGCTCTCACGGATTTTATTAGTATGTTTAAGTTAATAGCTTGTTTAAACTAATCTTTGGCAATGTGCCAGGCTAATGGCATGTAGAAGGCAACTACATTAACAGGCCATTATTTTAGAAAATGTTTTTAATATCCGTGCAACGCTGAGCATTCCGCTGTTTATTTATATTTATTGCACAGCTTGAAAGAAAATTGCTTCAAGAAAATTAGACAGTGGCATGTTAGAGCAAAGCTAAAACAATTTGGTAGTTTTGTACTGTGAAACATTTTTGATAAACCCCCCTTCAAAATATGAGCAAACTCACGATTTTAAATTTATATTCAATAATGATACTTGTAAAAGTACTGATTTATAATTGACATTTTAAAATTTTGCAAAAAGTTTCCGACAGAATTTATCTTTACTTTAATTACAAAGTTGTTGCATAACCTGGATTGAATTAAACACTGCTTGATACGTCTTTAGAACTAATATGCTTGCAATATGCGTGAGCTAACACACATATAAGTTATAAATTGAACACTGAAGTAATCTTCTCTCCTTTTGATTAAAGTTGTGAAGGTAACTTCAAACTCCCTGAGAGTTTGTTGAAGTATTTAGAAACCTGCGCAGCTAGGACAATTATTGAGGTAGATAAATTCAACTTGTAGTTGCTTTTTCAATTACATCAATTAGGTTTGACATTCCGCTAGCTATATGTGATTAAGCAGGAAGTCACATTAGTTCTCTATTAGAATTCATAGTATTGGCCAATGACATTAGTAAGTTGACCCTGCATTGGGCTCTTGAAATTTTAAGACTAGATATAGTTAGAGGACATTGTTTACTTACTATATATGGTAAAATATATTATATTCTATTGGATCAAATGAAAGTATGTTATATTTTAGGACATGTTTAGATTATATTATACTGTTATGTTATATTTTGATTAGGTTTTAATATACATGTACTTTGTTACATTTTGTTATATTCTATAAAGTGACTTGATATCATATTGCAGTTTATCGTATTTTCATTATTGTTTTGTGTTGTACTGTCTTGCAGGGTGTTGCAGGGTCTTGCTTTGCATTGAAGTGTGTTGTGTTTTGTTCTATTGTGTAGCATTATACCAAATTGTGTGCTATTTTAATATATGATAATATATTACACTATGATAAATTTAATGATGTTATCTTCTGCTATACTATACATTTATATTTTATTTATTTATAATATACTCAATAATGTACCACTAATTGATATCTGCTTTTATTTCTTCCACTTCATAGCTTCATAGTGTTATACTTAATTTTTATTAAAAAAATTTATTATTAATTGTTTTTTTATATATTTTTATGCTGTTTCATGTTTCATTGTTTTCTTGCTCTTGTTAAGGTATGTCATATTACATAACCTATTTGCTGGGTTAAATACAGGAATCTATTATTAAGCTTCCTTTTATGATTGGGAAATACATTTTCATGTCGTAACTAAAATCTAATGAATACCCCATGTGTGTTTTTACAGTGGATGGAGTCTGCGCTGATATAGCTGCCGGAACTCACACAATTACTTACCAGATAAAGCGCTGTAGACCCAACATAGATTTAGGTATAGCTAGGATGGGTTATGAGTCACCTTTCTTCTTTTACGTAGAAGAACTGAGAATAGAAGAGATGCATCAATGCGATGATAGTCTTGTCCCAATGGACTGCACACAATAATACCTTGGTTACTACCAGCTGTTCCGTCTTAAATATTGACAAATTAATTTAATATTCAAATATAACAATTCTGCAGAATATTTGGTGTGCTAACAGCTTATTACATGGTCAGAAACAGAGAAAAAAAGATTGCCTCAATACGTTTTATAACAAAGTGATGTACATTCGTTGTTGGTTTCTTTTAGAATTTAATTAGTTTGTGGTGGAGTTGTAACTTTTTATAATTTATGTAATAAAAACTGAATCTGTTAACACTATTAGCAGCATATGAAATACAGATAGTTCTTTAGCCGAAATGAGCAAAAATACCTGCTAACTTTGACTCTCTCTCTTTAAGCCTTATCTAGTATTGCTGTCTCAAACTAAATTTGGTTTTATCAGGTTTTGCTTATGTTAGGCATAATTTTGATGTATAGTTCATAAGGGTTTCACCCAACAACGGTTTACAATAACCTTACACAAATTTTAGGATATTTCATCAGAAATTATCGGTAATTTTCAATCATTTGCAAATGTGTTGATGTTTGAGGTGGCTGCCAGAATGTTTTAAAATTAAAATCAACAAAACTTGATCACGGTTAAAATGCTCAAGTTTTGTTGGTGACACAATATTCAGCCAACTTATACTAAATATAACCTTATTAACACTTTAAAGCTTAACCCTGTGTACACAAGAAAGTCCCTGATGCAAGATCAAATTAAAAATTTCCAATCAACTGTAAATGAACTTAGAATTGAACAAACACTTTTTTGCGCTGAGTGTCATGTTGAAGCTACATGTATAAGCTCGTAAAACTTAATAAAAAACAGAAATCAACTATATCAAAGTTTTTTTCACACTTTTTTTAAAGATGTGATCTGTTAGAGGTAATTGAAGAATCATAGTGGCTGTTGAACAAAAATCCTGATACAGTGAGTTAATTTTTACAAATAGAAAAACAAACAGTTGTAGAGTACAACCGTTGTTGCTGAAAAAAAGAAACTTTTTAGTTTTATCTATTTTCCACATTAATTACTAAGAATTCAAAACAAAATGTCATAAAAAACTAATGATCTGATAGCAGGGATTTTTATTTTTTTAGTTTGTTAGAATGGTACTTATCATTTTGGCAATATCTCAAAAAATCTCAAGTTTCTGAATCCCATGTAAACCAAAAGTACAGAAAGCAATGTGAAAGAGTAAATCCAAAATTACTAGGGTGTATGATCCTCTGGAAAAGCACATTCTTATTTATCTCTAGCTCAGATAATATCTATTAAAGATCCAAATTAGAATTTAGCCTCAGTAATCTCAGACTAAACAGTGTGATAATATTATATAGCGGACAAAGCTCGCAAAATAAAAATAAAACATTTTTTTACTTCTTTGAAATGCTATAATATTTCACACCAAGTTGATGAAGATGGATCGACAAAAATGTCATGCTTTGATATTTTAGAGACTTTATAGATAAAAGCTAACACTGTCATTCATCTGTAAACAATGCAAAAAATGCAATGAATTAGGGAACATAAAATAAATCTCAATGATAGTTTGTATTTACTAATCAATGCTATATTTTGAAATGAATAAGTCCAGATTTAGCACACATGAAATGATATGATTCTTTACACAAACAGAAATAAACCTAAAACCTCTGGCATTGTATTAGTTGCCAGGATGTTTAAAGATATAATCCTTATAACAACAATCAATGGGCCAAATCAATGAATATTTGGTGTCCCGGTATAGATTTAGATTATGCCTTTATGTGTTTACTTTGTTCACAGTGATCAGTGAACAGACAAAAGAATCAATTTTTTGTCAACTACAGGTAAAATTCTTTGCAAGACTAGGTTTCATTCCAAGGCTTTAAGAAGAGCGGATGCAACGATGTTCAGAAACGCTTGTCTAATTGTCTTTTTATTGACAGTCATCTCTCAAATCAGGGCTTTAGGTAAGTGACAAATAACATAACTTGTAAGAAATGCAATTGTTGACTTTCACTGACTTTTAGTTTTCACTTAACAGGCTTACAGCTCACGTTCACGAAGTGTGGTTGTTCAGGTAACCTGGAAAATCTGTCAACACAAAGCCTTGAGTATCAGTAGAGTTTTTAGCCAACATTAAGTTGAATACATGCAAGAGTGTCATGTATGCTTGCACAGTTTAATAGTTCTTTGTGCAATATTATCAAAATCTTTTAAGTCTTTAAAATGAAAAAAGTGCTAAGAATATTTTGCAAAAGTATTATATATTATAATTTATTAAATATTTTATAATTATTATTATATATGTGCTATACTATATATCTTTATGCAAGTAATTATATAAAGCTTACAAATGAGTCAATTTCAATCTAGTAAATTATTCTACTATAATTTAATTAAAATAAGATCTTACTTTGTTTGTAACTACGAAAACTGAAAGACAATTTTTATTTATAAATTCTGATGAAAACTCAATCACTATAAAACAGATTTGTGGCCCGCTTCCTTTTTGAATACCATAATTTCCAGTGTACAAGTCAACCTGACATAAAAGTCCAGCTCTAAAAAGTGGTTTGAAAATCATGGTTTGACATTTCGTCTACTTGTCCTATAATTTGACCACACTTTTCTAACTCCAATTACTCAATGGCTTTTAGTTCAGTCGACATCAGAGGCAGGCAATGCATAGCTGAGGAAAGATAATTTAAAAACGTCATCAACAAAACGCTCCTGTTTTTGTGCTATAGGCCATTGAACAATTAACCAAAGATGAGGTGAGGGCATTTCTAGCAAAAACACCATAGGGCACAAAAAACAGCACTTAACAATAGTACTGGCCCGCCTCACCAGTAAAAAAAACTGTCACTTCTGATAACAAGTATTTAACAGAAAAGCAACGCTACCAAACATATATCTATTACAAATCATATTTTATGTTGAGTCCAGCATCAGAGGCAGGCAATGCGTAGCTACAAAAATGTGAAGGATTTTTTGTGTATGTGTTAAATGGGTTGCTGATGTGAAATCTTGTAGCCAGATACACTGGAAAAAGCATAAAAGTCAAAAAGTCAAAAGGCAACTTACTCCAGAAATCCAGAGACCTAACGACATCAATTTGAATGGTGAAAAAATTGAACTTTGTGTTTTATCTAGATCATGTTAAACAGGCTTACTAGTATTTTACTGTTTTATAAATAAACCCATACATGTCATATTATGTAATTTTGATTTGCAATGGTTTTTTCAAAGTTGGAATTTCACTAAAATTTGTGTCACAAAAAATATCACCGTTATAAAAAAAAAGTTAAACTTTTAAGCTTGAAATTTGGTGCCATTATTTTCAACTTATATGCTGAAAATTACCGTAATGTAAAAAACGTGTGAAATTGAAATAACAGTACGGGAACAGCAGTGATAGTTTTAGTTTATAAGTCAATAATGCCAAGTTGAATCATTTTATTATTTGCAAATGTATGAAGAACTGCAATTTTGGTGCAACATGTCTTGTGATAACAAGCATCAAAAGAGTGAAGCCTTCAGTGTTTTAACAGCTTGAACTACAAAAAATTAGGTGACTTAACTAAGGGCCCTCAAAGTTTCCAGTAATATAAACCAGCTCTCATACTAACGCTTAGTTACAAGTACATTTAAGTGAGTTTTATCAAAATCCTTCCACATGTCAAAAACAGAAGCTAATACATGTAGATAACTGCTACGTGTGTTAAACAAGTGGACCCTATGCATCATAGCAATATAAAAGTAGTAATTCAAACTTACTATTTTTTACATGCTAGAATAAACACTATTTGAAAATACTTCTGCAAATAATTACTTGAAGTCAATAATTTTGCCATATGCCTACTAGTGTACAACTAGTGTAACATTTCACCACTTTCTAACTTGTTTGCAAAATAATTTGAAAATTAAAATATCATCTTTAAAATTTAAATCGTTTTTTAACAAACTTTCATTAAAGATTATAATGTAGCTTGTTTAACTTACATAGCTTATATTCATAATTTACGTACCTTGAAGATAAACTTGCAAAAAAGGTTTAGAAAATTTATCAGACAAAATAAGTACTTTCTTTACAATTTTCAACTGTTTTGATGTTTTAGGTAACCTGATTGCTAGGGTATTTTAACAATAAAATTGATTGCAAGTAAGAAGGCTCAGATTAAACAAGCGTGTGATTGTGACTTCGATTATTGTGAAAAGATCAACAGAATAAGTTTGTAATGCTGTGACTTGCACGCAATAGTCTATATCAACTATTTCAAAAATAACATTAAAATTAATCCTCTCTATGCAGATAATCTTAAACATCACAAAAATCGCTAACTATAGAAAAATATCGATACAATCTGGTATAATCTAGAAAAAATATTGTGTAAGTCCATAAGCTCACACAGACATGAAAAGGTGTGTCTGTGAGTAAATATGTAAATTATTATAAAGCAATGCACTTTGCTTTTTACTACATATGTTTGTGTACATGCTTATACTGAAAAAAGCCACTGCGTTTCAGATTTTGCAACCTGTAGAAGGACTCATGAAATAGTTGATAAGGAGTACCGACTTCCTATTAGCTCTTCTTTAACCAGTGAAAAAATGGATGCTAGAAGCCTTCTAGAATGCTTCGTAAAGTGCAAAGACAACGATTCCAGATGCAAAACTCCTTTTTACAGCAAGGAAGGTGAGTTTTAGCAACCGAGCTAGAAAAAGTTTCAGTAGCTAGTTTTTATTTTTTTTACTTATTGGTTCAGTCAAACCTTTACCTTAAATCACACAATATCCAAACTAAATCTTACCATCATCTTATTTCTAAACTGTTTGTAACAACTTGAACACCAGTGCATAATAATTAACTTGTGTGAAAAGAAAACTCTAACTTAAATGTAAAGTCTTATAATTAATTACGTTACATGTATTACCAAATATTTTATAACTAACAAAAAAGTGCAAGTAGAGTGAAGACATTTCACATGTGGATTTATCAGTCATTTAATATTGTGTTACACAAAAATTTTGCGAGCTCGAATGATTTGAGATCATTCAAATTTTTATTTTGTTAAAGTAAACTTTTATAATAAAATGCTAAATTTTTGCAAAGACACGTCTCGACATTAAAAATATGAAAGTTCTAGCATGTGTCATCTAGATAGAAAGCAAAGAAAAAATTTGCTTTGCTACATATATACCTGCTAGCCTAGTAGCAAATTATGTCAGGTATACAAATTGGAATTTACAAAAAAATATGAGACTCGAGCTGAATGCTTTCTTTGAAAAAGCTAATACATTTGGTTAGCTTAGTAGATGGTAAATCACCAAATACTCGTACTTTTATGTTGAATCTTATCAGTATCTATGCTGTATCACACCTATATTGAGCTTTTTTTTTACCCGATTTGAAAACTTTATTTCAGTTAAGCGCCAAAATATCCTTTGATAAAAACGACTGTTTATATTTTTCTAACAACATGTTTGCCTATATTTCTAGGAACTTGTTATTTTTTGAATGAACGACAACCAAAAGAGGGAAACCCAGCTGTGAAAGGAACTCTTATAAAGTCTTCTTATGGCACTGTTAGCAGAGATTCTCAGGTAAGAAACACAAAACCTGGTATATAGAACATTTTATCTTAATCGACACTGCAATGCTTTCAAACTTTTGAAAGCAGATATATTTGAGATCTTGTTATTAGCTAAAGCAACAGTAGCTAGTGAATTGTTCAAAACTAATGATTTATACTTTTTGAACACTTTATCAACTAACAATATAGAGACTGTATTGAACTAGTTATTATATTAAAATCAGGTTAGCTCGCTCTAATAATTTACAGTTTGAGCCTGGTATGTACTAATTTACATCTATAATCTTTAGATTTGGAGAAACTAACAAATTCTTTAGCTTTTCAAGGTAATAGTTTTATTGATAAATTAGTGGAAATAAAAATTAAAGAAATAAAGGAGAAAAAAAGTAGAAGCTACAAAAAAAAATTGTTGTATTTATAATTAACTTACTTTATAAACAAATCAATCAGCCTACAGCTAAAATTTGCATTCAAGCAGCTGTTCAAATTAATTAACCAATGAGATTTTTTTCTTTTTAAGCAAATTAGCTGTTAATATTGCGAAAAGATTTATATTCAATCAGTTTTTTAAAATCATATATTAACGGTAAACAGCCTCCAGGCTTATCTCTCAGGAAAGCTCTCTCTGCATTTCTAATCACTCTTTTGGTAGCAAATATCAGAGTTACATTTAATGTGTTGATTAAAAGTTATACAATACTTGAAATACCATTCTCAATTTATGTTTCATATTTTTTTAATATTTTGTTTTCACATTGACCAAAAAAATAATGATAATATAATTTTACTTGTTTTAAATACTTTATTGTTATTATGTTTAAACATTGGTGTAGTGAACAGCAGTCATATTTTAGGTTGTGTTTTAGCATATAAACATTACTGTATTTGAATAAAGAAGTAATGATTCCTCCACCTAATATAATCATGGTATTATTAAAACATGAAAATATGCAAATTTCAAACTTTGAGGACTGTTATAAGAATTCTTTTTACAAAAAAACTTGACAGGAATAAGATTTTTCAAAATAATTATCCAAATGCATTACAAAAGATATCTTGTTATGAAAACAATAATATAATTCAGTTATTTTAAAATAGGTGAAACTGGATAGTAAGCGCCATTATTTGTATTATTCTCAGAATAGTAAAAAGAGTGTGAGTTATTCTAAAAGCTCAGAGAAAAAGTCTCTAAACAAGTGTAGAGGCTATTAAATCAACCTAATAAATTACTGTAGACTTTCTTGGCTTATATGGCAGTAGATAAATTTAATCTTGTCCTGAATTTGTGATCATGGCTTATGGTTTGGAGGCTATTGCTGAGATATTTAGAGCAGTTGTTGTTGAGTATTGAATGAGTGGTTTTGCGACTGCAAATTATATTTGTAAATATCAAATAACTTTCAGGCTTTTGTAAGAGCAGATTGCCTCTGCACAAATTACCAATGACTTTGGTGGTATGAACACACATAAATCAACCACGATAGAAAATAATAAAGAGTTACGTAGTTGCTACCATGCTTTCTGGAAGCAACGTTCTTTATAAATGTGTAAAAAGGTAAGAATAGTAAATAAGATTATAAAGAACATTTAACTTGGGTGTTTTGAGGTAATCTAAAAGTGTATAAGTATTAATGTAAAAGTTGCAGAAGCAAATCAAACTTTCTAAGCGTTAATATTAAACAGCAGAATTCTATTGCTTGTGGAGTAAACTCCAGCCTATATAGTTATACAATATCAAGTTGGCGTTTTAGCTATGAGTATGTTTGCTTTGTTACAGTGTAATTAGACCTAACATCAATCGGCTCATACACCCAATTTTTTTAACTTCACCAATCTATTTGCTGATCTCTTTAGGAACATGATGTTTTGTTAGAATGTTTGTTGTTGTACTTGTGTAAATTAACCATGCAAACACTGAAGAGTTAGAAGATATATTTGATTTTTACAAAGTAGGCTTATATCTATTTTCAGTTTCCAGCTTTAATAAATACAATATGCTAGAACAGGGCTGAACAGTTTGGCTGCTTTGTAGTGAAACATGAACACGACTGAACTGGCAACATAACTCTAGTTATATATAGTCTCACACTAGTTATTGACTTACATTGGCATGCCAAGAATATTGGCAAACAAAAGCTCAAGTTTGGTTTGGCTTTAGTATTGGCATGTTGGAAGAGATCATGGTTTGACAAACTGTGGAAATCAATAACCGCTCGCTTTACTTTCATAACAAAGAAGCAAACTAGATTACAGTGCAATAAGTAGGCCTTTGTGTGAAAACAGAGAAATTCATTCGATCACACATACAGTATAAAAACAAATTACACTGGCTTTCATTGACTTTTATAAATGTGATAAATACATCAAGCTCACCTTTAAAAAAATTAAAACATGCAAGTATTGTTGTGTTTGTGGCGATTCCACTATTTTGATCAGTACAAAAATAAAGGGTTCCGGTCTAAACTGAAATCACGAGAGTTCTGATTTATTAAACTGAATAGTTTCTCTGCTAGAATTAATGCACAACAGCCTCAAACAAACAATCTAACATGGTGGCAGCGTAAATAGTTACCCACTAATCTATTATGGATGGTATTTCGCCTCCGGGTCTGCTTGATTTGAGATCAAAGGACATTGCTGGTGAATAGAGAAAATGGTCCAGGGCTTTTGAGGGTTATCTTCTAGCTATTGATGTGACTGCAGGGACTTTGGCTGCTGAAAAACGAAAGTTAGCTTTGTTTTGCCATGTCGGTGGAGAAGATGTACGTGAAGTGTACAGTCAAATGGAATTCACTAAGGTGGTAGATGGTGAGACTAAGGATATAGATGAGGGTACAGAAGGCAGGAAATTGAAGGATGCCCTAAAGAGATTCCGTGAGTACTGTAACCCGAGATCTGGCATTGTAGTCTCCAGGTATGAATTCCATAACAGTTCCCAGAATGGTGAGACTGTACATGTAGATGTTTATCTCATGAGACTGAGGCGTTTGGCAGAAAGTTGTGATTTTGGTGATCAACGTGATTCCCTCGTGAGAGACAAGCTGCTGTTCGGACTGGATGATAGCAAGACTATAGAGAAATTGATGAGAGAGTCCGATGAGAAACTTTCGTTAGATTTCGTTATCAGGGCTATTCGAGTAGCTGAGGCAGCTAAGGTGGCAAAGTTGAGTGAGACATTGTCTGCTGATGTGAATGCGATTGCTCTTGGAGGTAGACCAAAAACAGGTCGTCCAACTAATATGGACCGAAGAAAGGCTAAGGTACACTGCAGAAAGTGTGGGAAGAGCATTTCCCAAACAGATGCCCTGCGTTTGGTTTTAAGTGCTACAAATGCAAAGGAAAAAACCACTGGGCTAGTGTTTGCAGAGGTGAACTAGCTGTTGATGAGTTGTCTGAGGATGAGAATAACTCTACTCAAGAGGTCTATTTTGGAGAAATAGTGCAGATAGATAATGTTGACACAAGTTCGTGGTATTCGGTTCTCAATGTTGGTACGAGAGAGAAGTCTAAGCAGTTTGTTAAGTTCAAGCTTGACACTGGTGCAGTGTTTAGTGTATGTGGACCTAGACATGTGATTGGTCAGATGAAACTGACTAACAAAAGGTTATTTAGACCAGGTCGAACACTACTGAAATGTCTGGGAGTTATTAGTTCTCTTGTCAGCACAGGTGATCGTGTTCTTTCAGAAGACATCTACGTGGTCGATAATCAGACTGTACCGCTTCTGAGTAGAAAGGCCTGTGAGAACCTTTAGCTGATTACAGTAGACAAGGAAAAGTGTGCAGTTGAATCGGTGACCATGAGCAAACAGCTGTTCCGAGGTCTAGGAAAAGTCGCTAGAGAGTATTCTATCACTATGAAAGATGATTCAAAGCCTTTTGCTATCAAGGTCCCCTGTCCTGTACCTTTTCCGTTACGAGATAAAGCTAAACTGGCCATAGAAGATATGGTACAGCAGGGTCTAATAACAGCCGTGGAGGAATCAACCCCGTGGGTAGCGCCGATGGTGGTAGTACCCAAACCAGATCAGGACAAGGTTAGAATTTGCACGGACTATACCGAACTAAACAAGTTTGTGATAAGAGAAATTCACCCCATGGCCACTGTTGAAAACAGTCTGGCTTCTATTGGTCAGGCGAAGATCTTTTCCAAGATTGACGCCAATAGTGGCTTTTGGCAGATTCCGTTGAGTGCAGAGTCCAGCAAATTTACAACATTCCTGACTCATCAGAGACGATATCGATATCTTCGGTTACCTCAAGGTCTATGTAGTGCACCAGAAATCTTTCAAGCAGAGATGAGCAGAATACTGAAGGATATAGCAGGCGTAGTCATTCATATGGATGATATTCTTGTGTTTAGTCAAACTAAGGAAGAGCATGACTCGAGGCTGAGAGAGGTTCTGGGTAATATCAAAAAAGCAGGTCTCACATTGAACGAGTCAAAGTGCGCGTTTGGAGTGAAACGTGTGTCTTTTCTGGGGCATCTGATCAATGAGCAAGGTATACACGCTGGCCCTAGAATACAGGGAATTTTGGATTTCTCAACGCCTACCAATGTTAAAAGTGTGAGGAGCTTTCTTGGCCTAGTGAATCAGTATGCCTGGTTTTCCTGCCGCCTAGCAGAGGTGAGCAAACCCATCCGTGAGCTCTTACAGAAAGACATTGTTTGGACATGGGGAAAAGCACAGGATGATGCTTTCCAAGGCATCAATAAGCTGTTCAAAAAGCCTCCTGTGTTAGCTGCTCACAACTCGCATAGAGAAACCATCATATCAACAGACGCGAGTAATCATGGACTGGGTGCCACTTTGAGTCAAATTCAGGATGATGGTTCAAGACGATTGGTTGCAGCTGCGAGTCGGTCGTTGTCTGAGACAGAGCAGCGCTATGCTGCTATCAAGAAAGAAGCCCTTGGGGTATGTTGGGCGATGGAAAAGTTTTCGCATTACATACTTGGTATGAAGAGTGTGGTTATCGAAACAGACCACAAACCCCTGATCAGTCTCTTTGGCAACAGATTCTTGGACAAGTTACCTCCCCGAATCCAGACTTTCAAGCTGAGACTGCAACCTTTCCAGTATACTATCCAGCATATTTCTGGTGTTCGTAACTCCTCAGCTGATGCGCTGTTTAGGTTTAGTATCTCAAGAGGAGAGGAGGTTGATGAGCTAAGAGAGGAGGAGGCCACACACTTTGTTAACGAAACGGTGGTATTGAACGGTCTGGATAGTCGACTGGAGGAGATGAAGGCTGCTCAGAAGGATGATGAGGGGCTCCAGAAGGTAGTCAGTCTGGTGAAAGATAGATGGCCACACTATTTGTCCTCAGTGGACAGCGCTCTGAGACCATACTATGATCGCAAGGAACTTCTAACAGTGAATAAGCGCTTCCTTATGCTTGGAAGTAGGATTGTAGTCCTTCTCTCGGAGCGTTACAGGGTGCTTCAGGACATTCACCAGGGCCATTTGAGGATCACCAAGTGTCAATCTAGAGTGCGGAACAGTGTATGGTGGTTGTCTATGGCCAAGGCTATCGAGGACGTGGTATCTCAGTGTCAGGTCTGTAAAACTGAGGCTAACAAAGTTGTTGAACCACTGCGACCTATCGCCACTCCTGATAGACCGTGGCAAATAGTAGGAACTGATTTGTTCCAGTTCAAAGGAACAGTGTACTTACTGGTAGTCGACTATCATTCCAGGTATCCAGAAGTAGCACTCCTCAATGATGGTACTACCTCTAGAAAGATCATCACCCATTTAAAGAGCTTCTTTTCCCGGCATGGGATACCGGATGCAGTAGTCTCGGACAATGGTCCGCAATATGCTAGCACAGAATTCTCCAGTCCTCTACAGAGTATAAGTTCACTCATGTCACTAGCAACCCCCACTATGCTCGTGGTAATGGAGCTGCTGAGCGTGCAGTTCAGACCATAAAGAGGATGCTTCAGAAAGACTCGAATCCATATCTGGCAATGTTGTCATACAGAGCGTCGCCTATCATTGGTGGTTTTTCTCCTGCAGAGCTACTGATAGGTAGAAAGCTCCGAACCACTGTGGTCACCCATCCGGACAACCTATGACCTCAACTTCCAGACCACGAGGTGTTCAAGGCTAGAAATGATGAGTATAAGGAGAATTCGAAAGCCTGTCACGATGATGCCCACAAAGCCGTTCCGCTTCGCCCAGTAAACAAGGATGCTTCGGTGGTAATGAGAGCCACTCGTGGTGAAGCAGTTGTCATCACTCCGTCCGATGATCTCACTAGATCTGCTGTGGTCCAGATAGATAAAGGTAGTCGCCTGTGATGCAACCGTTCTGATATTATCTCACTGGCTGCTAATCCTGAGACCCCTTCACCTACTGTCATGAGAGTCTCGCGATCCGGTAGAATCGTTAAACCCCCGCCATACCTCTCGGACTATCAGCTCTGATGAGCCGCGCATAGCCAGCAAGCTGAGACGTTGAACACAATCAATTATTCGTTGTTTTATTTTTGTTTATTACCTTCATATTAATCTCGGGGTGAGATGTTGTGTTTGTGGCGAGTCCACTATTTTGATCAGTACAAAAATCAAGGGTTCCGGTCTAAACTGAAATCACGAGTGTTCTGATTTATTAAACTAAATAGTTTCTCTGCTAGAATTAATGCACAACAGCCTCAAACAAACAATCTAACAAGTATCATAACTACCAAATCATAAGGTTCACTGAAAATTTAGCAACAAGCAAACCTCTTTCAGTTTGTTATTCAAATACTTTCTTTGGCGGCTGAATTCTTCTCTTAGCATAAGGGTGTGGTCTACTTCCTACAGCTAGCAAAGTTCTCTGCAACCTGACTATCATTAAAACTGGTATGATTTTTGATCTCATTATTCTTATTGCTATCAATTCTATTACTATATTCATGTTACTATCATTCATATTACTCTCTTTCTTGTTACCATCATTTATATTACTATCATTTGTATTACTATCATAAATGTTACTATCAATCATATTAATATATTTCATATTACCATCATTCATATTACTATCATTTGTATTACTATCATTCGTATTACTATCATTCATGTTACTATCATTCATATTAATATATTTCATATTACCATCATTCATATTACTATCATTTGTATTAGCATCATTTGTATTATTATCATTCATATTACTATCTTTCATATTACCGTCATTCACATTACTATCATTCATATTACTATCATTCATATTAATATCATTTATATTATTATCATTCATATTACAACCATTTATATTTCAATCAATCATATTACTAACACTCATGCAACTAGATATTATTGCATTAAAGAGATTGCTAAACTCAAGCTAATAAAATACAGATCAGCCATTCACTAGTAATATATTGAATAAACATAAACCAATGTTTGATCAATTGAAACATAATTCAGCATCAGTCATTAACTATATAAGTTCCATTAAAAGATGTGCAGCTGGGATTACCTTTCAAAAATTAAAACAAACAATAACAGTGATAATATAAAAATAATAACTTATATTGCTGTTATTATTATTTAGGGCTTATGCAACAATGGAACCTGTCCTGATGATCACTTTTGTACTGACCGATGTTATGATATCATTTTTAACACTACAATCTGCTTAGGTAAGTATTTTGTTGCACATAAATTGTGAAATGACCAGACTTTGACAGATAAATTGAACGAATATGTTGCTCAACGGTGAAAAGTCCAAAAGATCAGTCGAACTAGCTTTAGAACTTGTTCAAATTTGCAGACACTTGTGTGTTTCTGACAACTAATGAGAGGAAATGTGGTGTTTAGTGTTATTTATTCTCATAGTTTAATTACTGAATAAATTGCTGTGTATATCAATGCATTAGCAAATAAGAAAAATAATAAGCGTAATTACTTGTGAAATGGTTGTCTGCAGCTCGGTGTTGCGGGACGACTTGCTAGTAAAAAAGTCAGTCTGAATTTAGCAATTTTGTGGCCAGTTAATGACTAGAGAACATGCGATTTCAAATGCTGATCTATTAAAGTAACATGCAGCATATCCTGCCATTTAAGATTAATTTATTTGGAAGTTAGCATCATAAGGCGAAAATGTTGTATAGAGGGATAAAAAATCTATAGTGATTATACATTGCAAGCATTTCTCTTCTTACTTCTTCCTTTAACTTCTATATTAATCTTACGTTTCATAGCCATTGAAGTAAAGTTATATTTGTAGTTGTATAGGCATACACGTACAATGAGTTCAAGTTTTGGTAAATATTATATTCAATGCTGAAACTTATAACATTATTAACTTATAATAAATTTTGCCTTTCATTTACTTTCTCCTAACATTAGTTTGCTTCACTCATGCAACATCATACATTTACAAAACACGAAAAATGCTAAACTGAGAGGAAAAGAGAGCGAGGAACTGAAAGAACAAACGAGTGAGAGAGCAAGAAAAATAGTGCGTGTAGCATTTTGCTTGGAACTCTAGTGAGACTCAAAAGAGATGCTACACGCGCCATCCATAGTCTTTGAGAGATGCTCTTGAAACAGTTGGTCTCTTTCAGACGTAGTTAGAAGTATTTTTGCAAGTAGGGTATTTCCATATTTGTGACTTCACTGTATTTAGCACTCAAACTGCGAAATTTGAATTTCTGGGAACATTTTGTTGATGTTATTTGGCTAAAACTTGTCATGCCGAAAAGGTGAAAGAACCTTGTGTTATACATTTTAAGGCAAAAAACATAAAACGGGACGTCGTAGCTCAGGGGCTACATTGCATTACTGATGTGTGTGCGTGCGCGCGTGCGCATGCGCGTGTGTGTGCATGCATGCTTGCATACAGAGATGCATAGGCCTGCTTCCATGTCTGCATGAGCAGATGCCCGCCTTTGGCGGTGTACAAGTGCATGTGGGTGGCCTTCTATTTCTGATAAAAATCCAGATTGAAGAACTCAGCACGAGCCATTGCTGCTTACATTCTTAGATTGACAGAAATTTAGAGAAATGTTCTAGGTTTACAAAAGAAAAACCAATGTTGTGTATATATAGCAATATATCAGTTGGAATTTTCATAGAAATATGTATGTACAAGAACGAATTGTATATTGACAGCACCAAAAGAGCCAGACTGTATTGTATTAGACCAATACAGCAACATCCGCCACTACTATGGATCTAAACGGGATAATAGTGACTCTGGAGAACTAATGGTAACACGAAAAATTTAAGTATTTCATCTTCTACTGTTTTAGCTTTTAATATTCATGTATCTCAGAAAGAAAACTTTATTTTGAGTGTCATTAAATAACAAGTCCAAAGTTAGACAAGCTCAAACTTTATTGTGTTAGTGCCTCTAGTTTTACTCTGATATGCATGATGGCAGCGCAATTTGTGTTTCTCCAAAATTTGATACAATTTCAATGTTGTAAAAATCTATGCATCATGTATAGATGTATATATAAGTTTTATTTGCTGGGAATCTTTAAAAAATAAATACCAAATAAAACTCTCTATTAAAAATAAACTAGTACCATTTAATGAAAAACTGAAATTATCATTTGGTTCATTGTTACTTATTATGAATTTAGCCAATAGCCATAAAATATACACTAGATTTACCCTCATTTTGTCCCGATTTCAATAATGCAAATTGAACAGCTCTACAATTACATTTCTACTAGTTATATAAGCTAAATTTTGTACATTTCATTTTTAATGATTGAAGAAACAATGATGATTGAACAACATGCATTTTATTGGTACAAATCAAGTCATAAACACGTATTTGACTTTAACTGTGTAAATAAAATTTAAGTCAGCTTTTTTCATACACCATAAAAAACTCACTAATTTCTTTAGAAAAGTTGATAAAAATATGACAGTGCGCTATAAAAATGTTTGCTATAAATACTATGGTTTGAACATACAATAAATATGCTGAAACTATCCAAACATGGATGTCAATGTTTGACTGAAAATATCACTACTTCACAGATACTGTCTTACCCAAAAAGGAAGAATTATACAGGGCTTCGGCTGGTTTTCAACTTTGAAGGAAGATCAAACGATGGGAATGATGATCCTCATTGCATGCAGTGGTACTTTACATTTGATGGAGCTCGATGTGACAACCCAGCTGCCTTGCATCACACTGACCTAGGAAACAGCAATATGTCTTACACAAGAACAGCTCACAGTGCGTACACATATAGAAAGTTGACCATGACCATTTAAAAACTTTGGTAAAAATGTCTCCGACTAACACCTTTTACCATTTAAAATGTAAAAACATTGAAAAACTAGGTACCTTTAAATTGAGTAAAGTTTATTTAGTTTTATAGTAAATAAATAAACCTTACAATGGAACCTCTATGTTCAGCCATCTTAATTTAGTGGTCAAGCCCTACAGAAGCTTATTAAAAAACCGACAACCCTTTTTCTATAAAAAGAATGGTGAGCATTTTAGGCTATTTTTACCACTAAGAAAAATACCTTAATAATAATAAAATGTTAAAAGGACATATATCTAAACAAGAATAAAGAATTAAATGTGTACATGATAAATAATAAATATACAGTAAAAACTATTGTGTGTGATTTACTCATGCTTTTACTTAAAAAAGTTTGAATGAACTGTGTACATCTTAGTCCGGAAACGGTTTAAAAAAAAGAGGCTTACCATAAGGTAAGCTTGGCTCGACTCAGCTACTTTCCATTTTCAATATATAAGTAACATGGGCATAAATGAAAGCCACTGGCTTACGGCCTGTGGCTAATATTTACAAAGCAGTTTCAAAAGGAAAAGAGCTATTTAGGGAGCTGCTGGAGGGGCAATCAGAAACTCTGACATCTGCACACAATTTAGCAGTTTTTCAGGACCTAAGATTTTTTTTTTATTAGCTAGTCACGTTTCGATAAAGCAAACCAGGTCCTAGAGAAAAATGATATCACATGAGACTTTTAGCATTAATGCTCATTGAATATCAATACCGCATAGAGCTATATTGTGTACAATTTCAGTTGATGGTATATGCTGGGGTATTGCTGCCAAAACTATAGCAATAAAGCTCATGCTGGATGCATGTGACAGTTTTTCTAAAAGCAATGCAAAAACTTCAGGAAAAGTGAAACTGAGGAGCTTACTAGTGATGGAAGTAGAAGATACAGAAACCAGTAAGCGAAACTTCCAATAATATTTTCACACTGATTATGTCATCAAATTTTTGTTACAGTTGTGAGCAACATTATCGTTACAAGTATCGTCAATGGTGCTCTTATCAATATCTTGCTATTGTACATAGCACTATCATGATAATTAATCCTAGCAAAAACCCTTTTGTTATCCAATCATTACAAAAATCTTTATTCCTCTTCCTACTATCTTACCTCTAACTATTATGTTGGTTGCCATCACCAATCTGTTGCCTCTGCTATTGTTGTTATTGCTATCATTATTATTGCTGCTGTGGTCTTTATCATCAAACATCCTAACTTCCTTTTACTTAGCATTTAAATTAAAATGAAATTACAATACTAGGCTGAGTTTAGGCTGTCAATTTCATTGATTTTCATAATAGTTCTCTTTTGCATTTTCTAGTATAACTTCTTAAATAAATAACATATATGATATATACTACTTTAAAATGTTTTGCATGCTAGCTTAGTAGCTAAGCTCTTAGTATGTAATAATATAAGCTATTACTACTATAATATTTTTATTATTTAAAAAAGGGATAGTTTTAGAGTATGGATGCTTTGCTGAATATGTTGTAAATCATTAAAATAAGAGCGTGTGTTTTTTTTTCACTCTATAACTATATAAAATTACTTGCTAATTCGAGATTAATAATGATGAGTATAAATTCATAAGCACAAAGGCCGACAATGAATGTATATGTTATTGAATGTTGTAGTTTTATCTATCATCTTTGTAAGCAGCTTAGGCCATTGGAGATTAACCGTCTGAGTTGCTACCATAATATTGATTGACCCAGACAACCGTTAGTCTGTATGTATGTTTGTCTGTATGTATGTTTGTCTGTATGTCTGTATGTTTGTTCATCTGCTTGTCTGCCCAAAGCCATGAATACAAGTTAAGGTTGCAGTTTGATTGGTCCAGCACCCAGACTTATTGTATTCAGATTACTAAACTAACAGTCTAGTACCTGCACTAATTGACTGAATGCAGGTAGGACGGAATGATTGTGCAAATAGTCATTTCCTGTGTTTTAGGACAGAAAAACTAACAGAAATGACATGTTTAGATGAACTGTAAAAATTATTTGTTGAGAGTATCTCAGTAGCACAACTAGCAATCTTTCATGGCACATCAGGAAGTCAGGGCACTACAGCTTGACTGCAGTTTGCATAAAACAGACATTAAACCACATTAAACTCTGTGTAGATGGTGATATAGTGTGCAGTGAACACAGCTATTTTTTTGGAATAGAAAATTGGTGATATGGGACAGAGCAAAGAAGAAAAAAACTAATGAATTTTACTCAATATGTGTTGAGCTATTATCTATCAGTGCTGCCACAGAAGCCTATTTACGAATCAATTGTTTTTGATTATTCTGTTTACTGTTAAGTAACAGATAACGGCTAAAACAAAGGTGATTTTTTTTTTCGCTTGTTCTGAAAAAAGGTTACAAAAGATGTTGGCTGTGCCACAGACTTCAGTTTTCTATATTATTTTATAAGTAATAGCAAGTTTAATAAAGAATGACAATATAATGTTTTGGATTGATAATAATGATTAATAGAGGCAAAATTTCTATGTGCGGTCTAGCTAATCTAAATTTTGCTGAGTCAATTTAACCTTCATCTGATCCTCATTTTTATGATCTTTCATGTTTATATGATCATATTTGTCCATTGCAAACATGAACATGTTTGCATTGCAAACATGAACATGTTTGCAATGGATAAATATGACGCTATAAAATGAACTTTGTCAAATATGACAATGTTCATGTTTATAGTGAGCATCTTGGTATTATTCTATCAAGATGACTACTAATTCTATCATTCTAATATCATTCTACTATCATTCTGCTATCATTCTACCGTCATTCTACCATCATTCTACCATGTTATCATTACATATTACATTTTGTTCAGGTTGGGATGGTCAAAATTTATGTGAGTCTCTTTCCACATTCAATCTCAAGCAAGAAGTTTGGGAAGAAGATATAAATACTACCTTCGACACATCAGTGAAATCACAACTGGTGAAGGTAAACATGCATTTCAACTGTCTCACTGCGGCTAACACCTTCAAGGTCTAGAAACATTTATTTCTTTAAGAAATGGTCCAATAAGAATTTTAGTTACAAACCATTTTCAAATTTACAAATGTACAATAATAAATAAAGTACACATAAATATTATAATAACATACAAAATTTGCTGTGGTTTTTTATTTGTTAGAATAGTCAGTTTAGAATTTGGTAACATTGTTGAAGCAAGTACAGAACATGAAATTTTAGTCATACTGTAATGTTAAAAATATTTTAAAAACTGCTTTAAAATATTGTTGAAAAGTTATATAGTTGAACAAGTAGACCTAAAATGCAACAAATCATAAAATAAATCGTAAAATCATACAAACCAAAATCCTTTTTCTCATAAAACTGGAACAGTTATCTTGAAAGCTGTTTTAAATTTTTAACAAGTCTTTAAACATAATGCTGCTTCACCTGATGCAAAATCTTCTTTTCTTATTGTAATTAGTAGCTGAACGTTACTTATTATAGTTATTATTATTGTTTTTATTTGTTTTTTTCAGCTTGATGTTTGGTAGTGTACTAGTATCAGGTTAGACCCTTGTTCTTCCAATATATGGTACTATTCTTAATATCTCTATAGATTCTGTCACAACATAATGTTTTGACCAAGTTATTTATTGTACGAATGTGCTGATAAAATTAAGGGAAGGGAACTGCCTAACTTGATTGGTTATTCAGCTCTGATGAGTCATAAAAATAACACTGGTTGAACCACCCATGTCATTGGTGAAAGGTGACACAAATATAGTGCACATACAAATGATTGCCACTGAGCAGAAAACTGTGCTCGGTTTATTTCCTTCCTTTCTATGTCCAATTTCTCTAACTCCTATCTTAGATTTGCTCCCAGTACCCTACTTGCAACCAATCGGTGATGGCAAGAGAGTCATCTAATGCTGAGCTGCTCTCTGTGCCAAATCAATGATGCAGGTTAATCATCATAAACATTTGGATTGAAAGCTAAAACTGTCAAACCAAAAAACTAAAAAAATTTTAATGGGTAAAATTGAATGACTACTTGAGCAATTAAGCTACTAATGGTTATTAATAAGAATTCGCCTCTCCTTTAGGTTTTTGCATGTTAAGAAAACCATTTTTTGTGGTTTACAATTTTTCCAAATGTGGGTGAGAGCTTCCACCAACATTTGGATTTTACGCGCTGAGGTAAAATGAAGATATAAAACATGCTCAGCAACTCTCATACTTATTTAGATACTTTTTTTCACTATTGCTAGACTCACATTGTTTATGATTGATGCGAATAAAACCTAAAAAAGACTAAAAACATTTGTCATTAGTTTACCAGCCTCCTTAAAAAGTGTTATAAGTTGAATTTAATTTTCAAGTGGTTGAGTAACAAACTACTGGGTATTATTAGGATAAGCAAGAGTTTTGTAAACAAATGTTCATGTGACGAACCCAAAATTCTTCCCCTAAAAGGCTTGGAATAATCTTTGTTTAGGTTTTCTTATCTCACCACCTCCACTTTATTTCTAGCAACTTTTGAAACTACATATTAACAATTATAGGAAGTAAATTATGTCAAGATTGCTTCTGACTCTCTGCTGCGAATAAAGTACAGCGCTGTTCTTGGCATCAACAATCCTATCAATGGTTCGGGATGTGGACAATGGTAGGGCTATACTATGAATGACAATCCTCCTACTGAAATTAAACAATGGTAAATTAAGTCTAAGGAATGATTTTGGTTTTAAATTTCAGTTTTTGAATGTTTTTGATTAGACACTTGGGTTTAAAACTGTATATTATTATTAAATTAAGAGTCACTAGCTACACAGCTACACAGCTAAAAAATTAATCTTTTATTCATTTTTGGCGCTAAATTTTTTTTCTAACTAGCAATGATTTTTAAAAACAGTTTTATTATTTTAGGTTATCTATCCTAATTTAAATCAAAACTGGTGTTAAAGGTAAATTTGTAATCTACTTACTACTTGCTCAAACTGAATAACAATGAAAATACTGGTGTGTGCTAGTGGTTGGGTAATACAGTAAAATGAGACACAGCAACTTGTGCGCTTTTTTACCAATTAAACGAAATTGGAAAATGACTTTTAGTTATGTGCTTGGGGATTAATGTCTTAAAAATATGATGAACCAACCCTATATTTTTACTATTATGGTTAGGCTACTGTAGTTAAATTTCATAGCCAATCAAGTTGACCCATGAAAGTAAATTGACCAATAAAAGTAGTGCTAATGTTTTAGGGTGATCAAGATAAATGGTGAAGAATGTGGACCAAACAATGCAAGTGGTGAAATCGCAGTTAAACAATCAAGTTCTCAAGAATATTGGGGACAAGCAGCTAGCAGCAGAACAAGTGGGCAAACAATTTTACAGAGTTTGAGAGATACACTTGCGCATATATGCAAATACTGTATATCTCTGCATATAAATCAGTTCCAGAATGCAATTTTTTTGCAAACTCAATGGTCCGGCTTAAACCCGGGCAAGTCTAATTGACAACAAACAAAATGTTGTTATACTAACTTAATTCAACAGCTAAAACTCAAACTACGCCCAGCGTGTGGTTGGTAGCCTTTTACCCACAGTTTTTTTGTACAGCAGTCATGGCTTAAACTCCCAGAAAGCCTGCATTTGAAGTCATTGAAAAAGAAATACAACGGAACCTGTGCAGGTCGACTTTTGTTGTCAAGCTTTTGTTCTCATGGCAATAGCATGTGTACTAACACAAAGCAGCTTTGGTTTATTAATAAAATGTTGTGACTGCAATCGCTGTTGCTTGGTTAGTCATACACATGATTGCTAGCTTTTACGCACCACATGGGGTTAGAAAATTTTACCAAAGAAGTGTCGGATTTACCCAAGAAAGTAATGCCTTACACGACTTTTTATAAATGCTTACCGCTATCATTAACTATTTCACTATAAGATAAGTATTCTTACTGAGACAATTAAATACTTAGTAAAACCATATGTTTGACATCTAAACAAATGTTTTCATAACCTTTGAACAAATTAATTAGCTTAATCTTTTATATGATCTGATGCCAAAAAAGTTACAAACATGTTGCAGAATGAGTCCGGACACTTTTTGACAGCTTCATACTGCCCAGGTTGAAAAGTTATTATTACTATTACAATAGCTCAGTAGCTTACAGCATTATTATTACTGCTAAAATTCAATACTGCCACTACTGCTATCACCCAACAAATAATCATCAATAATGATGCAGTAAAACTACACAACAATCAGAAAAATTGTGTAATCTGCCTACATAGGTTGCTCCATTTGCCCAACTTTTTGCTTTGATAGATGCATACATCGTTTTAAAATTTCTAGGGCCAGCTTAACTGTGAATTCTTGTGAATTACCTAATTTGAGGGCTGTTTTTTTAACGTAAGTTTATACGCAAGATAGGCATATATTCGGGAACATAGGATAGATGCCATCACTAAGAAAGTCTAAATCCTTAAAAAAACAATTTAGAAAACAAAAAGTACTGTTGCAGTTTCTTCATTTTTTTAAGAAATTTCAACACTGTTATTTTTTCAGGCTTTTTAATATATCCACGCATTTATCATGAAGACAAAAATTTTTTACAGCAACATGATACTATTCTATCAAAAAGACTTTGAAGAACTAAGAAGTATATTAAACATTGAATTATTGTAAATAAAATTTTGCTACGAAGCTAAAAACTGCTTCATAAAGTGGCATACTTGATATTCTTCTCCGCAAACAATTTTGTGTAAATGCCTGACTTGAAAAACTATGAAAGTTGACCTATGTTACAGCGCACTGAAACAGTTATTGTTATAAACACTGATTATTTTTATCATTTAAAATTGTTAACTTTATTTTTAAATTTTGTGTATTTCCTGTTTGCTAATTTAAAAACCCGGTGTTAGCAATAAACTGTTTATTTATAGCTAAAAGTTGCTAAATTGGGAACAAAGGTAGAGTTATGCTCTCATTGTTGTTGGCTCAACAGAGCATTGCTTCTAGAAATTCAAACCAGCTAGACTCCTATAACAGTAGATGGTACAGCGGCTAAATTAGAAAAGGTAAAACTATGATTACCCAACTAAAATGGCAAACAGAACAGACGCATAAAATGGAAAACTTTAACCATGGATTTGGTCTACGTGCTTATGAATGGTTTCATTGTTTGAAATTTGTTCATGAAAGTTATGCATATTGGTATTAAGATTAATACCAATAGTACCAAAATAATTGACCAAGCAGACTAAGATGCTACCATTAAACAGGCTTAAAGTTGCTCCAACTACCAGATCTTGCCCGAGTTTGTGTCTTTACTTTCATACTAGAAGTGAAGAACTCATGCAAAGTATAACTCAAAAACTGATAACTGATAATGTTTAAGCAATAAGCTGTAAATATAGACAGAGAATAACCTGAAATTATAAAGTTATGAAAAATTTAAAATGACAGCATATTCAAATGCTAGTAATGATGTCTGTGATTATGGTTCTGATGGTAATTTGAAGGTCATGATGGTGAAGAATGAATGAGAGTAGTGGTGATGGAGACAATTACTTTGACAATAATAAGGATAATACTTGAGTCGATATAAGGTTTAATATGTTATTTACGATAGCAACTGAGCAGAGAAAGTGGCTATGAAACTCAAAAAAAATTATTATGACCGTAATAATCCATTTTTGTAGCTCTTTGTAGCATTTTAATTTTGGTTACTTCAATGCGTCTATTAAATCTCTTTGAAGAAGGATTTTGTGATATGCATATTTTTTCTAGCTTTTTCAATAGCTCTTTTTGTAGAAAATATTTGATATAAAATGCGCCAATATAAATTTTAAATTGGTAAAATAAAGCCTAAAGTTTGAAAGAAAAACTATTTACTTTGTAATGTAAGTTGTTTACATAAATTGATGATGACTACAACAAAAGTCAGGTTCATTTGCCTTAAACCAATGTCGGAGATGGAGACAAATACAAGTGTCATATTTAATTTGAACTCAATGATTAAACTCACAACTTTTGGCATGGTAGACTAACACTCTAAAAAATGCACTGCTCAACTACTCACTGAATACCAGAATATTTGTATTTATAGTTCTTACACCTGATGATGTCTCGTGGTATGCTTGACTATCAGAGTACTAGTGTTTATAATTGTCAATTAAATATTGAATATGCTTGCGCTTACTGTTGAGCACATCTAATAAATCTGTCAACATTTCAGTTGAGGCAATATGTGACAACCTGTATGATGCCGGAGAACATAAGGTACAAATCTACATGATGCGGTGCAGAATGAGCTATGCCCAACCAACCAACTTTATTGTGGGTGGCGTATCAAACACTCCATCAAGTATAATGATAGAGGAGATGAGGTTAAATCAGACAACAGATGCTTGTTAGTTTTCCTTTTATCTATGCAATACACTTAATTATTTACTATGACATACAGTATATTGTAATTAGTCTTAGTTCTACACCAATTAGTCCAGTTTCCAGTTGTAGGCATTGCGGGGAAGTTGCATAGATCATATAGTGGGCACTTCGAGCAGATACCTTTCTATAACCTCAATGGCATGAGTACAACAACCTTCTATGTTCCCGAATTCCAATATGACAAACAGTTTTCAGACACAGTGTTAAGGCTAACAGCATCCGGCAGCCATGGTCTGCACAAAGTAGAGAATGACACTGAGGAAATGTGTGTCAGCTGGTAAGCAGTGTAAAGTAGCTGATAATATGTTATTATAGTTATTAGTTTAGACCGATTTTTTACATGCGCCTTGTAAAAAAAACGTCAATCGACCTACACTGTCAGTTGATATTACACTGTCGCATGTGCCTGTCATTCTTATTGGCTACTAGCAGTAAACATGTTGGTACCTGTAATTTATTTCATATTCAATCAGATAGCCCTAGGCATGTGCTTAAAATTCCAATGCAAATTGTTACATTGCATGGACAACACCAATCCATGAACAAGAATCTATTTATTCTAAGCAGTCTGTTTAGATAAAACAGTGTATTTTTGCTACAAAAATAATGGTTGAGCATGTAAAAAAATTGCTAAAATATTTGAAAAAGCATGCGAGCATAAAAATGTAAAATTGCTAAAAATGATGAAAAAAAATTAAATGGTTCCTATATGTTTTTTTACTTTTTTAAAAGTTTCAGTTTTTTCATAGTGACAATATTTATTTGCAAATATGTGCAAGGGGATTTTGTAAACTCTGTAAAGAGCATTTGTCGAGGTTGAATGCTCTTTTAATGTGTTTGAAGGTGTATTTTTAAGTTTTTATTTAGGTAAGTATTTAAAAAGTTGGTTCTCGTGAAAAAGACCAGGTTTTGAAACCAAATAATTTTGGCAAATTGATGAAAGGTGCAGAGTAAATGCATACAAAATGTATATAAAATCATCAAAAAATGTGGAAATGCGTAACATTGACACAAACTTACTAGCGCACATGACCAATTGAAATTATCAATAGCAATTAGGGCAAAGTAACTAGTTCAATGTTAGAAAACAAAACAGTGTTTCATATTCTTCGATTTTGTTTAGCTACTGCATAAGGTCAAGGCATAAAGATGGTCAATTATATTAACCACCACCTCATTTTCTCTATTTTTTTATTTTAAAAGTTTGTCATGAAATTTTTTTAAGATTTAATGAAATTCATAACATATATTTCATTTAAAGGCTTTTGCAAGTTTTTATGACAATTCAATATAAGGCGTAGCAAAACCTTTTAGCTAATGCCGCATGAGGTTCACCCAAGATATTTACTGTAGCCCCATACTAGAGTAGCAGAAAGTGCTACAAATCATTTTTGCAAAAAATTGTAAGACTAGAATACATTTTAAAAAACTCTAATTTCTCTAACAATTTTGCAATAAAATTTAAACCTGATTACTGTACTCGGTTTAAAAATAAAAAAATAACACTAATAATTGGGCTTTGTTTAACAAATATAGTATAAACCCATTTGCTCTGTTTTAAAATACTCTAATTATAATGCTTTTTCTAGATACATTACTAAATTACTGTATTAAAAACTTATGAGTCAAATTTCTTTAATATAAATAATCTGTTGCTTGAAGAATATACTTTTCTTTATTTCTTTATTAATTTAATGTCAGAATGGATGAAAAAAATGTTACCTAATTTTGCATCAAAGTTAAAAAAATCTGTTCAAATAAAAATGAGAGACAACATAGGCTCGTAAACAAAATGTCTCAATATTTTTTAAAAAGGACAAAAAAAGTTGTGATTTTTCATGTAAATATTTGAAATCAATTGCTCAGGAGTTTTGATATGACTCCAAAAAACGTCATTTTTAAAAATATAAGTATAATTCTAATATGATATGAAACTAAATTCCAGACTGTTTACAGATAATTTAAAAAAATAGCCTCTAAAGATATTCTGCAATAATTGATGTAAATAAAATAGGTAAAGATAGTCACTTCTGGAACGTTGGCATATAAAACTCCTTAGTTAGAAAAGTACGCAATTGTATAAAAATATTTAATTTAACCTTTTTTTAATTTATCAATGTTAAAAAAATGAAAAAAATGTTTCAAAAATTAATAAATATTACGTGTGAATTACATAAAATGACTTCAAAACAAGCATGTAAATTTCACTTGCTGACATGAAATATGCATAACAATTTCATTAACTTTTTTTTAAATTACTTTTTAAGATTTTCTTTAATAATAATTTTAATTAAATTTTTAAATTATTTTTAGCTTTGCTGGTTAAACTTTTTAAACTAAACTAAATTTAACTGTTTGTCAAAAATATGCCTAACCTTGAGTTGTATTTTATTTCAGTGCTTGTAGCGAAGCTATACTTTTTTTTAAAGCTCGACTGACGTTGTACCAATTGAGCAGGTTTTTTTATATTTTCATCTCTTAGAATACAGATTTACTACCGGACATATGTAAAAATTGTTTTCGTGAAAAATTGTATCTGTGTGCAAGTGTTCACACTTGAGAACCACAACCAATTGGCTTGCTATTGGTATGCCCAACTAAACTACCTATTATCATAATTTTTGACAACTGAAGATGGTGTTGAGGCATTAGTAGCATTATTGAAACGAACCCAACCTGACCTTTTAAACTTGACCTCATAATTTGTGCAGGATCTTCCAGATTGACAAGGCTAGCTGTGACAGCCCTAAATCTATAGAAGGTGTGGTCATAATTGACAGAAGTTCAAACTATACAGCTCCTTTATATGGTAAGCAATGCTTCAGATATAGTGTTTCTGATGGTCAGGCCTTTTTAGAGACTTTTAAATGACTTTTTTATAACATTCCTTTGAACATTTACAAAACTTACAAAAATATTTTAAAGGATTACGGTAAATTATTATTAATTTTATGATTTTAATTGCTTTGAGCAGAAAACTATTTTATCACTACTTTAAAAAACAAAAGATGAAATTTTATTTATTATGAGTACAATGAAATGCATTATTTTGAAAGAAAATTGAAATTAACATTGATATTGTATGGTAAAGATTTTGATAAGTTGCGAATTCAAACTGGCCTTTTACCTTCATTGCTACAATTTGTACCTATATAATTTATACATAATATATGTTAAATATAATATAAATAATATATTATATAAATTTTTGTGTATAACATATAAAATGTAGAAATATATAAAAATATTATAATTTTTTTATAAAATTAATAGTACTCATAGTTTTGCAATAATAAATATTACATTATAATAAACTGCCCTATTTTACTTTATAATAAAATTTTATTAAAATATCGTCAGATTACTTAACATAAATAATTATTACCCGTAAAATATCATATATTTTATTATATCTTACTGTCATATGATTATTGCGCCATGGCAGAAAAAAATGCTAAGCATAGATGTATATGCAAGATCTATATCAAAATTAAAAATAATTCGTTATTTTTATGTTAGATACCAAAAATGATAGCAAACTCAGGCAACAATTATGAATGTTATAATACATTCTGTTTGAAGCAAAAATTTTATTGCATCTGTTTAGGTATAACTTTTTATTGACATTGGGAATCTATATATATATATATATCATATATATATATATATATATATATATATATATATATATATATATATATATATATATATATATATATATATATATATGATAAGAATGGCATAGCCTTGTGGTTAGATACGATTGTTTACAAAGTTCTGGCTGCAATCTTTGTCAATTCTAAACTATTACAAAATGGATCGTTCAATCCAAGAGTTTAATTGTCATAGATTGACAGATCAAAGGACAAAGGACGAGTATATATTAATATATATATACATATATATACATATATATACGATAATGAAAATATATATGTATATATATATTAATGTATGTTTAAACTTCACAAAAATTGTCCTTCGTCGTTTGATCTGTCAATCTATGACAATTAAAATCTAGGAATGAACGATCCATTTTGTAATAGTTTAGAATTGACGAAGATTGCAGCCGCAACTTTGTAAACACTCGTACCTAACCACAAGGCTATGCCATTCTTATCATTCTCCTAGCTCTTACCAAATACATACACTATCATATGAGCAACTGCAAAAACCTAATAAAGACTTTTTGTTTTTTAATAATTTTACGTTTTGCATTATTTATTTTTTCCAAATTTTGTAAGGCTAGCTTTTTGCTCTCGTTACCTATTTTTTAATTTGCAATTTTCACATGTGCGTTTTGATTGCTTCTTTGCACTCTTGTTTCAAGATTTTTATAAAGTTCCATTGCTAAATCTGTGAAAGTTAAACATCTTTCACGTGGAATTGTATTATCTCAAGTAGGCATAGCCTTCAAATAATCTCTCCATTCGGTCAGACAAAGTACCACAGAAAGACAGTGCAAAACCTCACTTTTGTGTTTGTACCAGTATCGAAAGATATCACTATCATTGTATCGTTCTCGGCTATCTCGGCTATCGGCCGAGATAGCCGAGCAAACTTCGTGTGCTTAACAGCTGGGACATTCTGGCCAAGAGAACTCGATTGTGTTAGCCGAGCTGGTTATCAGCAATTACTCGACTTTTAATGCATGCCACTGCTTTTTGACCATCCAGTGAATGTTAGTACCTGGCTGGCTACAGTGATTCAACAGTTTTGGCAATTTATAAAAGCTCTTGCCAAATATGAGGTTCACCGAATAAATAATTATGTCCTGATAAAGAAAGCAAAAACGATTTTCAAAAATAAAAGACTGACATATTGAACAGTTTGTGTACTTGCAGTTGATGGGTTGTGTTACGGTATTGCTCGAGGACCTCACAGCATCCGGTATCGCATGAAAAAATGCAGTGGTACTGCTGAATTGAGCATCATGACGACTGGCTATGAATCACCCTTTTTCTTTTTTGTCGAAGAGCTACGCATAGAAGAGTTGAAGGAATGTTCATCAAGTTCTCCTCTTGATTGCACACAGTAACACCTCAGAAAGCAGCAACAGCTTCAGAACTTTTTGATTGACACTTATGTTTGTGTTCGAGTAAATGAAGTAATGTTATTGTGTAACAACAAGTAGTATTTTGTTTTTGCATTTAGTAAGTATTGGTGGTAGCTAGCAAAAAATCAATTATATTTCAAACAATCTCAAAGCAACTTTAACCAATCTGAAAAAATAATTCATAAAATTTTGATTGTTATGTTAATAAGTATTTGTTTCATATTTTGTGATATGTGTTGAGCTATAGATGCTAATAAAACCTTAGATTCAAAACTCAAAAGCCCTGACATTATGCACTTGCAGACTGTTTTCTGGCTCCCTATCATGTTTTAGCTTTATTTGTACAGGATCATGCACCACTGCTGTTTTGTCTGCAAGAAAAGACAACACCTAATTATTTTAGCAATAGTTACAAACACTTTATTCAAATTCACAAAATATCTATTAGTGTGGTGGAAGGTAGTTAGCTCATGAATCAGCCATTTTGATACATGACACAACAGGAGGACGAGTCGAGTGATACAGCGAGCAATAAGAGCTGCTCAACTCTCTGCTAGAAGGTAGTCCAAGCTGTCCATTACTAGCTAAAGTCCTAGCATTTGCCAGGATAGGCAGAACAAAACACAGTTTTTCTTGAACACCACTTGTATCTTAGAGTGGGATTACATGCAAATATATGTATCAAACTTCAACTAGAAGTTGTTAGTTCTTGTCACACTGGTGTGGTAAATTAAAGGGTTGCAGTACCTTCCTTTACAATGGTTGGTTCGGTGTTTATTGGATCTTGACGAGGCTAATTGGTAGAAGTTTGATTAGTTAAACTGTAAAGACGTAATACATATAATAAAGTGAAATAGATAGGTTCCTCCGTCTAAAGATTTTGCTACAAGATTCCTTATTTGAATTAAAATAGTTTATCTATAACTCATAAACGTTACAAAGTTTTTGCAAAAATATGTAGAAAATTCCACTAGCGTCCATTTTTTAATTACATATTTACATACTTGGTGATGGATTTTGCATGCAAGTAGTCTGAATTGCCTGATAGCTTTTTTGCGGCAAACTAATAAAAACTAGCTTTTGAATGATTAAAACCTGGTGCGAACATCTCTTGCTGAAATTTTCAAGAGCTTTTGTTTCCATAAAAACTGCTGTACTACAATAAAAGTTACAATTCTTAGCAATTTGGTAATGTTTAACAGTAATAATTTAATCTATTGATTGATCTTTGACAATGTGCTGACCTTAATTCTATAAATTTAAAGTTGACTTATTACCTCACACTAAGTTTTTTGAGAATGTATTGAGCTGCAAAACATAAATCATTTTAAAAATTTACTTGCGGATACATAATTTTTTATTTTGAGCGACCATAAAATTATAAATATCTTATAGCAGAGTGACTTTGGCAGTAGTGCAGATACTTGGACCCCAGACTATATTGTGGGTATAGCTTCCCTACGGCTGCTGAAACTGGACATTTATTTTAAGACAGCGGTTGGCTAAAAAAACCATCTCTGAGTAGTAAAATAGTAAAAAGTTATTTTGACATTTTCGGAATACTGAGGTAGGGAACTGCATAAATACATGTTTGGTACATGTGAAGTGCAGCTACAGAATCAAAACTATGGTGAGTGATGTAGAAATTGCAACAACAAGCATTTGAATAAAATACTTTTGTCTGCAGAGCGTTAGAAATTACAAATTAAAGCTCACAAACAAAGGCTCAATCGGTAACTTTACGATACGCATTGCACACTATTTACCTACTTTTCTAGTCTTGCCCTTATTTTCGATGCTCACTTTATTTTACCTTAATAAATATTTCCAGACTTGCACAGATGACTGCTGTTGCAAAGAATTGAATCACGATTGCAGATCAAGTTCACACTAAAATGGTTTGACGCAGTTTATTACTGAGTTCATCATCTGCTATCACAAATTATCACATTCTTCAATTATTTAGGATTGATGACTCATTTTCCCGTTGTACTGACATTATATGTTCAGACTGAATAATGTAATGGTGTTGTAAATCTACCAATCATTGACCGCAATTGATGGCTGATTTCAAGCCAGTTGATGCTAATATTGATTTTATTTCCTGTTTAGTTATAGAATGAAGTGTTAATGCTGCTCTATTTTGAAGGTTTTGAACCTTTACTTGCCATTATGATTAAACAATCTTGCAATTTTAATACATACCACAGTTCTTAATGCAAGGCGAGTTTTTATATAACCCACTGGCTGTCTATAGCAGTTACATTAACATTGAAGGAACGCATCTGATGAATAGCAAGCATGAGTATTGTTTTTAGCCAACACTTTGGCTTTTAAAATTATAATTAACTAAATGTCTAATTAAAAATATTTCTAGACTTGCAAAAGTGACTGCGCTTGCAAAATATTGAATCACGATTGCAAATAATGTTCACATTAAAACTATTTGATGCAGTTTATTAGTTAATTACCTTCTATCAAAAATCATCACCATTCTTTAATAATTTATGAGTGATGACTCATATTCCCATTTTACTGAGGTTATATGCTCAAACTAAATAATACAATAGTCTTGTTAATCCTCCAATTAGTGACCAGGCTTGGTGGCCGATTTCATGACATTTGATGTTAACATTGATTCTATTTTCTGATTAATTATAGAATAAAGTGTTAATGCTTCCTTATTTTCAAGCTCTTTAACCTTTACTTGCAATTAGGATTAAACGATCTTGCAAATTTGATACTTACCAGAGTTCGTAATACCAGGCGACTTTTTTATTAACCCATTGGCTGTCTATAGCATTTACATTACCATTGAAGGAACGTGCCTAATAAATATCAAGCATGAGTATTGTTATCTAGCCAACACTTTGCCTTTTAAAATTATAATTAACCACATGTTTAATTAAATATATCTTTACACCCCAAATTACTAAGGAAAACTTACATTTGATCAGTAGTTGTCCTTCCTCACGCCTTTCTTGTGTTTCAATTTAAAAAATTTGTTCTGACTAGCTTGAGCAGTTGTTTATTGTTCGATATATTAAATTTATATTTATTGGTTTAAAATATTTCATTCACTTAATACATTATTTCTATTTTTTTTTAAACTTTTAACATTTAAAAATAAACAGTATGAATAGCAAAACAGCAAAAAGCTTACAAATATCATAAGAAAAAAGCACTTGTAGTCTGATCACATCGGCGGTCATGAATCACTGAGTAATAATAACCCTATCATACTACAAAAAACCATAAATTTTAGGATCTGTGAAATAGGTCTGTTCTTAACTCCCAAATTTTTTTATTTTTAGATTGTAGAGTATCAAAAGTTTAGCATGGTTAAAATTTAAACTATCGATTCGAGAAACAAATGTGTATGTGTTATTTGCAGCATTTGTGATGAGCTATATAAGATGCAAAATCAATCAAAAGGTTATTAGGGCTATCCTCGACTTACTAATAAATAATATAAAATGTTATCCATAAAACTAATGAAGAAAGTGTGTGAGAATTCTCACAAAATTTGAGTTTGATGTATGATTTGTTTACGGTAAGCAAAGGCAATGTGCATGTTTTAAGAGTATTATTGCACAAAAATGACTCTATGGCTTCGGCTAGACATATCTGATTACAGTGGCAGTGGAACGTTAACAAGCAGAGACATACCCGGTTGAAAGAGCAATTTTAAGTTGGATGTGATTCCTGTCATCAAAAGTTAGTGGCTTCTTTTGCAAAATGAACCCATACCTGCTGTTTGCGAGTCATTTGTTCTAAACCACTGGGCCACAGTGACAGAATAACTTTATAAAATCTATAAATAATTGCACTACATTCACTATATAAATAATAGGAATGTTAAAGAACCTAGCTCTGTTTCCTGTGCACTGTCTGATGGATGAACAAGTTCCAAAAATATTTGTGCGGGTATATATATATATATATATATATATATATATATATATATATATATATATATATATATATATATATAAAGCTCATCACAGATGTGCAAAGCTCATCACTTTGGTGATTTGAGCACTCTGGTGCCAGCACATCGATTTTCTTAAAGTCTGTGAGGCAACCTAGTTGTTTCATGGCAGGAAATCAACTCTCATTGGTAATGGGATTTGTGTCCCTTGCCTAAGCTCTGAGCTGCACTGATGAGGCTTCAATAGCCGAAACAGTACTGTCTGTAGCATGAGTATATATATATATATATATATATATATATATATATATATATATATATATATATATATATATATATATATATATAGCTATAGGATTAGTAATTAACCAGACTGCTGAAAGGTTTAACTTTTTTTTACTTTTCACCTAAAAGGTTAAGAGCTATCTAACAGAACAAGTTTCAGCAGAGGAAAACAAAGATAACTAACTGCTTAGTAATTGGCCTTTTTTAACCTACACTGGTCTTAGAATGTGGTGGTTTCAGTTGGCAGATCATTGAGTGTTTGTGCACTATGAGGTTATGGAAATAATGAGTTACCTAACTGAGACATACATAAGGACTAACTTCAGTCAAAAATAGAGAAAAGTGCTTGTCTGGTACCTGGCTTCACTCCACCAGTTAATTTGTATACCACTGTTACAGTATATAAGGTTATTTTGATCTCCAGCAGACTATGATTGACCATCGACTGAGAAAAGAGGAATACTGCAGAATGTTGACTTGGCATTCATAATAATGATCATTTTTATTCTCATTAAGTTTATCATCATTATTGGTTAAGGTTGTAACTCAACTCCTATATTGCTCCTTAATGTTGATCATTACTGGTGATTGTTGCTTGAATTTATGTTGTTACAAACATGTTTAATTGTGTTAAACATAACCTTTTTTCTGCATTGCCGCTTTGGAATAAAGCGGTGAGATTTATAGAACAAATTGCAAAAATCAGGGGGTTCTTTCCTTGTACATCTAGCTGTAGTCTCCTTCGTAAAAAACAATGATTAGGAAAATTTATACCACACAACCATATACACTGTAGAACCCACTGTTCTATGTTAAAAATGGTGTTGTATGGTTTGACTTAATTTTGGCATAGCTTTTACAAGACTACATGATAGAAAGCTAAAGCTGTTTTTCTGAAAAGACAAAAGCCTGATGGCTATAAGAAACAAAATGTTTTGCTAATCTGGAATTGTCTACTGAATGTCACTTTTTATTTGGAAGTTTTGGTATTTTTTATCCTTAGCAATTGTTTTTGATGTTTGAGGTGATCTGATTGCCAAGATGTTTCAAGACTAACAGTGATAAAACTGGACCACTGCAAAAACCTTAAAATTAGGTGAAAGTTTGATTATGACATCTATATTTGAAAAGAAGATGACAGACTAAATATGTATAACGCTGCAATTTGAACGAAATATCCGATATCAACTATTCCAATGATACCAACTAGTGACCCTGTTTTGTGAATTTTATCTTCTGAGATTTTGAGACCAGATCAAGTATTTTCAACTTTGAAACATCATTGCAGTCAGATTGCTTCAAACATTAAAAACAATCAAACATGAAAAATAAATACCGATACTTTCTGATAAAATCTCCAAAAGTTTTGTGCAAGTACATCTTTAAAAATGGGCTTTTAAAAGGTTATTTAGTATTAATGAGAAAATGACCCTAAAACTAGTATGCAAACAATATTTGCAGTTTTCACCAAAAACTCTTTTCTTCAGCAATTGGTCAGTTATTGAAACCTACAAACATTAAGTCTTGAATGAAGTATCAGAAAACACATTTATCAAGTCATACAAATCTATGCATACCCAGCGTCAATGAAGCTTTGGAGACCATGTTACCCTATAATATTGCCCAACTTAATTACTGCAAAATTTTTCCTAAATCGTTTGAAATCATTATGAGTATTTTGTTAGTTCAATACATCATTCTAACTCCATTTGGGTAACCAAACAACTGACACCTATAAAGTTGGGCTAATTAGAACAAGAAATACAAGCAAAGTTAGTAACAGAGTATAGTACCCTTTGCTGGAGGGTCCAATTTTTTATATACACATTTTCTACTCCTTGTGAATTTAATCGATAACCATAAATGAATGCAATTATTACTTTACATTGCGTACAAGCATTTGAGATAGAATAGGCAAATTAAAAATGTAGACCTATGTGATGAGATCATATCTGTAGAGGCTGTAAACACTTTGCTATTTGCTTGTTATAACAACTTGAGCAGTTAAGTAAGTATAGCAACACCATCAAGCGTATTTGAACTACAAAATAAGAGTACAACAAAGAGGGTATAATGTCAATTCAAAAAAGTAATCTATATGTACAAGCATCCCAGTTTGTGTGTGTGTCTGTCTGTATGTCCATTGGTATGTCTGGATATAACTATTTAAATCTTGTAATTAAAAGCTTGCATTCTGCTGGATACGAACTCACGAAGATTGCAGTCGCAACGTTCGAACCACGCATGGATTATGAAGCTCATAGTTGCGGAGACCAACAGAATAGAGATATGTAATGCTGCAACTTGAATTCAATAACTGTATAAAATAATCTGTATAAAAATTATAGTAACGATAACAAGCAGTGACATTATTTCACATAGCTTTCTTGCATGGTATAAACTTTTGTCAATTTTAAATTTAAAACATTTTGGCAGTCAGATTAACTCAAACATCAAAACTATTGAAAGTGATAGTAAAATACTGACACTTTCTGTTAAGAACTAGCAAAACTTTGTGTAAGCGGTCATCTTTATTAATTTTGTTTAGTAAGTGCTTTTAAGGATTTGAGTAAAAAAATTATCGTATCATCATGCCAGAAAGATGATATCCTTGCTCAATATTTACTTGTAGCTACTTATACGGACAAATCTTGGATTGGAAGTAAGGGCTGGTCTAACACTGACTAAAGGTCTTTCACTGGCAGCAGAGGAAAAGGCAGCCATCAGTTTGTAGCATATTCCTGTAAGAGAGATATTGACATATTTATTGCAGCTGCAATCAAAATTTCAAATTGATCACTATTTCTTTTTTGATAGCCTTTTGCGAACTCTTGGCGCGTCTGTGCCCTAAAGTTAGCCCATTCTCTGTAAACTAATGAGCTGTATGGCTGTAACTTAAATGCAATAACTCTATAAACAATATAGCCATAATAACAACCAGTGACATCATTTCAAATAGCTTTTTTGCGTGGTATCAACTTTTGTCAATTTTAAATTTAAAACATTTTTGTAGTCAGATTAACTCAAACATCAAAACTATTGCAACTTATAGAACAAATACTGAGACTATCTTTTAAGACCTAGTACAACTTTGTGTCAGCTAATCTTTTTTAATTTTGTTTAGTAAGCGATTTGAAGGATTCAAGTAAAAACAATTGGAGTATCATCACACCAGAAAGATGATATACTTGGTCAATATTTATTTATAGCTACTTACACTGACATTTCTTGGAGTGTAGGTAAAGGCTGGCCTAACACTGACTACCGGTCCTTCACCGGCAGCAAAGGGAAAGGCAGTCGTCATTTTATAGCATATGCCTGTTAGAGAGGTGTTGACATATTTATTGCAGCTGCAATCAATATTTCCAATTATTCACTATTTCTTTTGTAATATACTTTTGCGAACCCTTGACACATCTGTTCCCTAAAGTTGGCCCATTCCCTTAAACTAATGAGCCTTAGTAAAAGTTCTTCTTTCAGACCCGTGTCAGATTTATAATTTTTTTAATAAATGAACAGCCTCCCTATTGTAGGAGTTCAATCTATATTTAGCTTATATTTCGATATTTCGACAAGTTATTACTAAGCTTTTACAGAGCTTGTTTGCCTTGCAATGTCACTGGTCATGCGCATCATGACAGAAGTAAAAGTGTCGAACTTATGGATATGTTGCATAAATAGTACATGTATGTCTTAAGAAATATCAGTTTTTGAAAGTTTGAACCAGTCTGACAACAAACATTAAAGTCGTCGATATTGATTTATTTTTATATTGAGGTTTTCATAGCTCATAAAAGTCATGAGGCTTTTGTAACATTGCTAACACCTGAAATCCTAGACCAGAGATAGTTCGAAGAGATGCTTTCCCACCTGATCTTATGGCTAAGCAAACTCAACTGCACACTTACGTATTTTGTTCTTCCATACTGTCACTTTACGCAAAATTATGAAAGTTTTCTTGATTTGTCTGTAAAAGGTTTTTAGAGTAATTTCAAGTTTCAAGCTGACTGGACTACCTCTTTTGAGAAATTGCCAAAAACAGACAGCATTTTCTGGTTACCAAGAAATAAAAATGGCCAATGTTGAATTATTAGTTTATAACCTTTGATAGGTTTTAGTCTTTTTACCTAATAAAAAAATTTAGAAGCCTCTGATCGCAGTTAAATTTATCAGATTAAGTGAAAGAGTGATTATGACGTTCATAGTTGGAAAGATATCAACAGAATGAAGATGCACAACGGTGCAACTTGAACGTAATAGTCAATATCAACTATAACAGTACGAGCAGCTAATCAGATCATATTCCAGAAATTTTTTCTTTACTGCTGTTGTTTCACAAACAAGTTTTCCAATTTTCATCTTGAAACATCTTGGCAGTTATATCACCTCAAATATTCTGACAAATCCCAAATAATATAAAAAATTCACTAAAAAATGTGAAAATTCAATTTCTAAGAAATAGTGTCAAAAATGATTTCTTTATCTCTTTTTAACCAAAAAATAAAATATAAAACACAAAATGTCACAAACTTCAAACCGCCCTAGACTTGGTAAGTACTTCCTAGCCTAGCTTGAACAGTTAGGGTACAGTACCGTTAGAGGTGTAGAACATGCTCATGTAACTAGAGGAGATTTTATTGCAGTTCAAAACGCACTCTAAAATGCTACATGCTTCTAATTTCTGTTCTAGAGATATCCTGCTAATAGGCAGCTCATGCTTTTTTGCAAAAACATTGTCTTTGGTTGAACACTCCAGCAGCTCTAAAACTTCAGCTCGTTATTTGAAAAAGGAACCTAGAAAATGCCTTTCTAGATACACGAATATGTAAAATGCAAACAAAGAAAATTGAAAAATGATAAAAGAAGATGGAAATAACAAATGAGTTCAAATTATTCACCACAAACCAAATAAAATGCCCAGTTGACTTGACAAAAAAAAACAAGAAAAATGCAGCAGTGGTTCAGCAGTTAGTGAGTCTAAAGACTAGTGGTTTGAGACATACATCAACCATTGGTAGTTTTAAGAAGGGCATTCTACTGCAATTGCTTCTGTGGCAAATCTCATGAGCAAATGAGCCCTTTAGATCCCATACCAAGAAGAAAACCATATGCAGAGGTGATCTTTAACAGGAAAAGCTAAAAGAAGAAGAAGCTCCAAGAAATAATAAATAAAACTTAAAAACAACTGTAATGTTCATGTAGAACAGCTGGATGGTTAAAGATTGCAGGCTTTTTTAAGTTGCGCAAAGAATTTATGGCGGCTCATTTTTTACAGTTTTATCCTATTTGCTAAAATCACAATGACTCAATAAAAGTTAAAAATCTTTTGTAGAACATCTCAGATTGCTTAAACTGTAAATAACATTTCTGTTTATTTGTGATAAACGGCCATGAATGAAAGGTATTTGAATTTAAGAGTTTTTTCTGTTTAAATAAAAAAGTTGAATGATGTAAAGAACAGACTGACAGACTGACAGACTGACAGACTGACAGACTGACAGACTGACAGACTGACAGACTGACAGACTGACAGACTGACAGACTGACAGACTGACAGACTGACAGACTGACAGACTGACAGACTGACAGACTGACAGACTGACAGACTGACAGACTGACAGACTGACAGACTGACAGACTGACAGACTGACAGACTGACAGACTGACAGACTGACAGACTGACAGACTGACAGACTGACAGACTGACAGACTGACAGACTGACAGACTGACAGACTGACAGACTGACAGACTGACAGACTGACAGACTGACAGACTGACAGACTGACAGACTGACAGACTGACAGACTGACAGACTGACAGACTGACAGACATAATGACAGATCTGCAGAATTACAAACAGTCAGACAGACAGACTAACTGATCAACAATTAAGTGTACAGACAAACAATTGCTTCACATTTTATGTGCATCAACAAGGCGCTCATGCGCTGGTAATATCAGTTCATTTATCAGTTTAAATTTGAAAGCATTTTTTTTTAATTCGGAAAACAAGGAGTTACTAAGTTCAATAGGCACAGTTAACAAAATAGCTATTTGTGTACACTGGTTAAGTATTGATTATCTGTAGCCACTTGACAAGGGCACTCAAGTATATTGCCTGTTCTCTGCATGTCAATAAATATATATTTACACACATCGCAAGCGCAAATGTTGTTTAAAGGTATTAACCAGAGCGGTTTTGTTAATTAGTCAGCAACTAGGTGGTTCACTTGGCTAAAGAATTCCAACTAAGCAAAAAAGTTATGGTCAATTTTGGAATGTTAGAATTCTTTTTAAGTGTGATTAGCCGAATACTGTTTTATTGTTGTGATGACATAACTACTGTTTGAGGCTGTCTATTATTTTTATTATTTGACTTTTCTCAGCTCTTTTTCTGGTAGTATGCTGATATCCGGTCAGGTCCCTTTCTTTTAAATAGACAGGTTTTTTCGTACTACCGGTCAAGTAGCACGGAGAGGAAAACAAATAAAATAATTATCATTACTATTATTATTGTTACAATTAATGTAATATATTATAGCAAACACAGTTTAACAAAACTAGTACTACAACTGGAAAAACATAAGTTACCCTACAAAATGAAAAAATTCGTCGGTTATAAAAATTCGCGATTTCTCGAACAGTCAATTCTGTGAATTATTAAATTCCGTGAATAATTAGTTCTATTTTTAATCACAAGGGAAAATAACTACTGCATCAAATTAAAAAACTAGTTGCTAGGCTAGTTTTTAATATAAATACTAAACGTAGTTGAGTTCCAAAACATTTTTAAAATCATTGCTTGGGCTTTGAGCTAACACCATTGCCAATGCATCACATTTATTTACCAAATTATTCAAGGTTGTCACAAAGTATGCAGAATGGTGTCATCGTCAAAATAGCCGCTAGGCAGAAATACTAAACGTAGCCGAGTTCCAAAACTTCTTTAAAATCATCGCCGGGCTTCGAGTTTTATTGCCATTGCATCAAACTTTACAAAATTATTCAAGGTTTTCACAAGTTATTCGGCATGGCTTCGTCATCGCAAAAATCTCTCCTAGTCTTTTTACATTGAAATCAACTCCATCAATCTCTAATACCAAAGTTGAAGACGATCATGATTCTGATCTGGACATTATGGTGTGTATTGATTTGCAGTGCAGATACGTTTTCTTTAATTAACTGCATTAGTTAATTCTTTTGTTTAAAAACTGATCGCTTTCAGTAAATACTTCAGCTATTGTTTTTGTACTTCTGTAACACTAATTAATATTTTTTCTTTTTTGTGTTTACTGCAGATTGAGAATGAAACAACCTACTCCAATTACGAAAACAATCGACAAGCAGTAATATTCATCAAGGCAGGAATATTGGCAGAGAAACAACCAGTCAACCTAGACCTCCTTCATCGACAACAACTCCTTGATATCGCTGCAGCAAACATGATTAAATTATATAATTTAATTCATGTATAGGTATATAATAATTTATTACAAACTTTAGTGTACAAATAAAATATTTCAAATACAAATAAAATTTTACAAACGATGAATGGAGTAAATATAAACTTTTTAGTCTATATGGCGGTTGTCTAGAGCAATCAAATTAACCTGATACTATTGATAAGTGAATACTAGCGTTTAATGGTGCTCTCTGACTAGTTATTTTGGTAATAGCAGCTCTATATCGCTATCACCGTCTTGGGTAGATGTTAAAGGCAATTCTCTTGCTACTACATGGCTGATAAGGATGTTATCATCAGAACTTTCCTCGTGGCTTACTATTGCAAAGTTCTGCCGGTTGGCCAAAGATTTGTGCTCGTAAAGGAGTTTTTTCCTTGTTAAAACAGATATATTCTCCTTGTTAGCAGCTGCGGTCATTTCTATCTCAATTTCAAGACCTCCCTGAATGATTGGTGATCTTCTAAGAATGACATGTACCACCCTTGTAATCATTGTGCTTCCGTGTATGATGAAAAATCTTTCTCTCACACTAAAACAAATAATGAAGCGGTAGGGATGGAACAAATAAATGTTGCGTTTTATTGAAGAACCACAGTAAAATTCAACTAATTTAGTAAATGTGAAAAACTCATTACTCACCACAAATTGTTGGTTCATCAAAGGCCTCCAAATCTATGAATATTCGTGAAAACCTCTGAACGCAGCAAAAAATTTATAGCTTAGCACGATCGAGCTGTACGTGTAGTTGTAAGCTAAATAGAAAACGAAACACGCAATGTTCGCATGCGTAGGGTTAACTCTATTGCTAGACGTAATAGAGTTAACTCTTCATAGAGAGTGACAGTTTTCAGCCGCGAATAAATTAATCCACGAGTATGCATGAAATTGCAATTTCCGCGAAATATAACTCCGCGAATAAATTCATCCTGTAGGGTAACAGAACATCTAGATTTAGGTTGGTAGCAAAAGTTTCAAATTAGATTCTTGAAAAGGGAATAGTTTGTAAAACTGTAGCAGCCAGAGGTCTGCTATGTAGTAGCAGCAAAAGGTTTATTATGTAGCAGTAGAACGGTTTGCAATATAGCACCAATATATCAATATATTGACAAATTTTTTAGTTTTTCAGAAAGCTTTTATTTGCAAGGAACAGAGATTTTTAAATCGTTAGTTTTTTGTTATTTTTTTGTTTGTGACAAGGAAGATCTGCCTCTGGCTTAAGAAAAGCTACGAATTGTGATTATATGTAAGAAACTTATTATTCAACTAACAAAATGCCTTTAATATAAATTTTCACTTGTACAAATTCAGTGCTTAAAAATAGTTCACTTGATTATTATGTAACATAAAACTTTTGAACAGGGGATAACAACTTGGTGCAAAACCTGCTTTTAAAGACAATTTGTAAACTTGAAGTTGTTTGCTCTTGTTACCTATCCATAAATAATGTATGTACATGTACAGTCAGAAAATGTTTTTTAAATATATTTATGATGATAAATTACTTGCTCACACAACAAAATTGATGGGTTGATAGTTCCAAAGCTATTATCAAGCAATGGAAATTTAAATATTTACACACTCCAATAATTGAAACAAAACTTGTTTTTAGTGATTTGGTTTAAGCCGGATTTCATTTTAGTAGACTAATGTGAAACAGATTAGAGAAGTAATCAGAAAAAAAACAGTGTAGTAGAATGCAAGTTTAGCAATGAAAATAATTCACATCGTATCATATTTCTATATGCATGTTTCAGTAGATTATCTGTCAACTATACATTAAAAGCAAAGAATTATTTACATCTACTTAGCAAGGCGATTTACTAGCTTAAACAATTTATAAAAACTTAGCATTGCGAATAAGGAAGGTGGCTAGCAAACCTGCAGAACTTAAAATAAAACCTGGCAAAGGGGGAGGATCTTTTCTTCAAGCCAATAGTTGGCTAGCTAGAGATGGTGTCGCAATAAAAACCCTCAAACAGAAGGAAATCACAATCTACTGATGTAACCTGCTAAGTGTGCGTGCGTGCGTGCGTGTGTGTGTGTGTGTGAGGGATTTATTTCATCAAATATATAAATATATAGTATATACAATTGTAAACATACGAACAAGAAAACAAAGAAAAGTTTCAAACAATTGTATATCAAGAATCAAACAAAAGTAGAGATGATGTGGCCAGTGCGAAATAGCAAAGCTAACCGGTCGCAGGCCCGAGTCGACAGCATAAGGCGTAGGCACTAATACTCACCAAGCCGAGCTAAAATGGAGTTTTATCGCTGTTTTAATTTCACCAACAGGTTTTATCAATTTCAACGACGCTGGCAATTTATTTCACAGTGCAGACATCACAAAGTTAGATGTTCGTTGACCAGCAGATGAAGAATAAAAAAGAGTAGGAAGTGAGGATGATTGAAATCGGGTGTTATAATTTGAAGGTTTTTGAAAGGTTTGTGAATGATACCGTTTGTGTGCTCTAATAAGTGATTGTTAATGATACTTTCTATCAGCAGTCAAAATCTTAGATTCTAAAAATAAATCAAAAGTTGGGTAACCAAAAGGCTTTTTATATATAATGCCCAATATTTTGTTTTGAAACTTAATTAATTTGTCAATGTGAACCCAAGAAGAATTCCCCCATGATTCTATCGAGTTGCATAATTTAGAGTGAATAAAAGAGTAGTAAAGCATTATCAGAATCCTTCTTGGAACAGTAGTGCTTAATCGAAAAAACAGTCCTGAAATAGGTCTTAAGTCAATCAATAAGTTGCATGTGTGTGAGGACCAACTCAAATTCTTATCAATTGTAATGCCTAAAAACTTAATTTCATCAACTTCAACTATATTTTTATCATTTAAAGTTAACAAGTGTTCAAATTTAAAACTGTTCTGGTAGTTTTTGATAACAATGTAAGCTGTTTTCACACAATTGACTGTTAGTTTATTTACTTGACACCAGTGGCTCAGTCTTTGAAGATCAGAATTAATTTTTGTGTAAGATTCATTCAAGTCAAAAGAAGAAAAAAACAAGTTTGTGTCGTCAGCATATAAAATTGAAGTTAGATATTGCAGATATTGACACAAATCATTTATATATAGTAAAAACAGAGTTGGCCCTAACACAGAACCCTGAGGCCCACCGCATGTTATGTTGCAGGAATTAGAATATGAATCATTTATTTGTGTTACCTGAGTTCTATTCGACAGATAACTATGGATCCAATTACTAGTCAATGGATTGAAATTATAATTATTCAACTTGTTATGTAATATATTATGATCAATGGTGTCAAATGCCTTACTGAAATCTATGAAAATACTAATTACACATTCTCTTTTATTAAAATACTCTAGAATTTGATCAGTAAAAAATAAAATTGCATCCGATGTGCCTCTTCCCCGCCTAAAGCCAAATTGATTTTGATTATGAAGGTTGTTGGATTCTAAAAAATCAAGAATTTGCTGATTTACAAGTTTTTCCGTTATCTTACTAAAAATAGGTACGATAGAGATGGGATAATAATTAGCGTATTCGTCACAAGATCATTTTTTATGTAATGGAATAACTATAAATTCCTGGTATAAATGTGTCAATTTATTGTGTGTTAGTACTTATTCTGAGTTCAAAATAACACATACAAATCAGTATTTTGTGGTTGGATAATTTTGCAAACTAGGCCTACATAGCCTGGTAAGGCAATTTCTAAGTACTATAGGGGTGCAACGCTATAGTTTAATATAGGGGTACAGTACTATACTTTACTATAAGGGTACAGTATTATAACTTACCATAAAAGTACAGTACTATAGGGATACAGTACTATAGTTTACTATAGGAGTACAGTACCATAGTACTATAGAGATACATTGCTATAGTTTACTATAGGGGTACAGTACTATGGTTTACTATAGGGGTACAGTACAATAGTTTACTATAGGGGTACAGTACCGTAGTACTATGGAGATACATTGCTATAGTTTACTATAGGGGTACAGTACTGTGGTTTACTATAGGGGTACAGTGCAATAGTTTACTATAGGGGTACAGTCATATAATAGTTCTTACTATAAGGGTACAATACTATAGTACTATTATAAGGGTACAGTACTATGGTTTACTGTAGGGGTACAGTACTATGGTTTACTATAGGGGTACAACAATATAATGGTTCTCTATGAAGTTGAAATAATGAGGTAACCGACTTCATTGTATGAATAGTTTATACTATCAAGTAATACTTTTGTTTGATATTATTCTAATGTGGTGTGCGAAATGGACTTGACCTTTTGGTGGAAAAAAAAGCAACAGCGGCCTAGTGGTCTAGAACCTTGACTTTCAAACAACAGTTTTGGTTTTGATTCCGGGAAAGGCCACTGATGGTGACCAAAATGACATCAATTCTTAAAATGCTCTCTGAAAATAGACCTTTCTCCATTGACTTAGATTGCTTTGACACTGGACTCAAACATATCCATTCAAGATGATAAAACCTTGTTTGTGTATTAATATTCCTGAAACATGCACAGCCTTATCTTGCAGTCAGCTGAGGGAGCATAATACTCCATCTTTGAGAGATTACTCTGACAGACTGTTTATGGTAGTAGACTGTTTGACTGTTTTCATATAATTATGTATTTAACTCTGATTTCGTTTGACAAACCTTTATAACTGCCATCCACGGTTTTAGTTAGTCATAAATTTCAGTGCTTTTATTGGGCTGCCTGTTTGTTAATTGATGTTTAGTAAGTGCTATGAGCTATATTCTGAAATCCCTAGAATTTGCCAAATCAGCTGAATCAGTTTATCGGCTGGTATCTTTCGATATCGCCTCTCGTCTGCCACCTCCATGATGTATATGGAAGCCGCAACTTAGAAGAGAAAAGATTTGTAGTCGAGTCTTCCTTGAAGACCAGCAATAGCTTCTGGATTCTTGTCAACACAGACATAGTTATAGGCTCTCTTATGCGTGCTATGACCAGACATTAGATACCCTTCATATTCCTGTATAAATTGGCATTATGGTGAAATAATTGAAATTCCATAATATCTTTGTTATATTGTTTTACACAAAAAAAACAAGTTTAGAAATTCTAATAAAATTACTAGCAATATGCGTATTTTGATGCTGACAAAATGATTCTTAAAATAAACTTTGACAAAACAATTTAGAATAAAGTTGCTGCGTTTAATATGATTTTGTTTCACAGAGAAAACTGTTTTCGTGAAAATTCATTGCCATATAAAATAAAAAGAGCAGCTCACATTATTTAATTGAGCACGTCTGCTTATCCCATGACCAAACACAAGTGAAGCAATTGTTTGGGAGATTTATGATAAATGCATGTGCATACAACTCAAAAATACATACAAAATGGTAAAATGTGCATACAAAACACATATAATTCTATTTAAATATTTTACAAATTTTTAATTATTTGTAGAAAATTTTCTAAACCTTACCCATCTGATCGGATTATACATAACTAGACCAATTAATTCGACCTAAAATCGTTATTAAAACTTTACAAGCCTTTTTTAATCAAAATTAAGACCGGCAAACAAAACGCCAAACAACAGAGAATAGAACAATTAAGTCGTGCGCATTTCATGAAAATAAACGTGCACATTTTACCAGTCTATAGCATTGTTTTATTTCCAAATGTTTCTGTAATTAACGTTGAAGTACTGAAAATTAATCGTTTCTTTTTTGCCGATTTCAAAGTAACTGACATTTTGGACACTTATGAGTACTTTGGTATTTCAACTGATGTCCAAAGCAGTGAAAGTAAAGGAAATGGCGATGATATTTTTTTAATGATTCTTGTGAGATTATTACAATATTTAACTATAAGAATAATTATTCAATGTTATAAGATTTAATTATGAAAATAATTATTCGATTTTTTAAGATTTGATTATAAGAATAAGCATTCGAGTTTACAAGATCGAAGTATCTACTGACCGATGTTGGGCAATATGTTACTGTTATTTTTTTTCTAAATACTTTTGCTATATAGATTTTCTGAAAATCTATATAAATATCACAACTTCTTGATATTGTTAGCTATGACGTTTGAAAATGTAAAAAAAAATTGTGCATTGGTTTTCTATTATTACTGTATTACTATATTAATAATATTGGTTATTCTAATAATATCAGTGCATTTTACTTCTAATATTGCATTTCTCCTATTGCGGCGGAGATATATAAACATATAATCGTTTCCTTTTATTATTGCTGTTTGTTGTACATAATAACACCCAGTACATCAAAGCTACCATTGCAGTTATCCTATTGGACTGCAGAGCCATTGTACTGCTAATATTGTATTTCTCAACCATCAGTACCCTATCCTTTTTTCAATATCACTTTGGTCGTGGGCTGTATGGCAAGGGAATTTCTAGTATGTATATATATATATATTATATATATTTATACTTGTATATTATAAATATATGTATTTTTACATATATTATTTGTTATTATTTATGTTCATGTTTGTATTGTTTATATTAATGTATATGTACACTAACATGTTTACTATTATAGTAGGTGCAGTGTTGGTATGTTATTCCATTTTTCTAAAGGGAGTAAACATAGGATAAAAGACTGGTTTAAGCGTAAGAATTATGTATATTATATAATATACAAAATACATATTTATACAAAAGAAAAAAGTATTGTATACATTTAAAGTCATTTATATATTAATCCCTTGAGCGGGTATAAGCTCCCCCAAAAACAACCAAAACTCATGTAATTTATTTTCGAAAATTCAATAAAATGGATATTTTATGAACATGCATAGCTTAAATCTTAAATTTATATCTATGAACAAAAAATTTTGTACAGAAACATTCATTTATATATCTACTACTAAAAAAAATACATTCATGTGCAATTGTCCCTGTATGAAATGCTTGGAAACATTTTTTTTTGGTAGAGCCAAAGGCTATAGCGTAGCCGTGCGAGCCACCATAACGATCGTTTTCTCTGTATATTTTCAAGTATATTAAAAGTCCAAAAAGTTTACATCCTTTTTATCATTTGAATTATTTTTTTTCTGATGAGACCAAACGTCACTAACGATCGCAGGATCATATAATAATTTAATTTACCGTTTTGAAAGTCGAGCCGATTTTGACTGGTTTTTCCAACTTTTATTCTTTCTCAAGGAGGTGCGATTTGTTTAGCTTTTATCACAAAGCAACGCCTCTCAGATAATCGATTCATAATGTAAATCATCAAATGATATCTTGTTGCTGATATTTACAATTTACTAGCGTCCATATCCTTTGTTTAACGTTACTAGGCGACAGCTTTATAAACGTCTACCAAAAGGGACATAAATGTCATTTCCCCACGCAGCTGGTAAACGAAATTTTGGTCGTTTCCCCAGCCAAAGGGTTAAGATATGTTTATATATACATATATATGTATATATGCACACATGTATATATAATTATGCCTGTATATATATAAATTTGGTAAGAAATTTATTAAAATTTGACTAAGCATCAAAATTACTAAAAGTTTCATATTACACAAAAGGTGTCTAACACTCATCAGATAAAATGCTTAGTGAGGACTATATAGCTCCTCATAGCATATTATTTACATTCTATGTGGCTAGATCTCTTTTCCTTTGAAATTTTCAGTTTTGGCGGTCTCTCTTTTCATCGTTAACACTTTTGGAAAGCCTATTCACTATGGCCCTTGCTAAGGTTTAGTATTTTGATGTGAAGATAATTTTATAAAACAACTGTTTGTAGCCAAAGCATGAAAAAACCGCAATAAAACTGTCCAATAACTTCATAAAAATATAAAAGTTGACCGCTGTTAGATAACCGCTTGTAATTTATCTAAATTTTCTTTTTTTACTTTGTACTGTTCATCACAATTTTTTATCATCTTAAAATATTGGTAAAACATTTTGCTAATGAGAAGTTAGTTTTGTTGTGTACGCATTTGATTGATCAATGTCGAGTGGTCAACTTCCTCTATACTACAAGTGAAGTAGCTGATGAATTTAAAATACTGTAGTGGTGATAACTCCAAATTCTAGGTGTAAACAAATTTTTAAATGGTACAATTATAGTTCTTATGGTTTATGTCAGTATTGGGCTGTTTTATCTAGCTCGCTGAATCGATTCAAACTTTGAGAGATATTGAGCATGCTTGGAAGTTAAGTTAAAACTCCAAGTTTTAATTTAAGTTTTTCAAGTTCCAAAACTTAAGTTATACTCAACAAGTTATCTTTTGCTTCTGAGTATTAAGCTACACTGTAATCTGAGATGCCATGATTTTACATCAACTTATGATTGCATTGCCTCTATATCAGATTAACTGCATCTGTTAATAACACTATCCATTTCACTCATTTCGGTTTCTCTTCTACAATTAAATCTTTCCGCGTCTTCACCGTTATGAAGATTCTTTTATTGATGCTGCCTAATGTTGTCAGACCACTAGATTTTAGTGGTTTCATAAATTTTAGATTCCTAGGGTTTCCTGGTTCTAGACACAATCCAAAATTAATAAGTTTCAGATCTCTTGGTGTTAAAACTGTACGCGTTTAAAGGTCAGCTTTGTTGACAGCATTGATGTATCTTCTGTTCTGTCAGTGTAATCTATGATAATAGACATATTGTCCTTACTCACATAGTTATTTCTTGAGCGTTCAACTGTTATATGAAAAAAAACTTTAATATGTTAGGGTACAAGAAACTGCTGGCATTTTTCGCACACTGATATTACTTTAGAAGTGGCTAGTTTTTGTAATGCAAGTATAAAGACAAACTATGTGAGTTATAATTTCTCTGTGGTAGGTAACTAATTCATTACTTATTATTTTAAACTTTTCTCACAAACAGGTATTATTGTTTTTGTTTTCAAAAAAAGAATGAAAACATTTTGCATATTGTATTTGTGACCTTGCTCTTTACAGAATATCATAAATGAGAGGCTATTATCTGGTCCACAGAAAGTTGTAGCTGAGGTTGCTATGACCGTAAAGAAGCTCAGTGATTGTCAATAAAGATCAGAGACAAATGGAGATTACCTAGTTAATGCTATGAGGACTGTTGCACACAGCTCACAGCAAATTGAGCAAGTTTCTGGAAAAGTTGGAGTTATGGAAAAGCAGATTCGAGATTCCGGACTTGGTAAGAAAAAATTTGCTTAGCAAGTAAATTACTTGTACTTAGTAAAAAGTTATTGGCACTTTGTCTAACCAATACCAATAGGTGATTCCTTTTTTTTGAGAATACGACTCTTGCATTATCAAAACTTGGTTACTGCTACTAGTGGATGCATTTCTTTGAATAGTAAAAAATGTCATGATAGCCATTACAAAAGAGATTGTCTCAAATGAGAGTGATTTTTATGTTTTGGATATTTTTCCAATGTTTGGTGGAGTCTGTCATGACGCTTTTTGTAATCTCACACGTGTAGGGCATGCCACTCTGCTTATGGAAAGAAATAACAATGTGAAAAACACAATTATTCTCATGTTTGGAAAATGTTTCAGATAGGATTTTGTGCACCTGTATTATTGTCCTCAATTTTTTAGGAAAATAAATTTAACCCTTCATGGGTGAAGCGATGATAATTTCGCCTAAATTTTGCAATCTTTTTTGAGACGAGTAACATCGATGCTGTTGACCCTAGCATTTTCGCTAAACTGTTTTTCATAAACCACAAATTCCGGAGTACAAGTCAAAAATTGGACAGCAAACTTTAAGCTTAAAGATCCATCCTCGACTTTCATGTATTGAAACAGAGTAGGAGGTCAACTTATACAAAATACATGTCAAAAATAGAATTTTTAAACCAAACTCTTAAACCTCGACTTATCTGTCATGTCGATTTGTACTCCGGAATTTAAGGTCTGTCGAAGTATCAAACCGAGTTGAACAAAGAACTACTTTCAGTAAAAATTATTTACTTGGTACAGTTATTAATTATTTTGGTGATGCCATTTTCAAAGTTTTGAAGTAAAAAACTGTAAAGCCTTAGAGTTAAAACCAGACTTTGACACTTCATACATGCATGCGCATTGCTATTCACTACGGCATGTATGTATGCATTGCGTACATACTTTAGTGAGTCAGTTTTTCTTGACATGATCTTTGCTGATTTATTTTACTCAATTGTTATAAACTCGAACATTTCACTTCTTGATGAAACAAATCACCGTCACAACTGAAATTACAAATATAAAAATATAAAAAGAGATAAAAATAAAAATTGTAGCAACTGCAAACTACAATTTGTTTGGTGCATCTGTACACGCACCTAAATTAAAAAGAAACAAAACAAGTAACGTTAAAAAGGAACATACCTATTAGCTCCTCACAAAAACTGATTAACTAATACTCACTATTTGTGATGTTGTCATAAATAGATCTTTATTATAAGTCTTTTTGAATATTCTCTTACCCAGCAATCAAACCTACCATTATTTTTTGGCCACTCAATTTGTGCTAAATACCAACAATTGTACAACAACTGGGTGAGGGGTTTTAGGTTCTAGTATGACTAAAAGCACAGTTTTATTGTTGTAAAAAATGAATTAACAATACGAAGTTGTTTGCTTAAAACAATAACATTATTGTGATAGGAAAAATATGAAAGCTTATCAGACCCTGTAACACCAGTTTATGGCATGCAAATATTGTTTTTGTTGGCGTGCCTCAATTCAAACTAAAAATATTTGCTAATCATTGACTCACGCAAGCTCCCGCAACTAGCTACTTTATTTGAGCTTTAAACGCTTAAAAAAAGTTTGAAAGTTTTCTAGGGTTTAAATATGACACCCATTGCAGCATACGACACAGTTGAGTAATAATGAATCTAAAAGGGGAATAATCATTTCAAGGTCAACTTATTTTTACTTTATGCGAATACGATCTATTTTTGCATTATATACCACTAACTTTCTTTTAGAATTCCGTTAAGCAAGAGAAACCAGAATTGATGACCTTCTCTTAGCTTAGGTTCATGTCTTTGTTGTACCAGATCGAGTGACGATTGTAAAGTCCCACTCGCAATATATTCAAAGCCACAATGAGTTGCTGAATGACTTCGAGAAGTGTATGAAAGTATGAAGCTATGTTAAGAGCATGCTCAAATGTGTCTAAATATCCATCAGTCAAAAGGAGGACAATTATTTAATGAAATTTTATTTGACTGTAGCTCAGTTTTCTCTGACTTTGATTCTTTAACTTTGTAATACCATTTTTTCTTTTTAATCAGAATTCCGAATTTGCTTCTTATGATGGAGTGCTCATCTAGAGAATCAGTGATTACAAGACAAAGAAATCTGATGCTGTCAGAAGTCAACAGATGTCAATCTACAGCTATCCCTTTTACACGTCCTGATATGGCTGCAAAATGTGTGCAAGGGTTAGTGTTGACGACATACCTGTTTTCTGTTTGCAATGATTGCAAAAAAGATTGCATAGTTTTATTAAAAGTAGTAGTACAGCCGCTGCACTAAACAGATACAGTGCATGGTTACACGATATGTAATGGTTTTGGTGAGACATGCAATACAATGAACTAGACCAGGGGTCAGCAACCCGTAGCTCCGGAGCCGCAAGTGTTTTTTTCATCCCATCGCTGCGGCTCCCATTGTCTTTGGACTTTTTTTCCTTTTTCTTTGTTTACGATATGCCAAGTAACTCATAAAAATATAGAAGTTTCATCACTAGGTTTTGTAACATAATTTAAAAAATTGTAATTATGGTGATAAATCAGACATTGCCACTTGTTATGCGTCATTATTTATGTGCCAATAAAATCATAAAACCACACTAGCCGGCACAACACTTATTGATTTGTTTACCCCATGTAGACAAACTATAGCAAATACTTTCTAAAGAAAACTGACAGGAAAAAATATAATATCTAATTCTATGTAGGTTGATTCATTTGCTTTCACTGCTGATGAGACTGGTTCACCAGTTTGCGTAATATGTAATGGGAAATGTCACTTACTCTCCGTGCGTGCCAAAAGACAGCACACAGAAGAATTGTAGCACATTTGCTGCAGGTAGAATTTAAGTTTGGCTTTTTGTTAAAAGAAGGACTGAATTAAACCTGAAGTTGCAATTTTTCTTGAAAGTAAACTTAAAAACAACGTAATATTTTCACGTTACATTCAATTGGCTATTTTATTGTTCTTTGCAAAAATGTAATTTTGTTTTTTTCCGGAGTTAAATTATTATACATGCCTTATACCCTTTTGTTTTATGGTGTAAACATGGTATAAAAGCATGAAAAATGAAACAAAAACGTTACATGTAGTATTTAATTTTTTTCAATTTAAAATATCAAATGGGGTTTGTGGCTCCCACTGCAGTCTTTCCTTTGGAAAACGGGTCCAAATGGTTTTTTGAGTGGAAAAGGCTGCCGACCCCTGAACTAGACAACCCAGTTGATGAAGCAGTTTTATTTCTCTGGTCACCTTGATTAATTAGAATCTTTTTTAGTATAAGAAAACATTCTGAATAAGTAAATTGCGCAATTTGTCCCTGAAACCTATCTTCTGTGGTAGATACCAAAATTCAATCCTGGATTACAAAAAATTTATTATTGAACTCAATTGTGAATAAAAGTTATCTAAATAATATATTCAGCTTATCTAGATAAATGATTTACAGGGTTATCTAGATAAGAACTCATCCAAACTACTGAACTATTTCCAGTTCTTCATTAAACTTCTATTAGTTTATTTAACCAAAGATCTTAAATAAAATGTTTCAATGAGCTTGAAACATTTTTGAAAATTAGGTTTTCTTGTTAGTTTAATTAAATAAACTAGATAAGATTGTGCTATCTGTATCAAAATGTGCTTAATTTTAACTGACAAATACTAAAAGTTCAACTAAAAATTTTCAATACACATTCTATCAAACGACGTAAAACAACTTACCATTTAGTACATGTATATAAAAGAGTTGCCCCTTTATCATAAAGGTTCTATTACGGAAGCTCTACTGAAAGTACAGTAAATGCCCTATAAAAAATTCACAAAAAGTCCGGCTAAACATCCAAAAACAATATACTGGATGATAGGCCGCTTTCTTCAACCTGAAAAAATCTGCATTTACTATAAAATTATATTGATGTCGTTCCAAAACAGTTATTCTTAATATCCATCAGTCAAGTATAGACACAATGTTTTATGATCAGTGGCTCATTTAATTTCTATGATTAACTCTTTCTATTCTGAGACTGATTAAGTCATGGTGAGAGACTTGTCTCAGCGTACAAAACTCGTGTCAGCAGTGTGCGCGTATTAGCGCACACCACATGCACGCAAGCAAACATCACAGAAACAAAGCACACGATATGCCTAAACTGTAGAACGGTTTGTCATGAGAGAAATATGCTCAATCGTTAAATTCAATGTACATATAGAACTTCAAGTTCACTTCCCAGCTGAAAATAGGTCATATATATGCCATCATATCCTCTATATTGAACTAACTACTACTCATATACACTGTATAACATCATATGCTTTATATTGAACTAATTGCTACTCTTATATGATATCATATCGTTTATATTGAACTCACTACTACTCATGTATGACATCATAATTATCCTCTATATTGAACTAACTACTACTCATATATGACACTAGCTGCATTACCCGTGTTCGGGAACAGATTTACGTAAAGAAACAGTTTTATTGAGAGTTGTCTTTCATACTGTAAAACAACTCCAAATATGCATTCTGCTGAAATTTTTGTGCTGATCAGACTGCATACACATATGCAGTCGTTCATGTCAATAATGTTGGAGAGACCAATGGAAATATGCGATGTGTTTTACAGCTAGTCTACAATGCATCAGTCTCGAACCACTCAAATCGGAATTGTCCTAATTTGGTACACAGAACTGATAATGAAATTGACATTGCTAGGCAAACTGAAGTTCTTCAAACTTGCAGTATTAGAAAGTTTTTCAAATTTTAAGAAATTCTAGAAAATATTTTGCTATTGCACTGCTAAGCTATTGCCAGCATTTATTGCATTGAGACTTCTACATGCTTAAAACACTAATCATAACTCACCAACTCTTCTTTTATAGCCTGTGTTTTGACATGGTATATACAAACTGTGCAGCAGTAATGTGGTTGTGTTGATAAAATTTATTATCAATAAAATCTACTATATAAACTACATATATGCCCTTTCACCTTTCCAACGTAAGGCCATACATCTGGAGCATGTTTGGACATTCGCCCCATAGAAAAAATCTGCCCTATACTGTGTTGCGGGACTGTAGTCAAGTTCGAAGTTTTCTGCCCAAACACGGCGCCTGGTAGCAGCTGTTGTAGTTAGTGCATCTTGCTCTTGTTGCCGTTTCATCTGCTCTAAAAATTCAGCTCGCCGAGCAGCTGTTGTAGCTAGTGCATCATGTTCTTGTTGCCGCTGCATCTGCTCAGAGGTTTATGCATGTCTGGCTGATATAGCGGCTGCTCTGAGCGGTTTGAGTCGCTGCTAGGTTGGCTCAGCAGTCTCTGCACTTCTAGCAGCTGCAGCATCTATTCTGGCCTGCTCGCGATGTACCTGTGTTTGTTCAGCGGTTTCTGCTCTTCCAACAGCTGCTGTTCTGCTTCGTTGTAGGCATAGCTGTGTTTGCTCTGCATTTTCTGCAGTTTCTGCACTTCTAGCAGCTGCAGTAGCAGTTCTGTTTGATTGTGGGTGTAGCTGTGTTTGCTTTGCAGTTTCTGCTCGTCTAGCTGCTACTTTGCAAATTTGGACTCTTTTTCTATGGGAATCAATCTGCTCTTGCGCTTGGGCAGTAGGCTTTTTGGGAGGCATTGTACTGCTTCAAGCGTTTCCAAAAGTGAATGAGATGGTGCGCTTTTTTGTAATATACGCTGCTCGCTTTCTTCTCATTGTCGCCTATTGCAACGCTCGGAGTGCCCATGCAAGTTCTGTAGTAGCTGTAGTTCTGTAGTACTCGTAGCTCGAAAAAAGTAAAATTAACTCAGCTGCGGAAGAAAATGAACATGTTTACCATCACAAACAGTGGCAAATCCAACGTTTTCAACGGTTTCACTGAAGTAGACTCATTCATGTGTTTTCTATAGTCGACCACTGTAGACACATTTTTGTGACTTTTCCAGCAATTGTTAGTAACTGAATTTTATTATTCGCTGATAACATAACCAATGATGTGTAAGACCTTTATGGTAGTGACAGTGTTGTCCAAAGATTTCTCTATAAAATTAGCCTAAAATTTAATTTTAAATCTTTGTTTGAGAATTCTCAACTTAACCACTTCGGGTGAATGCGTTACTATAGCGGCTTCGAGTATATTCCTTTCAAGTTCATCAGCCGGTTTTTAGGCTTTGTGTAGTTGCGTTACCCATCCATTTATATTTAGAGCCTGCTTACAGGTACACTCTATCTACAAAGCTAAGCATGACTTTCAAACATGTTTGCAGACATTGGACTGGTTAAACAGCTATTGTCAAATGAAAGAATTTTGAGTAGTTTTCGTTCAAAGTTCAGCATTGCGATCAGTTAGTAACAACCCGTAGTAGCTAGTAGTGGATGCGTATAGACTTCAATTCAGCAATAGAAATGGCAGACTTCCAGTGGAGTGGTGACGAAGATAAGTTAACAGCTATGGAAGAGACTGTAGATTGAATTTTACGTCCTCCTTGAGATTAAATGTTGAAAGAGATTTACATGGAGTTTGACCGACCCAACCTAAATGAAATGTAGTATATTTTTTTGTAAAATGGTACTAAGATGTTCACTACAACCATGAACATGGTGATAGGAAGTGTTTGCAACAGAGGATCAGAAGAAGACTAAACTGACTTGTCTAAATTTAGATTAGCTAGACCTCACATAGAAATTTAACCTCAATCAATCATCATTATCAATTCATAACATTTTATTGCTGTTTTATTTATCAAATTTACTATGACTTATTAAAAATGTGAAAAACTGAATTATGTTGCACAGCTGCCATCTATGTAACCCTTTTTCAAAACAAGCTAAAAAACTTTTGTTTTAACCATTATCTGCTGCTTAACAGTAAGCAACATAATCAAAAACAATTTATTCTTGAATAGGCTGCTGTGGTAGCACTGATAAGTAATAGCTCAATACCTATTGAGTAAAACTCATTAGTTTATCTCTCCTCTGCTCTGTCCCATGTCACAAATTCTCTATTCTAAGAATTAGCTGGGTTTACCGAACACTATATTACCATTTTTAAGAAATTGTTTTTGTTTGTGTGCTGATAATTCTAGGTTTCAATTAAACCATAATAACCCTTACAAAAATGCATAATTTGTTTGCAAACACATATATTATTGTCATTGAATAAGCATGACCATAGTCTATCATTGGTATAAGACAATTAGGTTGGAGCAAACATTTTTTAAAAGCTATTTTTGTACAACTGAGTTCAATTTTCAGCCTTGACCTTACAAAAAACTTGTGTTTTTTATAAGGTCCTGTTCAGGAAAAGGTCCTGTTTTATAAAACCTGTTCAGGACTGCAAAGCATTTTACAAACTTAAGTAAGTTTTCTTTACAAAACTACTAGTCCAAAGCAATCAGTAAGCACTAAACTAAAAAATGTTTGTCAATTACTTACATAAGACTGAGCTAAGCAAGTTTTACTAGATTATTATTAGTAATAAAATCATATTGAAAATAAAAAAGTATTGGTAGAATATCACAGCTGTTGTTGTCAAAACTCTAGGATATCAGCATTAAAAATCACAGAAACATTGTCTCTTTGATCCCGACAGAACCACCAATTGACTGATTAACTGATTGACTGGCTAACTAAAAGCTATAAAACTATTGTTTAAACTGCTCTCTAGTTTTTGTATTTAAACCATAACTGTCACATACAGCTTTTATCATGTGTACTAGGTAAATCAGACAGGCTGATTCCGATTTTGTACTCAAAATAAATATTGGTTCACTAACTTTCAAAGTATTGAAAGCTTTTTTACAGCATTTTAATATCGGCCTCGAAAACAACATGATTGGCACAACAAGCTCCGCCCATAAATACGTTATGTAACCTAGCTTTTTAGGAACGGAATTTAGGAATGCTTAGACCTATCTAGAATAATAAAAATGAGTGTTTTAAAATCCATTATTATCTAAATTCAATCTTAAAAAGTCTTTTCTGAAAGGTAAATAAGCTATTTAACATTGCATTATTAAAAATGAGCTAAAAAGCGTGATAACAACGCTAACTTGTGATAAAATCGCGCTTTTTGAGCTCATTTTTCTTGGCGCTCAGCCCATTTAAACATCATGTAACAATCTACGAGCAATTTTAAACAGTTTATATACCTTTCATAAAAGACTGAGAATATTTTACAGGCTGGATTTAGCTAATAATGGGTTTTAAGACACCCATCTCTATTATTCTAAATCGGACTAAGCATCCCTAACTTCCGTTCCTGAAAAAGCTAGGTTGCGTCACATATTTATGGGCGGAGCTTGTTATGCCGATTGTGTCGTTTTAGAGACGTATGTTGAAACGCTTTAAAAAAGCCTTAATGACTTTGTAGGTTAGAGGACCAACGTTTATTTTGAGTACAAAATCGGAATCAGCGTGTCTGATTTACTGAGAAAATACGATAAAAGTTGTGTGTGACAATTACGGTTTAATTAAGTTTCTTATGTAGAATTTATTCATGCATTAAAATTTATCCAAATACCAGCTATCTATGTTATAAGTTTACGTAAAGTTGCTTTAGATATACAAAGTTTTTAACTTATGTTGCAAAATGTTTTTATAGTTTTAATTTTTCTTATGTACATGTATAATTTTTCTTATGTAGGTGAATATGCGTGCATATATACTAATAGTTCCATGTTGTTCTACGCTATTAAATATCAAAGTTTTCTAATGACTAATAGAAGTATATCTAAGTTGGTTATCATGTGCAAGCAAACACAGTTTTACGATTTCAATAAACAGCTATCAAACTCGCATAAGCATTAAAGATATTCTCTTGTGACATCATTGACCAGAACTGTTTCAATATTTTTGTTTTTGCTAACTGCAGTCAGGCTGTAGTGCCCTGACTTCTTGATGCGCCATGGAATCTTGCTAGTTGTGCCACTAAGTATTCTCAATAAATGGTTTTCTCTCTTCATTTAAAGATGTTAATTCTGCTAGTTTTTCTGTCTTAAAACACGAAAAATAACTCTTTGCGCAATCATTCCGTTCTCTCTGCCTTCAGTCAATTAGTGCAGATGCTAAAATATTGGTTTAGTAATCTGAATACAACAAGCCTGAGTGCTGGAGAAATCAAACTACTACCCTAACCTTTACTCTATGCTTCAGGTGGACAAGCAGATAGACAAACATATACAGATACAGACAAACATACATACAGAAAAACATACAAATAGTACTCTAGGTAAATCAATATTGAGGTAACAGCTCAGAATGTTAATCTCTAATAGCCTAAGCTGCTTACAAAGATGATAGGTAAACATTACAAAAGTCGATACCATATAAATTCATTGTATGTGCTATTAAATTTATAATTATCATTGTCAACATTGACCTAGCAAGTAACTTTATATAGTTTGTCAGTGAAAATTAAAATGAAAAGCTTTTATTATAATGACTTACAACATCTCCAGCAAAGCATTCATAGTCTAACATTACCACTTTTTAAAAAAATATTAAAAAGATTATAATATTAAAAGCTTATATTATTACCTTAATAAAAGCTTACCAACTAAGTTAGCATACAAAATATTTTAGATCAATATACATCATATATATTATAAATTTAAAACGTTATACTATAATATGCAAAAAATTGACTATTACCAAAATCAAGAAAAAACAGCTGCCTAAAACTAGCCTAGTATTACAATTTAATTTTGACTTAGGTTAGGTAAAAGGCAATTAGAATGTTTTATAAGCATACTAGGCGATATAGTAAACCACTGCACTACTCAAGACTGATAGATTTATTGGGCGATATAAAGGTATGTCGCTATGTGGGTAAAAACGCGCTACCGCTCTCTGTTATGGCGCAATGTCATTCTATGTATTAGTAAAAACCGTAAATAATTAGCTTACTTAAGTTAGCCATTGCAAATATGCCAAGCTAATAGCAAGTGGCAATGTTTATAAGCTGAGTTTATAAGTGTGGCACTGCTATCACTGTTTATAAGCTGGTTTTTAATACCAGTAGCACTCCAGCCATTCCGCAAGTGAGTATTATGATGATAACATTACAACAAGGTTTACGCTAGAACTGATGATAATAATAATATCTATGTACAATAACAACATAATAATAGTAATGTTGATGATAACTGTAATGATGTTGTTCACAACTCTAACACCAATCTAACATGGTAATTAGTCAAAAACATTATTTGAAGTTTCACTCACTGGTTTCTGTATCTTCCACTTCCATAACTATTAGTCTCCTCAGTCTCCCATCTCCTGAGGTTTGTACATCGCTCTCAGAAAACCATCACATGCATCCAACATGAGCTTTATTGCTACAGTTTTGGCAGCAATACCCCAACATATACCATCAACTGAAATTGTACACAATATAGCTCTATGCGGTATTTATATTCAATGAGCAACAAGGCTGAAAGTCTCATGTGAAACTATTTTTCTCAGGCTGCATTTGATTTTATTGACAATTAAATGGCTTATAAAAAAAAGGTTAAGATAAAATAAAATGAACATTTGTTTTGTAACTTTAGGTCGGCTCTATATCTAAAATTGCGCAGCGTCTGACCTGTAGTAAAATGTATATACTTTATCCTATTTGTTAAATTTAACTATAAAAACCCTTACTATCATCATAGAATACCTACTTTGTGTAAAACTAAATCGTTTGTTGGTAACGCTTCGTACGTGCCTTCAACTAATAAATAGGAAAAAATGGAATATGATATAAAATTGAACTTTAGTAATTGACTTCTTCCTCACTCACACAGTTCTGTGTTCATCAATTACTAGCTCAACCAGAAAATTTAAGTAGAAAATTCAACTGAATTCAAAGTGCTTGTCGGTACTTGAAATAATCGCATTCGGCCAGAGAATGTTGGGTGAGAACAAAAAGATGCTGAGTCGAGGCGAGCTTACCTTTTGGTAAGCGTCTTTTTGCCTCAGACCATTAGCGGAGAAAGATGTACACAGTTATTTCAAACACTTTTAATTAAAAATATAAATAAATTGCACACCATGGTTTCTACCGCTATTTTATATCATGTACACACTTAATTCGCTATTGTTGTTGAAACATAATATCTTAATATTAAAATATTATTAAGGTATTTTTAGGGATGAAAACGCGCACAAATAATCATCTTTCTTTTTATGGGAGAATAGTTTTTAATTGCTAAACAAACTGGTGCTTGACCACCAAATTACATGTATTACAAATTATGATTAAACAAAAAGGTTCCACTGTAAGGCTTGTTTTATTCCTATAAAACTAAATAAGTTCACTCAATTTGATTGTTGCTGTTTATTCAATGTCTTTACATTTTCAACGATAAAGGCTATTAGTCGAAGACAGTTTTAGCAAAGATTTTAAAGGGTGAAATTCAACTTTTTGTATGATACGCACTGTGAGCTGCTCTTGTATAAAACATATCGCTGTTTCCTAGGTCAGTGTGATGTGAGGCAGCTGGGCTGTCACATCGAGCTTAATCAAATGTAAAGTAGGCCTACCACTGCATGCAATGAGGCTCACACTTATCCTGTGTTATACTACCTTCAAAGTTGAAAACTAGACGGAGCCCTGTATAATCCTTCCTTTTTGAGTAACAGAGTACCTGTAGAGTAGTGTCATTAATTATAGTCCAAGTTCAGCATCTATAATCAAATGGTTTTGGTATATTGAATGTATGCTGAAATTGCAGCATTTTATATCAAACCTTTTCATAGAGCAATTCCATTATTTGTTCAACCTTTTCATAAGAGTGATGAATATTCAACGATGTATAAAAAAAGCTGATTTCAATTTTATTTACCCATTCCAAGTCATATACATGTATATTGTGTTGGATCCTGCGACCAACACGTAGAGGCGACTAGGTCGGCTTACTCTACCGGTCTGCATTCACTCTTCACAGGGGCTGTGTAAGGGTTGCCCGTGACCAACACGCGGAGGCGACTAGGTCGACTTACACCACCGGTCCACATCAACCACCTTACAACAGGAATTGCTCCCTGAGTGGTACTATACTAGTTCGACAAGGTCGACCTGAGGTCGACGGGGTCGACAGTGTTTCTGTGGCTTTACTTCCAAAGCACAGTCCATAGACTGAGTCTTGGAGTAAAGTAAGTGCTCGGTGTGGTTCTGCTATTGCGCAAGTAACAGAAGAGTAGGGTTCCAAATGCAAGGCATATATTGAACAACGTAAATGAGCCGAGGCTCTGCCTTAAATACAGCTGAATATGCAAATAAGGTAGCAAAGGCCAGCCTCCTTTAGGGGCGTGGTTACATAAATGAAAAAGAGAATACAACTCCAAATGATATAAAGAAAAAAAGGAGATGGCAACATACGTTTCCATCACACACGCCGCCCCTATAGACGACCATCGGCTATATAAAACAAACCAAAAAGAAAAGAAAAATAATATAATATGAGAGAACACCAACTAACTAAAACATACCAAGAAAAATAGGGATAAACAATGTCTTTTGGTCGCATCTTCTATGGGGTCGACATTCGGTTTGCCAGGTCTTCTAGACGGCGAGCCGTCCATCTGAGATTGGAGGCCTCTTCCCGCAGGACGTTCACCGTGACTCGGGGTCGAATATCCCCCAGTCGGCTCTGGACGCTTCCGACCGTGGTTAGTTTCCTGGGAGCTGGGATCGGCCGTTCTACCTTGAGCGGACTACACCACTTTTTCTTCGGGGGAGAGGGAAAGGGCGCCTGGGGCCCTCTTCGCACAGGCGGCTTTGCTTTAACTGGCCCGTAGGGTGTGGGTTTCTCGAATGCCGGGGGGTTAGTCAGTTGGACCTTCTGGCTCCATGCGGGGTAACTAGTGCGGTCGACTTCATAAATAGTGATGCCCTTTCCGCCGTGGGCTTTTCGTGTCTCCGCATCTCTGATTCGTGACTGATGTTTCGCGATAGTGTCTCGGGAAGTGGAATTCCTCCCACATTTACAAAAAAATCTAGTGAAATGCTGCGCGATATGTATCCGGCGCCGTCGGGGGTAGACAATAGCTGCTGACACAGTGGGCAGTTAACACCATTTTCTTGGCATAATCTTAAGATCTTCCTGGCCGTCTCTTCAGAGACCCACTTGGTCGGCAGGTGGGAGAGTGGAGAGGAATCCTCTTTCACGGAGTCTGACTCCGTGTCGTTCAGGGTTTCGTTAGGAGCTGGGTGGAGCTCCAGTGGAATGATCAATTCGGATAATAGCGGCAAGGCTCCGATGATTGGAGAAGCCTTCTTTACTGTCTCTTTCGTTACTTCCATAGTTAGAGGAGGTGCAGATGTATACGCTTCGAGTTGACAGCAAGCAATGAGCGCGCTCTCTTTGGTGTCCAAGATGGCCGCCCTCTGACCTTGACCTCTGGTGGCTTCTCCTGATTGGACGGCGCTAGTATCATAGTCGGCTAAATACGCAGGAGGCTTTCTTATTCGTTGGGGCCGTGATGTGTTCCCAGCCCCGGTGTTACTAGTCTGGGCTCCTATATTTCCCGTGGTTCTTGCCTCCTCGGTCGTCAATCCGCAGCCAGGGTCGGGGTCAGCCCTCGAGTTAGGGTTGCGTTCCCCTGGCGAGACCAAGGAATCTTCGCCGGGAAACCGAAGTGATTCCAATCTTCCCGGCGATTGGAGTATTGGTAACTCCATTAGTCGGCTAGGCAGGAGTGATTCTAGAATAACGGCATCCGGATTATTGTTTCCTCGTGAGACTCGTCTCCGGGGGTGACCTCTCATGTTAGGACGTCGGGCAGGCTTGACTTCAACTGGGGCTCGTCCTTGTTGCACCGGACTAGGGCGACAGAGCCTTAACCTTCCTTCAGCTTGAGTGGATCGCTGTCCATACCTTTCTATTTCGTAAGTATGATTTTCGTGACTCCTTAGTACGCGATAGGGTCCCACATACTTGGCCACTAATTTTGGATTTTCCCCTTTTCTCCGTCGCTTGCTTAGTAACCATACGAGGTCACCCTCATTGAATGGCGGAGGCTCTCTCACATCGGTTGACACAATTTCCTTCTGTCTATCTCGGAGGAGAGTATGGGCTTGCATCAACCGGTCGTGAACAGTCTGGACATACTCGTGTATGCTTGTAAATGATTCCAGCCTGTTTCTATACAGCAACTGATCAGGATGACGAAGCTCTCGACCCAACATCAAGTAATTGGGTGTTTCCTTAGTGGCGGAGTGCGGTAAACCTCGCAGCGTCCGCATGATTTGTGGCAGTAACTGATCCCAATCTTTTTGTCCTCTGCCCAGTAAGAGGGCTCGTAGGGAGTCACCCAGTACACGATTATTTCTTTCAACCACACCATTCCCTTCGGGGTGCTACGGAGTGGTCCTAGATTTGTCGACTCCCCACAAGTCACATAGCTCTTGGAATAAAGATGACTCGAATTGGCTCCCCTGGTCGGTGTGGATAATTTTGGGCAGACCGAAGTAGCTGAATATTCTCTCGTCCAAGACCTGAGCTACCGTTGGGGCTGTAGCGTCGGGGATGGCTAAGGCATCTGACCACCGAGTGAAATGGTCAGTGGGCACCAACACCCAGCCATTTCCTCGAGGGGTCTGAGGTAGGGGTCCCACCAAGTCTACGGCTAGGCGTTGCTATGGCCTCCCGGCGTACTGCCGTTGTCTGTTCCCGGAGGTCCGGCCTTTTCCCGTCTTGGCCCTCTGGCAAACTTCACAAGAGAGAACTGCCCTCCGGATATCTCCAGCCATGCCCGGCCAGTACCAGTCCAGTTGGACGCGTTTCAGGGTCCTCTCCACACCGCAGTGCGTTTGTTCGTGGGCTTTCCACAGGATTTCCTGTCTCAGCGTTTGCGGGCATACCACCACCACCCTTTCTCGCCCATTCTGAATGAGATGAAGGGTCAATACACCTGACTCGTCGAGCTGGAGCTGGTGGAACATCCGGGCCAATCGCTGCAGCTCGGGGCTGCCTACTTGCAGCACGGCCTCTTCTATTCTCTTCCGGTTCCTGACGGCCTGGTAAATTATCCCTAGGTCGGTAGCGGGTCTCTGTTGTAATGCCCGTACTTCGTCTAGCGAAGTCTGCACCACTGTCAACCGTTCTGGGACCTTTGGGACCGTGCTTTCACCAGCTCCCTCAACGACTCCGGTTTCACCTGCCATCTGGATGGCCCGTGACCGAGGGTCTTGAAGCCTTCTGGAAGGGTCGTCCAACACTCCTGGTGACCCCGCACCGCCTGGCAGCCGTACTGGAACTGGGCTGGCTGGTGTGGGAATCGGGAGGCCGGGCCCTGAGGCATGTCCGCTGCTGGGTAGTCGAGGCCATTCGTCTTCATCCAACTGGCGGGCGTTGGGACTGGGTGTTCCTGTACCTCTTGGTGGCTGTACCGGAACCTGGTCCACCGGTACAGTAGTTTCCCAATTTGTTCCTGGGGTTACTAGAGAGTCACACATTTGTGACCTAGTTGGCCCCTGATCCCGCTTCTCAATGGCAGCACACTGCCGGCAGTCGATGCACTGTTGTCGACTCAATCCATCGGCGTTACCGTGCTTAACACCTTTTCGATGGATAATTCGGTACTTGTGCTCGGCCAGGCTCTCCAGCCACCGGGCCACCTGGCAAGAGGGTTCCTTCCTCCGGTGCAACCAAACCAAGGAGGCATGATCGGTCCGGATCGTTTATTCTCTGCCATATAGGTAGGGCCGGAAATGTCGGACAGCCAGCACAACTGCCAGCAGCTCTCTTCTAGTCACGCAGTAGTTGCGTTCGGTGGAGGAGAGGGTCTTGCTATAGTAGGCTATAGGTCGTTCCTTGCCTTGCTGGACCTGGGATAGCACAGCCCCGGTCCCTACGTTACTAGCATCGGTATCGAGCACGTAGGGCAAGGAGGGATCGGGATATGCCAGTACTGGAGCGTGCGTCAGTGACCCCTTGAGCCTAAGGAAAGCTTCCTGTTTCTCTTCCTCTCACTTCCAGGGGACCCCTTCGCTTGTCAACAAGGTGAGAGGTTTGGCGATCGAGGCGTAGTCAGGTACGTATCGGTGATAGTACCCAGTGGTACCCAAGTATGACCTTAACTGCGTCACATCCTGGGGTGCTGCCCATCCACTGATGGCCTGAATCTTCTCAGGGTCGGTAGCCACTCCAGTGTCGCTGACTATGTGGCCCAGGTACTTAACTTGGGTCTGAAACAGACTGCATTTAGAGGGCTTTAGTTTCAGCCCGGCCTGTCTCAATCGCTCCAACACCTCTGCCAGCCTAGTTACATGACTAGAGAAGTCTGCCGACATGACGATGATGTCGTCCAGGTACAACAGCAAGGTTTTCCAGTGTAGCCCTTGGAGGATGCGTTCCATTAGCCGCTGGAAGGTAGCCGGGGCGGAGGTCAGTCCAAAGGGGAGCACCTTCCACCTCCATAACCCACTGCGTGTGGCAAACGCTGACCGTTCCTGGGCCTCGGCGGAGAGGGGTACCTGCCAGTATCCGCTCATCATGTCCAAGGTACTGAAAAACCTGCTGCTGGACAAGGCGTCCAAACTCTCGTCAATCCGGGGGAGGGGGTAGGCGTCCTGGCGAGTGACACTATTGAGTTTTCTATAGTCTACACACAATCGCCACGCCCCGTCCTTCTTCCTCACCAAGACCACTGGAGAGCTCCAGGCCCCGTGAGCGGGCTCAATCATGCCTTGTTTCTCCAGGGCCGAAACCTGTCGCTTGATTTCGGCTTCTTTCTCGTGTCCTACTCGATATGGGTGTTGACGGATGGGTTGCGCCTCTGGAAGGAGGGGGATCTCGTGCTGTACCAGGGTGGTACGCCCCACGTCCTCGCTTCCTTGGCTGAACACATCCGCATAACGGACCAAAAGGTCTTCCATCCTTCGGTGCTCGGTAGGGGACGAGCAATGTGGCGCCGCCTGTTGGAGCAAGTCCAGCATGTGGGGAGGTACGCTGGAAGCAGAAGGGGGAGGTTCCTTAGAAATCTCGGCCTCTCCTCTCGCTGTCCAGGGGACCCCTATTTCGTCCGGCCCGACTCCAGTGTATTGTCCCACGACCGTCCCTGCCGTCACGCTGACTGGATGGTCGGTGGGATTCATGCAGCGGATGGCCACTCTCCCCTTCTCACCGGGTTGATGTAGGCTGGCGGCCACCATATAACCAATTCTTATTCCCTCGATTAACCCGACTGGTTGATAGGATGAGGACGTGAGACGTCCGGCAACCAGGACCTCGGTTCGAGGGGGGAAGCGTTGTGGCTCGCATTATTTGAACTCCACTTGTCAGAGGTCGACCCTCTCGGTCAGTGCAAGTCAACTTCTGCCCATTTAACACCAACGTGGGTTGCTGAAAGTTCATCTCACAGTGGTGGTCGACCAAGAAGGGCATGCCCAGGATGGCGTCTTCCTTCAAGGCACACACCACGAGAGATACAGTAACCTGGACACTCCTGACTCTGACTGGGAGAGTGATGAGTCCGTGAAACTGCAGCCGGGTACCATCTGCCATCCGTCCATAGTCTTCCCGAACCTCTAATTGGCTTTTGACATCCTTGGGTAAGCGCTCAAAGACATGTCGTCCCAACAGATTAGAGGTGCATCCGGTGTCCACGAGAAACTGGACGGGCTGACCTCCGATGCGACCTGGCAAAAAATAGCTGCTATTATGCGGCTTCCATGATTCGTCTCCGTGAGTTCGTCTGGCTTTGCTCATTCTCTGGGGGCCTTTTTTGGAAGGCCGAGACGGCTTTGGCCAGACGTACGTTTCTTCCTTGGCTTCTGAGGGTGGGAGACCTGCACACTCAGGTAAGGGTTGATACTGGTTATGCAAGGGGACCGGTGGCGAGCAGGGGGGGAGCCTGTGTCGCCTAGTCCGTCGTGGCCGTTGCCACTGGCCTTGCAGGGGTATATTCGATCCACAGTCAGTACTTCCCCCTACTGCTGTGGATGGGAACCGTTTCCCGACCTCGTGGCTTGAGGTGGTCGTCCTTTGGAGACTTGAGGGCACCGGCGTTGGGTGTGCCCTGTCTGGCCGCAACCCCAACAATTCGGTCCCCTTTTTTCCACTCCCCGTTGTCCCAACAGATTTCCTTCTCTTAGTCCATCCGCTAATCCTTTTATAGCCATCAGGAGGCGACTGTAGCAGGGGTAGCCTCCTCCTCCTCCACTGTCATTATTATGGGTCGGGCACCAGGCCGAGGAAGAGTGGGCTGAATTTGCAGGAACTCATTCCCTGCCCGCACTGCTTCCTCCAAGCTCTGGGCCTTCATTGCCAAAAGATGGCGTTGGAGGGGCGTGTTTCCCAGGGTCAGGGAAAACGCATCCATGGCCATACTGGATTGGTAGGAGTCTGGAAGGTCAGCGTATGCTATCTTCACCAGACGCTCCATTTCTGTTGCGTGTTCTTGGAGGCTCGTCTTTGGTTCCCTCTTGAGGTGGAGCCTACTCTTAGCCTCTCTCGGGGAGAGCCCGTACTTTGTGCGTAAAGCCGAGAAGATGGAGGCAGGCGAGTCTCCTCGACTACAGCTTCTGGCTCCCTCCTTCAATGTCTCACGCAGGTGGAGGAGAGTGGCCTTCTCACTCCACTCATTAGCTTCCGCAACCTCCTCGAACTGGGAGATGAACAACTCTACATCTTCACTCCCATCGAACTTCGGTGGCTTGAAGCTAGCTTCCTTCTTAGGTATTTGTAAGGCTCTAGTAATAGCCTCTGTCAGTTGACCAATCTGGTCGACATGGTGTAACTCTGCCTCAGCCAGATCTCTGGTAGCACTCCGTCGGCTGCTTGGCATGGTTACAAGGGTTATCTTAGAAGTCCGTGGTCAAATCCCACTGCTGCCACCAGTGTGTTGGATCCTGCGACCAACACGTAGAGGCGACTAGGTCGGCTTACTCTACCTGTCTGCATTCACTCTTCACAGGGGCTGTGTAAGGGTTGCCCGTGACCAACACGCGGAGGCGACTAGGTCGACTTACACCACCGGTCCACATCAACCACCTTACAACAGGAGTTGCTCCCTGAGTGGTACTATACTAGTTCGACAAGGTCGACCTGAGGTCGATGGGGTCGACAGTGTTTCTGTGGCTTTACTCTCAAAGCACAGTCCATAGACTGAGTCTTGGAGTAAAGTAAGTGCTCGGTGTGGTTCTGCTATTGCGCAAGTAACAGAAGAGTAGGGTTCCAAATGCAAGGCATATATTGAACAATGTAAATGAGCCGAGGCTCTGCCTTAAATACCGCTGAATATGCAAATAAGGTAGCAAAGGCCAGCCTCCTTTAGGGGCGTGGTTACATAAATGAAAAAGAGAATACAACTCCAAATGATATAAAGAAAAAAAGGAGATGGCAACATACATTTCCATCACAATATGACTTGAAACATACTAATAAAATGCAAATGGTTTGATCATCACTGTGTCTTCAATCATTGAAATGAAATGTTCAGAAATTAGTCAATATACATGTAATTAACCAGAATGTAGTTTTAGAGCAGTTTAGTTTACATAATTATAATCAGAACAAAATGAGAAGTAATTTAAAATATAATCTATGGCTATAGCCTAAGTTCTTAATGAGTAACAATGCAGTATATGAGAATTTCAGATTTTTATCAATTTTCATGAAGTTTATCTTTGGAAGGGAAATTCCGTTGATAAG